>NW_022681466.1:55483092-56083092 GCF_009764315.1 Trachypithecus francoisi
CCCTGACTTCCTCAGCAGGCCTGGGGGGGTTTCACTCCAGCCTAGTCCTGACTCTGTTAGGAAAAAGAAGGGAACCACCATGTAAATACAGCCAGGAGGCAGGCCAGGAAGCCAGCAGGATGCGGGGAATCTAGGCACTCCCTCCCACCCTTTTCTGGCCAGACTGGGCTAGGGGACAGGGAGGGGCCGGGGCCCAGGATAGCTTGATGCCAAGCTCACTTTCCCAAGCGGGCCTTACCGGTGAATAGGAACAGCAGGGTCCAGCCGAGCTGTTCCCAGTAACCACCAGCAGGCCTGGGGATGCCTCCCGATAAGACACCCGGGTCTGAATTGGCCCTGAACGCCAGGCCCCGCAAAAAGCGCTAGCCTTAGGGACCCGCGGCAGGGAGTCCTGGGAGTAGCCACCGCTCATCTGCTCCTGAGGAGACGGTATCCAGGCTCCTCTGGCGCATCGGCCCGGCCCTCTGCTCCTTGCCCTCCACCACCCCGGCAGGCGTGCCGACCACGCGAGCAGCAGGTGCAAGACGCGGGGGTGGCACTGAGATGACACAAAACCACACTCGCCCCCACCTCCCAAGCCCAGCCGGCCTCCGCCACTGCCCTCCTGCCACCCCAGGCTGGCGCTTCCGTCGGATAGAGATGGAGGTGGAGGGGCAGCCAGCTGCCCGCCTCCCTCAGACCGAGGGGCGAGAGGCGGCGCCGGGAACGTCCTTCCTCGCTCGTCCATGGCCTCCAGGGAGCATGGGCCCCCCAGAACAGCGCTCCCGCCAAGGACGCGGCTCCGCAGTGGCCGGGGCGGGGGCCGAGCCTGGAGGCCGCAGCCCCCCGCCCCGCCCAGCCCAGCCCAGCCCAGCCCTCCGGCCCCGCACGGCGCTCTCACCAGGCCCCGGCGCCCGCCCGGCGGCGGCCTGGCTGTGCGGTCCCGCCCCCGGCCCCGCCGCGCTTACCCGGGGCGCTGCAGTCCGCACACACCTCCGCTCGCGGCCCCTTTCGGGACATCCTCAGCGGCGACGCGGCCGCAGCCCTCTGGGCCAGCGTGGGGGGCGCGGGCGGCGGGCCCGGGCGGCGGCGGCGGCGGCCCCTGCTGCCTGGCCCGGCTCCGGCGAGGCCCTGGCGAGGCTCCGCGCGCCCGGCCAACCGTCCGCCCCGGGGCTGGTCCGGAACCCGCCGTGCCCGCCTGCCCGCTCGCCCTCGGGCGCCCTCCGCCCCGCACCGCCCCGCGCCGCCCCGCCGCCGCTCGCGACTCCTCTCTCCGCCCCCTGCGCGGCTCCAGGCCGCTCCTGCAGGAAGCGGCGCAGGCCCTGCCCACCAGGGGAGGGGCCGCACCCCCGCCCCGCCGCGCGCTCCCGGCCGCGCCCCCTGGAGAAAGGAAGCCCGGGCGCGGGCGGGAGGGGGCGGGGGCGCTTAAAGGGGCCGCGGCCGATGCCCGGCCCCGGCGGGCAGCGGGCCTGCGGTCCTGGCCTCCGCTGCGGCGCTCGCCTGGCCCGGAGGCAATGTGAGTCACCCTCACAACCCCCTCCCCTTCACTTTCCGCGTGGGGTGGCCGGGAGGACGCTGGGCCCAGGGACGGCGAGGGTGGGGATTAGGCAGGAAGGACTTGTAGGCCCAAGTCCCGCTCCAGGTCAAAGGGGCTGTGCCTTGGGGTACTCTTCTATCTCTGGTTGGGGTGAGGTGGTCCCGGTCCCGTAGGTGTCCACATCTGTGTGTCCAGTTGTGTGTGTGTGTGTGTGTCACACTCTTGCTGAATACGCTCATTGCCAACAATATGGACGCCCAGGTGCTAGAAAGGTCAGGCAGTGTGTTCCCCTGCCTCTGGACTAAAAATATATCTATCTCTCCATGCATGCTTCCATCCAGAGAGGAATCTGGGCGGTTTTTAAAGACCTCCCAAGGAGTGACCACTGTGCCTGTGTGCACTCAAATCCACTTGTCATCCGCCTTATACACACGGTGTTTCTGGGCCACCAGAGGTGTGTGCGTCCAGAAAGGGTGCATATAACACAGAGGGGCCGTTTCAGGTGACAGCTTTTCTTCCTGGACTTCACATGAAGAGGCAGGCAAAGGCAAGGCAGGTGAGGGACGTGGGTGGGCTGGGGGGCAGGGAGCCTAGTTTGAGGCCTCACATGAGCACAGCCCCCGCACTGAGCATGCTCCCCCATACACGTGTGCCGCGCGTGCACCCAACCCCCAATCCCTGCAGCAGCAAAAGGCCCGGGCACTCTGCTTGTGGGGAGAGGGCAGAGGTCCCCAGGGCCAGACCTGGGGGCCAGGTCAGTGGTGACAATTGAGGAGGGGTTCTCCAAGAGTCAGAGACTCCTGCTCGGTAACAGATGGGGGCAGTCCTTTGGCAGGGGTGCTGAAGTTGGTCGATTTATCCCAGCGGTGCCAGAGCGGCAGTGACTTGTGGGTGGGCAGGCTCCTTCCCTAGGGGAGACAAGTAATTCTCATGAGTCACACCACCCGAAATACATGCAAAGCTGCCTCCATCGCCTCTTGCTGCGGCCCAGATTGACAAGTTTGTTTGAAATCGCGATCCATGGGCTTTATTTATAATTGCACCTTAAAAAAATCTTGCAGGCCTCCCCTCCCCCGCCAGCCAGCCGCTCAGCTGGTGGGGCTTTTCCAAGCAACGATACCTAGCTGCTATGTAGGGAGGAGTACTACCTGCCGCCCCGAGCTGCTCTCTCACCAAAGAATCCATGGGCTTTGGTGGCCCCAGTGGGAAGGGGATAAGGGGCGGGGGGAGTGAGACGGTAGGAGTGGCCAGGCAGCCGGTGCCGGGCGCTCAGTCCACGAGCGGTGGCCTCCCGTTCACCCCCGATCGACCCCCAGCTATGGAATTTCATTTATTAAATGTCGAGGAGGCTGCTGGCAGCCCTGCCGCTTGGCTGTCTTTGTTTCTCCGCTGTGTGGGCGCGTCTCGAGCACGTGGCAGCTGAGCGCGCAGCCGAAGCGCAAGCGACCTGGGTTCAGTGTCTACCGCCGCCTGGCAAAAAAAGAACCCGGCCGCCCAGGGTACAGCTCCCCACAATCGACAGCTCCCCACAACTCCCCCTGTCCTCGGACTCCTGGGCTTTGCTGGGGAAGAAGGATGACTCACTCTGCTTACCAACCCCCCGCAGCCCCACTCCCCATCTCCTAGTTGGCTCGGCGACTACCTGGGAGTGGCCCTGGCGCGGACACGCTGCCCAAACTTTGTTTTCCCCAGCCCCGTCACAGCCAAACTTCTGGGCCTGGGACTGGAGATAAAAGGGTTTCTGGATTCCCCCTTGGAGATGTCACCACCCCAGGAAGCAGGACTGCTACAGTGGAATCACACACAAGGTTCGAAAGACAATTTAATAAGGAAACGCACTGGCATGCTCCTGGCCACTCCTAGATGCCCCTCCCCCGCGACAGCCCCCCTCCCCTGCACCAGTTGCAGCCACGACACTCTGCTGACCCCTGGTGGTGCAGGCGGGCAGCGGTCCCGGGCCGCCCGAGAAGCCAGCTGGCTCCTCCCAGGCGGGAGAAACGGGCGAGGCAGCCCGCTCCTCCCTCATCTCTTCCCGCCGGGGCCTGGCACCGCAGGGTGTGGAGGAGGAAGGAGAGAAGACCACACAAAGAAACCTGAGAGAGTTTGCAAGCTTTTGCTGGCACCTCCCACACAAATACTTCTTGGATTGTTGTTTTAAGTAGGGCCGGTGTGGAATCCCTTATTCCTGCCTTGTTTTGAGGTGGGCTCAAGAAGGCACCGTGCCTGGTCCTGCCACCTGTCTCGGCCCGCCTGGTTGGGGGAGGGAGGCGCTGTTTCCAGGGCAGTCATTATCCTTAGCTCAACCCAGGAGGTAGTATCTAGAGTCTCATTTTGAAGGGGAGTGGACCGAGAAAGTCGGAAAAATTAAGCAGTTTGCTCTTTTAAGGTCAGGCAGTTGGAGGTATTCGAACTCTGGTCTCTCTGACATCACAGTCCCCTCCCTCCAGGGACTGGTCCAAGCCTCTTGGTCCTTCCAGGCCTTGCAATTGGCGCCGAGAGGCCAATCCAACTTTTACCACACCCTCTGCAGGGACCGTTCTGGAAGTACCTCTTCGCCCTGGGGTCATTCAGGAAGAAGACAGTCTCTGGAATCAGTCACTTCCCTTTCTGAGGGACCAGCTGGGTGGAGGAGCGAAGCTGCCACCTGATGCTTTCTCTGTCCAACTTCACTCTGGTTCTTGCTGGGGACAGTGTGTCTGGGGGGAAGGACCGTCTTTCCCGCCTTACTGGACATTGTTTCCAATGACATGTGTGGGAAGATGGAGTTTAATTTTCTAACAGGGCAGGGAAGACTCCTTAGAAATGTTCCAGGGGCCAAACCCCTGGCTGCGCCAATGACCCCTGGTACTTATGCCCCACATCTTTCTCAGGAGTTTCCCCCCATCAGTCACTGTCTTCTGGGAATCCGGATCCTTCTTCAAGGCCCCTGGGACCCAAGCTCAATTCTGAAGATTACACCTCCACCGTCTCCCAAACGCTCGACCTAGGCCCGTGCCCCTCCGTCCCCAGCAAAAGGCAAAATGCCAGTGGGGCAGGTGCACCCCAGCCCACCTGGCGTCAGGCCCCTGCCCGCGTCTGGGCCAGGCCTGACTCTCCGCCCATTCTCCCACGGGATGCGGGGACAGTGCGGACCCTCTCCGGCCACCTGCCACCCCGAGTTTCACGAGGCGGACTACAAGCCCCATGATGCCGCGGGGCTGAGCTGACAAGCTCTACCCGGGGCGCCCGGTCCCCTTCCTCTCTGCCCATCATCCCCGCATCCCTCGCCGGCCGCTCGGGCTGAGGGCCGGGCTATGCAGCTGCGGGGAGCAGGGGGCTGCGGGCGCGCGTCCCTGCGGCGGCGTCCCCGGGGCCCGCGCCCCCTGCGCCCCCGCGCCCGCTGCAGGCGCCTGCTCCCTCCGTCGAGCCGCGTCTTTGTGTGCGGGGGTGTGGGAGGCGAGCGCGAGTCCGCGCCGCGCTGCCGAGTGCCCGCTCCCTCCCAGGGCGGGTGGGGGCCTCTCCGCGCCACCCGCCGCCGCCGCCGCCTCGCGAGGACGCCCGTCGCCCGCGCCGCCCGCACCGCGCCGGGCGCGCCGCCCCCGCCCGCCGCCGCTCGCACATGCCCGAGCCGCAGCCCCGCGAGCAGGCAGCGCCGCCCCCCCGCCCCGCGGCCCCGGGCCCCGGCTCCGGCGCCGTCCCTCCTCCCCGGCCGGGCGCCGCGGCCCCGGCATGAGGAGCGGGCGATGATCCCCTCCAACGCCTCCGCCAGGAAGGGGCCCGAGGGCAAATACCCGTTGCACTACCTCGTGTGGTACAACCGCCACCGCGAGCTGGAGAAGGAGGTCCGCGCCGGCCAGGTAGGAGCGCTGTCGGGGCGCCGCAGGGACCCCACGGCCAGGCACGCCCGTCCGGCCAGGGGAGGGAGTGCGGCGCGGGCTGTCCCGCCTCCCCGGCGAGTTTGCGGCGCGTCTTTGTTTGCGGCCGCGGCTTTTGTGCTTGTTGACCGGGAAGGGGTGATGGGAGCGGGCCCTGCCCGCTCCCCTCCGGCCGGGACAGGCGGGACCACACGTGTTTCGGACCCTCCTGGATGGGGGTAGGGGCCACTGTGCCCCTCCTCCGCCGGGGCAGTGAGGGCTGCAGGGAGGGGCTGCGGGCTGGATCGGTGTTCCATGTGGTGGGAGAGTCCGCCCCAGACAGTGGAGCGGCGACACCTCCCGAATGAGGTTGCGGAGGTGGGAAAGGCTTGCGTGGAGAGGGGGCCATAGGTCAAGGATGGAGAAGAGGCTGTGTCACACTCCTAGGCATCCCAGCCCCACCCAGCGCCCTCTCCCCAACGGTGAGCGCTTTCTCTTTTTTAGCTCTCAAACTGGGCAGATCCTTGGATCCCTCAGACCCCAGCCCCAGCTCAGGAACGGGGAGTGGAGAAAGACCCTCTTGGGAGGCCCCAAGGGCCTTGTCCAGGTGCTGAAAAGCGCTCTCCTGCCCGCTGGTGCTGGGGCCTGGCTTCTAGGCACAGAGAAAGCTGGGGGGCCCTGGCTGCTGGAAGGACTTGAGGTTCTGCACACGAGGTGGGCTCCCTGGTTTCTGCTGGTCAGTAAGACCACGTGGGTCACCAGCTTTGGGCTGGGCAGTGGTCTCCAAGAAAAGGGGAAAGGGGGATGTCTTCTGGCCATGCTTCAGGACAAAGGCAGGCACAGGTTACAGATTGCCACTTCTGCCCTTGGCACCCAGGCCACAGGTAGGCACTCATGGCAGAGATGACCCCCCCTCCAGGGTGGGCAGCAGGAGCCAGAGCTGGGCCCAGGCCCCACGGGTTGCTGCAGGCTGAGAACCCCAGTTTCAGTCTGGGTCTGAGACCTTGGGACCATGGGCTGGGGGTGGTTAGCGCAGTTGCCTGCTGTGGGAATTTACCTTCTGAGGGCCACTTCTTGAGTCAGGAGAAGTTCAGTCTGAGGAGCTGTGCAATTGCCGAGGGAAGCATGGAGGTGGAGGGCAGGCCATCAGACTGAGCAGGCTGGGGGTCAGGATGTGTCTCTGAAGTCCCACGCTGAATCAGCCCCGAGGCCTGTATGGCATCCAGCTCTGCATGGCAGTCCCTGTAAATATCCGAGTGACCTGTGCCTGCAAGCCTCTGGGCGGGTCTGGGTGACCACTTCCTGTTACCTGTGCTTACGCCAGCACTCTCCAAGTTTTTCTTTGGACTGAACTCCTCAGACTCTGTCTCTGTTTATTTATCATAAAGGCAGTGCTCTGCAGCCATGAGAGGCCTGTTAAAGAGAGTGGGTTACAGTGCCCCCGGGAAACAGATGAACAAACAGAGCACCAGCCCCTGCCCTCAAGGAGTCTCTGTTCTGGTGAAGCAAGTGTGGACAGGGAATTCCAGGGTGATGTGCAGAGTGCTAAGACATGGCCAGCCACCCTCTGCTGGCTCTTCTTTGCTTTCCTTCCCTGAAAGCAAAAGAAGACAAGCCTCATGTGGGAAGAACTTCCCAGGGGTCCAAGGATCACTAGGCAAAATGCTGAATCTCCAGAATGCCTCAGTCCCACTCCCTTGCCTGAGGGTGGGTGGTCCTTTTACTGCAGAGACTGGAGAGAGGCAGAATGCCCTGGGAGAAGAGACTTCTCCAACAGGCCTCTCTGCTGATAGTCCTGAAGTGGGTGGCCATCTTGCTGGGGTGGGGGGCACTGGAGCCGCTGCAGGTAGAGGTGTTGGGGGCTGCTCATTTGTTTCTCTCTCCCACCCCTCTGGCTGCCTCAGAAACAAGGTCCCAGGTTCATCCCTACCCCTGCCCCAGTGAGTTAATGTCTCCTTGAAATGGACTGCCTGCCCTGGATGCAGGCCAGGGGGAATATAGGGCGCTGGTGGAGGTTAACCCTTGTTCAACCACAGAGGAGCCAGGCCAGTCCTCTCCTTCCCTTGGGCGTGCCAAAAAGGGGAATGCCACTCCGTGTGGGTGGGAGAGTTCCCTGGTTGTCTCCCCCTTCGAGGACTGGCCCAGAGTGAGGCTTGTATCCAGATGTACGCTGCCTACTCCCCAGGGCACCAGGCTCTGTTTTCTGCAGGGGTACCTGAGGACAGCCACCTAACATCATGATAAAAGCACTGTGGAACCCTGGCATCCCAGCCAGGGGTCCCTGGCCTCTGGTCCCCCTGGTACCAGCAGCCACAGAAACAGCTCAGCTTTCCTCAAGCACTCAGGAGCCGGGTTTCCCTGGTCTTGGCTTGGCATAGCTGCCTCTTCTTCACTCCAAGAAAGCCCCGCAGAGGCCCTCCGTGGGCAGGCTTGGCAGTGCAGCTGGCTGAGGAGGGGGTCAGCATGGCCACCTTCAGAGGAGGTTAATGGGCTTTACTCAGGCCCTAATTGTTTTGCTGGAGGCTGGAAGCAGGGAGTGGTAGGCAGATAGGAGGTGCCCGGTGAAGGGAAGGGGCACCCAGCAGTGCTGTGATGCCGGCACGGTGCCCTGCTTGCCGCCATGCATGTTCCCTGCCAGGTCAAGGGGGACAGGGTTGTAGGCCAGGGAATGTGCCAGTTCCCCCTTGCCTGGCATGGCCAGCTGGGCATGGCCCTGGTTCTGAAGTCACGAGTTCCTGGTGTTCCCTGGGGTGGGAGCAGGGGGAAGGGTTAGCCTGTGCAGCTCCCGTGGGAGGGACATGTATAGGCTGGGCTTGGGGAGCAGGATTCTGCCCCTGGCAACCAGAACCCTGAAGTGGGCAGACTGTGGTCCCAGAGAAACATTTTTCTTCTCCCTGGGGCGTTCTCCATCATGGGCTTGCTTCCTGCTTTCCCTGTTCACTCTTCTGACCTAGAGGCAGGGGAGATGGGTTGTGGGGCCCAGGATGTGCGGGGAGCACTTCAGACCCCTCCCTTTGCCTACAGTAGGCAGTCCTGGATGTGGGGCATCACCACAGCTGGTAAGCTAGGAAGCTCAGGAGAGGGAGCCGCAAACCCCAGAAACCAAAAATCAGTGTGTTCTGGGATGAGGGGTAGGGGCTGCACGGGCAGGATGGGAGGGGCGACATGGAGGGAGAAGTCCAGGGTGCAGCCCCCACAGCCCATGGCCTCCTATGCAGCTTGAGGATGCATCCTGCCTCCCTCCCCTTGAATGAGCTCAGGCAGACCTGCCCCTGTGCCCCACGTTGGGCAAGAGAGGTCAAGCAACGACCACACCAGACTCCTGCTTTCCTCCCAGTGGGCTGGGGAAGGGGCTAAGCAGGCACGGCTTTGAGCACAGGCTCTGCGTCCCTCACCTTCCTTGCAAGCACCATGTTTAGTCCATACAGTAGGTGTATGCTTTTCATACTTCCCTTAACCAAAGGATTCTGCTCATGCTAAAGGAGTTTGGAAAGTACCCTGCTAGTGCACGCGGGTGTGAGGGGTGTTCCTGTGCAGATATGCTGGCAGCGCACACACTCGTTACGTAGGAATGGACTCCTGCAGGGCAGAAGGCAGCTGGGCACGCGTGTGCTTGTACACTTAAGGGCACGTGTGAGTACCTATGAGCATATGGGTGTGTATTTGTATGGTACCTGTGTGTACTAGCGTGTGGTATGTGTGCCTGAGTGGAGGCCCGGGGGCTTTCTGCCCAGGGAGCCCCAGCTACGAAACTCCAAAGACCCCAGATTTTGACACCAGCTGAGGCCTGCTGGGATAAGGAATCTCCATTCTCTTGGTGGGGAGGGCTGGGTGTTGGGTTTCATGGGAAACCTTTTCATTCCAGCAATTAAATAGCTAGAGGCCTCTGCTGAGGAGAAGCTGATGGCCTCTGCTGAGGAGATTAATGAATTCACCTACCTGGGTCCAGGGCAAGGTGCCACTTGCACTGCAGGTGGCACTCTGGGCTTGTGGGGAGAGCTGCTCTGGGGCTTGGCTGAGTGCCTGGGGTTCTGCATGGGGTGTATGGGGTGCTGAGCCATCCAGGCCTCCCTGGGGAGGTACGCTGGGGAGCACTCCTGAGGTGTGGGGATGGGGAGGGGCACCCTGCCTGCAAGGGAGTGCCATCCTGTCTCTGGGGCCTGGAGCTGAGGCACCTGAGTGGGAGGGAGGCAGCATCTGGAGCCCTGAGGTGAGGCAGGGGCCCTGCCAGCTCCCTAGGGCCTTATTAGCTGCAGCGGCTGCGGCATGTGGGGCAGGGCTGGGAGGCCTGGATGGCTCAGCACAGCGCCATCGGGAGGCTCCGGACTTCTCCAGTCAGCTCGGGTCCTGTGGCCCTCTCCCACTCCCCCTGCAGGGATCAAGACCCCAACCAGGTTGCAAGCCCAGGGGTCTAGCCCAACCAAGATAGGACAAGAATAAACGTTGCTCCCCTTCTCTGTGGGGGGTCACAGCTCAGAGGCCAACAGGGGCCAGGCCCACTGGTTTTTTTGAGGTTCCCAGTATATTGAAAAATGAAGAAATGTCAGAACAAGGCTATAAAAATTATATAAATAATCTTAAATTATTTAAAATGTTTCATTTTTGACAAAAGAGTTCATGGTCATGCTTTAAAATATTTAACTGTTGATAGAAGATGCGTTATGAAAAGCGGTGCTTCTTGCTCTGCCTCTCCCACCTCCCCAGAGGTGACCACTTCGAACACTCCTGTCATTTACCTCCCTAATTATAAACAATATAGTTCCCTCCCCTCCCCTCCCCTCCTTTCCCCTCCCCTCCTTTCCCCTCCCCTCCCCTCCCCTCCCCTCCTCTCCCTTCTTCCCTCCCCTCTCTCTCTCTTTCTCTCTCTTTCTTTCTCCTTCTTTTTTCTTTTTTGATTTTTTTTTTGAGACGGAGTCTTGCTCTGTTGCCCAGGCTGGAGTGAGTGGCGCGATCTCGGCTCACTACAGGCGCCGCCACCACGCCTGGCTAGTTTTTTTGTATTTTTTTTGGTAGAGACGGGGTTTCACCATGTTAGCCAGGATGGTCTCGATCTCCTGACCTCATGATCCACCCGTCTCGGCCTCCCAAAGTGCTGGGATTACAGGCTTGAGCCACCGCGCCCCGTCTCTTTTTTCTTTTTTAATAAGACAGGTTCTCACTCTGTCACCCAGGCTGGAGTGCAGTAGTGTGATCACGGCTCAGTGCAGCCTCTGCCTCCCAGGCTCAGGTGATCCTCCCATCTCAGCCTCCCAAGGAGCTAGGACTACAGGTGCCACCATGCCCGGCTAATTTTTGTATTTTTTTGTAGGGATGGGGTCTTGCTGTGTTGCTCAGGCTCGTCTCGAACTCCTGAGCTCAAGTGATCCACCTACCTTGGCCTCCCAAAGTGCTGGGATTACAGACCTGAGCCTCCCGTGCATAAACAATATACTTCTGCAATGATTTCTTGGTTAATTGCCTTCCCCTCCTTGTGCCCCCTCAGCCTAGTACTCTATGCACTTGTCTAGCAAATATTTATGTGCCAAGTGCTGCCTGGGGAGTGGGGAACCAGCAGTGAACAAAGCAGACAGGGACCTGGCTGATGGGGCTTTGTTCAAGGTGCAGGAGGTGCTAAACAGGCACACTTGGTTGGGCAGTGGATAGAGCCATAGCAGCTGTCACCTCAGATGGGCTATCAGGGTGGGCTTTTCTAAGGAGGTGACATTTGAGCAGCAGCCTGAGTGAAGGGAGGGAGAAAGCCTTGGGGCTCTCTGGAGGACCCTGGAGAACGTTCCAGGGAAGGTCGTTGGCGAAGGGTGGAGCAAATGAGTTCAAAGAGAAGTCTGGGGCCATTGGATTCCCTGCTAACTACTATGGGAAGCCACTGGAAGATTTTGAACTAAAGAGTGTCAGGACCTGAGTAACACTTCACAGGATGACTTTAGCTGCCATAAGTGAGGTGGACAATAGAGCTTGGGAACCAGGGGAGCAGCAAAAAGACGGTGAGGGGCTGCCAGTGAGAGATGGGGTGGCTACAGCTGCAAGGTGGTGGAAACTGGGAGGCTTCTAGGTCTGTTTCGAAGGCAGAGCCTACAAGTTTTCCTAATGGGTTAGATGTGGAGGGTGCGGGAAAAAGAGGAGATAAAGACAGTTTCAAAGTTGTTGTTTTTTTTTTTCCACCTGAAAATGAAGTAAATTCAGGTGATGTTTACTGTTTACAGGGCAGGTGCAGCTGTCCAGGAATGCAGAAAACAAGGAAAAGTTAAGAAAGTCATTTCCAGAATGAAGAAGGCAAGAGAAAAGGCAGGAGACATCATGGAAAGCCAGGCTGTCCCATTTTGTTTCATGGACTCAATGATCTTTTTATATTTTCCTGAGGATGTAAATTACTGTTTTCCCCCAAAGAGTTTTCTTTTATTCCCTGCATCGAGAGAATTTCCTCTGGGTTCTTAGCATCTAATTTGTATGTTTTGGTTTGTTTCACATGGGAAGCTTTCATCAAGTGTCCGGTTTCTCCTGGCTGTTGGATCATATTTAAGAATGGGGCTGTGGAGTTCAGGGATGTGTGGGTGCTACTGTAAGGTGATCAGGTGGCAGGCTGGCCTGTTCATTGTAGGGTCACCGGATGTCTGTATTCTGAGGTCTTTGGGACAACTTCTTGCTCGGGTGGATAGGGTGGTGGTGGTGTGACCTGGCTGCCAGTAGTTCAGGACCCAGGCAGGGAAGGGGCTGCGGTTTCACGGGTCTCTGGCTTTCAGCACCATACCTCATCCTCTGCTGTGTTCAATGCCCCTGAGTCCAGAGCATCTCATGCCCAATTTCTGCAGAGAATAAACCCCTGGTGTCCTGTGGTGAGGAAGGGGTTAATGAGGCAAGGAAGGGAACCAGGGGGCTCTGAATTGTAACCAGCCTCCCTGCACTCAGCTGTAGCCTCACCTCCACCTCTGCCTTCCCCACTGCCTGCGGGTCCTACCTACACCTTTCAAGGGGGGCTGGGGGTCATCCGGCTTGCTCCTTACACGGACGTTTCCCTCTGTGGCTGCTTTAGTTTTGGCTTCCTCGGCTCCCCTAAGCCAGTTGGTGAGGCCCTAGCCACTTTCCCTGTTCTCAAGTGTGTTGAAGTTTCCCATCTGCTGACATCTCTTTATTCTTGTGGGTTTTAAATATTTTATTGACTTTTTTTTTTTTTTTTTTTTTTGAGACAGGATCTGGCTTTGTTGCCTAGGCTGGAGTGCAGTGGCATGATCTCTGCTCACTGCAACCTTCGGCTCCCTGGCTCAAGGGATCCTCCCACCTCAGCCTCCCAGTAGCTGGGACTATAGGCATGCACCACCACGCCTGGCTAATTTTAGTGTTTTTTTGTAGAACGGAGTTTCACCACATTGCCCACGCTGGTTTCAAACTCCTGGGCTCAAGTGATCTGCCCACTTCGGCCCCCAAAGATTACAGGCATGAACGACTGTGCCCAGCCTGACATTCTTTTTTTTTTTTCTTTGAGACAGAGTCTCTCTCTGTTGCCCTGGCTGGAGTGCAGTGGTGCGATCTCTGCTCACTGCAACCTCCACCTCCCAGGTTCAAGCAATCCATGTGCCTCAGCATCCCTAGTAGCTGGGATTACAGGAATCCCCCACCACACCCAGCTAATTTTTGCATTTTTAGTAGAGATGGGGTTTCACCCTGTTGGCCAGGCTGGTCTCAAACTCTTGACCTCTGCTGACCTGATCGCCTCGGCCTCCCAAAGTGCTGGGATTACAGACGTGAGCCACTGTGCCTGTCCTCCTGAGATTCTTATACATTTAACATTTTTTGGCACTCTTCAATCCTTTGTACAGATTCAGGTTTCCATCTGGGATCATTTTCTTTCCACCTGAAGAACTCCTTTGAACATTTCCTGCACATCTGGCAATAAATTCTTTTAGTATTTGTTTGTCTGCCAACATATTTATTTCTTCTTCAGTTTTGAAGAATATTTTCACTGGGTATAGAATTCTAGGTCAATACCAGTCATACTGGATTAGAGGAAAAAAAAATTATAGGTTGAAAGTTTTTGTTTTTGTTTTTCCCCCCAGCACTTTAAAGATTTCATTATATTGTTTCCTGGCTTGCATAGTTTCTGATGAGAAGAATGTAATATTTCCTGTATTTGTTCTTCCATACATAATGGACCTCATTTCTTTGAATGCTTTTAGGATTTTCTTTTTACCACTAGTTTTCAGCATTTGATTATGATGGACCTTGGTGTAGTTTACTTCGTGTTTGTCTTACTTGGGGTTCACTGAGTTTCTTGGTTCTGTGGCTTTATCTTGGTATTAGTTTCCACAACAAATTACTACAAACTAGGTGGGTTAAAACAACAAATATTTGGCCAGGTGAAGAGGCTCACATCTGTAATCCCAGCACTTTGCGAGGCTGAGGCGGGCAGATCACAAGGTCAGGAGATCGAGACCATCCTGGCTAACACGGTGAAACCCCATCTCTACTAAAAATACAAAAAATTAGCCGGGCGTGGTGGCGGGCGCCTGTAGTCCCAGCTGCTGGGGAGGCTGAGGCAGGAGAATGGTGTGAACCCAGGAGGCGGAGCTTGCAGTGAGCCGAGATCACGCCACTGCACTCCAGCCTGGGTGACAGAGTGAGACTCCGTCTAAAAAAAAAAAATCTCTCTCACAGTTCGGGAGACGTAAGTACAAATTTGAGATGTTGGCAGGGTGGCAGTCCCTCCAAAGGCTCTAGGGAAGAGTCCTGCCTTGTCTCTTTCAGATTCTGGTGACTGGGCCACAATCCTCTTGGCTTGTGGCTGCAGAACTCTAGTCTCTGCCTCCATCTTCACATGGCCTTCTCACCTCTGTGAGTGTCTTAGAAAGACACTTGTCATTGGATTTATGGCCCCCTGGATGATCCAGGATTATCTCATCTTGAGATCCTTAATTATGTCTGCAAAGACCCTTTTTTCAAATAAGGTCCCATTCATAGGCTCTGAGGGTCAGAATGTGATGTGGACATGTCTTAGGAGGGGCACCATTCTTCAACCCACCATAGTAGTTTTTATCACATTTAGAAAAATTTTGGGTCGGGCGCGGTGGCTCAAGCCTGTAATCCCAGCGCTTTGGGAGGCCGAGACGGGCGGATCACGAGGTCAGGAGATCGAGACCATCCTGGCTAACACGGTGAAACCCCGTCTCTACTAAAAATACAAAAAACTAGCCGGGCGAGGTGGCGGGCGCCTGTAGTCCCAGCTACTCGGGAGGCTGAGGCAGGAGAATGGCGTGAACCCGGGAGGCGGAGCTTGCAGTGAGCTGAGATCTGGCCACTGCACTCCAGCCTGGGTGACAGAGCGAGACTCCGTCTCAAAAAAAAAAAAAAAGAAAAAAGAAAAAGAAAAATTTTGGACATTCTTTCTTTTTTGTTTTATTTATTTATTTATTTATTTATTTATTTATTTATTTATTTTGAGATGGAGTCTCCCTCTGTCACCCAAGCTGGAGTGCAGTGGCACGATCTCGGCTCATTGCAACCTCCCTTTCCCAGGTTCAAGCGATTCTTCTGCCTCAGCCTCCAAGTAGCTGGGACTACATGTGCCTACCCTCACGCCTGGCTAATTTTTGTATTTTCAGTAGAAACGGGGTTTCACCATATTGGCCAAGGCTGGTGTTGAAGTGACCTTGTGATCCACCCACCTTGGCCTCCCAAAGTGCTGGGATTACAGGCATGAGCCACCATACTGGGTCTGTTTCTCTAAATTTGTCTTATTTGTCCTACTTCTTTATTCCATCCTTTGGGATTCCAATACATATATGTTAGAGTGCTTGATAATGTCTTACAGATTATGAGGCTCCATAGAGACAGGGTCTTGCTCTGTTGCCCAGGCTGGAGTGCAGTGGCGTGATCATAGCTCACTGCAGCCTCAAACTCCTGGGCTCAAGGGATCCTCCTGCTGCAGCCCCAGAGGAGCTGGGACTACAGCTGCTTGCCACCATGCTCAGCTAATTTAAAAGTTTTTTTTGTTTGTTTGTTTCTGTAGAGACAGGGTCTCGCTGTACTGCCCAGGCTGGTCTTAAACTCCTGAATTCAAGCCAACCTCCTGCCTTGGCCTCCAAAAGTGCTGGGACTATAGAAGCCCAGGCAACTTTATTTTTCAGTACTATTTTTCTCCTCTGTGCTTCAGTTTGGAAAGTTCTATTGCTGTCTTCAAATTCACTGATTTTTTAAATTGTACAGTATCTAATCTGCTGTTATTTTCATTCAGTGAATTTTTCATTTCAGTTACTGTACTTGTCATCCTTAGATGGTCCACTGGCTTCTTTTTTATACCTCTCATTCCTCTCCTCATGAACATCTTTTTCATGTTTTTCTTTAAACTCTTGAGTATATTGAGCCACCTATCATCTTTATCACTTCTGAGTCTTGTTTCTATGAAATTATTTTTCTCCTGATTATAGATTATATTTTCTTCTTCTTCTTTTTTGGAGATGGAGTCTCACTCCATTGCCCAGGCTGTAGAGCAGTGGCGCCATCTTGGCTCACTGCAAGCTCCGCCTCCCAGGTTCACGCCATTCTCCTGCCTCAGCCTCCCGAGTAGCTGGGACTACAGGCGCCCGCCACCTCGCCCAGCTAATTTTTTGTATTTTTAGTAGAGACCGTGTTTCACCGTGTTAGCCAGGATGGTCTCGATCTCCTGACCTCATGATCCACCTGCCTCGGCCTCCCGAAGTGCTGGGATTACAGGCATGAGCCACTGTGCCTGGCTGTATCTAGTAATTTTTAACTGAATGTTGGACATTGTAAATATGACGTTAAGCATCTGGATTTGTTATTGTCCTTTAAAGAGTGTTGGGCTTTGTTCAGGCAGACTAGGTAAATTACTTGCAAATCAGTTTGACCTTTTTGAGGCTTTTTTTTTTTTTTTTGAGACAGAGTCTTCCTCTGTCACCCAGGCTTAAGTGCAGTGGCCCAGTCTCAGCTCATTGCAGCCTCAACCTCCTGGGCTTAAGGGATCATCCTGCCTCAGTCACTGAGTAGTTGAGGCTACAGGCACATGCTACCATACCTGGCTAATTTTTTGTATTTTTTGTAGACATGGGGTTTTGCTGTGTTGCCCAGGTTGGTCTTGAACTCCTAGGCTCAAGTGATCTGACTGCCTCAGCCTCCCAAAGTGCTGGGATTAGAGGCATGAGCCACCATGCCTGGCCTTTGATGCTAACTTTTCTTTTCTTTTTCTTTTTCTTTTTTTTTTTTTTTTTTGAGATGGAATCTTGCTCTGTTACCAAGGCCAGAGTGCAATGGTGCAATCTCGGCTCACTGCAACCTCCGCCTCCTGGGTTCAAGTGATTCTCGTGCCTCTGCCTCCTGAGTAGCTGGGATTACAGTCACTCATCACCACACCTGGCTAATTTTTTGTATTTTTAGTAGAGATGGGGTTTCACCATTTGGGCCAGGCTGGTCTTGAACTCCTGACCCCAGGTGAGCTGCCCGCCTCCGCCTCCCAAAGTGCTGGGATTACAAGCATGAGCCACTGCACCCAGCCTGAGGCTAATTTTTAATTTGTTAGAGTGGGTCTAGGTGAGCCTTTTCTCTAGGGATAGTTTAGCTCTACTACTAAGGCATAACCCTTCTGGGGTCTGATTAAATATACTTCTGCACTCTAGGAGGCTGGAGCTTGATTATCTCCCTGCCATTGGTGAGCTCTGAGAATTTACCATTTTAGTGTTCCTTTTTGCATAGTATTACTGAGTTTCACTATTCATATGTGTAGTTTAGTATCCAGCAAAACTCGAAGAGACCCCTGTGCAGATTTCTGGAGTTTTTTGAGTAGTTTACTCCTTTCCAGAACTGTGCTCTCCTGCAACTTTTAGTACCTTGGCTTCCCTGAACTCCTGTCTCCATCTTCTCAGCCCAGGAAGAGCACCATGCTCTGCTCGGGCTTCCCCTCCTTGAATTACAGTCTGGAATGTTCCTCCAGGCAGAAATCCAGGGATGTTACAGAGCTCACCTTTTTCATTTTCCTTATTTCAAGGATCACAGTTCCGGACTTCTAAAAACAGTTATTTCTCTTTACGTATATTTTCTATATAGAGTATGTGTGTGTGTGTGTGTGTGTATTTGAGACAGGGTCTCACTCTGTTACCCAGCCTGGAGTGCAGAGGTGTGATGATACCTCACTGCAGCCTCAGCCTCCCAAGTTTAAGTGACCCTCCCACCGAGTAGCTCCGAGTAGCTGAAACTACAGGCACAGGCCATCATACCTGGCTAATTGTTTTGTCTTTTTCTAGAGATGGGGTTTTGCCATGTTGCCCAGGCTGATCTCGAACTCCTGTGCTCAAGCGATCCTCCAACCTTTGCCTCCCAAAGTGCTGGGATTACAGGGGTGAGCCACTGTGTCCGGCCTTCATATATTCTGCAGCAATAATTTTCTCATTGTTTATGGTGGGAGAGTAATTTCATTTATTGTGATAGAAGTCGAAGCCTTTTTATTGGCATTTTAATCAAGTTTTGAGGAGGAGAGGAGGGAGTTACATGCATGTGGTCAGTACACTGTTCTTTTTTTTGGAGATGGAGTTATGCTCTTGTCGCCCAGACTAGAGTGCAGTGGTGTGATCTTGGCTCACTGCAACCTCCGCCTCCCGGGTTCAAGCGATTCTCCTGCCTCAGCCTCCTGATTAGTTGGGATTACAGGTACCATGCCTGGCTAATTTTGTATTTTTAGTAGAGATGGGGTATCTCCATGTTGGTCAGGCTGGTCTCAAACTCCCGACCTCAGGTGATCCGCCCGCCTCGGCCTCCCAAAGTGCTGGGATTACAGATGTGAGCCACCGCGTCTGGCCTGTCAGTTCACTGTTCTTAACTAGAAGTCCTAGACTCTTGAAATATATTTAAATACTTACGTTTAAGGCCGGGCTCAGTGGCTCACACCTGTAATCTCAACACTTTGAGAGGCCAAGGCAGGCGAATCATTTGAGGTCAGGAGTTGGAGACCAGCCTTGGCAACATATCAAAACCCCATCTCTACTAAAAATACAAAAATTAACCTGGCATAGTAGCGCCCGCCTGTAATCCCAGCTACTAGGAAGGCTGAGGCACGAGAATCGCTTGAACCTGGGAGGTGGAAGTTGCAGTGAGCCAAGATCGCACCACTGCAGTCTAGCCTGGGTGACACAGTGAGACTCTGTCTCAAAAAACAAACAAACAAACAAACAAAAGTTATGTTTAACAAACATGCTTTCTAAGCCAGGTGCAGGAGCCTGTAATCCCAGCTGCTTGGGAGGCTGAAATACGAGGATTGCTCAAGCCTAAGAGTTTGAGACCGGCCTGGGTGACATAGTGTGACCCTGTCTCCATTAAAAAAAAAAAAAAAGAAGATTTTGTCTGGGCACTGTGGCTCACACCTGTAATCCCAGCACTTTGGGAGCTCGAGCCAGGTGGATCACCTGAGGTCAGGAGTTCAAGACTAGCCTGGCCAACATGGTGAAAACCCATCTCTACTAAAAATACAAAATACTAGCCAGACGTGGTGGCGAATGTCTGTAATCCCAGCTACTCAGGTGGTTGAAGCAGGAGAATCACTTGAACCCAGGAGACAGAGGTTGCAGTGAGCGGAGATTGCGCCATTGTACTCCAGCCTAGCCAACAGAGTGAGACTCCATTTCAAAACACACACACACACACACACAAAACAAAACAAAGCTTTTATCACTTTTATCACACAACAAAAATCTCATGCAATGTAATCATGTTATTCACAAAACTATAGGATTTGTACAAATTTTAATGCATAGTGTCCCACACGCGCAGGACCTGGTTGTGAAACTGTATGAATACCGTGGACTTGTTATTTCATTCCTGTCTATTACTATAACTGTTTGTTAAACCTCACTCAATGATAATGTCAGTGATCTAAATTGGTAGCCCTTCCTGGAGGTGGTTTGGGACCCCTAGGGTAGGTCTGGTCCCAGGTGAGCTCCTTGGCCAACAGCCTCTTTGCCACCCCACTTCAGTCCCAGGCTTATTCTTGGCAGGCAGGCCACTGGGCCTTGGAGGAGAGGACCCAACCAGGGGCCCTTGGTGGACAGGAAGGGAGGGAAGCCCCTCCCCCTTCCAGAGTTACTTTCTGTCCTGTCTTCTAAGCCCCTTTCCATCCACCTGACCCCAGCTCATAGTGTCTGTCTTTCCGTTGCCTTGTGAGGTTGGCGAGGCAGAGCAGCCCCAGCAGCGGGTGGGGGTTGCTGTTTGTTCCAGGGCTGTTGGGCTCCGGAGGGCTGTCTCTGAAGTGACTGGGGCTATATCTTCCACTCCTCCTCCTCCTCCTCCAGGTGGACATTGAGCAGCTGGATCCCCGCGGCCGGACTCCCCTGCACCTGGCCACCACGCTGGGGCACCTTGAGTGTGCCCGTGTGCTCCTGGCGCACGGCGCAGACGTGGGCAGGGAGAATCGCAGCGGCTGGACAGGTGTGCAGCCCTGCTCACCCCGGCCCCACAGCCGGGGCCTCCCCAGCATCATAGACCTATGGTTGGCTGAAGGGTCCTGCCCTGTGACCTTGCCTTCTCCTCCCCCAGTGCTCCAGGAGGCTGTGAGTACGCGGGACCTGGAGCTGGTGCAGCTGGTGCTGCGGTACCGGGACTACCAGCGGGTGGTGAAGCGGCTGGCGGGCATCCCCGTGCTCCTGGAGAAGCTGCGCAAGGTGAGGCCCAGCCTCTCAGCCTCCATGGGAGCCCTTGAGCCCTTCTCCAGTGCAGACTTAGCCTCTCTCCCCTTCGTCCTCCAGGCCCAGGACTTCTACGTGGAGATGAAATGGGAGTTCACTAGCTGGGGTAAGCGGGCTGCAGCAGGTCGCTTCTGGGCTCTCTCACACTTTAGGTCCTGCACTTGCTCCCTTGCCTGGAATGTGTTCTCACAGCTCTTCCAGTGGCTCTCTCCATCCCTTAGCTCAGCTCAGGGCTACCGCCTCAGCTAGGCCTTTCCAGATTGCCCCAGATACTGTCTTGATTCCAGTATTATTCCCTTCACTGTGTCATGATTTGCTTACTGTATTCATGACCTGCCGCTCCTTGCTAGAAGGTAAGCTCTGAGAAGGCAGGAGTCCTGTCTTTTTCACCGTTGTATTCCCAGTGGCTGGAACACTCAGTAGGTGTTTCATAAATATTTGTTGAAAGAATGGATGAAAGAGTGAGTGAATGAATTAATAAATGGTGGACACTAGGGACTTAGTGGTGAAAGAAACACGCCCGTCCCGACCTCAGGTTGCTCTTCTGCGTGAGTATGGTCAACATTGGCCAGGGAGGGGGTTTCGGAGGAGAGGCTGCTCTCTCATCAGTCCCCTCCCCCATTCCTGGCCACATGGATCCCAAACCCCATGCCCTGAGCTGGCCCAGGCTGGGTAGGCCAGACTAGTCAAAGCCACCTCCAACCTCCGCTTCCACCAGTGCCCCTGGTGTCCAAGATCTGCCCTAGTGACACCTACAAAGTGTGGAAGAGCGGCCAGAACCTGAGGGTAGACACCACGCTCCTGGGCTTTGACCACATGACCTGGCAGCGAGGGAACCGCAGCTTTGTCTTCAGGGGCCAAGGTCAGGCAGGCAGGCAGGAGGTGGGGCGGGGTGGGGACAATGGGAAGCAGCCCCAGGCCACCCCTGAACCCCCTGTGCTGTTCCATGGCTGGCAGACACAAGCGCTGTGGTCATGGAGATTGACCACGACCGCCGGGTGGTGTACACAGAGACTCTGGCATTGGCTGGGCAGGACCGGGAGCTGCTACTGGCTGCTGCTCAGCCCACCGAGGAACAGGTGCTGAGCCGGCTCACCGCGCCCGTCGTCACCACGCAGCTTGACACCAAGAATATCTCCTTTGAGAGGTGGGTGGGCATGCCCTTGGTCAACCTTGAGCCAGCCCGGTGGGGGGCCTGCCTCAGCTGGACCACTCTGCTTCCCCAGGAACAAGACTGGCATTCTGGGCTGGCGCAGTGAAAAGACGGAGATGGTGAATGGGTATGAAGCTAAGGTGAGGCTGCAGCTCCCAGCTGCCAGCCCAGCTGCACTCTTGTCTGCAGCAAGCTGTGCAGGGGATTCTGGCCTCCCTTCCCCAGCCCTGGAGGTGCAGAAGCAATGCAGCGTGGTCAAGCACTTATATTTGGGTTCAAGGCACTGCTCTGGTATTTTATATGGATGTATGGATGTATACACAGGGCATGTGCACACGCACACACACACTTAATCCTCACAGCAACCCATTCTGGTAGGTGCTGTTCTATTAGTATTCCCATTTTGTGCATGTTTATTGAGTTCTTTCCTTGGCATCCCATTTAGTCTTCACAACAATCCCAGGAAATAGGGATGATTGGTCAATTTTATGATGAGGAAATACAGGCTTAGACTGGTTCTGTGACCTGTACAAGGTCACACAGCTGCTAAGTGGCAGAGCTGGGGTTCAGATCCTGGCTGGCCTGATCCTAGAGTCAGGCCTTTATCCCTAAAAAGACTTCCTGGCCAGGCGTGGTGGCTCACGCCTGTAATCCCAGCACTTTGGGAGGTCAACATGAGTGGATCACCTGAGGTCAGGAGTTTGAGACCAGCCTGGCTAACATGGTGGAACCCCGTCTCTACTAAAAATACAAAAATTAGCTGGGTGTGGTGGCATGTGCCTGTAATCCCAGCTACTTGGGAGGCTGAGGCAGGAGAATCACTTGAACCAGGGAGGCGGAGGTTGCAGTGAGCAGAGACTGCACCACAGCACTCCAGCCTGGGCAACAGAGAGAGACTCCATCTAAAATAAATAAATAAATAAGGCTCTGCCTGTTACTCTGGGACCCCTATGTTGCCCATGACATGAAAGCAGGACCTAACAAATGCCATGGGTTTTGTGTGTGGTATCTCCTCTGAAAGCCTCCCCTGCTTCTGTAGGCTGGGAAGGCCTCTGTGCTACCCCCACCAGTGCATGGACTGTTGTAACTCCATTTTATTGTCTCCTTATAGAGATTGTAAGTCTCAGGAGGGCAGGGATCGTGTCTGGCTTGTTTACTGTATCCCTGATGCCTACCTCAATGCCTGGCACAGAAAGGCTCCTCAAAAAATGTTTGTTGAATGAATAAGTGAATGAATGAATGAATGACCTCATATATTTACTTATCCAAAAGCCTGGAGCAGAGTCTCTCCAGGACCCTTTGCTACAGGGAGTCATCCCAATGCCCTTGGGGGTAAGACACAGGGTAAGACCAGAACTGCCTATGAGCCCTTTCTTTATCTGTCCCTAGGTGTATGGAGCATCCAACGTGGAGCTCATCACCCGGACACGGACAGAGCATCTTTCAGAACAGCACAAGGGCAAGGTCAAAGGTAATGAGGCAGAGGTGGATGGGGAGAGGTGTTGCAGGATTGCGGGAAGCAGCTCCCACTTCAGTGCTTCCATCAGTATCCCCACAGGCATCCTAGCAAGAGCCTGGATGCTTTATTCAGGCCAATAGATTTTAATTCAGGTGCCAAGCCCTAATGATGGATAGTGGCTTCCTAGAGTACCAAGAAGATTCTAAGGACTCATCTGGGTTCAGTGGAGAGGCATGCTGCAAGCGATTACTAATGTCGGTGTTGAATTTGGGAGGGGAGAGAAATGCCATGTATGCCATTTATTGGCCATTCTAGTCCAGTGGGACATATCCTAGTTAGAAAGTCAGGGGACCTTGCCATAGATTCTGTATGCCCATTGATGCCACACCTGATTCTCTGGGTACCAGATACCGTGTCCGAAGTGAAAAAGCATAATTTCTACCTCACAGGGGAACAACATGAAGTCATACCTATGAAAGTGCCTGAAGCAGAGCACACACACGCACATGCACACCCCACAGTGCCCATCGAGGTGCCTATGGAAGTGCCTGAAGCAGAGCACACACACGCACATGCACACCCCACAGTGCCTACCGGGGCAGGCGTTTTACTGTCCAGGGTTACCGAGCTGGAGAGGAGCACTTTTGGAAGTTGCTTCTGAGCCCTGGGCCTACTTTTTTACTGTTTTTTTTTTTTTTTTTTTTTTTGAGACGGAGTCTCGCTCTGTCACCCAGGCTGGAGTGCAGTGGCCAGATCTCAGCTCACGGCAAGCTCCACCTCCCGGGTTCACGCCATTCTCCTGCCTCAGCCTCCCGAGTAGCTGGGACTACAGGCGCCCGCCACCTCGCCCGGCTAGTGTTTTGTATTTTTCAGTAGAGACGGGGTTTCACCGTGTTAGCCAGGGTGGTCTCGATCTCCTGACCTCGTGATCCGCCCGTCTCGGCCTCCCAAAGTGCTGGGATTACAGGCTTGAGACACCGCGTCCGGCCACTTTTTACTGTTTTAAGCTGTGCTCACAGAGGCCCTGGCCCCTGGCCCTTGGAGCCCTCAGTCCTCTTCAGGTGAAGGTGCCTGAGTATGTGGTTGGGTGAGCAGGCCCCACCCCAGGAAGCAGCACCCTAGGTCTTGGGTGCTGTCACCTCTGATGAGGTGTCCAGGTGTGTGTGGAGCTACAGTGTCCTCTGAGATGCCACATTTCTTGTAGGCTGTAAGACGCCTCTGCAGTCCTTCCTGGGAATCGCTGAGCAGCACGGGGGCCCCCAAAATGGGGTGAGTGTGTGTAGGGGTACCCATAAGTGGAGGGGTGTGGATGTGGCTCAGGAGGAGGCTTGGGAGGCTTAGCATGGCCCATGTGGACCTCCTTTCCACAATGCCCAAGGCCATGTCAATGCCACACTGGCAGAGGGGACAGCTTGGGGGCCCTGTGACGGCAAATGAGCTGGCCTGGCATCAGGAACTGAGGGGAGCTCCTGGGCCCCTCCCCATGTGGTACAGACCCTGATTACTCAGACTCTGAGCCAAGCCAACCCCACTGCCATCACTGCAGAAGAATACTTCAACCCCAACTTTGAGCTGGGCAACCGTGATATGGGCCGCCCCATGGAACTGACCACCAAGACACAGAAGTGAGGCCCCTGCCGGTGCTGGGAGGGTGGGGGGCTGGGGCTCCAGGAGATGCTGGGAGGCCATGGCTTCCTGCAGTGTCCCTCACCCCTTGGGATCTGGTGGGGGCAGGTTCAAGGCCAAGCTGTGGCTGTGTGAGGAGCATCCCCTGTCCCTGTGTGAGCAGGTGGCCCCCATCATTGACCTCATGGCCGTCAGCAATGCACTTTTTGCCAAGCTCCGGGACTTCATCACCCTGCGCCTGCCTCCTGGCTTCCCGGTCAAGATTGGTGAGAGTGCACCGCCATTTCTCCTGAGCCAGTGGCGGGCGGGCCAGGGTTTAGATGAGGTTGGGGCGGGGCGGGGCTGAGGCTGAGGTGTGAGGGGTTGGGTGGTGGTGCCTGATGGTTTCCTCATCCTCAGAAATCCCGATCTTCCACATCCTCAACGCACGCATCACCTTCGGGAACCTCAACGGCTGTGACGAGCCGGTGCCATCGGTGCGAGGCAGCCCCAGCAGCGAGACGCCTTCCCCAGGCAGCGACTCCTCCAGCGTCAGCAGCTCCAGCTCCACGAGTGAGGCCCCCTCCCCGCGAGAACGCCTGCCCCTCGGCTCTCCCCGGGGTGGGTGGGAGGGGCTTGCCCGGCCGTGCCTGACCCAGCCCCCGCGCCCCCAGCCTCCTGCCGCGGCTGCGAGATCTCCCCGGCGTTGTTCGAGGCCCCGCGCGGCTACAGCGTGATGGGCGGCCAGCGGGAGGCGGCGACCCGGGACGACGATGACGACCTGCTGCAATTCGCCATCCAGCAGAGCCTGCTTGAGGCGGGCAGTGAGTATGACCAGGTGCGTCTCCGCGGGCGCGCGCGTCCACGGGACTGCGGCGCCGCCACGGCTAATGCCCATGCCTTCCCGCAGGTCACCATCTGGGAGGCGCTAACCAACAGCAAGCCTGGCACCCACCCTATGTCCTACGAGGGTCGCCGACAGGACAGGTCAGTGCCCGCTGGGCCGGAGAGAATCCTCCGGAGAGGATCCTGTCTCCCCTAAGCCAGGACACAGCCCGGAGAACCCGCGGGGCCCTCGGCAGGGACCCTTCTGGTATCGGGATGGCTTCTGCCACTACTCTTTCCTGGCTCCAAGGCGGCAGTCAGGGGGCAGGGATCGAGGCCTCACCGCGGCGTTCAGACTCTCCCCAGGCATTGAGGGGGAGAACTTGGTAGGGGCTGGGCTCCCCCACGACCAGGTGGGGGCCAGGACGCCGCAGGACTGACGGCCTCCACTAGAGGGTGGTGGCCCTGGGCCGTCCTGGAGCCTCAACGCCGTGTCCTGGCCCCGGCCGGTGGGTGGGTGCGCCCGGGAGCCCGCGACATTCCTTCCCCACCCCCAGGAGTGCCCCGCCCACGCCGCAGCGCCAGCCTGCGCCCCCGGCGTCAGTGCCCAGCCCTCGGTCCAGCTCAGGGCCAGGTTCCAGCGGCCACATGTTCCAGAGCTACGACGAGCAGCTGCGGCTGGCGATGGAGCTGTCGGCGCAGGAGCAGGAGGAGCGGCGGCGGCGCGCGCGCCAGGAGGAGGAGGAGCTGGAGCGCATCCTTAGGCTCTCACTGACCGAGCAGTAGCGCCCCCTGCCGGGACCCTCGCCTGCGCCACGTGCGCCACGCCCAGGGCCAGGAGCCAGACAAACCTAGGCCTGCGCGCCTGCAGAACGGCTGCTGGAGACTGGAGCCACTGCCTCGCCGGTGCAGCAGCGCAGCAGGCACGGTTCGGGGAGGGATTCGGCATGGCCGTGGGGTACCTTCCCAGGCCAGGGCCCTGGACGCAGCTGGCACGGCCTGGTTCCCCTGCTTTGCTGTATGCTGATTCCCCAGCCCGCTCCCCTGGGCTCAGATCTGTCCTGGGGCGGAGCCAGGCGGTCCTGAGGGCGAGATGAATCCTTAGAGGAGCGCTGTCCCTATCCCTTGCTCCTTGTGGCCGGTCCGCATTTCTGTTCACTAACCACACTCCAGGACACTGCCCCTGAAGCCTTTGCATCTCTGCTCTTCACTCCTGGGGGGCAGCTGAGCTCCTCGCGTGCTGTGTCGCTGCTTTGTCCCAGACACAAACCAGCACGTCTAGGGCCCAGCCCCCCCCCAACCCCGGCATTTCAGCGTCAAGTGCACTTACCGGGGTACCCGGCTCCCCCAGCCCCCACACCCGTCCTGGGTCTCAGGGTGGTTCCAGCTTCTCCTTGGGCAGCCAGAAGTTGGAGTCCCATCCCCCAAGGCACATCTTTTTTTTTTTTTTTTTTGTGATCAGGGAGTGTGTCCAAGGTAGCCCCCTGGCCTGGCCAAGCCCTGACTCCCTCATGGTGCCTCAGAGAGTGGGGAGCATATTGGGCTGGGTAAGCACTAGACCCAAGTAGAGTGGACACAAAGGGCCCTGGCACCACCCCCACCCCTTCCCACCAGCTGCTGCTAGCCTCTGTGGTTGTCCATCCCACTTGCCCCCACACGGAGACTGACTCTAAAACCCTTCATCCAATGGTGCTAACCCCCGGCTCTCCCCTGCCCCACCTCACCCACCCAGAGAAGCACAGACCCCGCTAGGGGCAGGGGCCCACCGCACACCCTTGTCCCGGGCCTTCCCGGCTCAGCCCCTGAGGCTCAGAAGGGACACAAAAAGGGATGGAAGAAAAGAACAAAGAGAAACTGTTCCTCCCACCCGCTTCCCTGATGCCAGGGGCACCAGACTGATTCTGAGGCACAAATAAAAGAGGCTTCAAACCGGAGGCTTTTGCTACCTGACTTTACTGGGGGGGAGCGCCTACGGTGTGGGTTGGGGTCCTTCTGAACCTCAGAGTGGGGAGAGCTCTAGGGTAAGAGACTGCCTGGTGGGCCCTGAGCCCAGAAGTGCATCGTCAGGTCTCCCAGGAGCCTGGGGGTAGCATTTGCAGAGGCTGGGGGTCTTGTTCCCCTCACTCCCACCCATGCAGGAGGCACAGACTGAACGCTTAGTAAAATGTTTCATTCAGTACGTCTTGTTTTTCTGAGAGAGGCAACAGCAGAGGGTTGGGGGCAGTGTGTGTGTATTTGTGATGAACCTAATTCCTCATGCCACTTCTCTCGAGATTTCTCCGCGGGGGCTGCCGCGAGGAAGCCGCCCTCGCCCCTGTCGCTGAAAAGAAGGAAGAGAGCTCTCTACCACAGACCTCTGTGGGTGTAACCACTGGGTCCGGCTCTGCAGCAAACGGGATGTGTATGTGTCTGCAGAACTGGGGTGACGCCCATCTGGTTTACCACTCAGGGTGATGGAAACCAGTGAGCTGATTAGGAGAAGCGCTGTCATTTTCCCCAGCCTGGGGGGACCCATCAGATCCCCACCCATCTGAGGTCAAGCTCAGGCTCCAATGTCCCCAAGCATCGCGTAAATATTAAGCACTTTCCCTGCCCTGGGCAGAGGACAAAGGGGGACACCACCTCGCCGTGCAGTACCATCGCTGCCCCCCACCCCCCGACCTCCCTCGGCCAGCTCCAGCCGAGTCCTAGAAGAGGCGCGCCGTCCAGCCTCCGCCGGACCGACGTGGGTCTCCCCTGTGCTCCAAGAGTTATGGTCTCCCGTGAGGGGCGGAGTTCCCCTCCCAGTCCCGCCCCCGGCCCCAGCCCAAGAGGGCGGGGTCCGGAGTCCGGGACCAATAGCTGGGGCGGGGCCGAGCTTGTGCGCCCCGCCCCGCTCCGCCTGCCTGGCGCGCGGGGCTAGTCCGTGCCGTCCACCAGCTCGCACAGCATGTTCTCCAGAGCCGTGATGCGCTGTTCCTGGGCCTGCACCCGCTCGCGGAGGGCCTTGATCTCCTCCAGCAGCGTCTCCAGGGTGTGCTGCTGCTGGGGCAGAGGACAGAGAGGCCGTGTCGTATAGGGGCGGTAGGGGGAGATGTAGATTGGGCCAGGGTGCAGCAGGGTCGATCTTACCGACAAGGGGGCGTCGCTGGCCGACTGGCTGCGGCGGGGGACGGAGGGCGGGCGCACGTCCAGGATGTTGCGCTTCGTGACCCGGAGCTCGCGGTGCTTCGGAGGCACGTAGCCGTCCCTCAGCGAAATGAGCACGGGATCGGCGTCCTGACCAGATAGCCATTCGTCCGCTTCTAGGGCCGGCTCCGGGCCCGGCGTATCCGGGTACAGATCGTCCTGGAACAGGTCTGACTGCGGGGTTGGGTGGGACAGGGAGACCTGCGTGAGAGGGGTGCGGGGCCTGTTCCGCTCCCTTCCGCCTAGTAGCCCTGCCCAACCCTTCTCCCGGCCCCTCACCTTGCGGGGCACAGTCATGATGATAGGTTCACACTTTCTTTCGTGTAGCTTGTAGAACCTATAAGGGAGCAGGGTTCAGCACACCCGCAGACTTCCACGTCCTTAACTTCTCCTGTCTAAGACCAAGGGGGTTGGAGGCCAACACTTGCTGAGCGCCTACCATGCATATTGCACATTACACACATTATTGGTTCTGCAGTAAAAGACTGAAGTTGAGAATGTAAGGCTAGTGAGCGGTGGATCTGGCACTGAAATAGAACTGTCTTATCCCCCTTTTCCAAAGAACTGCATTACTGGGGAAGCCCCGTGGCTAGGACCCGACATGAGTGGGGGACAGAGGCGGGCAGGTGTTCGGGAGGGGCCAAGGCAGCTGACCGGGCGATCTCACACTTGCTGACATCCAGTCCCCTTTTGGGCATGAAACCCATGCCCCGCTGCGGCTCTTTGCTGCTGAACGTGTTCAGGTAGTGCACGAAAGGCGGCTCGTCGGTAATCTCAAAGTACCGAATGCTGCTGTCGCCCTGCAAAACCAGTCGGTTCAGGGGCGCGCCCGGACAAGGCCCTCCATATCTCCATCCAGCCCCGTGTTCTCCCTGCCCGGCCGTGAGCACCTTGCCACACAGGTAGACGATGCTGGAGTCGGGATCGTAAAAGGGCAATAGGACCCCGTTGCTTGTGTCCATCTCCTGCAGTGCCACTGGCTCCTCGAAGTTGTTCTGCCCGAGTACAGGAGGCGTGACCAGCCCTGCCCCACCCTCCCGTGCTACTTCGGGACCCCCAGAAGCCCCTTTACGGTTCCTGGCCTTCCCAGACCGTATGCCCCAAACCTCTAGTGACCAGAGTTGCAGGCCCCTCCCCTGGGCACATCTCTCCTCCTCCCCTGCGCACATCCCTCCTCCTCCCCGGCACATATACCCGCTGCGCGCCGCATGCAGTCACAGCAAACCACCCCCAGGGACTCGGCATCACCAGGTGGGGGCGCCAGCGCAGGATCCTTCACGCGACGCAGCAAAACTGGGCAGAGGGGTGGGTGTGAGAATGGCAGGCGCTGCAGAGGTGGCAGCAGCCTTCAGTCCTGTCCAGGTGGGCATGCCCTGCGGGTGGGGGGCGCCTGGCCACTCTCCCGTGATGCCAGTCCCCGGGGCACACACCCCAAGCCTCCAGCTGCGTTACCGGGTCCCACAGGCCCAGCTCTCGCTGGCTCATGCGGGTGAAGCCGGTGGTGAAGATATGGCCCTGCCGCGTGAAGACGGCCCGCATGGGCCTCATCCCCTCGTGGGCCGCAAACCTCTCCTGGGGGGAGGGGGAGACAGGGAGGGACATCACCCAGCCGCCTGCTCTGAGGAGCATGGAGGGACGAGCAACCAGCTTGCTGACTTGGGTGTCCGGGGTGGAGGAGCGGAGGCGGGGAAGAGACAAAAGGGGCCTAAGCACTCAGCTTCCTGCGGGGCCACGGCTGGCCCCTGACCTGGAGAGCATCCGGGCCTGGAGAGAGCAGGAGGCACGCGGCTCTCAGCCGATCCCGAACCCTTAAGCGCGCTCAAAGGCCGATCCCTAGAGCAGGGGTGTCTGCTGGCTCCCCGGAGTCGCAGGGAGGCTTCTCCTGAACGGGGAGCTCCCCGCTCAGCTCGGGCCTCTTGGGCGCCAGCCACAGCCCGGGAAGGCGCTCCTGGCGGACGCAGCGAAGGAGCGAGCTAGCGCGCACGGCGCGGCCTGGCCTACCGGGTCCCAGAGCGCGAGCTGCCGCTCACTCATCCTGCTGAAGCCGGTGCTGAGCAGCTTCCCGTCTGCGGTGAAGACAGCCCGCAGCGGGCGGGCGCCCGGTGAGGCCGGGCTCTCTCCTGCTCGCGGGGTTAGTGGGTTAGAGCGCCCGCGCGCCCGCCCGACCGCGCTCGGCGCTTGTGCTCCACACAGACATGCAAGCGGCCCACGCACCCGCACCCCAGGTTAGACTGAGGCCGGCGAGGCCAGAGCCTCCGCCCACCCAGGGCACCCGGCTGGGATAAGCAACGTGCGAGGGTTGCCCCCCATCCCCCACCCAGCGGGTCCACAAGGAGAAAGGGCCAGCCCTCCAGCCAGTGTCAGGCCCCAGACCCTGGAAGATGCGTCTGGGTGCCGGCTGAGAGGAGAGGGGTCCGGGAGCTCAGGTTTCATGCAGGTTCTGGTGGGAGGGTGGAGTTTCCAGCTTCTCCCCTCCTCAATCCCAAAGCGAGGAGCCCTTTTCTGAGCTTCTGAGATGGAAGGGAGGGGAGGGAACAGGAGCCCGGCAGAGAATTGCAGGCTGGGGGCTTACTTAGGGCAGAGACCTGTGGTTGCAGAGACGGGGGAAGAGGGCTAGTCTCTGGAGCAGGGATGCGACAGGTGAAAGCCAGGACCAGGGGCTCTGATAATGGTGGGTACAAGGTGCTGACAGCCGGCCACTGGTCAGGGGATGCTGGGGAGTGGCTAGGCCAGGCACTCACCGCCACCACTTGGCCTTTTCTGGGGTCAATGATGCGCAAGGTCTTGTCCTTGCAGGTGGTGGCTAGCAGGCTACCGTTGCTGTTCCAGCACACACTGTGGATGACGTCTGGGTGCATATCATCCAGGCTTAGCAGCACCTCCCCGGTGCCCACATTCCAGATGATGATCATATTGTCACCACCTGCCCAGAGTGGCCAGGCATGGTCACCTGGGTCCCGCCTTTGCCACCACCCACCCATCTAAGGGGGACCCCTCCCTCGCCCCCAGACCTGCACTGAGCAGGACATTCCTGGCAGTAGGGTGCCAGGAGAGGATGCCCACACGCTTGGAGTGGCCCTCAAGTGTGATGATAGGTTCCGTAATGTTGCGCATGGGGGTATAGTCTGGAATCTGCCACACCTGGGTAGGAAGAAAACGCATAAGGTAGGTGGAATGAGGAGCCACCCTGTCCCTCCACTCCTTCCCTACCGGCTCTCTTGAGTGGTAAGGGTCAAATGCAGGGCAAGATGTGGTGGCGCATGCCTAGGGCAGAAGCAGCTGAGAGCCAGGAGGGGGCACTGCCAGCTCTCCAGAGACCTCCCATTCACTCCAGCAGGGAGACTTCAGAGCACTGCCCTGCTGCTCTGCAGGCACCACGTTGGTTGGCCATGGCTATAATTAGTCCTAAGCAGTGCATCCTGGGAAGGGGTAGGCATGTAGCTAAAAATAGTCTGGGAGCTGGGCAGGGCAGGGCTCTGGGACCCAGCACCTCCCTTATTACCACCCTTAGCACCTTCCCCAGCACAGGTGAGGCAGCCTTCCCCGCTCCCCTGCTCAACTGCCCAGCAGTAGCCCCCTGGTTCCTACCATGACGGCGGTGTCGTCTGAGGCACTGGCGATGACATTGTCATTGTGTGGACACCAGTCAATATCCAGCACAGGGGCAGTGTGCCCAGTGACCAGTGGGTAGTTCTTATCCACTCGCCCTGTCTGAGGGGTTAGAGAGGAAGATGTGGGGCTATACTCCTGTGTGTTTCTTGGGGGGTGGGTAGCAGATCTGCTTACACCTCAATTCCCTATTATCTATTTTCTTTTTGCAGATCCCTCTCCACATTTCTAACCCCATCCAGTCCACTTGCTGCACTTCACTGAAGGCAGAGTTGAAATAGTTTAATATTAGGGACTCTGACACAGAGAGGTAAGATGGCCTCACCAAGGACACACAACAAGATACTCATAGAGCTGAGATTTGAACTTTCCAGTCCAGTGCGCTTCCAAAGACACCTACTTGGAGGAGGCTGTTCTTCAGCCCATTCTCCTATTGAAATGTCTGTGGGAATCTCCTGGTGGAAGAGGTCAAAGTGAGGTAATAGTGTAGTGCTGGACAGCCCTTTCCTGGCTCCCTTGGCAGATCTCTTCCTTGTGAACCACTTTCACCTTGGAACCACAAGCAGCAAGCAGTCCTGGTGCCTACTATCCCCAAATGGGAGCTGGGGGCCCACCTATTTTTTGGTCTTCACAGGCTGTTTGTGGGGGTTCTGAGACTTCTGCAGGGACAGGCACTGGTCCAGACCAGGCAGTGGGGGAGAGGGTGGCTATGTGGTACTGAAAGAGCAGACATATTGGGGAGGAGGCAGCTCCAGCTGAAATTTGAGCCCTGGGGCCTGTGTCCCAGGATGGTGTCTGCATTGTCTGGGGTGAGTCACTGGCTTTGTCAGGCCTCTTCCTGACCCTGCCACCTGTGCAGCCTCCCCTAACAAGGTGTAGGGGCCAGAATCCAGGTCAGGGGCATACCTTGGGGGTGGGGGGGAGTCATCCTTGGCATGTGGATGGCCAAGGGGCTTAAGATTATGAGGCTAACATGGCAGTCATTGCCTGGTCCCCATCCTAAGGGTAAGGAGGGCTCTGGCCTCATGTATCATGTTCCCCTTCCTTTCCCTTCCCTTTCTTTCTACTTCACTGCAAGAGTCCTTGGAGGTAACCAGGGACTCTTTGGATAGAGCCTGACCCTGTCCTCAGTTTGCTGCTCTGAGATGTGACTTAATCAAATGGTCATCTTGGGCTAGGGAGGAGGTTTTCCACACCCAAAACATGAGGGGATGCGGCATTAGGAGAGGCAGTGATGGAATCTGGCCAGGCTTGGCTGCGCTGTGCCCCAACCATCTTCTATCACCCGGCTCCCCTCCTGGTCCCTGCTGGGAATGCGGTGGTGCATGGAGAGGTGGGAGGGCTAGGGAGTGGGAGTAGGCCACCCTGATGTTAGGGTGGGGTGGGGTGGCCTCCCCTCTGGTCCTTGAGGGCTTGGGGAATAGGGAGGAGACAATCCACACAGACACTTCTCATTCCACTTGACTGTGGAATGCAACTAGGTGAGAACACAGGCTGCCTCGGGAGTTCCCAGGGGCCCCAGCCAGTGTCCTCCCACTTGCTTCCTTTCCCTGGTCTCTCACCTTGGCCAGAGGCAGGACGATGAAGGCACCACCGCCTCCAGCCTCCACAATAATGGCCAGGAATTTGGGGTTGACCGCACAGAAGGAGCTGTCCCATGTGACCTTGGACACACGGATGTCCTCATAGGCCTGGTCGGCCTTTGCTGCCTGCCCAAACACATGGCGGAACTTGCTTTGCCGAACCACACGTCTGCTCATAGCTGCGGGCAGAGAGGTAGGATCTCAGTGCCCAGAAATGCCTTTGGTCCTTAGTCCTGTGAGCTGTGGGAGGGAGGAGGAGTGGAGGGGTGGCTGATGACAAGGGTTATGTGGCCAGGAGTCAGGTATAAGTCCATATAGTGTCTGGTCCTAGAAGCAGGGAGCTTTCTTCAAGGTGGTCAGAGTATCGGAAAGTTATTTTGCTGTGTAAAATGCTGTTTACTGTAAGGGGCTAGGATTTGGGGCCTGACTTCTCCATAGAGACCCAGGCTGAGGGGATTGTGGAGCCTAAGGGACTGAAAGCTTTCTGGACGTTGGAATGTTTTTAGGAGGAGCCTCAATGCCACACTGCCCGCTCCCCATCCCTCACCCCCACCCCCCCGCTCCGACAGTCTTGATGAGCATCTCTTCAGGGAAGTGATTGTAGCTCCCAGAGGCACCCTGTCCAGAAGCAGAGGCCTTGACCATTGGATCTTGGCTCAAAGCCAGGTATGGGGCCAGGACTGCACCACCACAGGATCCCGAACTCGCATCTCTGGAATAGTTCAGGCAGATGGGGTTTTGCCTTTTTCTAAAAATCTGCCAAGGGGGAAGTTCCTCCTGTCAGCGAACCTGAGTCCTTTCTGCTACTGTTTTCATCCCATGCCTTGTGGGTGGACGGGTGGCAGCACAGAGTGAGGTGGGTCCCTCTTCTCCCACTCCTCTCTGCACTGGCTTCTCCAGGGAGCCCTGATCATGGTCTTCTGGCTTTTGCCTACCATACGCTTGTCTGGTTTCTCCTCTGGGTCCCCTGCCCTGGTTGGGCCTTTTTCCTAGTGAACTCTTCTAGGGGTGGGATCCTCAACCCCATCCTCCACCCCTGCCCCCTCCGCGGCCAGGCCAGATTTGCAGGAATGGGGAGGGTGTGGTGCCTTTTCTCCAGCTAGGGCCTCTCTAGAGGACACACTGAGTACTCCCAAAGCCCCAGCCAGTGGCTCCTGCCCCACCCCAGCCCCAGCATCCGCGTGCCCTTCAAGGCGCGTCTGCGGCCCCGAGCCTGAGGCCCGGCCTCCCCGCACCCTTCTCCAGCCTCCTGCCCCAGCACTGCGTTCTTGCGAGACGAGGTGTCTGCGCCCTCCGGGAGCGCTGGCCAAATATAGACACCACGTCCACCCATCCCGAAACCGAATTTGGCGGCGCGGGGGGAGGGGGCGCAGACCTCCGCCCCTCAGGGACCCTGCCCGCTCTGCCGGCTGCGGTGGCGGCCGCGTGTGGGGGGCTGGGTACCTGGTCCTGAGCGGGCTGCGGGGCGCTCACGCTGCGAATCCTCTGCGGAGGGGGCCCGAGTGCGTAGGGGGCCGACGAAGGCGTCAGGGCGAAGGAGCTGGCTCTCCGGGTGTCCGTAGTATCTGGGACCCGGGTGTCCGGCTCCGCACTCAGGCCGCTGCCTGCGGCTCTCCAGGGCCCGGCGCCGCTGCAGCCCCAGCTGCTGCAGCCATCAACCTGAGGGGGTGGGGACTAGCTTAGGGGTGGGGCCAGAACCAAAGTTGCCCCGCCCCCTCTAGCGGCGGGAAAGTCGAGCGCCCCCGACTGCACTCCCAGCTTCCGCCGGCCTCGGAGAAGCGTCAAAGGTAAGTGTGCCGCTGTGTGCTGGGTACGCACGCTCCTTCCCTCCTTCCGTGACTCCTGGGTAAGCTGGGGAGGCTCGGGTTCGCAGACCCAGAGCAGGACGCTTGGAGAGGGAACCGGCGAGGGGGGGTGCGCCCCTAGAGCCGGCAGCCGTGCGAGATCAGGTGCCTCCGCCCGCATTCCAGCCGCAATCGCGCTCCCAATTTAGCTGTCCCGACCGGCCAGGGCTGCGGGACTGCACTTCCAGGCCTCCCTGGGGGAAAGAGGCCCTAGAGGATGAGGTCCCAGGCTGATCCTGATCTAGGGCAAGTGCGAGGGCACCCGACACGGGGCTGTGAATGTTATTGTTATGAATGGCAATAGCGATCATTTGAGAAACCTAAAATGCTGGCTGTGTGCTAGGCATTTCACCCCATTAGAGGGGATTCCATGGAGCAGGGCAGGAAGCAGCTGAAAGACCAAGGAGAGGACCGAGAGTAAAGTGAACCCACCTTGACACTCCCTCCCCTCCAGATGCCGGGGGAAGAGGCTGGCACAGGTCTCTAGTCACATTTTAGGGGTCAGAGAAGCCAGCCCAGAGGCCAGACCCCTAATGTTTTCTGGGCCTTGTTTGAATTGGTGCCCGACTGTGTTCCAGGTTAGCTTCTCCCATATCCCCCAATATTCACAGAACTGAATGCTGACCGAGGTCAAGGAGATTAAAGATAAACTGATCAAAATACAGCCAGTGAAGACCAACCAGTCCCGTAGCTCCAGTCTACCTAGTGTCTTCACATTGTCTGGACTTCTTCCCTTGGATAATAGGGGCATCTGGGACCAGTTATTCCTTCCCACTCTCCAGGGCACACCTGGGAGCGAGTGAATGGAACACCAGCACTGGGGAGAAAGGGAGGGAAGGTGGTAGAAACCATGAAGGGCCCCACAAGGCTCCTTTGTTTCTCAGGAAGAGTCCAGGTGGCTTGTAGGGATAGAATCAAATCAGGAGTCAGTGGCTTGTAGGGGAACAGAATAAAAAACTGTTGCGAGTGCTCCAGAAATAACTCCTGGCATAGGGGTGCGGGGACAGGGTATGAGGGTACATGAGTCATCTCTCTTTTACCTAAAGATTCCAGGCACATGATTAGGAGGAAAATACCTGAGTGACTCAGTTGCTCCTTTACAACAATAACCCATGCTTATGTGCTAGGCACTGGCACTGTTCTAAGGGCTTTATACGTATTAATTTCATACTCTTAACAATCCTCTAGGCTGGTCGCGGGTGGCTAATGCCTGTACTCCCAGCACTTCGGGAGGCTGAGGCAGGTGGATCACCTGAGGTCAGGAGTTTGAGACCAGCCTGGCCAACATGGCAAAACCCCATCTGTACTAAAAATACAAAAATTAGCCAGGTGTGGTGGTGCACACCTGTAATCCCAGCTACTCAGGAGGCTGAGACACAAGAATTGCTTGAACTTGCGAGGTGGAGGTTGCAGTGAGCTGAGATCGTGCCACTGCACTCCAAAACACACACACACAAAAACAACAAACAATCCTCTAAGGTGGGTACTGTTATTATCCCTATTTAACAGTTGAGGAAATGGAGCCACAAAGAGGTTAGGTGACTTACCCATCACAACCTCAACAGGTAGTTGATGTAGCTATGATTCTTACCCACGTGGTCTGGCATCTGGTCCATGCCTTTCAGCAGCATGCATTTCTATCTCTCCCTGAAGGACAGTGCCACTTTATCTCACAAGTGCTGAGCTAAAGCGTAACAGAGTTTATACTGTGTGGCACAGAGGGAAGGATGCCTGGAATGAATTAAAAAACTGGTTCCAGTCCTGGCTCAATCGCCATATTTTTACAGCTCTCTGAACAGGATTGGGTCAGATTCTTTCCAACTCTGCACCACTCCTTAGCAGAGTGGGGATTTTATGTGCTGCCTCCTCTGAAATGGCATTTCCCCTACCCTAACCTCCTTCTCTTTAAAGAGAACAGGAGACTCCCTTCTAGAGTGAAGGGCTTGGGACTAGGAAGCAGGAATCCTTCCATGCATGCTCCCATCAGTTCCTTCATCTAGGAAGGGCGGTGCTTTCTGAGTACAGTGATTCAGATATTTGCTTGGGCCTGGTGTAGCTTGGCCCTGCCCTCTAGCCTTCTTCTGGCTGCCAAGGCCTGGCAGAGCTGGGAGTGGGCAGAGTTAAGGCAAGAAGAACCAATCAAGGAAAGGAGCTACTTGGGCTTCATGCCTCCCTTTTGAACTGTTAGCTCTGAACGGCAATCCATAGAAGACAGTCATAGATTTCATCTTTTAGGAAGCCATTTTCTGGATGAGGTAGCTGGCAACTTAGCCATGATTTGGTCCATCTGCTTTGGCTAGAAAACCAAGACTGAGCTTATCTAGATTGGTCAGGGATCCCAGGGATCCTTAGAATATTTTGTGAAAGCCCTTACCTTCACCATCATGCACTCCAGCTAAAGACCAGCACTGTGCCCCTCCCACTTGATATGGATGATTCAGAATGAAGCAGGCTGACTTTAGTTCAAAGCAGTTTTTCTCTTTTGGTGAGGGGAGCGGGGGAAACTTCAGCAAATTTTGTTAGCAATTGGGAACTGGAAACTGAGCTCTTCCTAGATGATAGCCCTGCCTTGTATGTGATGAATGGCACCACTAAATATCTCAAGATGTTCATGTCCCGTTTTTAGAAATTTTTCAGTGGTGGGCTGAGGTGTTTCATTTATTTTTGGGGGCTCAGCTGTCTCTTCAGGGTGACATGATTGGGATCAATCATTGAAAACTACGGCTGTTCACTGTGTTTCCTCTTCTGACCCTCCCTCTTTCTCCAGCACCTCCCTCCTTTATTGCATCTGATGAAGTACACGTTTCATCTTCAAAATAAAAATTTATTCAATCTGTAACAAGAACATTGAATCTGCACATTTGCGCACAAGTTCACATTTAAAAACAGCGGAGCACATCAGTAATAAAAAAATCTATGATACAAGTGGAACATCCCAACCACCAGGAAGATTAAGGAAGGAGATGAGACCACTCTATATTCTGCTTCAAATGCCTCAAAAAGGTCCCAGAGATTCCAGGGAGCACCTGCTTTAATAAAATGTGAGCATAAAAGTTTGGGGTGGCTTGGGGCAAAGGTAACAGTCAGAAGGAGAGTCTTCTGGACTTGTTTTCCATGTTAGAACAAGTCCTGCAAAACAAAGCAGAAAGAAAAAAAAAAAGAAAGAAAAGGCACCTTTAGATATGCCAAGCAAACCAAAACCCAACAAAACGTAAAATTCAAACATTTCCCTGTGGGCTTACAAGCACTTCAGGGCCAGTTACCCAGTTTTTAGTTTGGGTATTAGCTCTGCATGTGTACACAGGACGCTGCCACCAGCATTACTTTGAGGACACAGATGGCAGCACCAGTCAAATGCCTCTTAGGGGATCTTCAAGCTGATTAAGGATGATTCCAGTTTAGAAATCCTATCCTAGATCTCTGGGGCACTGAGAAAATGAGGCTGGTTATCTTCTCATAGCAGGAACCAGGGCTAGTCACCCTCCATTTCCAGGCTGGAAAAGTACAGAAGCACCTTGCAATAGCTCTTCATGGCATCAAGGGACCCCACACCCTGGGAGAAGGGTTAGGAGTGTGCAGCTTCCTGCTTTGGTGGCAGGCCTTTTCCTAATATGGGTGTCAGAGGAGTTGAGGCAGCAAATATGCTTGTGTCTAATACATGCCTTGATCTTTTAGTTAGGAAGGGAAAAGAAAGTCCAAGATGCTTTTAAGTTGGATTGATGCTGAAACAGCTAAAATTTCATCTTATCCACCATCAAAAGCAAAACAAAATTAAACAAAATGACACTAGCCATTCACCATTACAACCATCACTATAAGACACACCATCACTGAGGAAATGACAACTATTTCCATAGAGAGTGCTGAATGGGAGGGCAGGACATAGATGGAAGTCAGCTTCAGGGTATACCCACTTATTCACAAGGGCTGACCATGATGGCACAGCTCTGCATGAGGACTCACAGGACAGCTAGGGCACTGATGCCTGCAGGACTGTGTGGCCTACAAGATGATGCACATTTTAATATTCAAAATGTAAACAAAGTATCCACAAATAGTCCAAAAAAGCCAAAGAATGGCTTTATTTAAAAATTTTTAAATGCCCTTTAAAGTGACTTTTTGCATAATGCGTTCTTAAAAAAAGGACTCTCACAAAAACATTTTGACCAAACATGCCTAGATCACTTCAGAACTGAAATTCTCAGATGAAACAGGTGAGCACTTCTGTGACCTGCTACATCTCAGAAGCTCCTCATAGGAAGCTTTGGGTTTACCCAACAGCATCTGTCTGGGGCCTGTGAGCAGGGGGCTCAAAGCCTGGGGCACTGAGATCTTCAGGCTGTCCTTGGAGCTCTGGGTAGTTAGAAAATTAGAAAGAGGAACTATCAGTAAGGATAAAGACAGAACCAGGAAATCCAACCTGTCTCAAGCCTCCTCAGAACCAGGAAAATACTAAAGATCCTGAAGAGACTGAGACGATAGGAATGATCCCAAACATTTAGAATCTGAAAGGCAACTAAAATTAGGAGATGAGCATTACAGTACTATAGTACCACATGTCTACTAGAGTATCCATTACTCCTGGGTGTTTCCAAAAATCAAGAAAGGTTGAGGTTTCCCTTTCTACTGACCAGGTTCAGCTCAAGTTCTGTATGCTTCTGGAACTTTTACCCCATGCATCAAAACATCAACTCTTTTTACATATGTACATATGTGTACACATGCACACACACTCCTCCAAAATAAGTGAGAGTCTACTGGTGGTTGAGAGAGAGAGAGAGAGAGGCAGACACTGGGCAAGAGTCAAAGTGTTTCCTATTCATCTTTGCCAGTCTATCTGCTCTTTCTGGTCTGGGCTTTCCATGCACAGAAGAAAAGGGAAAGAGGCCACTGGAGATTATAAAAGAGTCTGAAGAGAAGGCAGTCTGCAAAGTCCTTGACAGTTCATTACGCACCTCCCCTGGACACTGCTCAGCTATGTAAATAACCCAGGAACACCCAATTCTGGGAGTCTGAAAAGGCTGGCAAAAACTCCTTGGCATGGTTGAATTACAGACACTTTGCAGAAGATGTTTATTTAGGCAGGTAAATTAAACGATAAAAAAAATGTAATTATAAAAAGGCAGAAAGACTTTCCTTTGCTCTTAAAAAATTTTTTTCCCCACAGCATTAGCGGGTTTTGTCCCATCTTTGTTGTTATTTAATGCAATGAGTGAACATTAAACACAGTGGAGGGGAGAAGAGGGAAAAGTCCAAAACTCTGGTCCTGCTTGTACCTCTTAGTGTGTGGGATGTCATCATGGTAAGGGGTTACCATGAGTAGATGCCACTCTCTTAACTTCCAGGCAAATCCTCTCCCCAGCCTGCCACAATTTCCTGCCCTTCCCCATCATATTGGTGGTGGAACTGCTTCAAGAAGGCAGGGCATTCTAGATGGAAGAGCCCTGGAAATCCATAACCCTGTCTCAAGCCTCTTCACATTAGTTCATACCACCTAACAAAACACTTTACAACACACAAATATCCAGGAATCACAAAACTGTGTGGATGATATACTTGAACATTCAAGGAAACTACTGAGCAACAGCACAGGGTACACATAGTCACTACACCAGAAAGATGCTTTTAGCAAGTGGTTTCTGTCCAACCCGCCTCCTGGCAGTGATGTCAGACCCAACCTCGGCTTCCACACAACTTCACAGCTCCTCTTAAGCCCCAGTGGCCCCGTCTACCTTTTCTGCATCTTTTGGGTTACCCTGCCATCTGCCCCCACCAAACTCTGGCCTCTGACATCACGCTGACAGTCTGTGCATTTGTATTTTCCTCTCAGTGTTGTGACGAGCCAAAAACCTGTCTCCAGTCTGTACTCAGTCAATCCTCAGTTATGTGGACATCAACGAAAGCTAACAGAAAGCAAATCTGCAAGCCTCTTCAGTTTTAATGAGCTGCAGAGGTGTTTCATGCTAGACTAAATCTGTCTTCTGTAAGAAGCTACAAGAGGCTTGTTTATGGCAGGTGCTGCTGCGTTAAGGATCTCCACAACAGTAGCAAAGCGACAGCATCCTAAATGGAGTCACTGTGGGCACTTGCCCCTGGCTGAGGCCTCCCCTGTGGCCTTCAGCCTCCACTAGAAGCTTCCACTCTGAGCAACTCACATATACTTCCTGGCTGTGGTTGAGATACTGGCAAACAATGTTCTAGGATTTCAGTCTCAGAAAGAAATCAGCTTTCAGTCATGCTGTGACCTAATGGGAGCCTTTAGGGATGTCTCTGAGGAAGAAGTTACTAATGCATAATTTGGCAGGAGCTGGTGATTAGAAGTCTCCATTTAAACAACTACAACCACCGTCAACATACTGTACAGATTCCTATCAACACCCAACAGTTTTATTTCTGGTGTCTGTGTGTTTTCCAGTTGCAACTCTACTCCTTCTTAAAAATAAATCAAAAATACCCTACATAATGAACAACAAGACACTGTAAGACAGTGACAATATTATGTACATAAATACTGTGTACAAACTTTAGAGAAATGACAAACCTTCCAGGAAAAGGAAAAAAAAGTGTTAACAGTGATAATACCGAAAATAAAATATTGCATTCAATGGATGTTAAACATATGTAATGTTAACAATTCAAATATAATCTATGAAATTTAAAAAAATAGGCAGCATGGGGACAACAGCATGGGGAAGGAAAATAAACTGGAAGAAAATATGGCCATTAAACTCAGAAGGCCCAAAGAATTATTCAAGTAATGGAAGGGTTAAAACCCTACATATGTATTCATTTTACAAGAACACACTGACATTCGATTGCTGCTTTTCAAACATGTCACTGTTGTTGTCAGTTGGGAGGACACTGCAGAGCACATTTTTCTGATAGGGAGAACCAAGATGCCCATCTGTGTGGATCCACCAACCCAGCAGTTTCTGGGCAGCAGCCTCTCCACCCCCAACTTTATGTCTTCCTCCTCTTATCATGCTTTCCTCTACAGAAGACCACTTGGATTTGGGGTCCTGTTTTAATTTCAAAAATAATTTTCTTGGGGAAGAAACTATATGATAAATTTGCAGAGCTGGCCATTATCATGCCTTACTATAATGATATGCTCTGGAATACTGGAAGATCCTCTTTTAAAGCAAAGCAGAACCTGCCTCCTTCAGGAACTCTAAAGGGCTGCAGCTGGACAAAGGCTGAGAGCCCTCTGACTTCTGGCTGCCCTTTAGCCCATTCGATGCCTCAGGTCTGGAAACCAAACCATCATCACAAAGGCAGGGGAACATTTCCAATTCCCAGCTTTATCTCCACCCCTCCAAATCTGTTTCCTTCCCTCAATCCAGGAACCATGCCTTTTCTCAGAGGGCAAAATGAGAGGCAGGTGGCAGCTGACTGAAAAACAGCAATTTGCCTTTGATAAAGGTGTTCTCTGAAAATGACTTTTTTGAGGTTTGATTTTTTTAAAATAAAAAATGATAAACGGTCTTGCCATCCAGATCAAGCTCTCTTTCCCCTTACATATACACACACATACACACTGAAAACCCAAACCCTGCATGCGCCAGAAACAGTAAAATGACCAAAATATTATAAAATTAACCAATAAAGTGCATGTTCCTTACATATTACACCTGCCCCTTTTACAAACATTTCTTCTAGAAAGTCACATGTGTAGGCTCAGAATCACATGGTATTATAGAAGGGGTTAGTTGTCCGTTTTTTGTCATTTGCCTTTTTCAGTCTCCTAAGGGGGTGAGTTCTGCCGTGTTGCTGACGGGGTGCCACGGCCAGCCCTGGAGCTGGGCATGCACACTGCAGTCCCTGGGTCTGTAGCATGGGAAGGCCTCCTTCAGAACTAGTCAATTCAGGTCCTGCCCTGGGAAGCAAACACTGCTGACTGGAACCAAATTCTTTGGCATACTGCACAAGGGGCCTCTCCACTGGCTTGCTCTGCACAATACACTCTGTTGTTGTGAGCTGTTCTACAAAATACTTGGTGGGCTCTGGGTTGTGGGGGACACCTGGGCTTTTTAGGGACTCTTGGTCCTCCATGGTGTGCATGCCTGAGTCTGTTCTGAGGAAAGGCTGAAGCAGTTTGAGATGAGGGGATTCACAGGAGGCAGACTCCCTCTCTGGTAAGCAGTCTTTACAGAGGTCCAAGTAACCTAATTTGGCGAGAGAAGCTGAGCGCCTCATTTGGGATGGTTTGGTGAGCCCTGCCTGGAAAACCACTCGAGACTCGATTTCTTTAGCACGCTCCTTCACCACACCGGGGCTGTGGCTGAGACCCTTTATGTTTTCACTACTAGAGCTATGTGGGAGTCGACAGGCTACAGGCAAGGGGTCCAGTTTCTCCTGTAACTCCCCAGTGTTGTCACCAAGTTTGCTAATTAAACTTAGGTCTGTGCTACTTAGCTGGGAGTCCTTATATGGCACCTCACTGCCACTGGAGAGAGGGCTCTCCTGACTTCCTTCCCAGCTAACCTGTTCTGCAGAGGGCTCATCTGTGGTGCTGCTCTGCTCTGTGAAGCCCTCCAGGTGAACCATAGTCTGGGGATGCAGGTAATCCAAACTGGCAGACAGTAAGTGGGTTGTATGACTGACAAAAGGTGCCGCTGTCTCCAGGGCTGTTGACAGGCTGCTGCCTCTGTCTTCAGGGCTACTCAGCGTGGAGGTCGGGTGGTCAGTGGGCCTGTTGTGCTCAGGAGAGGAAGAATGAGGCGGAGGTAGCACTTGGGGGTGCAGAGAAACCTGGTTGGGGTCCAGAGTCCTGTTTAGATTTTCATCCAGTGTGCAGAGCGCAGTGACAGATTTTTCCACGTTCACTTTCCTTAGTCCTTGCTCTCCACTCTTCTCGCCGGTGGCCATTTCACTCCCTGGCCCAGTGTGATTGGGTGATGTAACTGTGTGGGTATACTCAATTATTTCTACCCTCTTGGGAAGGGGAAGAGGGACTGCCTGTGTCTCAGACTCCTGGTATGGAATCACAGTCCTCATATCCTTCAGGACTCCTTCCTGCTGTGTTCCAGTATCTGACCCTGGGCCCTCCTGAGGAGCTGGCAAGTGGTCAAACTCCAGCACCTTGGGAGCTGGAACAGTGGCATTCTGCTCAGAAGGGGACAGTGAGCCAGCCTCAGGCCCACTGTATTTCCCTTTGCCTTTGCTCATCTCTGGTTCCCTGGGGACAAATGAATGTTCTGGGGTGGCTTCATCACTTTTCCCTTTTGGTGCCAGGTCTGCCACACAAGAATCATTCTTTGAATTCTTACGAGTGGACAATGAGGTACACGTTGAGGCAGCACCATGATGCTCTTGCTCCTGCCGTAAGCGCTCTTCAAACTCCAAGGTGGCTCGCCTCACAGACCCAGGGTACCACTTGGCACCTGGGTGCATCCCTGAGCCCTGGAGCTCTTGTTCCTCCTCAGCTGGTTCCCCTTCTTCCAAGTCTGCTGTAGATGAGCGTGTGGTTAGGCAGCCTTCTGGGTTGCACATCCCTGAGTCTTTGGCTAGTTCAGGCTGGGCTGTGCAGGAGCCCTCGTCTTGCTCCAGATGTCCAGGTTTGCTCTCTGGGGTCTGGGCCCTCTCAAAGAGCAGCTCATGTATGCTGTTCTTCTTTGGTGTATGGCATGGGTTGGATAAGATGTCTCCTTTCAGTTGAATCTGTCCAACTCCTTGACTGATGGACTCAATTTCAGTGACAATTTCTTTGACTGATATTGCATTTTCCAAGTGAGACTGCATGAAGATGTCTGGGCTGACCAGTTCTGAAATTGCCTAAGAAGAGAAAGTAGTGAGAAGATTATGGCAAATTGTAGTCTAACTGAAAATGCTGGATTTTCTGCTTATTAATCCTCTGATCCAGGACAATCTATCTGACTATGAGAATACAAATCATGGAGTGCCTGGGACCATACTCTGCCCATCTGTTTTGTCAGACTACAAGAAAAAACTGGATTCATCAAGGCTAGACATAAAATTTGTTATAGGTTGTGTTATTCTCTACTAAACTTTCTGTTCTGTTTACTCAAGAAGAATTCCAATCCAAAACTTTGCTCCCAAATGAACAGCAAATATTTTTGGAGTCTCCTATAATCTATATTTTCCTAAGACTATGAGCCTCCAGGATTCAGGCCACACTGTAGTAAATGAAACCTTTCCCCCATGGCCTATCAACTTTCAGTTTGATCCTAACCTATCTGAGGGAAAGAGTTCCATTCAAGGGCTAAGATACGTCCTTAGATATGTCCCGGTGATAGAGCTAGATGGACGAGGCTATCATTTGATTTCTGATTTGGAGACTCACTGCTCTCTTCACTCCTCTGTCTTGCTTTCACCCACATCCTCTCACTGCTTCCACTAGCAGCAGCATCCCAGTACCTACAAGCAGGGAGAATGCACTGTCTGACTGTCAACCCAATCTCTAAGTTTCACATGGTTCCTTCTGGGAAAGGTTTACTTGGCTTACACAGTCACATGCCTTAGCAAACTTAGAAACCATAACTCTCTAATATTTTACTATTTTACCAGCTATAAATTCCCAGACGGATTTAGAACAAGGCCAAAGAATACTGACCAATGCAAAATAAAGTCCTACTGTAAACAAACAAACAAACAAACAAACAGAAGAATCTCAAAATCTGGGAATAGCCCTTGGATACCTCTTAAAGTAGTATCATTATGAGTATCAATCTAGTTAACATTTTTATAAGCCGTCAAAGTATATTTCCCTGGAACTGTTCTGGTCTTTCTCCTTCAAAAGAGAGTCAGAGTTAGTATAATCTAACAGGGTCAGTAATGCCTTTGGGGGAAATGTGCCACGACATCAGGCAGAGGCAAACTTGCCAAGACTGGGAGAGAAGCCACAGTGGGCCCTGTATGTGCATGGGCCATGGAGGGAGTGCTCATATGACCAGGGACTGTGGAGAAGTCTATTTCTGTCAGTGCTGCTATAGTCACTGGTCCAAAGGAAAGCACAAGCATTCTGCCTTCTCAGTAGAAAGGAAACAGAGGCACAGCTTTGGGGGTGATGAAAAGACAGAAGCAGAGGCAAGAATCACAGTGGGGTAGTTAAGGAGAGAGAACAAATCGTTAATGGACAAAGTGGTAAATATAAGCAGACAGACATCAGGAGATGCAAAGAATCTATGACTAGGTCCACTAAAATCATTAAGTGAAGTTTGGTATGTTAGAGTAAATCTGTCACAGTTTATTCCCCAACTACTATATTGTATTGATTTAAGTATTTAAGATGTCAGAAGTATCAAAATATGAATAACTTGTGAGTCTTAGAATTGATGTGATATAGTGATTCTTTCCCTGGTTTGAGATGGCTTGTAAGAGCTCCTATGTCACAAAGAATTTTAGGATTCTGTCTGCTGGCAAATTCATTTCCTTTTGATTCTTTTTTTTTTGAGATGAAGTCTCACTCTGTTGCCAGGCTGAAGTGCAGTGGCGCGATCTTGGCTTACTGCAGGCTTACTGCAACCTCCGCCTCCCGGGTTCAAGCGATTCTCCTGTCTCAGCCTCCCAAGTAGCTGGGACTACAAGCACACGCCACCACGCCCAGCTAATTTTTGTATTTTTAGCAGAGATGGGGTTTCACCATGTTGGTCAGGATGGTCTCAATCTCCTGACCTCGTGATCCACCTGCCTCGGCCTCCCAAAGTGCTGGGATTACAGGTGTGAGCCCCCGTGCCCGGCCATCTTTGGGCTTCTCATTGTTCAGCCAGGACACTTGTTTTTGGCTCACTCCTTCCTCTGTCATCCCCTCTTAGAAGTGCTTCCAATGATACCAGAAAGGTAAATTCCTAAAAGGCAAATTCTTTAAAAAATATTTAAACCCTAAGTTTTCAAGGAAAATCTCAGCCAGATTCTCCATCAAAAATAAACATAACAGAATCCCAAATACTTTACCTTTGAAGAGAACTTCATTAGGTGGAAAACTATAAAGACAATTTTTACCTTTGACTGTTCCTCATCCATTGAAGATTCTTCTGATGCATGGGGAGTATTACTCAAAGAGCTGCTTCTCTGGTCATCAGCTGTCACTTTGGAAGGGGCTACTTCTACCACTGACAGTCGACAGCTCTCACTCCTTCCTCCACCCAGTTCCTCCATCCTTGAATGGGAAAAAGATCGTGACCGGGTTTCTTGGGAGAGCTCCACAAACTTCTCTAGGGCACTAAAAAAGTCAATGCGATCTGTACTGAAATCTGAGATTTCAGTCTGGCAACTAGGTTGGGGGCTTGGTGACTCAGGATCAGGGGACATGGGGAGGTCTTTCAGTCGAGATGTCAATTCTTCCATAGGCAGTAGGTGGACATTCATGTCTGCTTTCAGTGCGTCTGTCTCCAAATCTTCCACTGTTAAGTCTGGAAACTTGTTGGCCATTTCTGGGACATGTCCAGGCTGAATTAAGGCTTTGGATGCATGGCAGTTGTCAAGAGGAAATTTTGATTCATTCAGACAACACCCTGATGAACATCCATTGATGTCATTCAAGTTTAATTCATCCTCAATCTGTCCAGCATGAAATTCCGTAGAAGTAAACTCCAAGCAGATCATTCTTTCTTTGGTACACAGGCCTTTCTGATTTGCATCTTGTGGGACCACATGTTCCACAAAGACAGGAGGTATGGGTGGGTGACTCTCCATGGTCTTCACCTCAGCAATCTGGTCTGCTGAGGTGGTGATCTCCTTCTTGTTGAGTTCTAGCCCAGGTTTGCAGATGGGTTCGTGGTGGTCTGAGAGGTCACTATCTGAATGAGATCTCCATAGTTTGTTATGCCGCTGTTTGCTGTGGAGGACATACACAGGAAATATCTTAATTTGGTTTGTAAAGATAATCAACACCCTCCCAGGAAAACACTCCCAGATAAATCTTAACTAGTAAAAACGCTTTGTTATTGCTCAGTGGACTAGGCAATAAACGTTTGAAAAGACACTCAATTTAATAGCAAAAAACAAAGCAAAACAACAACAAATGAGTGTGAGATTTTTTTTACCTATCAGTCTGACAGGAATTAAAATGGTTGGTAATAGCCAGTGTTGATGATGGTATGGCTAAACAAGCCCTCTCATACATTGGTGAGTGTGAATTCAGAATTTTTGTTTTTTGTTTTTTTTTCAGACAGAGTCTCACTTTGTTGCCTATGCTGCAGTGCAGTGGCATAATCTCAGCTCACTGCAACCTCTGCCTCCCAGGTTCAATCAATTCTCCCACCTCAGCCTCCCGAGTAGCTGGGATTACAAGAACATGCCACCATGCCTGGCTAATGTTTGTATCTTTAGTAGAGACGGGGTTTCGCCATGTTGACCAGGCTGGTCTTGAACTTCTGACCTCAAGTGATCTGCCCACATTGGCCCCCCACCACACCCAGCTGAACTGTAGATTTTAAAGACTGAAATCTGGCAATAGCTCTCCAAATTTAACACTTTCACCAACATTTCTTCCTTAATAAATTTTTCTTGGAGGAATGCTATTACAAATGCATACAGATATCCATATGGCCAGGTGAGGTGGCTCACACCAGTAATCCCAGCACTTTTTAGGAGGCCGAGGGGGGCGGATTGCTTGAGCCCAGGAGTTCGAGACCAGCCTGGGCAACATGGTAAAACTCTATCTCTACAAAAATATAAAAAACTATCCAGGTGTGGTGGCATATGACTGTAGTCTTAGCTACTTAGGGGGCTGAGGCGGGAGGATTGCTTGAGCCCAGGAGGGTGAGGCTGCAGTGAGCTGAGATTGCGCCACTGCACCCAGCCTGGGTGACTGAGCGAGACCTTGTCTCAAAAAAATAAAAAATAAAGAAAGATATATAAAGGTATTTACTGGCCGGCTGCCATGGCTCATGCCTGTAATCCCAGCACTTTGGTAGGCTGAGGCGGGCGGATCGCTTGAGGTCAGGAGTCCGAGACCAGCCTGGCCAACATGGTGAAACCCCGTCGCTACTAAAAATACAAAGATTAGCTGGGCGTGGTAGCGGGTACCTGTAATCCCAGCTACTCGGGAGGATGAGACAGGAGAATTCCTTGAACCTGGGAGGCAGAGGTTGCAGTGGGCCGAGATTGCACCAATGCACTCTAGCCTGGGCGCCAGAGCGAAACTCCATCTCAAATAAACAAACAAACAAACAAAAAAAGATATTTACTATGACACTATTTGTGATACTAAAAGATGAGACACCAAACAACAACCAAAAAAAAGGATTTACATTATAATCCATACAACTATATGCTGTGAAGCTGTTAAAAACTGTCAGGTCTACAGAAGTCTTCTGTGATAAGAAAAAAAAAAGAAAAATTAAAAGGGAAACAAAAACCTGTCAGGTATTTTAGTGGAATGATATACAAGGTATACTATTAAGTAAAAAAGAACCTCAAACACATTTGAAATTAGTGTCTATATTAGAATAATATACTCTTAAATAATATACACTCTTAAAATAATATACACTCTTAAACAGTTCCCAAAACCCCAGCCAAAAACAGAAAGGTGGCCCTGTGGATGGTCAGGTTCATCTGCCCAGGAAACAGGTCACTAAGTGTGGTCCTTGGGGGTGTGGTCTCCATGACTTACAAGCGGATGAGGAGTTACCAAACCGCAGGGTGGAATGGGAAACTCAGCCCAAAACAACTTGCCCTGGGCTCTGGGCCATGCCTGGGCTCTGCCGAGTCATGCTCAGGCGCCTGCACTAATGTGACCCCCTGTTTGTTCTCAACTCTGCACCTGCTCTCAGCTCCCCCTGCCTGTCTGCTGCTTGGGTGGGGCTCTCTCTGACTCATGCCTGCACAGAAGAGGGGTGCTTTCCCGGGAAGGAGCAGGTCAATCTTTTTATGAAGACAAGCTGTAATCAATCAGCTGGGTATAAGATGGGGTTTTCACCCTTCCCAATCTGCATGAGCTCCAGCCACCCCTAGGAGGAGACAACATAACATGTATCTCAAACAAGTGAGTGGCTATGGGGAGGGGAAAGCTAACTGTTCGGATAGGTGGGGCCTAAGTTGTACATTATCACCGACTGAGGCCAGTGGTTTCCTCAGTTTCTTCTCCTATATGCGGCATCCTTGTTTCCTGAAATAAATATGACTCTATTCTCCAATTTCTATCCCTCACCTATCATGAGGATGTTCAAACCTGCACCAGCTTCTCTCACCCACCACAGTAGGACAATGCCTGGGATGCAAATGCCTGGGGAGACCTCTCAGGGGGTGGCTGTTCTCACTCTTCCAATAATAGAACAGGCAAATGAGAAGTTTCAAGATCCCAAGAACCCTCCAAAGTATGTTTTTGTGTGTGTATGTTGTTTTGTTTTTTTGAGACGGAGTCTCGCTCTGTCACCCAGGCTGGAGTGCAGTGCCGTGATCTTGGCTCACTGCAAGCTCTGCCTCCTGGGTTCACGTCATTCTCCTGCCTCAGCCTCCCAAGTAGCTGGGACTACAGGCGCCCGCCATCACGCCCGGCTAATTTTTTGTATTTTTAGTAGAGATGGGGTTTCACTGTGTTAGCCAGGATGGTTTCCATCTCCTGACCTCGTGATCTGCCTGCCTCGGCCTCCCCAAGTGCTGGGATTACAGGCGTGAGCCACTGCGCCCAGCCCCTCCAAAGCATGTTTTTAAAATTGCCTGCAGATTACTAATCAGTCAGGAGAGAATGAGAGATTGAAGTTATGCTAATAGGAAGCAACAGTGCATGTTTCAGAGGAAGTCTGACATTGCAGCTGTATAACCAGCATGGATTTCCTTCTCTTCCTTCGGGAGATAATCATTAGAAAATACTGGGTTGGGGCTCTGGAATTAAACTGACACTTGTAAAAGAGAGAGTGAAAAAAAAAGCCAATCTAAAGATAGGTCTGATGCTGCTGCCTTGTTTTCATTTTTGCAACAGGACCTGGAGGGAGAATGGCAAGCAGCTGATTCATCTCCGTTGCCTGTGAAATGCTGCTACTCCACGTGTAGCTTCTCACTCAGGGGTCCCCTCCTCACTCCTCCCCACTCAGGCGTAACCTCCATCCTGAATTTTGTGCTTATCATTCCCTTCTTTTTCTTTATAGTGTCAACATGGTTTGTTCTTAATACTGCTTTGTTTTGCATGTCTTGAACTTTATATAAATGGTATCCCACTGTATGTATTCTTCCTCAATGGATTTTTTAAGGATTCATCACTGTGTATAAAGGTAATCCACAGAGTGTAATGAGTATGCCACAACTGATTTCCCTTCTGTTGGTTCAAGCAATTCTCCTGCCTCAGCCTCCAGAGTAGTTGGAATTATAGGCATGCGCCACCATGCCTGGCTAATTTTTGTATTTTTAGTAGACACGGGGTATCACCATGTTGGACCAGGCTGGTTTCAGACTCCTGACCTCAAGTGATCTGCCTACCTCAGCTTCCCAAAGTGTTGGCATTACAGGCATGAGCCACCACGCCTGGACTCATCATGTTTTAGTCGGTTACACTAAACTGTTTTCCAATGAAGCTTTGTCCTGAGACAGTTTACTCTAACACTTCATCACTGGTAGGAATACATGTAATATATTAAGATCATATCTATTATTTTAAACTGTTAAATTTTAAACTCAGTCGACTCCCCACCTCCCACCCCCTTCCAGGCAGGCAGCAAATAAACAGCTTGCCAAAAAGGAACTTTAGAGTTGGTCTATATCCTGGATGATATAACCAAGTCTCAGATCCTTTTCCTCCTTGAGTGGCCTCTGACCTGAATTTGGATTCATATAAAGACAGAGACATACATAAGGTGATTAGGTCGTTCTGGGAAAGAATTGGCCTTTTACCCAGGTTAATGAACAAGAGGAAATTTTATCTTTATTTTTACATATTTTTAAGTTGTCAGCCTTGTGCAGGGGCCATGCCAATCTTCTCTGTATAGTTCCAATTTTAGTATTTGTGCTGCCCAAGTGAGCACAAGAAGAAGGAAATTTAAATGACAGATGCGTAAGGTGTCCCATCATCTTGCTTCCACTTTCATATTGTTACATGTTTGGTGAAACATCAATTCTGAGAAAGTTATACAAAGGAAAAGGCTGCTAAACACGGAGTACTTGCGCCTGTAATGTGGCTACTCAGGAGGCTAAAACTTGATGATCACTTTGATCACTTGAGCCTAGGAGTTGAGTGAGACTAGCCTGGGCAATATAGACATTGTCTCTTCAAAAAAAAAAAAAAAAAGAGGGCCAGGAGTTATAGTAAAATCAGGCTGTCTATAGTTACTTTTTAGGGTGTTAGGCAGCTTGTATAAAGGAAGAGAAAAAGCATTATCTGAATATTTTTGTGTGTGTGATGTGCATCACCCAAGATGCTTTAAGATTATTTAACTGGAAAGCTAGTAAGAAAATCCTTTTAAATCTCAATTGCTCTTGGCTGACCAGGAGTCCATGTCTTTCCTTCTCAGGTTGCCTGCTGCCAGCTGACCAATGTGTACTAGCTAACTAGACCTCAATGTCTCTACCAGCAAAGTCAGGGTAAAAGACAGCCCTGCCTCCTCTGGCCCTTGTGACGGGGCACTCAAAGAATCAAAACTGACATTTATGAGGAAACGTGGCACAGACTCTCCCTGGTCACCACCCAGTTTTTCTTCCTTGCCCCCTATACACTGAAACCTAATACTACAGACACACGGTCCAGCTTGCAAATGGTCTGCTTGAAATCTAAACCTGTCTAATGGAACATAAATCTGCCAGATACCTGCAGGATCAGAGTGCAGAATAACAAACAGGGCTGCTAGCAGTTTAATGGAGTTTCAAAACACAGGCACACACACAGACACACCCCACCTCCCTCCTCTTGTTTTGCTCCCATCCCCCATCTATAAAAACAGAAAAAATAAAATCAGATATGAATACTATAAGGTTTATGATACCCTTCTTTTTAGATCTAAAGGGAAATATTAAACATTAGCCTTCTCCAGGCTCTTAATGATATACTGGAGGTACAAAAAGTCCCTTGTATTTCAGAGGGGCTTGGCCCATACCCTCATACTCTGATTAAGACTGTTACAAATTCATAAATCAGTACAGGAGCCTGGTGTCACTTTGAAAACTTCTCTTCTACTAAGGTCAAAGCACTAAGTGAATGCCCTCAAACAGAGAGCTACCACCTCAAATTAAACACCCAGGGCCACCCTGGCTAACCATGGAGCTAGAGAATGCTAGGATCAGGGCTCTGCCTCTTTGAGAAAACCACCAGAGGCTTCTTGGGATAAAATATAAAATGCAAGATCTAAACACTTGGACAGGAAATGGACTTTTTCTACAAACAATGAGTGAGATTTTTCTAAGGATTTTCCTCTCCTGCTTACCTAAACGGCAAGGCTTGATAGAGCTTCGTACAGTCATAGGAGTCTGGGGATTTTTTTCTTTGCTCTTCTAAGCAGGCAATCTGGAGTGGCACTTTAGTGCTGGGTGAGTCTGCTGGGCCTATTCACTTGCCAGTTAGCCTACAAGTGCCATGGTTTCCTAATAACACATCATAGATTGCAGACCCTAACAGCTATATATCCAACAGCCATTTTTCTTACTGTCAGAGCCTGATTTGATTTGGGTGTTCACTATCCCATGGGTTCAGGAAATGTGGCACTTCCCTAGATCCAGAGGATAAATATGAATACGCTGGTTTTTTTTTTTTTTTGAGACGGAGTCTCACTTTGTTGCCCAGGCTGGAATGCAGTGGCGTGATCTCGGCTCACTGTAAGCTCTGTCTCCCAGCTTCATGCCATTTTCCTGCTTCAGCCTCTCGATTGGCTGGGACTACAGGAGCCCCCCCCCCACCATGCCCAGCTAATTTTTGTATTTTTAGTACAGACGGGGTTTCCCCATGTTGGCCAGGATGGTCTCGACCTCCTGACCTCGTGATCTGCCCGCCTTGGCCTCCCAAAGTGTTAAGATTACAGGCGTGAGCCACTGCTCCTGGACCCTTTTTTTTTTTTTTTTTTTTTTTAAAGACAGAGTTTTGCTCTTTTGCCCAGGCTGGAGTGAAGTGGCATGATCTCGGCTCACTGCAACCTTTGCACCTTGGGTTCAATGATTCCCCTGCCTCATCCTTCCAAGTAGCTGGGATTTGTAGGTGCCCACCACCACACCTGGTTAATTTTTGTAGTTTTAGTAGAGATGGAGTTTAGCCATGTTGGCCAGACTGGTCTCGAACTCCGGACCTCAAGTGATCCACTCGCCTCGGCCTCCCAAAGTGCTAGGATTATAGGCGTGAGTCACTGTGCCCAGCTGTGAATATGTTTTATCCAGTCCTGGAAATTCTGTTTTCTTGGCCATATGACCCAGTCCTGGCCAATGGGTGGGGAGCTTTTGGGGAAGGTCTTCCTATCCAGTTTAAATGCCCCTTTTCTTCAGCCAGATGCTGTACAATTTACAGATGCCTAGAGATGTGGCAGACATCTGGTAGTCATCAGATAACCTCAAGGACCAAGCTGTTAACTAAGGAAGGTGGAACTGAAAGCTGTAGAACACCAGAGTCCATGATTACCACTGAGCCATTACAGACAGCACTTCTGTGTTTTTTAAAGGAGATAAGTGGTAGAACTTACACACTACCTGTAGCTGGGTGCTGGGCCAGATATCTTTTATTTGCCCCTGCAGGGTCCACTCTTCAGCTTTTCCACCCTGTTTGCTGCTGCGGAGACTGATCTATAAACCACAACAGGTCCCCTAGTCTTCTGACTTCCAGAGGGTTTGGCTAATGGGGAGTTCTGGAAGGAGACTAGAGGAAAGAGAGTGAGGGCAAGGTATTTACTCCTCTAGCTCCCTCAGCATGGGGCTGCCTCGGGCTAGCTGTGTCCCTCTGATAGAAAGTTATTGCTTGCCTCTGAAAGTGCCTTTCTCTAACAAGAGTCTCTTTCCAGGTTCTAGTAACTGTTTCCTCTCTTTTTGGGTCTAGGAGCTGCTTCCAAACAGCCCTGCTGATACAAGACCCTTGATTCCACTACAATGCCATGCTTGTAAATAGTCCCTTTGTAAAACCCTCCTCAACAGCCGGGCGCGATGGCTCACGCCTGTAATCTCAACACTTTGGGAGGCCGAGGCAGGCAGATCACGAGGTCAAGAGATCGACACCATCCTGGCCAACATGGTGAAACCCCATCTGTACTAAAAATACAAAAATTAGCTGGGAGTGGTGGCACATGCCTGTAGTCCCAGCTACTCGGGAGGCTGAGGCAGAAGAATCCCTTGAATCTGGAAGGCGGAGGTTGCAGTGAGCTGAGATCATGCCACTGTACTCCAGCCTGGTGACAGAGTGAGCCTTTGCCTTGATAGATAGATAGATAGATGGATGGATAGATAGATAGATAGATAAAGATAGATAGATAGATAAAAAACCCTCCTCAAATAATCCTAATCTGAGTCTGCTGTTTCTTGCTGAAATCCTGATTGAGGTATTTGATTACTTGCAGCCAAAAGCAGCCTAAGTCACATCCCTACCACTAGATAGTACTTAAAATCCAGAAAACACCACAATATAGGAAATTCTAGGAATACTTTCCATTCCCGTTTTGAATGGAACATGTCTGTGGGTGGCAGGACGCAGTGAGAAATGTCATGGAAGTGGGAATAAATGGCACATACATGTGTCTTCTGGGTAGCCTTGGAGGAATATGAGAATCATATCTGAATAACTCTCAACAATACATAATAAACATTCATACACATTTTTATTCACAATAACCCTGTGAGATGGATCTCTTGATTTTCATTTTATAGATGGGGTCAGGTAAGGATGAAAAATGTGAAGTAACTTCTCAGGGTTGCAGCAAGAGGGTGAACCAGGAATGGAAACTAGATCTACTGACTCAAATTCTGTGCTTTTCCCTCCCCAGGGCTTGTCCCTCCCCCTCCATGAATCAAGCCTAGGAAGCTGAGATGGAGCAAAAAAAGGAAGGGAAAGGGAAGAAAAGGTGATTTTGGGTTTATACTGCCCTTCTTATCCTCATCTAAGATTTTTCTGAAATTCCTTCAACAACTAAGGAAAACCACACACACTAAAAAAACCCAACCCAACAGCTTGCAGTAGCCTGGGATTCCAGAATAAATACCAAAATTGGCAGGACACATAGTATCCTTCCTCTCAGTGGGTCACGTGAGGACTCTGTCCAACATCTGTCATGTGCGTCTGGGAATATATATTTATTTCTTGCTAAATGCTCAGATGCCTCTTTCTTGTGCCAAAAAGAACTGCTACATCCTACCTTCTGATCTATCTAAAAATGCCATCAAAATCTGGCCCCAAAGACCTACAAATTCCTTTAAACACAGGATGCTTCAGTATCCTCCCAGCCTCCTAAGAGAATGGTTCAGATAAAATCATGCCAAACGTTGAGTAAATGGGAGGGGTTTTTTAGTGAAAACCATAATGCTATGCTGTGGCCACATTTTCACAATACTTCGGGGGTGGGAGGGTGATCCCTCTGCCTGGATAGGCTGGAAGGCTATGTAACATTTTGTTCAGGGGAAACACAGTCCAGATTCAAGAGTCAAGACCAAATCATAAGACTTACTGGAGTCAAACACTGGCACCAGCCCCAACTGCTTCTCGACAGCTATGCCTTTACCCTAACAAAACCACCTAGAACATACCTACCTGGAAAAAACAAAGCAGAATTTAGAAATCCACAGAATTTCAGCATGTAGCATCTCAGGAAGCTGATCCTTAAATCATTTAATATCTGATGCTTGTTCCCAAGAGCTGCTGAAGGTGGCTTTAACCACCAAAAGGATAATAATATAGTGCAATTAATTACTCATTTTATAACCAATTACCAAATTATTATTGAAAATGGCTGGTTCTTACCGATACAGGAAGACATTAAAGACCTAGTACTGAGTGGAGAGGTAGACTACAGAACAGTGTTTGTGGAGAAAATAGCCAGCAAAATATGTGACAGAGTAAAACCTTGAGAAACAGGTAATGTCAACTGCTGTCTGTGTGTATTGAGCTCATAAACTATTTTTTCCTTTTGCAATTTTCTGCATTTTTGAAAAGCATATACAATTGGATTTATTTATTATTATTATTATTATTTGAGACAGAGTCTCACTTTGTCACCTAGGCTGGAGTGTGGTGGCATGATCTCAGCTCACTGCAACCTCCGTCTCCCGAGTTTAAGCGATTCTCCTGCCTTAGCCTCCTGAGTAGCTGGGACTACAGGTGCCCACCACCATACCTGGCTAATTTTTGTAGTTTTAATAGAGATGGGGTTTCACCATATTGGCTACGCTGGTCTTGAACTCCTGACCTTGTGATCTGCCCACCTCAGCCTCCCAAAGTGCTGGGATTACACGTGTGAGCCACCATGCCCGGCAAAAAGATTTTTTTTTTTTTTTGTGAGATGGAGTCTCGCTCTGTCACCCAGGCTGGAGTGCAGTGGCTGGATCTCGGCTCACTGCAAGCTCCGCCTCCCGGGTTTATGCCATTCTTCTGCCTCAGCCTCCCAAGTAGCTGGTACTACAGGCACCCACCACCTCGCCCAGCTAGTCTTTTTTGTATTTTTTAGTAGAGATGGGGTTTCACTGTGTTAGCCAGGATGGTCTCGATCTCCTGACCTCATGATCTGCCCATCTCGGACTCCCAAAGTGCTGGGATGAGCCATCACGCCCGGCCAAGATTTTTTAAATAACAAAGAATTGTGTCGAGGAAGTGCTTTTTTATCCAACGGGGTCATATACATCCCTATTCTGCTGATTTGTCACCAGATCAAAATTACTAGAGAAGGCTCAGTGAAACCAAGCACTGAGGTAAACAAATACCCAAATTAGCAGATGGTACTTATTTCTTTTTAAAGAGTGGGCCAAAGGTTGCAGTGAGCTGAGACTATGCCACTGCACTCCAGCCCAGGTGACAGAGTGAGACCTTGTCTCAAAAAACATAAAAAATACAAATAAAATATGAATGAATGGGCCAAAAAATTTCCAAGAATTTCAGCTAAGCCTTGCATTACCTTGGGAGTCATTGGTATCTTTTTTTTTTTTTTAACAAGGCAGCTGAATCTAGTCTTATAAGATGTTGAAAAGTGGTATTAATATTTAGTATTTCCATCCTTTAGTTTAATTATATCAACCTGAAAGATTAAATGCTTAATCTTCCATACTAGTCTATTTGTTTTCTTTAAAAAAAATTTTTGGTACTGCTCCTTATGGGGCAGGGCTATCCCACTGGCAGTGTGTCCAGGGAAATCTTTCTTTTTCTTTTTTTTTTTTGAGATGTTGTTTCGCTCTGTTACCCAGGCTGGAGTGCAGTGGTAGGATCTCAGCTCACTGCAACCTCCGCCCACGGGTTCAAGCGATTCTCCTGCCTCAGCCTCCCAAGTAGCTGGGATTACAGGTGCCCACCATCATGCCTGGCTAATTTTTGTATTTTAAGTAGAGACGGGATTTCATCATGTTGGCCAGATTGGTCTCGAACTCCTGACCTCAAATGATCTGCTTGCCTCGACCTCCCAAAGTGCTGGGATTACAGGCATGAGCCACTGTGCCCGGCCAGCCCATGCAAATCTTAAATGCTTACACTTATTTTTTGAAAACTGGATTGAGGCCGGGTGCGGTGGCTCAAGCCTGTAATCCCAGGACTTTGGGAGGCCGAGACGGGCGGATCATGAGGTCAGGAGATCGAGACCATCCTGGCTAACACAGTGAAACCCTGTCTCTACTAAAAAAATACAAAAAACTAGCCGGGCTAGGTGGCGGGTGCCTGTAGTCCCAGCTACTCAGGAAGCTGAGGCAGGAGAATGGCGTAAACCCGGCAGGCGGCGCTTGCAGTGAGCTGAGATCCGGCCACTGCACTCTAGCCTGGGCAACAGAGCCAGACTCCACCTCAAAAAAAAAAAAGAAAAAAAATAAAGCAAAACTGGATTGATAGAGAAATAAATCTTTTTTGAAAAAATATTACATCCAAATCAGCTTGAGAAGTAGCTACAGAGAAGGACACTTCATCTTGCTTTAGGGAACTTAAAAGGAGGGAGAATCGGAGAAAGTCACTTAAGGACTCACCTTGCCAGCAAGATCCCCTGATACTCTTCCAGTTGTCTCATGAAGCTGGGGTTGGGCTTGGTCACTGTTCGTCTTTCTTTCACATAGTCATAGGCTCGGTCCAGATTCCAGCCATATTCCTTCATTGCATAGGCAATCACGGTGGAGGCTGAGCGACTCACCCCCATTTTGCAGTGCACAAGGCATTTAGATCCATGTTTCCTTGTTTGGGGGATTAAGGTAAAGAACAGAGGAAAACACAGTAGTGGGGATATTTTAAAAGTTGGGTTCTACATTTTTCCAAGTATCCTGTCTTGCCCTTCCATTTTCTTGCTATGCAATCTCTCTACTTTGGTGCACTCGTATACATTTATAATCAAATGTGTAGGTAGGGTAGGGTAGGCAGCTCTAACGTATTCTTAAACAATATTCAATGTTAATATTATGCTTTTTAAATCCATTCAGCAAACATTTACCAGGCATTTACAGTATGTGTAAGGCAATGTGCAAAGTGCTGGGATGCAAAGGTAAGTAACATATAGCTTTTATCCTAAAGGGTAGGATTCAGTGGGAGAAACATACAATTAAAATGCAATATGGGGCTGGGTCTGGTGGTTCATACCTGTAATCCCAGCACTTTGGGAGGCTGAGGCAGGTGGATCACTTGAGGTTGGGGGTTTGAGACCAGTCTGGCCAACATGGTGAAACCCTGTCTCTATTAAAAATACAAAACTTAGCTGCACAGGCTGGGCACGGCGGCTCATGCCTGTAATCCCAGCACTTTGGGAGGCTGAGGCCAGTGGATCACGAGGTCAGGAGTTCAAGACCAACCTGACCAAGATGATGAAACCCTGTCTCTACTAAAAATACAAAAAAATTAGCCAGGCGTGGTGGCGTGTACCTGTAATCCCAGCTACTCGGGAGGCCAAGGCAGGAGAATTGCTTAAACCCGAGAGGCGGAGGTTGCAGTGAGCTGAGATGGCACCACTGCACTCTAGCCTGGGCAACAGAGCAAGACTCCATCTTGAAAAAAAAGAAAAAATTCAATATGGTAAGTGCAATGACAATTGGTCACAGGGTGTAGAGGGAGCATTTAAAATGTAGACTGGAGCCCATTTTGTGTGTGGTCGAGGCCAGTTCCCTCACAGCCTCAGGGGTATGTTTCATGGCTGACACTCTCCTGAATTACAGGTGTGATAGTGACTGAACTAATTTATTCAAATGTTATGAATTGTTTCCAGTTTAAGTTCTAGTAAGGGTCCTTGGAAGAAAGCAGAAACCAGATGAAAATAACCCTCCTCTCTACTCAGATGTAGCCCTAAATATTACTTTTCACAACCCTGCAACCCGGGTCCTGTCTAGGTGGCTCTACCACCGAGGAGTTGGATGGGGGCATGTGGTGTGCCACATGGCTTTCTCAGTGATGAGGGGGAATGAAGGAAAACCGTGGGATTTTTTTCTCTTTTAAATTAGGTGGAAGAAAGAGAAAACAAAGTTACCTAAAGCTATACTAACAAACAAAACCCCTGAGTCAACATGCTGGAGCTTACAATGGAATATGAACATGATTCAGTATGCTAATTATGCTAATAACACAGTGTCTGGCACATACTTTCAAATACTAAATATTTGCTATACGTATAAAAAAACCTGTGGATCTGCAGATTAGATCTTCTAGGTGCTTAAAGTAGGAACAACATTAAAAAATCTAGAAATAAGAACTGTTATTCTTATTCCGATTATACATGGGCTCTGGAATCTTTCCGCAGTGGCTATTCTAATAAACTAAAAATGTACATGTCAGCATAACAAGGGAAATCTATTCATCCATTCACTCGCTACTATGATGGTAGAAAAGCTTCCTTTCAGAAGTTTATAATCCTGCTTCTGGAGAAAGAGACATACGAAATACTTCAGTGTAAATGCAAGGAGGTATGAGGTTGAGTGCCAAAATGAGTGAGCCGGATAAGCTACAGGAATGCAGAGAATGGGCTGTAATAATTGAAAGTCTCAAAGGGAAGGTAAGATTAACCTCCCACTTGTGAATTAGGTACAAAATTTGGGTGTCCTAACATTAGTCGGGGTGTGTGTCTCTGTGTGTAGTTTAGCCCAAACGAATAGGAATTATCTGTTTTACTTATGGCACCCTAGGGTTTTCATTTAGATTACAGTTAGGAAGCCAAGGCGGTGTGTTAGAAGGAAGTTTAGACATGTGCTCTATATTTTCCCATCAAGCTCTGACAACTTTAATGTATCAAGTTTCAGGTCTACGCCTGTAGGCATGAAAGGTGCTCAAACTTGGACAACTGTAAGTAAAATTTAATTATGCAATTCACTTCCATGAAGACATCTCTTTGACATATTTTCAACTGGGCTTTTTTGGTGTTTGGCTTCTAACTCTTGTAATGAAGGATCTGAAGTCAGTTATCCCCTAATCCAATTCCACCTTTCAGTGCCCCCACCCATGCTGGACTGTCCAGATTAACGCTGGTATCATATTAAGAATCAGGATCCTGGGCTGGGTGCATGGGCTCACACCTGTAATCTCAGCAGTTTGGGAGGCTGAAGCAGGTGGATCACCTGAGCTCAGCAGTTCGAGACCAGCCTGACCAACATGGCGAAACCCATAAAATCAGCTGGGCACGGTAGCACGTGCCTGTAATCCCCAGCTACTCGGGAGGCTGAGGCAGGAGAATCGCTTGAACCCAGGAGGTGGAGGCTGCAGTAAGCCAAGATCGCATAACTGTACTCTAGCCTGGGCGACAGAGCAAGACACTGGCTCAAAAAAAAAAAAAAGGAAAAAAAAATCAGCGTCCTGATTAGGATGAGACATAGGAGCATTTAAAGAGATACTCTTGGCCGGGCGCGGTGGCTCAAGCCTGTAATCCCAGCACTTTGGGAGGCCGAGACGGGCGGATCACGAGGTCAGGAGATCGAGACCATCCTGGCTAACACTGTGAAACCCCGTCTCTACTAAAAATAAAATACAAAAAACTAGCCGGGCGAGGTGGCGGCGCCTGTAGTCCCAGCTACTCGGGAGGCTGAGGCAGGAGAATGGCGGGAACCCGGGAGGCGGAGCTTGCAGTGAGCTGAGATCCGGCCACTGCACTCCAGTCCGGGTGACAGAGCGAGACTCCGTCTCAAAAAAAAAAAAAAAAAAAAAAAAAAGAGATACTCTTAGGTGCTGATTTATGCCTGCAAAAGCCTGAATGTGAGTGCCCCCAGTTGTGCCCTGGGTGCCCCATACAGCTCTCCCTAATACTAAGTAAAATTAGCCTTGCTTTTCATTGGGACGGGGGCCTAGCCTTCTTGTACCTTTTCCTTATAGAACTAGACTATTTCAGTACCCTTGGATTCTGAAATGAGACAGTATTTTTTTTTCCCCCCTAAACCCAGGCTCAAGTGCCATGGTGCAACCACAGCTCACTGCAGCATCAATCTCATGGGCTCAAGCGATCCTCCCAACTCCCTGAGCCTTCCAAGAAGCTGGGATCACAGACATGCACCACTGTGCCCGGCTAATTAAAAAAAAATTTTTTTTATAGAGATAGGAGTCTTGCTCAGGCTGGTCTTGAACTCCTGGGCTCGAGTGATCCTCCTGCCTCAGCAAGATCTTTGTTCAAGTCCTATCTTCACCACTTATTTGACCTCTCTGAATGTCGACAAGAGCTGCCCCTCTGAATCTTAGAAAATACTACAAGAAAGAACAGTAAGCATGCCATGAATGGTATTATTACCGGGAATAATTTATTCATAGAATGCAAAAATACGAAGTACTCTTTTAGGTACTTGCTAGAGACTAAAGGAATAGGCTCAAAACTAGAGTATGAGGATTTAGGGAAACTAAGAGGAAGAACTTCCTGACCATGAAGGTACTTAAGAGAAGTGTGAAATTATTTTTGAAGGAGTTTAAATACAAAAGCACTTCTCATCTGCCAGGGATGGTTTGAACATAGTCCTACCTGAAGGGAGATGTGGCAAACAAGCTCGTTTATGGTTCTCTCTAGCAAAGGAATAAACAGGATTGGCAAGGAAATCCCCAAGGACTTAAAAAAAAAAAAAGCAGTGTTGACATTAATACCAAACACTAAGTTAATACAAAATACTTTCACTAAAAGAGCCAATTAATTTAAGGAAGACATCAACAGAAGGGCCACGGAAAATTTCATCATTTCAAGTATCATAAAAATAAAGTAAGAGAGTAGGAAAAGATTTCCAAAGTTTGTCTCCTTGTCTTCAGCGGGTAGGACCAGTTGATTCTATCTACCTGGAATAATTTCTACGATATAACTTTTAAATCTCCCCACTGGCAACTTAAGAGTTTCATTCAGAATTTCTTCCTTCTCTCATTTCTGTATCTTTTGCTGCAGTCTAAGTCTATTTTCTTTAATTCTGTGCTCAATGGAAATAGCCAACATGAGGTTACTTTCTCCTAGGGGTTTATTTAACGTGAGTCACTAGTCTTTTGCCTAGGATTAAAAAGATTTCAGTCTCCTCCTTTCTTTAGCTCCTTTTTCCTGAGTACCATCAGTAAATTGTCTATAGCCTTCAGGACCCAGCCATGCATGGGGCAAGAGGAACAGAGGTCACAACATTGTGCAGGACTATTACTCACTTTGCTTTAGAGATGAATTTGTACGTGTCGTTCCAGTAAGCCAGGAGATCCGTTGCCTCTTCATCATATACCCGAATGTTATGATACTCAAAGACTCCTGGGAAGAAGTTATCTATCTCTCGAGTGACATTCAAGATATACCGTACCCTGCAAGGAAACCAAGGGAGAATATGTGCTCTACTGCTCAGGCTAAATCCAATTCCCAGCAATGTTTTCTCTTACTTAAAACCTGTTTATTCCATAGGCTGAAATTAAATACAAAAATAATGAAGACAGCTAAAGAACTAAGAGGTTATATTTATATATTACAGAAATTATACAACAACGTTCCTGGGCATACCTGGGCACCAGGGAATTATTAAGCAAAAGGTTATCCACCATGTTCAACATCTAAATTCCATTTTCAGTTTATGTAGTTGCACAATCTCATCTTTGATAGTATTCTGAAAACATGCCTCATATTTTACTCCAAAGAATCAACTTGAGGCCATAATCAGATACTTTGTTACTAAAATGATCAGCAATACAATTTATTCACTGAAAGTCATCTGTATAAAATCAGACTACTGACATGTACTCCAAGGAAAAAAAACAGAGAATGAATAACGACTTCTTCCTATTTTTCTAAAAGCCAGATTGTTAGGCTTTGTGCAATTACTCTCTCTAAACTACGTGAAAGGCAAATGTGGAGAGAACTGGAAGGGTCAGAGAAAAGACGGACTTAAAACTCCCTTAAACTCATCTGACTGCATTACTGGCTGCTATGGCACTGATGTATCTGAAGATTCTTCCACACTAAGATGCTTGCAGAAGAGAATTTCTCTATCAAAACAGTCTTCTATTATCTTTCTCACTGTACAATCTCAATAAATGCTTGAGTTTCATTTACCAAATGTTATCTTTTCTTAATGCTCTGTTTAGACATAGCTGGATGTCTAAGTTTACTCCAACAATACAACATGGACTCACTCATTTCTCTCTGAGACATTGCTTCCTTCTCAGCACAAATGTGAAGTTCTATAAACCCAAACTCTGAAATCAATGAAATGAATACAGAAAAAGAAAGCAGCCATAGCTAACCAAATCTGTGGTTAAGGTCAAGTGGCCAAAAATTTTCTCAGACACTAATTGAATCTGTTTTAACTTGGCATCAAAGCCCATTACTACAAAATTTGTTTAAAAAATTTAATTTAAAAAGCGAGCTTGGCCAGGCGCAGTGGCTCATGCCTGTAATCCCAGCACTTTGGGAGGCTGAGGTGGGCGGATCACCAGAGGTGAGGAGTTTGAGACCAGCCTGGTCAAGATGGTGAAACCCTGTCTCTACTAAAACTACAAAATTAGCTGGGCATGGTGGCACATGTCTGTAATTCCAGCTACTTGGGAGGCTGAGGCAGAAGAATTGCTTGAATCCAGGAGGCAGAGGTTGCAGTGAGCCGAGATTGTGCCATTGCACTCCAGTATGGGCAATAAGAGTGAAACTAGTCTCAAAAACAAAAAAAAAGGTGCAATTGCTATGGAAAACAGTACAGCAGTTTCCCCAAGGGTAAACACAAAATTACCACAGGACTCAGCAATTCCTTTCCAAAGAATAAATTCAAGAGAAATAAGCCTACCCGAAAACTTGTACACAAATGGTCACAGCAGCATTATTCAAAACAGCCGAAGAGTGGCTCTTAGTTAGTTGATGAACATTAGTGATTTCTAGGGATTGCTGGGGCAGGGGTAAGAAGAAAAATGGAGGTGACTCCTGAAGGCTACAGACTTTCCGAGTTGGAAAAATGTTCTAAATGGATTGTGGTGATGGTTGCACAGCTCTGTGAATATACTAAAAACCAACAAATTATATATTTAAAATGGGTGAATCATATGGTATGTAAATTATAGTTCAATAAAACTGTTAGAAAAAAAGGCAACACTCCAGCCTGGGTGACAGCAAAAAAAGGAAAAAGAAAAAAAGGCAGGCAACACACTTTCCTTATTGTATTTTATTATTTATTTTCCCCAAGATGGAGTCTTGCTCTGTCGCCCAGACCTGGAGTGCAATGGCACGATCTCAGCTCTCTGCAACCTCCGCCTCCCTGGTTCAAGCAATTCTCTTGCCTCAGCCTCCTGAGTAGCTGGGATTACAGGTGTGTGCCACCACTCCCAGCTAATTTTTTGTATTTTTAGTAGAGGTGGGGTTTCACCGTGTTGGCCAGGCTGGTCTCAAACTCCTGACCTTGTGGTCTGCCTGCCTCGGCCTCCCAAAGTGCTGGGATTACAGGCGTGAGCCACCTTGCCTGGCCTCCTTCTTTTATTTAAAATAAAAACGAACAATCTCCCACCTCTAATCCCATACTTCATAATGAATTATGGCACTATCTTTCTAGAGGCAGGACACAGCTTCCCAATCCTTTTCATTACAAAGCTATAGGCAGTCACTGCCAACTGGAACTGAAACTCCTTGAAACTTTTTTCCCATCTCAGCACCAAATGACTCTAGATAGAGTAACATTTTACTTTGGGTTAGATTCTGAAGTCAGTAGATTGGATGGAAACGGCCTTAATGTCAAAATTACCCTTGAAAATCCCATAAGTCATTTATAGGCAGCAGTATATATGCTTTTGTGTACAGATCCCTGAACTGTAATTCTTCACATACTAAAATTTAACAATCACTGAATTTAAGAAACAAGATCTAAGTAGCTATCTGGGAATTTGACCATAGTGTTTTTAAAGACAACTAGATACAGTTAGTTGCATTTTATAATTTAGTCTTCTAAGAAACAAATGAGATGATAGGTCTCATCTCCAGCTGGGGTTATATTCTAAATTCATATGTATATATGACATGATTCCAATGCTTTTGGCCAACACTGCTATACCACATCTCAGACTTAATTTTAACATTATATCCAAGTTTCCCAGAAATACAGTTTTTTTTTTTTTTTTCTGACAGAGTCTCACTCTGTTGCCCAGGCTGGAGTGCAGTGACATGATCAAGGCTCACTGCAACTGCCACCTCCCGGGTTCAAGCAATTCTCCTGCCTCAGCCTCCCGAGTAGCTGGGATTACAGGCACCTGCCACCACACCCGGCTAATTTTTTGTATTTTTAGTAGAGACAGGGTGTCACCATGTTGGCCAGGCTGGTCTCGAACTCCTGACCTCAAGTGATCCACCTGCCTCAGCCTCCTAAAGTGCTGGGATTACAGGCGTGAGCCACTACGCCTGGCCAGAATTACAGAATTTTTAAAGCTTGATGACTTGAGAAGTTTGTAAAAAATATTGTCCCACTCCTAAAGAAATCTTAAGGAGACTCCTGTATATAAAAGCAGATGCAATGTTATTAATCTTGTTGAATTACGGGGTCCTTATGCTTCAAGGGCATTTCCAAATAAGGCAAATGGCAGACACAGGATTAGAACTGAGGTCTCTGAGTTCCCAACAGTTTGCTAATTGATTTTCTCTCCTTATCTGCCATCAGCCAAGTCACAGTTCTCAAATGTGTGTGAATATACCTATCATTCATTCACATTTACTGAGCACTCTCTTATTATACAGCTCTGAGCTAGGTAGATAATAAGCTATAAACAAGACTAAGATACGGTCTCTGCCTTGAAGAACTCCCGACTCAATTCTTATTAAGTTTTCCAAGTTTTATTTAACTTCAAATCTTAAACTAAGCAACCAGATCCACCCCCACCCCGCTCCCCCGCCCTGGAATTCTCTGTATAATCATTTGGCTTAAGTCCTGTTCCAAGTTCCTTTTGCCAATTATGAAATACCTTTCATGTGGGGAAAAAGTAGGGAGTATTTATCCACTAATGGTGAAGATAACCAGGAGGCTTACGGCTGAGAAAACAGGCAGCCAGCAACCATCACTACCTCTGAGTCTCAGCTGGTCTTGTCTCTTTCCACGAGGAGTTAGCATGGCAAATTTCAGACCTGATTCAGGAGATCGAGACCACCTGGCTAACACGGTGAAACCCCGTCTCTACTAAAAATACAAAAAAAAAAAAAAAAAAATTAGCCGGGCATGGTGGCAGGCGCCTGTAGTCCCAGCTGCTCGGGAGGCTGAGGCAGGAGAATGGTGTGAACCTGGGAGGCAAAGCTTGCGAGCTGAGATCACGCCACTGCACTCCAGCCTGGGCAACAGAACGAGACTCCGTCTCAAAAGAAAAAAAAAAATTCAGACCTGATTTTCTCTTTTCTTATTGGGATGATCTGACTTCCTAAAGTGAATGAACTTCAATAAGAAACTTAGTAGGCGTCAGCTAAGGGAAGAATGGCAGCTTTTTACTTGCTGAATGTTCACTGTAGTCTCTATTGTTACAATCAAACTTAATAACCATGCTGCTTAGGGACAATTTTTTAAACATAAGGTAGGTCCTCTTCAATTTCAGAAGCTTGTCCAGTTCATATCCATAACCTACAGTCTTTAAGCAGCTTACTACACAGGATAGGGACTGAGTCTTACTTTATCTGTGGATCCCCAGCACCTAGCACTTTGTCCCACAGAAGATGCTCAATGAATGTTGAATGAACAGCTCTGTGAACCCAACATATGCAATTCTATGTATTCTTGCATAAAAATAAAAATTTGATTTTAAACATCACCAATGGTTTGCACATTTGTTTTTCAAAGCCCTTCAATTAAAGCAGCTGATATTTCTTGGGAGGTGGGGGGACGAAACAGAGGGAGAATAGCTGTTTTTCTTTTCCTTTTCTTTTGTTTTTGAGACGGAGTCTCGCTCTGTCACCCAGGTTGGAGTGCAGTGGCGCGATCTTGGCTCACTGCAAGCTCTGCCTCCCAGGTTCCTGCTATTCTCCTGTCTCAGTCTCCCGAGTAGCTGGGACCACAGGCACCCGCCACCATGCCCGGCTAATTTTTTGTATTTTTAGTAGAGACGGGGTTTCACCATGTTAGCCAGGATAGCCTCGATCTCCTGACATCGTGATCGGCCCGCCTTGGCCTCCCAAAGTGTTGGGATTACAGGCGTGACCCACCGCACCTGGCCCAGCTGTTTTTATTTTTCTTAGATTACATCTGATTAGAATCAGTCTGATGCAACTCTTAAGATTAAAGTTACCCACTGATACCTCTTTGATGGGAAAATGAAAAGATAAAAAAGGGACTTCTGTCACACAGAGGTGCCAGCTACTGCTTTGTGTGCTTACCCTCGGTTCTGTAAGTCCTCTAAGTTGGAGGCATTCCATTCTGAGCCCTATGGAGCCAAAAAGACAAGGTTAAGGAGTATTAGCAAACTAACCAAAAATAACAGTACTTGAAAAGGAGCGAGGGAAGGAGAACTTTCAAAAAGAAGACTAATAACATCTACCCAGTACCCTTTAAGTTGCCAGGCACTTCATATGTTATCACATTTAGTTTCCACAAATGATAGAGTAAGAATGTTATTTTCATCTTCATTTTTACAGACACAAAAACCAACTCATAGAATTCAAATAATTTTTGCCCATGATCACAGAGCAGCAGAGGTGTCTGTAACTATCATCCAATCTAAATTAGGTATCTTCTAGTTATTCTTGCTCATAGTAATCTGATACTTTCCTCAACAGCATGTATCACAATTTGCACCTATATATTTATTTACGTGCTTCCTTTCTAACTACCTTTTTTTTTTTTGAGACGGAGTCTCGCTCTGTCGCCCAGGCTGGAGTGCAGTGGCCGGATCTCAGCTCACTGCAAGCTCCGCCTCCCGGGTTTACGCCATTCTCCTGCCTCAGCCTCCCGAGTAACTGGGACTACAGATGCCCGCCACCACACCCGGCTAATTTTTTTGTATTTTTTAGTAGAGACGGGGTTTCACCGTGTTAGCCAGGATGGCCTCGATCTCCTGACCTCGTGATCCGCCCGTCTCGGCCTCCCAAAGTGCTGGGATTACAGGCTTGAGCCACCGCGCCCGGCCTCTAACTACCTTTAACATAAGCTAATAGAGGTCAGGAACCAGCTCTTTTCTTCCCGATGGAAACCCACACACCTTGCACAGTGCCTGGAACCTGGTAAGTGCTCAATAAACATTTGCTGAATTTTTAATAGATACAAAAGCAGCATTATTATGCATTTAACTACACCTTATTCCAAAGCTCACACTCTTTTTTTTCTGAGATAGCGTCTCGCTCTGTCGCCCAGGCTGGAATGCAATGGCGCAATCTTGGCTCGCTGCAACCTCTGCCTCCGGGTTCAAGCGATTCTTCTGCCTCAGCCTCCTGAGTAGCTGGGATTACAGGTGTGTGCCACCACGCCCAGCGAATTTTTGCATTTTTTAGTAGAGGCGGGATTTCACCATGTTGGTCATGCTGGTCTCAAACTCCTTACCTCGTGATCCGCCTGCCTAAGCCTCCCAAAGTGCTGGGATTACAGGTGTGAGCCACCGCACAGGGCCGCTCACACTCTTTTTAGTGCATCTAAGGAGTTAAAGTTGCATCTAAGGAGTTAAAGGACAGAACTTGTGTGTGGCAGGAGAAAACAGTGAAATAGCAGATTCTGTCAAATGAGGGAAGCATTACACGTAAAATTTTAAGATAGGGATAAATAGCAAACTTTGGAGGAGGAGTTTCTGCGATGACCTGGAGGACACAATGATTAACATTTTGCCATATTTGCTTTCTTTCAGTACATATCATACCTTTTTCCCCCTGAACCATCTGAGAGCAATTTGTGCACCATGATACTTAATTTCAATACTTGAGCATGTATCATCTAAGAACATTTTCTTACATAATATCATGATCATACCAAAGACATGTAACATTAATACAATAACCTAATATACTACACATATTTGAATTTCTATAAATGTCCCCAAAATGTCCTTTATATTTACTCAATCAAGGATAATTCTTCACATTTAGTTGTCATGTCTCTATCCTCTAGCTACATTTTTTTTTCTTTGAAATGGAGTCTCGCTCTGTCACCCAGGCTAGAGGGCAGTGGTGTGATCTTGACTCACTGCAACCTCCACCTCTGGGGTTCAAGCGATTCTCCTGCCTCAGCCTCCTGAGTAGCTGAGATTACAGGCAAGCACCACCATGCCCAGCTAATTTTTTTATTTTTAGTAGAGACGGGGTTTCACCATGTTGCCCAGGCTAGTCTTGAACTCCTGACCTCAAGTGATCCGCCTGCTTCGGCCTCCCAAAGTGTGGGGATTACAGGCGTGAAGCACTGCACCCAGCCTACTTTCTTTTTTCTTTTTAAGACGGGAGTTTCGCTCTTTTTGCCCAGGCTGGAGTGCAATGGCACAATCTCCGCTCACTGCAACCTCCTCCTCCTGGGTTCGAGTGATTCTCCCGCCTCAGTCTCCTGAGTAGCTGGGATTACAGGTGCCTGCCACCATGCTCAGCTAATTTTTTGTATTTAGTAGAGACGGGATTTCACCATGTTGGTCAGGCTGTTCTCAAACTCCTGACCTCAGGTGATCCGCCTGCCTCGGCCTCCCAAAGTGCTGGGATTACAGGTGTGAGTCACTGCCCGCTACTTTTTTTTTTTTTTTTGAGACGGAGTCTCGCTCTGTCGCCCAGGCTGGAGTGCAGTGGCCGGATCTCGGCTCACTGCAAGCTCCGCCTCCCGGGCTCCCGCCATTCTCCTGCCTCAGCCTCCCGAGTAGCTGGGACTACAGATGCCCGCCACCACACCCGGCTAATTTTTTTGTATTTTTTTAGTAGAGACGGGGTTTCACCGTGTTAGCCGGGATGGTCTCGATCTCCTGACCTCGTGATCCGCCCGTCTCGGCCTCCCAAAGTGCTGGGATTACAGGCTTGAGCCACTGCGCCAGGCCGAGACAAAGTCTTCCTCTGCTGTTTAGGCTGGAGTGCAGTGGCACACTGCAACCTTGAACTCCTGGGCTCAAACCATCCTCCTGTCTCAGCCTCCTGAGTAGCTGAGACTACAGGCAGGCAGCACTATGCCTTGCTAATTTTTTCACTTTTGTTTTTTAGAGATGAGGTCTCACTATGTTGCCCAGGCTGGTCTCAAATTCTTGGCTTCAAGTGATCCTCCCCACCTTGGCCTCCCAAAATGTTGGGATTGCAGGAGTGAACCACCACACGCAGCCTAGCTTTAATCTACAACAGTCCATCTTCTGCTTTCTTTGGGAGTGTGGGAGGGGATCTTTCATAATATTGACATATTGACATTTTTGTAGACTCCACATCTGCTATCTTGGAGAATTCCCCACGATCTGTATTTTATTTATTTTTGAGACGGAGTCTCACTCTGTTGCCCAGGCTGGAGTGCAATGGCACAATCTTGGCTCACCTCAACCTCTGCCTCCTGGGTTCAAGCGATTCTCCTTCCTCAGCCCCCTGAGTAGCTGGGATTACAGATGCATGCCACCATGCCCAGCTAGTTTTTGTATTTTTAGTAGAGATGGGGTTTCTCCATGTTGGTCAGGCTGGTCTCGAACTCATGACCTTGTGATCCGCCCACCTCGGCCTCCCAAAGTGCTGGGATTACAGGTGTGAGCCACCGTGCCCAGCAAAAAGATTTCTTTTTTTTTTTGAGATGGAGTCTTGCTCAGTCGCCCAGGCTGGAGTGCAGTGGCGTGATCTCGGCTCACTGTAAGCTCCGCCTCCCAGGTTCACACCATTCTCCTGCCTCAGCCTCCCAAGTAGCTGGGACTACAGGCGCCCGCTGCCACGCCCGGCTAATTTTTTGCATTTTTAGTAGAGACGGGGTTTCACCGTGTTACAGGATGGTCTCGATCTCCTGACCTCGTGATCCGCCCGCCTCGGTCTCCCAAAGTGCTGGGATTACAGGCGTAAGCCACTGCACCTGGCCTGTATTTTTTTTTTTTTTAAGAGGTGGGTCTCATCATGATGCCCAGGCTGGAGCTCAGTGGCTATTCACAGGTACTACCATTGTGTGCTATAGCCTTGAACTTCTGGCCTCAAGTGATCTTCCTGCCTTAGCCCCCTGAGTACCTGGGACTACAAGTGCATGCCACCATACCTGGTTTGTATTCAATTTTAGAGTGACTTTTCTATTATTTTCCATTTACTATTTTGGGCATACAAAAAAAAAGTCAAAATCTTATTAAAAAGTAAACTTAGAGCTCCGGCGCAGTTGCTCACGTCTGTAATCCCAACACTCTGGGAGGCTGAGGCGGGCGGATCACCTGCAGTCGGGAGTTCGAGAGCAGCCTGACCAACATGGAGAAATCCCGTCTCTCTGGGTGTGATAGTGCACGCCTGTAATCCTAGCTACTCAGGAGGCTGAGGCAGGAGAATTGCTTAAAACAGGAGGCGGAGGTTGTGGTGAGCCAAGATTGCGCCATTGCCCTCCAGCCTGGGCAACAAGAGCGAAACTCTTGTCTCAAAAAAAAAAAAAAAAAAGTAAACTTAGGAGTCTCACTCTCACTCCTCTTTAATTCCTATTGGTGACATTTTCATTAGTTTCTGATTTATTCTATTTTGAAAAAATACAAGCAAACATATACTTATTGCTACTTCTTACTCATATTACCAATTCTTACACGAAAGTAACATGCTACATATAATTTTTTATTCATTGCTTTCATTTTACATATATTTCATTTTATATATCCTCAAAACCACTAAATGTAACAGTTCATAGAGATCTTATTCTTTCCTACATCTGCATAGTACTTTACGAGTAGTGATATAATAGTTTATTCAACTAGTCTCCTATGAATGATGTTTCTTATTCGTGGAAGCAGGTTTGCTGGGTCGAAGGCAGAATACAGTTTTGTTAAACACTGCTAAATTTCCCTCCATAGAGGCTGAAACAATTCTGTGGTCCCACCAGCAATGCGTGAGAGCACCACTTTCCCCACAGCCTTTCCAATAAACTGTGTGGTTAAGAATTTTTGCCAATCTGATAGGTGTCTCAGTGTAGGTTCAATATGCATTTCTCTTAGAAGTAAGAGTGAGCAACTTTTCATTGTTTAAGGTCTATTTTCTGTCTTTGAGCTATCGGTTCATATCTTCCGAAAAGGCAGACATTTTATTATTTATTTATTTATTTGTTTGTTTTGAGACGGAGTCTTGCTCTGTCGCCCAGGCTAGAGTGCAGTGGTGTGATCTTGGTTCACTGCAACCTCTGCCTCCCGGGTTCAAGAGATTCTCCTGCCTCGGCCTCCCAAGTACCTGGGACTACAGGTGCATGCCACCACTCCCAGTTAATTTTTGTATTTTTAGTAGAGACGGAGTTTCACCATGTTGGCTAGGATGGTCTCCATCTCTTGACCTTGTGATCTGCCCGCCTCAGCCTCCCAAAGTGTTGGGATTGCAGACATGAACCACTGTGCCTGGCCACCCCCTCTGTCTTTATTTGTAAAATGAAAACACCCTTCTCACCCCAGTCCTATATATTTAATGAGTACCTTTCCCTCAAATTATACATGCAAAGTTTTTCCCATATTAAAATGGAAAACCCCTCTCTCTGTCATAAATCCTCCTGCAGACTCTGTCCTTTCTCTCTTTCCTTCATGGCTTCATAGAAATAAAGTCAAATACTCACTTTCTGGATGGGCGCAGTGGCTCACGCCTGTAGTCCCAGCACTTTGGGAGACTGAGGTGGGTGGATCACCTGAGGTCAGGAGTTTGAGACCAACCTGGCCAACATGGTGAAACCCTGTCTTTACTAAAAATACAAAAATTAGCCTGGTGTGGTGGTATGTGCCTGTAATCCCAGCTACTTGGGAGGCTGAGGTGTGAGAATCACTTGAACCCGGGAGGTGGAGGTTGCAGTGAGCCAAGATAGCACCATTGTACTCTAGCCTGGGCAAAAAGAGTAAAACTCTGTCTCAAAAAAAAAAAAAAAAAAAAAAAAAAAAAAAAAACAACAACAAAAAAGCAAATACTCACTTTCTCTATTTCCTGATTTCCCACATGTCTCATCCATAGCACTTGGGCCTCCACTCTCATCACTCTTGCTGATGTTACTAATGACCTCTCCTAATTGTCTTATCACCACTGTATCTTTATTCCACTGGCCTTCTCTGAGTATCTATCTGATATGGCTCATCATGCTCTCCTTCTAGAATTAGATCAGACTGTACAAATATCTAGTCTCATGCCTCACACAATAAAGAGGATCGATAAATGTTTGTTAATTGGAAGATCAAATGTGACCAGGAAACGAAGCACTATGAAAATTGTCAAGTGTTGTGTAAGTATTATCATATTACAGGTGATCTGTAATCTGGCCATTGAACTGGGAGAGCTCAAGGACACTGTGCTCAAGTTCCATTTAGGAAAAGGTCAGTAAGTGATGTACAGGCAAGGGCCCTGCTGGCTTGTTTTAAAAAAATACGGGAGGTTCTGAAGGCTCTGCTCAACCTTAGAAAACAAGCTCCCGCACCAAAGAAATAGGCAAGAACTATAAAGGACTTCAAGGAGACAGATGCCAAACAATAGGGGCTGAGAGGTTACACTGGAGCCAGTGAAATGTGACCACCTCACTTCTTAATTTAGAAATCTAAATTCTTCATGGAACTCTGTCCAGTTAGATGAAAATAACACTGACGTGATGGATAAAGTCCCTGGTTTTCATCTACCTGTCCAGAGAGAGTTCAACTTGACAATGTGAAGTGATATCTATCCATTGGCAAATGAATTAAAGGCACTGGTTACTGACTCACTGAAGCCCATATAAAGTGACTTGGGCTACAGTTAGTGCTGCTTCAGGTTCAGTCTGAAAGACCTGGAGACCACTTGGTATAATTACATTTTTGTCCTCAATACAAATGCCATGTATATTAGACTTCTGGGGCCCTTCGCAGACCCAATTATCCCCCCATGCTTCATAGGCTTATGGTGACAATTCTCCCGGGGTTTCCATTATGTTCTATGTAATTATGTAAAGTATTTTCTAATTTTACTGAAGTGTAAAATGAAACATTTGGACTATAACACATTTTAAAGTAAGTTCATTTCCATCTTTTACTCTGGTTCCCTTGCACTATACGCTGGCCCAAAGACCCAAGTAACTGATTTCTTTTCATGTTATCCTCAGGAAATAGCCTTGCTGGAGTCCAACTGTCCAAGGAAAATAGAAGAGGACAGCATATTTATAGCAAATAAGGACTGTACTGTGGGAGTTCTGCTAAGATAAATATAACCTGATGTAATATCCAAGGACTGGTATCTCTGTCCATATTTTATCATATCATTTCTATAAGCCTCAATACTGTAAGTCACATTACTGTGGCAACCAGGCATAAGCTCTTTATTAACTTTTCCTTCTAAGAGACGTTTATGCCACACCTCCAATTCAGGGACAAAAATCATGAATGTGATAAAATAATCCTTTCGATTACTGTCTCATCTATTTACACACCCTCTGTTTCTCTGCATCTACAGTAAAAGAAACCAATTTGATGACTTTTTCTCCTGCTTCAGCCTCCCGAGAAGCTGGGACTACAGGCGCCCGCTACCATGCCCACCTAATTTTTTTGTATTTTTAGTAGAGACAGGGTTTCACCATGTTCACCAGGACGGTCTCGATCTCCTGACCTTGTGATCTGCACGCCTTGGCCTCCCAAAGTGCTGGGATTACAGGCGTGAGCCACCGTGCCCGGTGAGGATGACTTATTTTTTCAGTTCAAGGGTATATATGCAGGTTTGTTACATAGGTAAACTTGTGTCATGGGGGTTTGTTGTACAGATTACTTCATCACCCAGGTATTAAGCCTAGTACCCACTAGTTATTTTTTCCTGATCCTCTCCCTAGGCTGAATTTTTCTCTGAAAAGGAAACACTTTCCAAAAAGATGTCAAATACTGTAATGTCAAATCTTGGAAAAGATAATCAGCAGTAAAAGTTCTGACTATTTTTTAAATTCACCAGCAAAATTACTCGTTATGTGTCCAATATACTTGTTTGCCTGTTTTTCTGCAAAGGGTCTCTGTCAACATCTAGCTTTTTCTCAGCCAAATCGGACAGCCTCCAGGAGAGCTGTTGATACTGAAACTTAGTTGGGCAAAGGCTTTCAGCTGAGAGAAGTGATATGCTTGTAAGGGTGTAGAATCTCTTTTTCTAGAAACAACCTGGCTTCCCACCAATCAATTCTCTCTTCTCAATGCAGCTTTTATTTAAGCTATAATCTACACTTTCCCACTCCATACCAGCTGGATACTTTCCTTAATAAACAGATCTCTGTGCAGTACACTGCAGAGCTGAGCATTCTTCCAAAGGGAGGGAGAAATCCTGTTGCCTCTCTTTACTCAATCTGGTTGAGCTCCAGACATAGCAGCTATGCACAAGATGTGATGACTTTGCAGAAAATCAACACCACTTGCAGCTAGAATGCCTCTTTTTCCATGTCAACTGCTGGGAAACCCAGCAGGGCAAAGACTCAATGGAGAAGAGACAGGGATTTGGACATAGGATATGGCAGTGTAAACAAAGGGAGGAAGCCACCAAGGAATAAGTATAATAAAATGTTTAGACAACTTGTTCATGCATTTACTTTGTTAGGTAGGAGTTAAATTACAGGGTTCCTCAATTCTGAAGTTTTTTTTCCCCCAAATAAATATTCACAATGGAAAGAAAATGTCCATTTTCTAGAATACAGAATTATACCTGAAGCTGAAGACATTTTCATTTGTTCAAAAATATGTACATATATACACAATGCTGATGTGCAAAAAAAGTACACAGATGTGTATTTAAAAAAAAATTCTATGTGATACTCTAATAGTGAATATATGTAATAAATTTGTTCAAATCCATACAACGTACAACACCAAGAGTGAACTCTATTGTAAACTATGGGCTTTAGTTTATAATGATGTGCCAGTGTAGACTAATGAGCTGTAACAAATGTACCACTCCAGTGGAGGAGTGGCAGAGACTATGCATGTGCTGGGATAAGTTGTAGATGGGAAATCTCTATACCTTTTGCTCAATTTTGCTGTGAACCTAACACTGCTCTTTAAAAAAATAAAAGTCAGCCGGGCGCGGTGGCTCACGCCTGTAATCTCAGCACTTTGGGAGGCCGAGGCAGGCGGATCACGAGGTCAGGAGATCGAGACCATCCTGGCTAACACGGTGAAACTAAAAATACTAAAAATACAAAAATTAGCTGGGGATGGTGGCGGGCGTCTGTAGTCCCAGCTACTTGAGAGGCTGAGGCAGAATGGTGTGAACCTGGGAGGCGGAGCCTGCAGTGAGTAGAGATCGCGCCACTGCACTCCAGCCTGGGTGACAGAGCAAGACTCTGTCTCAAAAAAAAAAAAAAAAGTCAATGTATCATATCTGTGTGTATATACAAAAATATATATGTACATCTATAAATAAAAGTAAAAAAGATTGGAGCTGGGGGCGGTGGCTCATGCCTGTAATCCTGGCACTTTGTGAGGCTGAGGCGGGTGGATCAGGAGTTTGAGGCCAGTCTGGTTGACATAGTGAAATCCCGTCTCTACTAAAAATACAAAAAATTAGCCGGGTGTGGTAGTGTGTGCCTGTAATCCCAGCCACTCGAGAGGCTGAGGCAGGAGAATCATGTGAACCTGGGAGGCGGAGGTTGCAGTGAGCGGAGATCGCGCCACTGCACTCCAGCCTGGGTGACAGAGCGAGACTCTGCCTCAAAAAAAAAAAGATTGGAAGGCAATATTATATAACAAAAGATGATGGTGATTATCAGTCTTGATTAAATAAATATAATAATCTATTGTCTTCTAAAAGTTTTAAAAATGAACATGGATTATCATTATTTTTAGACAGGGTCTCACTTTGTTGCTCAGGGTAGAGTGCAGCGGCATGATCATAGCTCATTGTAGCCTCCAACTCCCAGGCTCAGGTGATTCTCCTGCTTTGGCCACCTCAAGTGCTGGGATTATAGGTGTGAGCCACCACACCTGGCCCGAATTATTTTATTTATTTATTTTTTTGAGACAGAGTCTCACTCTGTCACCCAGTTTGGAGTGCAGCGGCGCGATCTTGGCTCACTGCAAGCTCAGCCTTCTGGGTTCACACCATTCTCCTGCCTCAGCCTCCCAAGTAGCTGGGACTACAGGCGCCTGCCACCATGCTCAGCTAATTTTTTTGTATTTGTAGTAGAGAAAGGGTTTCACCATGTTAGCCAGGATGGTCTCGATCTCCTGACCTCGTGATCCACCTGCCTCGGCCTCCCAAAGTGCTGGGATTACAGGTGTGAGCCACGGCGCCCGGCCCAGAATTATTTTTTTTAATAAGAAAAAAACTCAAGACAGAAGATTACACCTGACAATAATGAAATCATGGTATTAATCTACTGGCACAAATGCTCAAATGCATTTGTAGTTGATTAGAGAAATGTCATTTTGGGGAAATTAGATCGTTTTTTCTGCTTACAATACTATTAAAATTTGCTTGTATGGCCTAAAATATACCATTTGAGGAGTAGTTCTTGAGTGGGTCAAGAACACAGGGAAGCATGCATGAAATAAAACAGGTTGATCAGTCAGAAACTGACTGTATTTGATCTTCATCATGTCTATATTCTTTTAAGTGTTAAAAGCCAAGCTCAATGGGAAACTTGACTCCCAAGTTTGCAGCTTCAGTCACATGAGCTCCTTTGGACTACAGGTATTTGCCCTTCATAAAAATTAGTCTTCAAAAAAAAAAAAAACAGTTGGGAGGGCCTCATAGAATGAGTGACTCACAAGTTTTCTATAGATAACCCAAAGATTCTTTCCAACAATACAAGAGCAGGATATATCTGAATCCTTGTGGAAGTATACATAAGAGACAACAAAGCCAGCTGCCTTGCAAATGGAAAAGCCAATGCCAGTTTTGCAGTATGATCTACAACCAGAAATGCCAACACATATTGGTCAGTTAAAGTAATGGAAAGTAAGTCCCCTCCCAGCTCACCCAGCTTTTCATGAGTAATTTCATAGCTAATACAGCACTATGAATCACTCTAGACACATATATCCTAGAGTGTCAACAAGTTATTTCAGGGCACAAGTCTTCAAAGGCATAGTCTGAGTGCCTCATGAAATAAACACTTGAATATTCAGAGTGGGGTGGATCCAGTTTAGTCAGTTCCTGAGCATTTATTCCCCTTCTCTTCTGTTTCCCAGCTTCTAATCATTTCACAGTTTATAAACGTCCTCAAGAAGAGAAAGGAAGTGAAATTCAAACCAACTGATTGACTTCCTTGTAAGCATTTTTGGTGAAAGTGTGGGAAGTGGACACAAAATGAGGTTTTGGCATTCTCCATTGATTTTAATTATTCTTGTTAACTTTGTTCCCACTACATGTACAGATAAGAACTAAAACTCTAACATTTGAGAGAGAAATAGGTCTTAGGATTTTAGAAGCTTTCATAATCTACCTGTCAGAGAGGTCTTCTTGGGCTAGTTACAAGGTCACTAAATGTTCAGGAACCATGAAGAACAATTTTTAGTCACCAATTTTTTGGTAATCATAAAAGTAGGGACTCAAAGTGTAGCTACAGGGTTTCATATGTTTGAAAGTCCAGTAGTCTCATCTCTCAGTTATAGAGTAGCTCCCACCAGCTCTGCTCAGATATATCAGACCTTAGACACATTTGGCAGATTTGAGAGTGACCTTAAAGGATCATCCTATTTGGGGTCAGGTGCAATGGCTCATGCCTGTAATCCCAGCACTTTGGGAAGGATGAGGTGGGCGGGCTGATCACTTGAGCTCAGGAGTTCGAGACCAGCCTGGGAAACATGGTAAAACCCCATCCCCACAGAAAATACAAAAATTAGATGGGGGTGGTGGCACATGCTTGTGGTCCCAGCTACTCAGGAGGCTGAGAAGGGAGAATCACTTGAGCCTGTGAGGTTGAGGCTGCACTGAGCCGAGATTGTGCCACTACACTCCAGCCTGGGCAATAGAGCGAGACCCTGTTTCAAAAATAAAAACAAAATTAAAAATGAGGGCCAGGCACAGTGGCTCATGCCTGTAATCCCAGCACTTTGGGAGGCCAAGACAGGCGGATCACCTGAGGTCAGGAGTTCAAGACCAATGTGGCCAAGATGGCAAAACACCGTCTCTACTAAAAATACAAAAATTAGCTGGGTGTGGTGGTATGCACCTGTAGTCCCAGCTACTCGGGAGGCTAAGGCAGGAGAACTGCCTGAACCCGGGAGGCAGAGGTTGCAGTGAGACGAGATTGTGCCACCGCACTCCAGCCTGGGCAACAGAGCGAGACACACACACGCACACACAAAAAAGTAATAAAATAATTAGGAAGTGATGAGGTTTGAGTACTTATCACTTTTGTCTTTAATGTAAGTTACATTATATTGATGTATAATAAAATTTAACAATTACCCCCGCCCATGAGTCCATATGGGTTAGCGTTAGCACACCACTTAAAGTAGCCTTAAAACTTACCAAGAACACATGCTCAAATATTTGTGTAGGGCTATCCATTTGACCAAGGATCACTATCATTTCATTGTCTATAAATTCCTTGAATTCCCGCAAGTTGCACACCATTTGCATTTCCAACTCTGTTCTTATCTGAAACAAAGATGACATATTGTACCCATCTCTTAAAGTCCCTCTGTACTTTCAACCATGCACTATTTCCAGCCCCACACCTACTGTTACACCACTGCTAGCCTTGGAACAAACAAGGACTCAAGGTCTCTTACCTCTTTGGATGTAATATTCTCCAAATCCTTCTGCATCATGATCTCCCTTAATTTGGTTTTAATTAGCCTTTCTGTTCGTTCACGTTCAGTAGGTCTGAAAAGAGAGAAATAACGATTATTCTTAAGCAGGAATTTGACTAAGTTAATGAATGTACCATTTGATTAGGCTTCCAATTTAGTAAACCTTGCCTTTGTTACCCTCAAATTCATATTGTGGAAGCATGGCAAAATAAAATCATATTTTAAAAAGCTTATTAATTTTCAGAATGTACAGAATTTAAACATATTAGAAATTATTACTTTGAAGAGGTTATATGTGTCTAAAGCCCTTAAATACATTCATGTATTTAGATCATGAGGGAGCAAAGATAATTTGGGTGTACTGATTGTAATTTTTTTTTTTTTTTTGAGATGGAGTCTCGCTCTGTCGCCCAGGCTGGAGTGCAGTGGCGCCATTTTGGTTCACTGCAAGCTCCGCTTCCTGGGTTCATGCCATTCCGCCTCAGCCTCCTGAGTTGCTGGACTACAGGCACCCGCCACCACGCCCGGCTAATTTTTTGTATTTTTAGTAGAGACGGGGTTTCACCGTGTTAGCCAGGATGGTCTCGATCTCCTGACCTCGTGATCTGCCCGTCTTGGCCTCCCAAAGTGCTAGGATTACAGGCGTGAACCACCGCACCTGGCAGATTGCAATACTTTAATGGAGGACGATACCCATACTTGTTTCTGTATTCTGGGTATTACTTACTGAGCTACAATACCTAGCTCAGTAGACCAGTACTATGACCTACCACGGAACTAAGTCTCCTGTGGTTTAAAATGCCACCTTATGCTGATAAGTCAATGTTGTGGTTCTAGAAAATGGGAAAGAAAGAAGAATGATCCTGCCTTCTTCAATAAGGCAAATCCTCTCCCAAAATCGGTTGTAGAGATCAACTACTTAGAGCAGGGGTACCCAATGGGTACTGGTCAGTGGCCTGTTAGAAGAGGGCAGCAGAGCAGAGCAGGAGGTGAGCGGCGGGCAAGAATTACTGCCTGAACTCCGCCTCCTGTCAGATCAGCGGCATTAGATTCTCATAGGAGCGCAAACCCTATTGTGAACTGCACGTGAGGGATCAAGGTTGCATGCTCCTTATGAGAAGCTAACTAATGCCTAATGATCTGAGGTGAAACAGTTTCATCATGAAACCATCCCCACCCCACTGCTCCCTGTCTGTAGGAAACCAGTCCCTGGTGCCAAAAAGGCTGGGGACTGCTGACTTAAGAGCCCTTCTATCCAGAATGCTTTCCTTTTAATGACAGTTCTCACAGTATCTCTGTGAAATAGTTATCCTTGTTTTACAGGTAGGGGAAACAAACAACTGAAAAGTTAAATGACATGCTGATAACCATGCTGGCACAGGAGAATTAAAATGCTCAGCCTAGCCTAATGCTCTACCTGAAGGATTGTCACTTCCTTTAGTCTTCTGACTCTCTTAAAAATAAAATCACCCTTCAAACTTTAATATGAAATCAAACTAGGTAGTTGACTCTCCAATTATTAGAAAAGTAGTGGTTCAATGTAACTGGATACTTCTCCTCTAAAGCATTATTTCAGATTATGCAGAATTTGAATGAGGTTGACAGGGAGTACTTTGTTTCATCTCCTCCCCAACTCCCACCACCTACTCAAGAAAGGTATCTGGCTCTGCACCTCCTTATTTGGAGATGAAAATGGGCTAAGCCTTCAGGCATCCTGCCTGCCCTTGCTGCCTACAGCCTTATCGCTGGTTGCAAAAATAGCTTTGGTAATCTTCAGAGATGGATGCTCTAACCCCACAACCTTGGGGCTTCCCACCACTTGGGCTCTTAATTTCTCACGAACCCTATAGAACACAGCTAATCCCTGAGGTGTTTCTCTTCAATCAGCCAAGGTATTCCTGTCTTAACTAGGATTAAAATTCTTATCCATGCTTTATTTATCTTAGACATAGCTAATGGTAGAAAATAAATGTATAATTTCAGTCTTCCATTAAAAATAAATATTGGGCCAGATGCAGTGGTTAATGCATGTAATCCCAGCACTTTGGGAGGCTGAGGTGGGTGAATTGCTTGAGCTTAAGAGTTCGAGACTAGCCCAGGCAATTGGCGAAACCCCATATCTACAAAAAATAAAAATAAAAAATTAGCCAGGCATAGTGACACACAGCTGTAGTTCTACAGCTACTTGGGAGGCTGAGGTGGGAGGACTGCTTGAGCCCCAGAGGTGGAGGCTGCAGTGAGCTCTGATTGTACCACTGCACTCCAGCCTGGGTAACAGAGCAAGACTCCGTCTCAAGGAAAAACAAAAAGGTAAAAACAAATTTTAGTACCTGTGTTGATGGGTCAGATTCCCTAGTTCCTAAGCAATTTTTCCTTTAATTCTTCACAGGTGTTTGAGGCAGAGTGGTTGGGGAGTAGAAAGACCTAGGTTTTAATCCCAGCCCTGCTATTGGTGGTGTGACTTCTAACAAGTTCCTTCTTCCCTGCGCCTCTGTTTCCTTTTCTATAAAATGAGTAGAGTAGGCTGGGTGTGGTGGCTCACACCTGTAATCCCAGCACTTTGGGAGGCTGAGGCAGGTGGATCACCTGAGGTCAGGAGTTCGAGACCAGCCTGGCCAGCACGGTGAAACCCCGTCTCTACTAAAAATACAAAAATTGGCCGGCATGGTGGCGGGCACCTGTAATCTTAGCTACTTGGGAGGCTGAGGCAGGAGAATTGATGGAACCCCGGAGGCAGAGGCTGCAGTGAGCTGAGATAGTGCCATTGTACTCTAGCCCAGGCTGAAAACAGTGAGACTCCATCTTAAAAAAAAAAAAAAAAAAAAAAAAAAGAATAGAGCAATAATACCTGTCTCATGATATTCTTATGAGAACATGCATGAAGTGCTGGCATAACACCAGATGTATATCCCATATATGTATATTCCCTTCTTCCTCCTTTCCTTGGATTTCAAAATAGAAATTATTCACAGAAGAGTATTTAAGTCCATTTTGGCACACATTCTTCCTGTATTCTCAGTATCGTTTTATAGGCTTTTCTAGTCAACTTAGGGAGGAGGAGGAATGGAAAAAGCATTACAACACACAAATCTGCTTTTTCCTCCTCAATTTCATTGGAGAAAAATTTGGAAAATATATAAAGTACATAAAAACCACTGAAAATCCCTCTACCTAGAGATAATTATTAACAACACTCTGGCCTACAGCTTTCGTGTATTCTTTTTCTGTAAACAGACAGAAGTTCTTAAAATATATCTTTTTTTTTTTTTTTTGAGACGGAGTCTCGCTCTGTCGCCCGGGCTGGAGTGCAGTGGCCGGATCTCAGCTCACTGCAAGCTCCGCCTCCCGGGTTCACGCCATTCTCCTGCCTCAGCCTCCCGAGTAGCTGGGACTACAGGCGCCCGCCACCTCGCCCAGGTAGTTTTTTGTATTTTTTTTTGTAGAGACGGGGTTTCACCGGGTTAGCCAGGATGGTCTCGATCTCCTGACCTCGTGATCCGCCCGCCTCGGCCTCACAAAGTACTGGGATTACAGGCTTGAGCCACCGCGCCTGGCCTAAAATATATCTTAAAATTAGGATTATTATTGCACATACTAAGAACTAACAGTTAATAAGCCTTTATCATTTGCCAGGGACTGCCTTTATGTTTTTTGCTTAGGGATGTAAAGAGAGTAAGAGTAATTTCCTTCTTCTTCTTGTTTTTTGTGTAGTGTCAAAATCTTCTCTAATAAAATCTTTTTTTTTTTTTTTTTTTTTTTGAGACAGAGTCTCGCTCTGTCGCCCAGGCTGGAGTGCAGTGGCATGATCTGTGCGATCTTCTCGGGTCAGTGCAACCTCCGCCTCTCAGATTCAAGTGATTCTCCTGCCTCAGCCTCCTGAGTAGCTGGGATTATAGGCGCCTGCCACCATGCCCGGCTAATTTTTGTATTTTCAGAAGAGACGGGGGTTTCACCATGTTGGCCAGGATGGTCTCGAACTCCTGACCTCAGGTGATCCACCTGCGTTGGCCTCCCAAAGTGCTGAGATTACAGGTATGAGCCACTGTGCCCAACTTGTCTCTTAATAAAATCTGGAAAAAATGGGAAGAAAATTTATCTCTCTCTCATGTAAGTCTGGTTTAGAATGTGCTTTTTTGAGCTAGATGAGACATCCATTTCTCTGAAACTCATCACCTAGCTGTAAAGCATGAAATCACCAGTAACATTTCCCATGAATCTTTATTTTTCAATTACTGTGAGATTCTGAAAAGACCAAGGCTACTGAAAAGAAAGTCCTAGTAGCAATAACACCCTGTGCAAAAAAAGATTCCACTGCTTTTTTGACTGTTCCTTTCATACAATTTTTGGAAAGTTCACCTTTTCTAGTAAAGAGCATTTTTTAGGCCAGGTGCAGTGGCCACGCCTGTAATCCCAGCACTTTGGGAGGCCGAGGCAAGCGGAGACTAGCCTGGCCAACATGGAGAAACCCCGTCACTACTAAAAATACATAAATTAGCTGACCGTGGTGGCACACGCCTGTAATCCCAGCTACTCGGTAGGGTGAGGCAGGAGAACTGCTTGAACCCGGGAGGCAGAGATTGTAGTAAGCCAAGATCATGCCACTGCATTCCAGCCTGTGCGACAGAGTGAGACTTGGTCTCAAAAAATAGAATAAAATAAATTATTCTGTTTAAAAAAAAAAACAACCCGGCCGGGCGCACGGTGGCTCAGCCTGTAATCCCACCACTTTGGGAGGCCGAGGCAGGTGGATTGCCTGAGCTCGGGAGTTTGAAACCAGCCTGGGCAACATAGCAAAACCTTGTCTCTACTAAAAATACAAAAAATTAGCTGGGTGTGGTGGCGGGCACCTGTAATCCCAGCTACTCAGGAGGCTAAGGCAGGAGAATTGCTTGAACCCAGGAGGCAGAGGTTGCTGTGAGCAGAGATCATGTCACTGCACACCAGCCTGGTGACGGAGCAAGACTCTGTCTTAAAAACAAAACAAAACAAAAAAACCCCTCCCCACCCAAAAAAAAAAACCCAGGAACTGTTTTGGCATGACTTTAGGAATCTAAAGGAGAATCCTGTTTGTAAGGTCAGACAGTAACTAGCTACTCTTCTTTCCCTACTGTAGAATACCTTGGAAGTGCAGAAAGATCAATTTAGAGCAAAAGAAACATCATGACGAATTTACAAAGCAGGCACTAAGTGTAAAAAAATTTCCAAAATAGCCACAGAAGTTTCAACACATAGACCTAAAAAGGAAATAAACATCAGCTTTACCTTAGGCTGTTATCTAACTCACAGTACACTAGGGAGATTTAATTAAATTGTACTGACAAGGACTTATCAACGGAAAGGTAAAGCAGAAGAAGACATTTGAATGATAAAATATTTAAAAAATCTTTTAAAGTTAAAAATTAACAGGCTGGGTGTAGTGGCTCACACCTGTAATCCCAGCATTTTGGTAGGCTGAGGCAGAAGGACTGAGGCCAGGAGTTTAAGACCAGCCTGAGCAACATAGTGAGACCCCATCTCTAAAAAATAAAAATTTAAAAATTAGCCAGGTGTGGTGGCACATGCCTGTAGTCCTAGGTACTTTGCAGGCTGAAGTGAGAGGATCACTTAAGCCCAGGAGTTTGAGGCTGCAGCGAGCTATGATTGTGCCACTGTACTCCAGCCTGGGTGACAGAGTGAGATCCTGTCTTTAAAAAAGAAAATTAGCTTAACAAGTTAGGCATTAAGTTGACTGGAAACATCTTTTCTTAAGTATTACAAACATGACTTTGAAAGCTTCTTTATATCACCAATAATGCTTACTAAACTGATTCTTTCAGATAATGCAAACTCAAACTTCAGCCCAACTCCTTTAAACTCAATTTTCAAATTAGTGGAATCTGAATAATGAAATTTTATGGTATTGCAGTTTTTGACTATGGAGACTCCACTGTGCCTTGGGGTGAAGCTTCTCAGGCCTTTGCAGGCAACAGCAAGAATAGGATTCTTCATGTGTGGCAGATATGTGGTATTGACAGTGACTAATATTCCTAGGTAAGATTAATTCTTCAAGAGAAAAGATTAGGGAGGCACATGCTTCTTATGACTCCTCAGGACATAATGGAGAGAACTTCCATAATCCTTAGCAAACTGACTTACATGTCGGTGAAGAGAGCTGGAGAGTCGGGCCGGTGGGACTGGACATCTTGCATAGCATTCCATTCATTGACTGAGGATTGATCTGAGTTGATATGGCTCTCATAATAACTCACCCAGGTGAGAAATAGGCTGCCTGGGTAGTAGTTATGCGCTCTGGCGACTTCACAAGCCTTGTGTAAGCTCTGTAGTGCAGACCTGAAAGATATGCTGGGAAATGAGCACCATAGAACTGTGGGGTGCCAAAGGCCAATAACCTGTGTACCCCAAACTCTTCTAATTTTTAAATTCTGTAAAATTTGTCCTCTGGAGAATCTACTCCTTGAAATTCAAGATTCTCCAATTCTGATTATACCATATTATCTATCCACAGCAAGGGACAAGACAGTTGCTGAAAGATATGATGCATCATTAAGGTAGGGAGAAGGTGGGGAAGGAGAGCTGACAACTCACCAGTGAAAAATAGGTCCAGGTACCTACGGAGCACATGATCCTATAGTTAGAACCATGCAGTGACTGCTGTTATCATTAGAAAACTAAAGATCTGACTAATTTGCCATATAAGGATTTGTTTCCCTCAGCACAGGATGTTACAACATACATTTTCTGTAATTCTTAAGAGGCTTCACAAAGATCACATGGCTGGATGTCCCTAAGCCTTGAGGACATGTCCTTTAATTTCCAGGAAGTATTGATCTAATGATATTTATTATTCCTGCTGCCTTAGTCTCCTAGTCTCTTTAAATCCATGAGCTACTTTCTAAGAACAGATCTGGTTATTCTTTTTTGTTGAGACAGTGACTCACTCTGTCACTGAGGCTGGAGTGCAGTGGTGTGATCTCTGCTTACTGCAACCTCCACCTCCTGGGTTCAAGTGATTCTCATGCCTCAGCCTCCCGAGTAGTAGCTGGGATTACAGGTGCATGCCACTACACCAGGTTAATTTTTGTATTTTTAGTTGAACAGGTTTTTGCTATGTTGGTCAGGAAGGTCTAGAACTCCTGGACTCAAGACATCCATCCGTCTTGGCCTCCAAAAATGCTGGGATTACAGGTGTGAGCCACCATGCCTGGCCTAGCTCTGGTAATTCTGAGACTAATTAAACCTTCTGGCTCTGTCTGAACTCAGGAACTCAAGAAGAGTAAACAAATTGAAAAGTACATTTTTCATTATATATGTGGGAAAAGTTTAAGCTAGAAATACTAGGAAGTAAGTTATACAAGAGCAAGAACCTTTCTTTCTACACTTTGTTTACCCAAGTGACTAAAAGAATACCTAGTTCATAGGTGGAGCTCAATTAGTATTTGTTGAGTGAAATGTCATTAGCTATAAACTAATGTCTCTCGAAGAAAAAAGACATCATGGCCAGGCACGGTGGCTCATGCCTGTAATCCTAGCACTTTGGGAGGCCAAGGTGGGTGGATCACTTGAGGTCAGGAGATCAAGATCAGCCTAACCAATATGGTGAAACCCTGTCTCTACTAAAAATACAAGAATTAGCCAGGAGCAGTGGCACATGCCTGTAGTCCCAGGTACTCGGGAGGCTGAGACGGGAGAATCGCTTGAACCTGGGAGACGGAGGCTGCAGTTAGCTGAGATGGTGCCACTGCACTCCAGCCTGGGTGACAGAGCGAGACTCTGTCTCAAAAAAAATATATATATATTTTTGTTTCCCTCGTAACAAAAATGATGCATGTCTACTTTAGAAAATTAGGGACCTCAGAGAAAAGGCAGAAATATCCTGTAATCTGACCACCCTGAAATAACCGCTGTTAAGGTTTTAGTGTAGATTTTTCCAGTCTTTTTGGCTATGCATAGATGTATAATAAACAAAGATATGACCCTATTCTCCATACCATCTATAACTTGCTCTTTTGTTTTACAGCCTATCATCAACATCTTTCCATGTCAAATATTTTTCAACTGGATCATTTTTAATGGTTGCATAATATTTAATGATATAGATGTACCATAATTTACTAATCCCTATTTTTCAATCATTTAAATTGTTTTTCATTTTTTGCTATTATTAGAACACTGACAAACATTCTTATAGCTAAAATCTTTGCACACATCCATGTTTACAAACATGGAGTAAACTCATAGAAGTAGAGTTACTAGGACAAAGATCATGCAAAATGATAAGGCATATTGGCAAATCACTCTCCAGAAAGGCTGCTCCAGTTCATTCTTCCACCAATAGTACATCACAGTGTTTGTTCCTTGAATCCCTGTCAACCCTATACAATGTAAATTGAGAAAACAAATTTAAGCCAATTTAATAAGGGGAAATGTGTCGGTCCATTTTTATTAGGAAAACACAAAGGTTTTCCTTTAAAAAAAGTTGCAGAGTCTTTTAAAAATGCTTTCTATTATTCAAAGTAAGCCAAAGTCTCAAGAGAATAATCTGAGAATTTCAGTTTCATTGCACAGATTCAAAGGTAAGAGCCAGTTTAGTGTAACTTACAGAATGCCTAATGCATGTTTCTTCATCTAGGAAACACATGCTCCAAAAGCATCTGCCACAGAGGCTGGTGCAATTGTCCTAAAATACACTCAAGGCCTAGCCACCTCAGATACTCCAGCTGCATCGGAGTGGGAGGCTGCAGTAACTATCTTCCTGTGAAGGAAACACCTGGTCTAAACGTTGCTTTCATCCACACATCATCTATTTTTTTTCCCCTGTGACTTCAACTCACTACTCCCCATAAGGTACATCAAGAAAAGTTTATTCTGCAATAAGAGTTATGATCAGTTTACTTTTACAGGGATGTCTAATTTTTTGGCTTCTCTGGGCCACATTGGAAGAACTGTCTTGGGCCACACACAGAATACACTACTGATAGTTAATGAGCTAAAAAAAAAAAAAAAAAAAAAGCCGGGCGCGGTGGCTCAAGCCTGTAATCCCAGCACTTTGGGAGGCCGAGACGGGCGGATCACGAGGTCAGGAGATCGAGACCATCCTGGCTAACACGGTGAAACCCCGTCTCTACTAAAAAAATACAAAAAACTAGCCGGGCGAGGTGGCGGGCGCCTGTAGTCCCAGCTACTCGGGAGGCTGAGGCGAGAGAATGGCGTAAACCCGGAGGCGGAGCTTGCAGTGAGCTGAGATCCGGCCACTGCACTCCAGCCTGGGCGACAGAGCGAGACTCCGTTTCAAAAAAAAAAAAAAAAAAAAATTGCAAAAAAAATCTCGTATTTTAGGAAAGTTTTATGAATTTGGATTAGAATTTTAGGAAAGTTTTATGAATTTGTGTTGGGCCACATGCAAAGCCGTTCTGGGATGCATGTGGCCTATGGGCCATGGGTTGGACAAGCTTGCTTTAGAACATCAAAGCTTGATTTAAGGTTATTACTTGAATTAAGACTGCTCTGTACTCTTCCCCAAAATATACCTGAAAATGCTGTCATTTATGGTTGTTACTGCTGTTTGGATTTACTTGTTACTTAAGAACAGATAAGTCAATTGTCTTTAACTGAACCTTAGTCAAAGGAGGTCATAAATTTCCTAAGTTTTCCATGAGAAACTTACCTGCAAAATATGCCCTAACTCTAAAAATCTGGTCTAAACACATGACCTGAAACTCTGTCCTATCTCAATCACTGCAGGTAATGATAAGACTTAATTTTTCAGTGACGCTTTGGACTCCACATACTTCCATCCTATCAATTCTGTTTTCAGGGGTAGTTTATCTCCCTGGGGTCTTTTTCAGGTTCTTTTATTTCTTGTTTTGCTTGCATTCTGTCCATTCCACTCCTCATGGGGACTTCTACTACCTAACAGGCAGCTGAATAAGAAACTGAAATTCAAATCCCTGACTGGGGAATGAATTCTGAATCTTAGTCACATCATTCTCTGGCTATATTAGATAATTTTCTTTCTTTTTTTTTTTTTTTTTGAGACGGAGTCTCGCTCTGTCGCCCAGGCTGGAGTGCAGTGGCCCAATCTCAGCTCACTGCAAGCTCTGCCTCCCGGGTTTACGCCATTCTCCTGCCTCAGCCTCCCGAGTAGCTGGGACTACAGGCGCCCGCCACCTTGCCCGGCTAGTTTTTTGTATTTTTTAGTAGAGACGGAGTTTCACCGTGTTAGCCAGGATGGTCTTGATCTCCTGACTGTGATCCGCCTGTCTCGGCCTCCCAAAGTGCTGGGATTACAGGCTTGAACCACCGCGCCCAGCTATTAGGTAATTTTCTAGATAATCTAAAATAAGAGAATAAGAGGCGAGGTGCAGTGGCTCACACCTGCAATCCCAGCACTTTGGGAGGCCAAGGCAGGAGGACTGCTTGAGGCCAGGAGTTCAAGACCAGTCTGGGCAACACAGAGAGACCCCCGTCTCCACAAAAAAATAAAAAAAATTAGCCAGGTGTAGTGGCACATGCCTGTAGTCATAGCTGCTTAGGAGGCTGAGGTAGGAAGAACACTCGAGCCCAGCAGTTGGAGGCTGCCATAAGCTATGATTGTACCACTGTACTCCAGCCTGGGCAACAGAGGGAGACCCTGTCTCTTTAAAAGAGAGACAGAGAGAGAGAGAGAGAGAGAGAGAAATATCTATCCTGTCTAAATGTAAGAAATACTCTCAGGGCAGTTATGTAATCCCTCCAAAGCATGTTTTCTAACCCATAGTAAGGGGCTAATAATATTATTTTGGGGGCTTGGTATGATGATTAAATAAAATCCATGTAAAACATCTGGCATGTAGTAAATAGCCCTGAAATGTCCATATGCCAGCTGATGGTTATTAGCAAGTATAATGTTTTCTCTAGGCTTTATTTGCATTATGCAAATAGCCACCAGCAGTTTAAATGGAAATTTATCTATCCATAAAGTAACTCTGTGAATGCTATCCCTGGTTACCTTACGAAATAGCTAATGCAGGCCAGGCGCAGTGGCTCACACCTGTAATCCCACCACTTTGGGGGGCTGAGGTGGGCGGATCATGAGGTCAGGAGTATGAGACCAGCCTGGCCAATATGGTGAAACCCTGTTTCTACTAAAAAATACAAAAAAATTAGCCAGGCGTGGTGGCACATGCCTGTAGTCCTAGCTACTCGGGAGGCTGAGGCAGAAGAATCGCTTGAACCTGGGAGGCAGAGGTGGCAGTGAGCCGAGATTGCACTACTGCACTCCAGCCTGGGCAACAGAGTGAGGCTTCGTCTCAAAAAAAAAAAAAAAAAAAGAAATAGCTAATGCATAGCAGTGTATGTTCTAGATTTGGCTCTTAGTCCACTAAGTAATTAACTTAGTCAATGTGTCCCTAAAAAAGCTCAGTATCAACTGGCTTATCTAAACCATTAAGTCTCTGCCAGAGCCTAAGAATACCACCTCTGAATTCCTCTGAATTTCACTTGTTCACCAAAACTCAAGGCCTTCCAATTGTTAAAAATTTGAATATTGCATTTCTAGGTCATCTTTAACTACGATGGTTACACAAACAGATCATTTAGCATTTTCAAAGCAAATTGTATCATTTCAGACATTTCTTACAAAATATTGCTCCAATAACATTAAAACTCTTTTGTAGAGATAGTAAAAGTCATCTTACCACATTGCCTGCACAGATACAGGTTTGAATATGTGAACTCTATTATCCGTCGATACACTGAACCCACTAAGGACAAATGAGAACAAGACAAAAATCCACAAATTAGGGTAGGTTATTTCAGTTGTGAGTTTTCACGGATGTATCCCAGGCTAACCACAACTGGCTCCGTAGAGGGAATCATTAGGCATTTCACGTAGAAGTTTTAACTAGCGTATAAGACTTGACCATAAAGCTTTGACAAATTGTCTTGACTTCATCTACCAAGCAAAATGAATGGATTCCCATATTGGAGTTAGGGAATTAAATACAGTTTCCCAGCTGTAGCTATGGACAAAATGTTCTGTATATTTCTATTTGGAGGTCTTGTGGTTCTTAGCAAACCTGACCCTGGTTTTATAAACTGGAGCAAACATCTTGGTCTCTTGGGGACACATTCTAAAAACATTAGGAGGTAGGGTGGGGGTGGGGTCACTGGAAGGAACTGGCACAGTAAAGGGGTTATACTGTAGGCTGACAGCTGGCAGAGGCGGCAAGAGGTTATTTGAAACAGAACATATCATCCTTTGGGAGAGCATTGCAACAGTCGCACATGCTCAGATTAAAGAGCCAACAAACTAGTTCTTCTTTGTCTTGATTCCTACCACAGTCGGCCTAGAAGAACAGAAGTGAAAGACCCTGGCAAGTTGTATTTTTACTCCACTTTACAAAACAGGAGTTTAAAAGGACTCATTGAGCTGCTGACATGAAAGTTCGGTTGGCACACTGGGCCTCCCTTTTAGCTGAATGAATGTGCAGTAAGATGGAGCCCCATCCCTTGGCTTTCTGTAACAGAATAAAAAATCTCTTACCCATCACCATCCAAATGAATTAGCGTGTCGCTCCAGAGAGGCAAAACTAAGCCCATGGTACAAGTGCTACTGCAAGACAAGAAATAGTCCACAAGTTACTCCCTGTTACTCTGGGAAGCAGTCTTTTGTTTACTAACTCTTTCAACACCAAGGATAAACTCTTAAATTCTAAATTCTGGCATACGTGTTACAGTGAAGAAATTTCTATCATATCACTATTAATCTTTTTTTTTTTTTTTTTTTTTTGAGACGGAGTCTCGTTGTGTCGCCCAGGCTGGAGTGCAGTGGCCGGATCTCAGCTCACTGCAAGCTCCGTCCCCCGGGTTTACGCCATTCTCCTGCCTCAGCCTCCCAAGTAGCTGGGACTACAGGCGCCCGCCACCTCGCCCGGCTAGTTTTTTGTATTTTTTAGTAGAGACGGGGTTTCACCATATTAGCCAGGATGGTCTCGATCTCCTGACCTCGTGATCCGCCCGTCTTGGCCTCCCAAAGTGCTGGGATTACAGGCTTGAGCCACCACGCCCAGCCATATCACTATTAATCTTATGTATGTCCTCAGGAGCTGTTTTAAAGAGATAGTTCCTTAAATATTTAATGAAGAAAACTTGCTGACTCAGCTTCCTACATTGTCATCTTGCAAATGACCACTATCTAAAAAATGCAGATGATTGCTGCTGACTTGCATTTGGCAGGTCTTAGCACAAGGTACAGTGCCCAACTGAACTCCAATGATTTTTTTTTTTTTTTTTTTTTGAGATGCAGTCTTACTTTGTTGCCCAGGCTGGAGTGCAGTGGTGTAGTCTCGGCTCACTGAAACCACTGACTCCCAGGTTCAAGCAATTTCCCTACCTCAACCTCCCCAGTAGCTGGGATTACAGGTGAGCGCCACCACACCTGGCTAATTTTTTGTACTTTTAGTAGAGATGGGGTTTCACCATGTTGGCCAGGCTGTAATCCCAGCACTCTGAGAGGCTGAGGTGGGCGGATCACCTGAGGTCAGGAGTTCAAGACCAGCCTGGCCAACATGGTGAAACCCCGTCTCTGCACTAAAAATACAAAAATTAGCTGGGTGCAGTGGCAGGCGCCTGTTATCCCAGCTACTCAGGAGGCTGAGGCAGGAGAATCACTTGAACCTGGGAGGCAGAAGTTGCAGTGAGCTGAGACTGCGCCATTGCACTCCAGCTCTGGAGACAGAGCAAGACTCCGTCTCAAAAAGAGTGATTCCAGAGCTCAGGAGATTCAAATCAAGACTGAAAGAGCTTATCCACATTGCAACCTGGACCTGAACAACAGAAAAACAGCTGCCATGCCAGAGTCCAGGAGCAAGACAGCTCTACCATAAGTTTTGTTGAGGAGATGAGATGAGCGCACAAAAAATTTGTTTTGAAAATGGCTTCACAAGATGAAGTGGGGATAGTTTTACGGTAGCTTTTTGCTTTGTATTTAGTGAGTGCTTAGACAGGTTCTTAGCAACAAGTATAATTTGGAATATAAATATGATGGGTTGGTAGCCCAGTGACAAATCCAGAAATTAACTATATAAAAAGATATAGACGCTGCAAAAGAGTGTGATCTATAAGCTCGTGACCAGATTTTGGTTAACCTTTGGACAAGTGACATTGATATACAGGAATCAACATTACATTTTTGGCTTGTATTCAGGCCAGAATGCTTTTTTACATTAAGAAGCAGCTTTTTCAGCTGGGTGTGGTGGCTCACGTCTGTAATCCCAGCACTTTGGGAAGCTGAGGCAGGCGGATCACAAGGTCAAGAGATTGAGACCATCCTGGTCAACATGGTGAAACCCCATCTCTACTAAAAATACAAAAATTAGCTGGGCATGATGGTGCGTGCCTGTAGTCCCAGCTGCTCGGGAGGCTGAGGCAGGAGAATCGCTTGAACCTGGGAGGCGGAGGTTGCAGTGAGCTGAGACTGCACCACTGCACTCCAGCTTGGCCACAGAGCGAGACTCTGTCTCAAAAAAAAAAAAAAAAAAAAAAAAAGAAGTAGCTTTTTCACACAACAGGAAGGAAAGGCCTGAATAAGGCACACTTGGTATTTTTATCCAGGTTACCTCAGTCTCTCAAGATTTTTCTCCATTAAAGTATAACTACTTACTTTAGTAAATATTCAACTCATTCAATAACGGTTTATTTAGTGCCTGCTATGTACCAGACATTTCAAGGTGTTAGGAGGACAAAAAGAAATGGAAAAACAACAACAACAACAACAACAAACCACGAAGATCTATTATTTTATAACGTAAAATATATGTTACATTTTAGAAACCAAGATTATGCTGCATACTAAAAAATTTATTTAAATATAACATAATACTCAAAGAACTTGTAAGTGGGCTAAATGAATTGGCTGCAACGTATTATTAAGAACTATTTGTACTTGTCATTATCTGGGTTCCACTTAGGCTTAATACTATTTTGAAGCATTAACATTTTACATTCTCAGATATGAAATGATACAAATTCAAATTCCTTCAACAACAACTGAGACAGAAATGATTTTAGATTACCTGAGCACCTGAGACTTCTTACAGTCCAAGGACTCATTAAAGCGAGGATGTATGGGAATTTCATAACACTAAGTTTAGCAAACAGAATGAAAACTAGTTTCTGGCGTTTCATGTCTTATTTTGTCTTCTATAAACTAAAATTTCCTTTGGCTAGTGACACCGGTCAGATACGAATCAGACAGGGCCATTGGCAAAAGACAGATGTAATTCACCGAGTATAAACTACTGGGTACCTATATTAATATGCATTCTTTCTGGTAAAGTTTAGGACAAAGTGAAAGAGCTAAGATTAGACATGTGCTTGCTCATATTCTGGGTCAGGAGAATCTGCGGTTATTGTCTTCTGTCTCTAGGGGAAGATTCAATTGAAGCTTCGTGAGGTTCCTGTTCCTGTTTTATAGGGTTTTCAAGGGAGGGGGTCAGGGAGAACTGAACAAAGGAAATACTAGCTAGAACAGTGCTGTCCAACTGAACTTTCTGCAAGAATGGAAAATGTTCTATACATGTACTAATATGATAGCCACTAGCACATACGGTCACTGAATACTTGAAATGTGACTAGTTGGAACTGAGGAACTGAAATTTCATTTAATTTTAATCTATTTAAAAAGACCAATGCATGCTGTATGCAGTCGCTCATGCCTATAATCCCAGCACTCAGGAAGGCAGAGGCAGGAGCTCAGGAGTTGAGACCAGCCTGGACAACACAGAGAGACCATGTTCTCCACAAAAAGGAAAAAAGAAAGGAAGGAAGACGAAAGAAGGCAGGCAGGCAGGCAGGAAGGAAGGGGCACATATGGTTAGTGGCTACTATACTGGACAATACAGATCTAGAGAGATTAAAAACCTAAATTAGAGGTCCTAAAATCCTAATGAAGGTAAACAAGGTAGGTGCTGTTACAGGAAAATGCTTACTGAAAGCTCTGTTGCTTAATCAGAAGTTAAAACTATGCAGGAGAGAGCTTCCTAAATGTGGTTTACAAGCCCGTGTAAATTTATTTTATTTTATTTTATTTATTTATTTATTTTGAGACGGAGTCTTGCTCTGTCGCCCAGGCTGGAGTGCAGTGGCCGGATCTCAGCTCACTATAAGCTCCGACTCCCGGGTTTACGCTGTTCTCCTGCCTCAGCCTCCCGAGTAGCTGGGACTACAGGTGCCCGCCACGTCGCCCGGCTAGTTTTTTGTATTTCTTTTTTTTTTTTTAGTAGAGACGGGGTTTCACCGTGTTAGCCAGGATGGTCTCGATCTCCGGACCTCGTGATCCGCCTGTCTCGGCCTCCCAAAGTGCTGAAGCCCGTGTAAATTTAGAGCCTACAATTAAATGCTTTAAGTGGTATACAAGCTAATAACTTTGGGAATCCCTGTGAACCCCCAAGTCATTTTCAGGTTGACTCCTATATAGGAATAAGGTAAACATTGGTTTGGGAAACTTTCTAGTGATAAAGTGATTTTTTCCCCCTCAACATCAGGACAATTAGAATCATTCCCAGGCTCCTCCTCTCTTTGTGACTAAATTTCCCTAGGCCTGGGTCACACCCCTAGCTACTCCAAAGTTCCATTCTAGTCCTGAACCAGGAAGTCAATGCTTTGAGACATCTGGCAGGATTTCCTGAGGCTTATTATCCAGAGTGTAAAGATCTGCTTAGCAGCCACATTCCACAGTCTTCCGAAGGTTTCTCCAGAAAAAGTGGGAAAAATAAAAAAGGAAAGCAACAAACCTTAATGACACACAAAAAGGGTAGGTGTTGGGTGTTATCTTTCATCATAGAATGTAAAGTACAGCTAAAGCCAAAGGTACATAAAAAGTTCTGCTTTGAGTTTAAGGAGCCATCCTGTACCACCCCATGCCCACCCCCCCCATCCTTTTTTACTCAATAAAAAGAAAAAGGAGGCATAACATTTGGTAAAAGCAAGGTTTAAGGACATGGATAAATAAAACAGATTGTAGTTTAAGTGGGATCTCTTTGGATCTGGGACCACTGGTATACTACCACAAAGGCTGGGTGCCCTATAATCACCAAAGTGAATCATTACTGACTACAATAGAGTAGGCCAGGCGCAAGGCTCATGCCTATAATTCCAGAACTTTGGGAAGCCCAAGTGGGAGGATCGCTTAAGCCCAGGAATTCAAGACCAGCCTGGCCAACATAAGGAAATCTCGTCTCCAGAAAAATAAGGAAAAAAAAAAAAAGGCCAAATAGCTGGGTATGGTGGTGCATGCCTGTACTTCAAGCTACTTAGGAGGGTGAGGTAGAGGAATTTGAGGCTGTAGTGAGCTGTGACTGTATCACGGCTTCAGCTTGGGGAACAGAGCGAGACATTGTCTCAAAAAAAGAAATAAAAAGGCAGCTTTTTAAATGTAACTTTGAAACCACTTGCTTTATATTGTGACTATCTAAAGATGAGATGAAGGTATGGAATAATGGTAAATTAGAAACTCAGGACTAAAGACATTCACTAAACATTCTTGTTTCTCAAGACTGTGGCTAAGATACTTATGTTCTTTAGTTTTATATCTTGTACTTTAACAGCAGAACTGCACAAGATATTTTTGTGATAAAAGGCAACTGGGGTCAGGCACAGTGGCTCACGCCTGTCATCTCAGCACTTTGGGAGGCTGAGGTGGGTGGATCACTTGAAGTCAGGAGTTTGAAACTGGCCAACATGGCAAAACTCTGTCTCTACTAAAAATACAAAAATTAATTGGGCATAGTGGTGCACACCTGTAATCCCAGCTACTTGGGAGGCTGAGGCAGGAGAATTGCTTGAACCCAGGAGGCAGAGGTTGCAGTGAACCGAGATTATGCCACTGCACTCCAGTCTGGGCAACAGAGTGATGACACTCCGTCCCCCCGCCCCCCACCAAAAAAAAAGCAACTGGAACAGGTTACTTAAAACGCAGTTTTCACATTTTGAAATGGTACCACCATACCTGTCATTAGAGGAGAAATCCATTCCTAGGACGATGCTTTCTTCAGTGTCTTGTCTACCATTAGTTGAAACCACTACCATATAGCGTGTTCGATTCTGGTAAGTACTTTCCAGTCTTACAGCCTGGAAGTTAGCACACAACAGAGAAATTATGAAATTTAGAACGTTAATTTCAGATCATTTCAACCCTTTTTCATCAGCGTCTTTAGCATACTCAGGAAGGCAGCAGAGTCAGTAGTTAGGAGACGTAAATTAAAATCTCAGCTTGTATACTAGCTATAAAACCTTTGGTAAGTTACTAAATTAACTGGAGGGAGATATAATAATACCTATCTGTCTGGTTGTTTTAAGAATCTTATAAAATAATACATGTAAAGCACCATGCTTGGCACACAGTAAATGCTCAATAAGATGTTATTAGCGTAATTTATACTAATTACCACAGTGCGTAATAAAGACTGAAGAGGGAAATGTGAGGTATATGAATGTGAGCATTGGTCTCAGAGATGCAATTCCCACAAACAATTATAATATGGAGCAAACTATTAGCAACATCTAAGGGGAGTATTGACTTTGCTATACTGAATTGCTGCATGTTAATGCACTATAAGATTTTCTTAAGTTTCAATGATAATTAAAGGAGATTGCATTTTCAGAAACTTCTCATTTTTTGTCAAAAGTTTTAATTTGTTGCTTAATTAAATTTTATAAAGACCCTCAGAAAATTTGAATATGGACAGGGTCTTAGATGAAATTAAGGATTTATTGTTAATGTAATAATGGCATTGTGGTTACTGTGACTTTTTCTTAAGTACCTGGAGTGAAATGGCATGGTTTCTGAGTTTTACTTTAAAATGTTCCAACAAAAAAATTTAACACGGAGTGGGGATAGATGAAAGAAGTCAGGCAAAAGGCTGATGGTTATTAAAGCTGAGTAATGGCCAGGTGCGGTGGCTTACGCCTATAATCCAGCACTTTGGGAGGCCAGGTAGGCAGATCACCTGAGGTCAGGAGTTCAAGACCAGCCTAGCCAACATGGTGAAACCCTGTCTCTACTACAAATACAAAAAAAAATTAGATGGGTGTGGTGGGGCATGCCTGTAATCCCAGCTACTCAGGAGGCTGAGGCAGGAGCATCGCTGGAACCCAAGAGGCAGAGGTTGCAGTGAGCTGAGATCACACCACTGCCCTCCAGCCTGGGTGACAGAGTGAGACTCTGGTCCAAAAAAAAAAAAAAAAAAAGCTGAGTAATGAGTTTATGAGGATGTACTTTCTTTCTTTCTTTTTTTTACAGGTGTGAGTCACTACGCCTGGCTGAGGATGTACTTTCTACTTTAATATGTTTGGAAATTTTCTTAGTAAGTTCCAAAAGGTATCCTTTTTTTTTTGAGATGGAGTCTTGTTCTGTCACCCAGGCTGGAGTGCAGTGGCCGGATCTCAGCTCACTGCAAGCTCCGCCTCCCAGGTTTACACCATTCTCCTGCCTCAGCCTCCCGAGTAGCTGGGACTACAGGCGCCCGCCACCTCGCCCGGCTAGTTTTTTTTTGTATTTCTTTTAGTAGAGATGAGGTTTCACCGTGTTAGCCAGGATGGTCTTGATCTCCTGACCTCGTGATCCGCCCATCTTGGCCTCCCAAAGCCAAAAGGTATCTTATAAGCCTTAAAAATAAAACAACTACAGGCAACACATTCAAATATTACACATATTTATGTATATATTATGAATATTTATGTAAATATTTATTATACATATACAATAACAATGCCAAGTGCTGAGGATTCAAAGGTGGAAGAGACAGACATGATCTATGCCCTCATCGAGTGTATAGTCTAGGCTACTCTTCTTTCATTTGTTAATAATTTTAAAGACAGCTTTTTTTTTTAAGAGACGGAGTCTTGCTCTGTCCCCCATGCTGGAGTGCAGTGGTGTGATCTTGGCTCACTGCAACCTCCGCCTCCCAGGTTCAAGCAATTGTCCTGCCTCAGCCTCCTGGGGAGCTGAGACTAACAGGCACATGCTGCCATGCCCGGCCTTTTTTTTTTTTTTTTCTTCTTTGTATTTTAGTACAGATGGGGTTTCACCATGTTGCCCAGGCTCAGGCAATCCGCCTGCCTCGGCCTCCCAAAGTGCTAGGATTACAGGCGCGAGCCACTGCACCCGGTTTTTTTTTTTTTTTTTTTGAGACAGGGTCTCCCTCTGTCACCTAGGTTGGAGTGCAATGGTGTGATCTCGGCTCATTGCAACCTCTGCTTCCTGGGTTTAAGCGATTCTCTTGCCTCAGCCTTCTGAGTAACTGGGATTACAGGTGCACGCCACCACACCTAATTTTTGTATTTTTATAGAGACAGGGTTTCACCATGTTGGCCAAATGGCCAGGCTGGTCTCGAACTCCTGCCTCAGGCCGAACTCCAGCCACTTCGGCCTCCCAAAGTGCTGGGATTACAGGCGTGAACCACCCACCTGGCAAAATGACAGATCTTTGAAGCCAGAAAAATGTGCTCTGGAGGCAAATTCTTCTGTGTAAAATAACCCCTATTCCTTAGAGAAACAGAATTCTAATCCATCAACTGGCTCATTATATTTGTCAGAAATTTCTATTTGGAATTTTTTTTTCAGTGCTGCTGTTCTTAGAGTCTCCCTCCTCTTAACTCTGTCACTGTTCCAAAATAGCCAGGCCAAGGGAAAAAGAGGCATAGTTACACAGCTCAAATGACCCATTTAGCAAGGCAGAGGTGAGACTCCCGTGGCTATCTTTTTGTCTCTATTCTGATACTCCTAGGAAAATTTAGGGAAACATAAACGGCAGAAGTGGCTACATTAAATCTTGTTTCCAATAAGAATGGATATAACAAGAATGTAATGCTTACCATTCTGATGCCAAATGCATAAGATAGAGAACTGTACTTCTGACTTCATGTTCCATGAAGTAATTGAGCATTTAAAACCAAATTCACTTATGAGAAGCTAAGAGGAACTAACATTTAAATGGACTAAGATCTAGAAGGCTGGGATCAAGAGTGGGACATTATACACACACAACAATGAATAAATAGTAAATGTACATGTGGCTGACTGGGAGGCAGTACTGACTCCTTCTCTGATTGGGGAAACACTCTACAACATGTTAATTCATCAGAAATCCTGGTGCAGGTAAACTAGAATTTCTTATAAACAAGATCTTGTATATTATTACATATTTGTACTTGGGCCTCCCTTGGCCCAAGTTTCCTGAATGTGTTAGAGGCTCTTTTATTCTCTGTCAAGGCTCCAAGAATTTCTGGCAAGGCTCAAATACAAATGGCCTGGGAACAACTGAACTTTGTTTCTGACAATTTATCTACAGCTCCTACACCAACCAGTGGCAACTGATTGGCTAAGTCAAAGCTGATAAAAGGAAAAATATAACTTTCATAAGTATTACCTATAATGCAAGTTACCAGGCCAAGTTAGAAGTGGGCTATAAGAGTTTCTTTGTAAGTGATATTCACTGCAAACATTAGTTGTTTTTTTTTTTTTTTTTTTTTTGAGATTGAGTTTCACTCTGTCGCCCAGGCTGGAGTGCAGTGGTGTGATCTCAGCTCACTGAAACCTCTGCCCCCTGGGTTCAAGCAATTCTCCTGTCTCAGCCTCCCGAGTAAATGGGATTACAGGCGCCTGCCACTGCGCCTGGCTACTTTTTGTATTTTTAGTAGAGACGGGGTTTCACCATGTTGGCCAGGATGCTCTCGATCTCTTGACCTTATGATCCACCCGCCTCAGCCTCCCAAAGTGCTGGGATTACAGGCGCAAGCCACTTCGCCCGGCCAGTTGTCTCTTTTTAAAAAGTTTATTTTATAATATCAAAAGCATTTCAAATGTTTGGCTCGCCCTTGCTTACTCAAACTGTAACAGAAGTTCCCAAACCTAATGAGAAGGGCCCCAGCCATTTCATACTGACTTAGGTTTGAATACCATGCGTATTTCAGATCCATTCAATTTTCAGCTTCTTTTTTGTTTTTGTGTTTCACTCTGTTACCCAGGCTGGAATGCAGTGGGGTGTTCTGCAACCTCTGCCTCCCGGGGTCAAGCAATCCTCCCACCTCAGCCTCCCAAAGAGCTGGGACCACAAGTACCTGCCACCATGCTTGGCTAATTTTTTGTATCTTTGGTAGAGATGAGGTTTCACCATGTTGTCCAGACTGGTCAATTTTAAGCTTCTTAAATGGAAGAATAGCACTTAAGAGTTCCTGGAATTTGATCACAGGCCTCTAGATAGTACCTACAGTATTAATTCAACACCTATCTCCTAATTAGAAGGATGAGATAAAAATCTTTTTTTTTTTTTTGAGACGGAGTCTGGCTCTGTCCACCAGGCTGGAGTGCAGTGGCCGGATCTCAGCTCACTGCAAGCTCCGCCTCCCGGGTTCCCGCCATTCTCCTGCCTCAGCCTCCCGAGCAGCTGGGACTACAGGCGCCCGCCACGGCGCCCGGCTTTTTTTTTTTTTTTTGTATTTTTAGTAGAGACGGGGTTTCACCGTGGTCTCGATCTCCTGACCTTGTGATCCGCCCGCCTCGGCCTCCCAAAGTGCCGGGATTACAGGCGTGAGCCACCGCGCCCGGCCGATAAAAATCTTTGAAGAAAAATTTCTGAAACGTGAGGGGATAAACCCAAGACTTTATTTAAAGTTCCTTTTAGGCTGGGCGCAGTGGTTCATGCCTGTAATCTCAAAACTTTGGGAGACTGAGGCAGGCGGATCACTTGAGGTCAGGAGTTCGAGATGCCTGGCCAACATGGCAAAATCCTCTCTCTACTAAAAATACAAAAAAAATTAGCTGGGTGTGGTGGCGTGTGTCTGTAATCCCAGCTGCTCAGGTGGCTGAGGCAGGAGAATTACTGGATCCCGGGAGGAGGAGGCTGCAGTACGTTGAGATCAGGCCACTCCACTCCAGCCTAGGCAACAGGGTGAGTGAGACTCTCAAAAAAAAAAAAAAAGTTCCTTTTAAGCTTCAAGATTCTAGGTTAAGGAATTAAAAATCTATGTGCCACAGCCATAAGGAAAAGTCTAACGCCCATCCTGGTTTGAGGTTTATTTCATATTCCTCCACTGGAGATAAGATTAAGCAAAATGTAGTAATTTAATTTATTAACACAATCAAATAAATTTAAAATGGCAATTTTGTTCATAATACCCTAATTTTGAAAATGACAGCAGTTCCAATGTTTCTTCAGTCTCCAGAACTTATATTGAAATCAATGACTGGAATAAGACAATTGAGATGCATTTCATTAATCAACTAAAGTTCTCCTTGAAAAGGACACTACTGAAGTACATTTTAATTGTCTGAACAAAACAATATTCTGGATTTTAAAACTTGACAGCAATAGTAACTGAGCTTATATTTCCAAGAAACTACATTTACTGCCTAAATTTGGAATCCTATTACAAGTTTCAGGTGAATTGGATCCAGCAGTCTTAGGACTGAAGTAGGTCTGAGAAGTCATCCCCTGCCTCTGCTTTATTCCTGAAAAACCCAACCTGTTTTCAAAGCTCATCTATCAAAGAATAATGCTATTCCCTCGGCATCTAATTTAAATGCTTAACCTAATTACAAGCAGTTTACAAACACCACCTGATAAAAGAGCGTCTCTTGGCTTAGAGCGGTGGCTCGCACCTGTAATCCCAGCACTTTGGGAGGCTGAGGCGGGTGGATCACTTGAAGTCAGGAGTTCGAAACTAGCCCGGCCATCATGATGAAACCCGGTCTCTACTAAAAATATAAAAATTAGTGGGGCGTTGTGGTATGTGCCTGTAATCCCAGGTACTTAGGAGGCTGAGTCACGAGAATCGGTGGAACCCGGGAGGCAGAGGCTGCAGTGAGCTGAGAACGCACCACTGCACTCCAGCCTGGGTGACAAAGTGAGACTCCATCTCAAAAAAAAAAAAAAAAAAAAAAGAGCTTCTCTCTTCAGCATCATCTAACATCAGGAAATACTCCTCCTCAAGCTTAAACTGTACCTTTGCCTTTAATTTCTTTTCACCGCTGGGCACAGGGGCTCATACTTATAATCCCAGCACTTTGGGAAGCCGAGGCAGGCAGATCACCTGAGGTTGGGAGGTCGAGACCAGCCTGACCAACATGGAGAAACCCCATTCCCTACTAAAAATATAAAAAATTAGCTGGGCGTGGTGGCGCATGCCTGTAATCCCAGCTACTCAGGAGGCTGAGGCAGGAGAATCGCTTGAACCTGGGAGGCAGAGGTTGTGGTGAGCTGAGATTGTGCCACTGCACTCCAGCCTGGGCAAAAGAGCGAAACTCTGTCTCAAAAAAAATAAACAAACAAAAAAACAAAAGAATTTCTCTATACCAAGAGTCTTACATGCATGCCCCTGCGTGCATGATGTAAGACTCTTTGTGAAAAGAAATTAATTACCCCCAGTAAACTACATTATAAAGACCCAATGTCTAAGACAGGCAGTTCACCCAATCCATCAGAGAGAAAGGTTCCAAAAGTATGTAAATATTAAACGCTAGTCAAAAGAATGAAGCAAAACCAATAGCCAAAATTAAAACAGGCTTCACTTGTGACACTAGTAGACTAAAGAACACTGTCTTCAAAAGAAAAATATTAGAACTTGAAGAAGTCTCTGAATATTTTTTTTAAATCAGTCTGTCTCTATGAAATTCTTAAATATGAATTATATTCCATGTAGCCATTAAAAACCACGATTTATTTATTGACATGGAAAGACATCCATGATAAACTATGAAGAAAGTAGGTTACAAAAAGTTATTTCTATTTTTGTCACATTTCTGTAGAAACAAAACAACGCTCTTCCTCTCACTCTTTACACTCTCTCTCTCTTATATATACATATTTTTAAAAAGAGTGGAAGGATGCTTATACAAATTGCTAACAATGATTTTCTCAGAATGTAGAATACAGAGTGATTTTTACTTTATTTATACCTTTTTGCATTGTTTGACTGGGAGAAAAAAAACCCACATAATAGATTTATAGCTAGAAAAAATAAACCAACTTCCATTTTAGAAGCAACATATGATGAAAACCAAAATAATAAAACTCCTCATTTTCTTAAATTATCCTGCAAAGTACTCAAAAAAGACTTCTTTGTACCTTATCAGCACTTCAGCTTTAGTTAAGAACATCAATTGAAGTTACTTCAAATGTCCTGAGAATTCTTAATTTCTCAGATTATTGTTTTAATTAAATGGTTGATCTTTGGTAACGTGCAAGAGTACTATAAAACCACTTCCTTTATTTTACTAGCTACAGTTTTCCTAAGTACTAAAGTTAACGCTTGATGCCTGTATTTGGAACACAGAGCTTCCCTGGAGGAAAAGATTGGCTTCGTCCTGTTTTCAATGCTAAAGCAAAATGTGTGGTTTGGTTGGGTTATTTAAAAAATAAAGGCAAGACTTTTAGTGGGCGCGGTGGCTCATGCCTGTAATCCCAGCACTTTGGGAGGCCGAGATGGGGAGATCACCTGAGGTCAGGAGTTTAAGACCAGCCTGGCCAACATGGCGAAAACCCGTCTCTACTAAAAATACAAAAAATTAGCCGGGTATGGTGGCACGTGTCTGTAATCCCAGCTACTGGGGGGGCTGAGACAGGAGAATCACTTGAACCCAGGAGGCAGAGGTTGCAAAGAGCCGCGATTGAGCCACCGCACTCCAGCCCGGGCGACAGAGATAGACTCTGTCTCAAAAAAAAAAAAAAAAAGGCAAGACTTTCAGCTGACTATCAAACTTTTAACCTTCTGCACAAATCTTAAGAGTTTCAGCATTCCAAATTTAACTCAAAACAAAAGGCTTTGCTTTGAGTCTACAAATGCTCCTTTCAGTTAGAGAAGTGCTAATTTGTCCAAAGTCATACAATGCATTGACTCATTTTCTTGAAGATGACTCACTCAATAATCTGAAACATAATGACTATGTGTTTGTAACAATTCAAAACAACTGTAAAATGACTTGTCATGTGAACTTTGAATTCAGAGGCGTAAGTTACATTTTCTGAATTTATTTTATAAATGTAAAGCAGCTGAAGATGCATATTTTAGTAAGAAAAGAATTGCCAGCTCTGCCTTCATAACTGCTTCCTTCATGTTCTTCCAAGTCTTTATGTAGTTAAAATTATTTTAATATTTAGAGGTTCACACCAAATTCCAGAAGGTTATCAATGAGAAAATGGTAAAGTGATATTAGATCTCTTTAAAGCTTTAGCTTTACCAAAACACACAAATGTTGAAAGCTATCAGCAAATATTCATTGGGCATCCAGTATGTGCGTATGTGCAAATGATTGTTGTTATGGGTTTTCAAAGAGGTGTACTCCAAGTGTGATTCCTGGATCAGCAGCATCAGTAGTGTTTCAAAACTGGCTTAAAAATACAAATTATCTCTGCTTCCCCTTTACTAATCAAACTCTGCATGTGCAGTCCAGCAATTAGTGATTTAACAAACCTCTCCAGGTGATTGTGATATATTTTTTATTTTATTTTATTTTATTTTATTTTATTTTTGTTTGAGACGAAGTCTCGCTCTGTTGCCCAGGCTGGAGTGCAGTGGCCGGATCTCAGCTCACTGCAAGCTCCGCCTCCCGGGTTTACGCCATTCTCCTGCCTCAGCCTCCCGAGTAGCTGGGACTACAGGCGCCTGCCACCTCGCCCGGCTAGTTTTTTGTATTTTTTTAGTAGAGGTGGGGTTTCACCATGTTAGCCAGGATGGTCTCGATCTCCTGACCTCGTGATCCACCCGTCTCGGCCTCCCAAAGTGCTGGGATTACAGGCTTGAGCCACCGCGCCCGGCCATGTGATATATTTTAAAGTTTGAGAATCATTGCTTCAGATGATGATGATGATGATTATTAGAGACAGGGTCTTGCACTGTTGCCCAGGTTGAGGGCAGTGGCGTGATCATGGCTCACTGCAGCCTTGACCTGCCAGGCTCAAGCAATACTCCCACCTCAGCCTCCCGAGTAGCTGGCATGCCACTATGCCCAGCTAATTTTTTACTTTTTGTAGAGACAGGATTTTGCCATGTTGCCTAGGCTGATCTTGAACTCCTGCCTCGGCCTCCCAAAGTGCTGGGATTACAGACATGAGCCACCACACCCCAGCCACTCCAGATTATTAATACTGTAAGAATTGCATCCCCCTGTTCCCTTTTAAATAACAATAATAACATTATGATTATTTTTTGAGACGGAATCTCGTTCTGTCATCCAGGTTGGAGTGTAATGGTGCAATCTTGGCTCACTGCAACCACCACCTCCCAGGTTCAAGTGCTTCTCCTGCCTCAGCCTCCTGGGTAGCTACAGGTGTGTGCCACCACGCCTGGCTAATTTTTGTATTTTTAGTAGAGACAGGGTTTTACCATGTTGGCTAGGCTGGTCTTGAACTCTTGACTTCAAATGATCTGCCCACCTCAGTCTCCCAAAGTGCTGGGATTATAAGCGTGAGCACCTGCGCCCAGCCTTAAATAATTATTTAAGAAAGAAATATATCAAGAAATACAGACAAGATTTATATAAATGTATAATGTTACTTTTGGTTAGGATATAAAACATTTAAAAAATTAAAAATAAGATATAAAACAACTATGAAAGGATTCCTTTAAATTTTTATATATTCTAATCAAAGGACTTATTACCACATGCCTAGATTACTGCAATAACTACCTTAGCAGGCCTCCCTGATTTAAAATGATCTTTTCCTCCTCTCTATTCTGTATTAGCTTCTGAGGAATCTTCCCTAACTACTATAGCTGTCCCATGGCATTCTTTGGCTGAAAAACCTGTGATGTTTCACAACTGCTTATTGAAAAGGGAGAGGTACTACCTTTAGCTAGTAATCTAGAGCAAGCAGCAAGCTTGTGCAACCCATGGCCTATGGGTCACATGTAGCCCAAGATGGCTTTGAATGTGGCCCAGCACAAATTCATAAACTTTCTGAAAACATTATGAGATATTCCTGATTTTTTTTTTTTTAAGCTCATCAGCTATCGTTAGTGTTAGTGTATTTTATGTGTGGCCCAAGACAATTCTTCTTTTTCCAATGTGATCCAGGGAAGTCAAATGATTGGACACTCCTAAGAGGCTCAGATGGGAAATGTAAATAAGGAAAGTAAGCCACGTGAATATTGAATGGGTAGAAATACTTTCCAATTTCCACAAAGAAATATGCTCATCTCGGTTTTGTTTTCCTAGTTTTATTGGAGGTACTACTACAACAGTGCAGGAATGATGACAAATGGTGACACTTGACTTAAGAAGACAACAGGGGCTGGGCACCGTGGCTCATGCCTGTAATCCCAGCACTTTGTGAGGCCGACGTGGGTGGATCACAAGGTCAGGAGTTTGAGACCAGCCTGCCCAATTAGGTGAAACCCCATCTCTACTAAAAATACAAAAATTAGCTGAGCGTGGTAGCGCGTGCCTATAATCCCAGCTGCTTGGGAGGCTGAGGCAGGAGAATTGATCGAACCTGGGAGGCGGAGGTTGCAGTGAGCTGAGATTGTGCCATGGCACTCCAGCCTGGGCAACAGAGCGAGACTCTGTCTCAAAAAGAGCATTATGGTAAATTAAGAACCCATGCTAGACCTCACCTAACGTTAAAATTCTGGCTTACATTTTTTTAAAAAAACGCTGTGATCCAAACAAAACATATCTCTGGCCTATACACTGCCAGTTTGAGACCTCCAGTTTATAGCACTAAATCCATATTTGCCTGCCTTGTTTTCTAGTCTCTATCTTCCCAATAATAATCCCCATACTTAGCATTTTGCCCTATTCAGTATGTTTTCATGTCCAGTTGACCCTCTCAACAGAAGAAGTAGTCAGGAGATGAGGAAATGGGCATAGACAGGGTAAAGTAACTTGTTCAGTATCATATGACTTAGCACCTAAGTCCAAGTCTCCTGAGTGTGAAGCCAGCATCGATCTTTGGCCATTTCACTCCCTCCTTGTCCTTCTCTATGTGTGTTTTTGCTTGTTAAGTCCTTATCTAGAATAATTTCTTTCTACCAATCCAAATCTCATGATCTTTCAAGAGTCAGCTCAAGCTCCGCTGACTACATAAACCTTCCTCATCTAGGTCAAATCCCCAAGGTTTTTCTCGATTTTCTGAACTTCAATTGTTATTATAGTTAATAACTTACAAACTGGTGTTTACCAACAGTCTTAAACCATTAAATTATTTCACAACATTCCACATTATCTTCTCTCTTACTTCACATAGTTCCCAGCACTGTGCTGGGATGTAAAAATGACTGTTCAATGTTGGCTGGCTATCTTAGATAGTCTTTTGAGGAAGAAAGTTATGATGACACCACTAACTTACCAGCCTGATGTTGTCTTCTGGGCGGAGTAATATGAACATTGCTTGGAGATGCTGTTGGAGATCGCCTGGTGAAATTTACAAACCAAAGGATAATTATTCTCCATTCTAATGTTGACAGAGAGGATTCCTTCTACCTCAGTGACTTTTGTAAAAGAAAGTTCTGATTCATTAAAGGACTCTGATTAGACATAGAAATTAAATGATTACTGACTTCTTTTAAAATGGAGAGACTGCTAGACTGCATCTTAATACATTTGCTTTTAGTCTATACTATATTAAAACTTATGTCTGTCCTATGAAAGGTACACTTGAGACCAGTCTCAGTTTTGTATTATGGTGGATGTTGATGAGAGACTTGTTGTTGAGATCTGTTAGGCAGAGGCAGCACTCATTGGCTGTATTTTCAGGCTCACTGAAAGTAGCAATGAGGGCACTTTGAAAATGGGTGTAGTAGTGTAGTGTTAGAGGAATTATCCATAACTTTTAAAAAGCTAACCATTTTGTCATTCCTATTTCTATAATCATATGCTTTGGTTGCATTTAACCTAAGAAGACTTTTGGATTCTCCCTAGAATAAGGTCAATAGTTTAAAATGACTTTCATATTAGTGACTGAAATTATTATTTAATATTTTTTTGAGACAGAGTCTCGCTCTGTCACCCAGGCTGGAGTGTAGTGACTGATACTATAGAGTATATACACACACACACACACACACACACACACACGTGTATATATTTTATGTGTATATATGTATATACATGTATGTGTGTGTGTGTATACATACATATGTATTTTTTGTTTTTTTTGAGACAGAATCTCGCTCTGTCGCCCAGGCTGGAGTGCAGTGGTGCGATCTCGGCTCACCGCAAGCTCCGCCTCCTGGGTTCATGCCATTCTCCTGCCTCAGCCTCCCGAGTAGCTGGGACTACAGGTGCCTGCCACCATGCCCGGCTAATTTTTTGTATTTTAGTATTTTAGAGACGAGGTTTCACCATGTTAGCCAGGATGGTCTTGATCTCCTGACCTCGTGATCTGCCTGCCTCGGCCTCCCAAAGTGCTGGGATTACAGGTGTGAACCACTGTGCCCGGCCAATGAGCGTACATATTAAGTATGCCACATAAGGGATATATATTCTCCTGAACATATTATTAGGTTCTTTAAAATGGCCAACCATTATTTGAATCCTCACTTGTTCTTACACATTTTGTCAAACTAAGTTGAAATTTCTTTGTTTTAACTATTATAGATTTCCTCATATTCCTAGGAAATCCAAGGCTTTAGATAGCAGGAGATAAATAATGTACTATCATAAATTATGAAAATCTGTGAACAGCCGGGCGCGGTGGCTCAAGCCTGTAATCCCAGCACTTTGGGAGGCCGAGACGGGCGGATCACGAGGTCAGGAGATCGAGACCATCCTGGCTAATACGGTGAAACCCCGTCTCTACTAAAAAAATACAAAAACTAGCCGGGCGAGGTGGCGGGCACCTACTCGGGAGGCTGAGGCAGGAGAATGGCGGGAACCCGGGAGGCGGAGCTTGCAGTGAGCTGAGATCCGGCCACTGCACTCCAGTCCGGGCGACAGAGCGAGACTCCGCCTCAAAAAAAAAAAAAAAAAAAAAAAAAGAAAATCTGTGAACAAAAAAACCTCATTCTTGCCCACTCAGATATTGCCCTTATTAAAGTCTAAGGTGACTGACACAGTCACATAACCATGAATGCCACTATAACTTGTTCTCACATTGGTCTTGAAATCTACATACATAATTTTCCTTCAGTTAACTAATAGCTGTTAATTATGAGATGAAATACTGTTGGCCGGGCGCGGTGGCTCAAGCTTGTAATCCCAGCACTTTGGGAGGCCGAGACGGGCGGATCACGAGGTCAGGAGATCGAGACCATCCTGGCTAACACGGTGAAACCCCGTCTCTACTAAAAATACAAAAAGCTAGCCGGGCGAGGTGGCAGGCGCCTGTAGTCCCAGCTACTCCGGAGGCTGAGGCAGGAGAATGGCGTAAACCCGGGAGGCAGAGCTTGCAGTGAGCTGAGATCAGGCCACTGCACTCCAACCTGGGAGACAGAGCCAGACTCCGTCTCAAAAAAAAAAAAAAAAAAAGAAATACTGTTATGTACAAGAAGTGGATAGAGGCAGGAAGAAAAAAAGTAGGTTGGCAAATGGGTTGGTGCGTTTATATAAATGACAGCAAGTCTGAAACTCTTTCCTTTCTTCTTACACAGAATAGTTTCCTTAATCCCACCACTTTGGGAGGCTGAGGCGGGGGACTGCTTGAGGCTAGTGAGCTATGATTATGCCACTGCACTCCAGCCTGGGTGACAGAGTAAGACCTTACATTTAAATATAAATAAACAAAAACCAAACACCCACCCCCCCCACCCCAAATCAAAAAGGATGGTTTTCACTGCTGTCTTCTGACCAATTAATTCCATATTGCAGAATCTTTCAATTTTCAAAATTAAAATGGAGAGTCATTATGTTTGGCCAGATCCATTCTACTACCTTTCAAGGCCAGGGACACAATCTTAAGTCTCATATGCATAAACCCAAGAGAAAAGAAAACATATGTCCACCCAAAAAGTTGTACACGCATGTATATACAACATTATTCATAATAGCAAAAAAGTGGAAACAACTCAAATGTCTATCAAATGATGAATGGAAAAAAAAAATGTGGTATTCTCCACAAAATGTAGTATTATTTGGTCATAAAAAGGAATGATGTACTGATACATACTATACCATAGATGACCTTTGAAAACACGCTAAGTAAAAGGAGCCTGTCTCAAAAATCCATTTATATGAATCCATTTACAGAACACCCAGAATAGGCAAATCTACAGAGACAGAAAGTAGACTCATGGTTGCTTAGGGCTGGGAGAGAGGGTGAGAAAAATAGGGAGTGACTGCTAATGGGTATCAGGTTTATTTTCAGGGCGATAAAAATGTTCTAAAATTAGATTGTGGTGATGGCTGTACAACTCTGTGACTCTTCTAAAAACCAATGAATGTACACTTTAAATGAGTAAACGGGGTGAATTACATGGTATGTAGATTATATCTCAATAAAGCTGTTAAACAAAAAATAAAAGGACAGGTATGAAGAGACAAAGTGTTAGGTATAAACAATGAAAAGCTACCCGAGTTATAAGTTGCAATTGCGTTAAGCAGCTGAGGATACTTTTTATTTTATTTTTTCTTGAGACAGGGTCTTACTCTGCCACCCAGACTGGAGTACAGTGACGCCATCACGGCTCCCTACAGCTGTGACCTCCTGGGCTCAAGCAATCCTCCCACCTCAGCCTCCAGGGTAGCCAGGACTACAGGTGCGCACCACAACACCTGGCTAATTTTTTGTATTTTTTGTAGAGATGAGGTTTCACCATGGTGCCCAGGCTGCTCCTGAACTCCTAAGCTCAAGCAATCTGCCCGCCTGGGCCTCCCAAAGTGCTGGGATTACAGGCACAGACCACAGCACCAGGCTGGAGCTTCTTTAAAACTAAGTTTCCTTCTGTCCTACCAGTAGAAATAACCAGAGGAAAGGATTTTTAGGGTGGAGAACTTCTGGAGGAGAACCCTAAATAGCAGCCCAAAGTCCCCACTCCGAACACTACTGGCCCAAAGATTCAGCTGGCTTTTCTGAAGCTCAGACAAAAAAAGTCAGGAGGCCTACTCAAGTAAGCCTTCTTATGTGAGTTGGAAGCTCAGGTTTGTTGGCTGCAAAAAGTACTGCTCTGAGCAAACTGCATATCATTTCCTACTGGGCAACTGTTCTTCACAGAGTCTAATATAAGGCAATATATTGACATAGCATTAAGATAACCTTCCCTACATTTTCCCACCATATACTTCACTGCTAGGAGCTAAATTTCAATTTTCTATTGGATTTTATAGACTTTTCATTGTTTCCATTTAAAATACTGGCAGACATTCACCTGTAATAGCCTTCTTTGCAAAATACTATTTGGATATTTCAAATGTAGCCCAATTAAAAAATTCTAACTAGTTCAAGAAACATGCATAAGGAAATACAACTAGACATGGTAAGCCCTTGATCTGCTCTCAATTCTGCCATCAACTTGCAGTTACTGTGGGCTTGGCCAAGACAGCTTCACTTTATGTGACAGCCTGGCTCTTGTAAGCCAAGTTTATACTCGCACTGCCTCATCTGTTCCGGTCTGGATCACAAATCAAGTCCATTCAGCTTGTGTTAAATCTGCTTTTCTTTTTAGTATGAGGAAAGCTAACTGAACAATGTCAAGTAGAAACCTGGGTGGCAGCTGAGTGTAGAAGTTTGACCAAAGAAAAATGCCAACCAGTGCCAGGAGCTTTAAAAGCCATTGACCCCATTAACTATTACATGCCATAGAGTAATTTGCCCAACATCCTAGTCAAACTGGATTTAAACCAATAATTTGTCTTCTTTTTACTGTAAGGGATAAATATCCACACTAAAAAGAAATAAAAAGCTTAGTGGGCATACTTCTTCCGCACATTCAAGTTTTTTGGGGAAGCGTCCTCTCCTACCCGACCTCCAGTACTGGACACTGGGGAGGAAGGTTTTAGAAAGTGCAATCCAAGCTAATTTCCAAAAGAGGTTATTTCCTCCCTTACTCTAAAAAATTTTCCATGGCTAGAGAGTTCTGGTAGGAGGAAAATATTGTCCAAACAAAATGGATTACAATTCTGAGCTGCCACAATTGCAACTACGTGAAGGCCCAGACAAGTAGTAGGGAAGCCACTAAAATAACCGAGATTATCTCACTAAAGCTATGCTCAACTACTGGCTCAATGGGATCCAATATTTTTGGCTTTCACCTCTGACCTAAACACTTAAGGTTACTGTAGTCTTTGTTCCTTTCTTAGTAGTTACAATTTTTTTTTTCACTCCTGGAGGTCACAAGTAGTCAAAGTGTCACATTTATGACAACAAGCAATCTGCCTCTTTGTATACTATTGATCAGGATTAGTGTCCTCAAGCTTTTATTTTTTTTCCCCAAAATGATAAATAAGGTCTGCCGGTAGAAGAGAAACATTAGGTTATCTTCTTAAACTGTGGATATCCTACACCTGGAGATCTCTCTCCCTAGGACACATTTTCTACGGTTCTTTTTAAACGTCATCACCACAGGTGTTCCTGATTTTAGAGAAATCCAATATAAAATAATACAATGCATATACTACTATTAGTTGATATTTCAAAACCAGAGCTTATACTCATTCTTTGTTTATTTGATGACTCTTTGTTTATAGAAGTCCTCTGGGTTAAATTTCCAGTCTTTTTAGTGTATACGTTCAAGTAGTAGACACCGGCACTTTAATATGTGACATAATAACTCATTATCACAGCAAAAAGTTTATCTTAGTATATTCTGTATCATTCTTCTCCTCATACCATCACTAGACAGCAGAAAGAAATCAGAAATTGAATCTTTGATTAGTTGAAGTAACTCTGAATAAGATTCAAGGGAACAGCTAAACTTTTTTTTTTTTGAGACGGGGTCTCATTCTGTCGCCCAGGCTGGAGGACAGTGGCACGATCTCAGCTCACTGCAACCTCCGTCTCCCAGGTTCCAGCAATTCTCCTGCCTCAGCCTCCTGAGTAGCTAGGACTATAGGCGCGTGCCACCATGCCCGCTAATCTTTGTATTTTTCTCTTCTTTTTTTTTTTGAGATAGAGTCTTACTCTGTTACCCAGCCTGGAGTGCAGTGGTGCGATTTCGGCTCACTACAAGCTCCACCTCCCGGGTTCACACCATTCTCCTGCCTCAGTCTCCTGAGTAGCTGGGACTACAGGCACCCACCACCACACCCGGCTAATTTTTTTTGTATTTTTAGTAGAAACAGGGTTTCACCATGTTAGCCAGGATGGTCTTGATCTCCTTGTGATCTGCCCGTCTCGGCCTCCCAAAGTGCTGGGATTACAGGCGTGAGCCACCGTGCCAGGCCCTAAGTTTTGTATTTTTTGTAGAGATGGGGTTTAGCCATGTTAGCCAGGCTGGTTTCAAACTCCTGACCTCAGGTGATCCACCCGCCTCGGCCTCCCAAGGTGCTGGGATCAGAGGCGCGAGCCGTGTTTGGCTCTTTTTTTTTTTGAGACAGGGTCCGACTCTGTCACCAAGGCTGGAGTGCAGTAGTGCAAAGATGGCTCACTGCAGTCTCAACTTCCCAGGCTCAAGTGACCCTCCCACCTCAGCCTCCCAAGGTAGCTGGAACCACAGGTGTACACTACCACAATTCACTAATTTTCTTTTTTTGAAGTCAAGTCTTGCTCTGTTGCCCAGGCTGGCATGATCTCGGCTCACTGTAACCTTCGCTTCCCAGGTTCAAGTGATTCTTCTGCCTCACCCTCCAGAACACCTGAGATTACAGGAATGTGCCACCAGGCCAAGCTTATTTTTGTATTTTTAGTAGAGACAGGGTTTCACCACGTTGGCCAGGCTGGTCTTGAACTTCTGACCTCAGGTGATCCACCTGCCTCAGCCTCCCCAAATGCTGGGATTATAGGTGTGAGCCACTGTGCCCGGCCACACTTGGCTAATTTAATTTTTTTTTTAATTTTTATTTTTTGTAGAGATGGGATTTCACCATCTTGCCCAGGCCAGTCTCAAAGTCCTCGACTCAGGCAATCCTCTTGCTTCAGCATCCCAAAATGCTGGGATTACAGCTGTGAGCCAATGTGCCTGGCCCACCTAAAGATTTTTAACCTGAACACTCAAAACCTTAACTGAGGGCCAGGCGCGAGGGCTCACGCCTATAATCCCAGCACTTTGGATAACCGAGGCGGGCAGATCACCTGAGGCCAGGAGTTCGACACCAGCCTAGCCAACATGGTGAAACCCCATCTCTACTAAAAATACAAAAATTAGCTGAGTGTGGTGGTGCATGCCTGTAGTTCCAGCTACTTGGGAGGCTGAGGCAGGAGAATTGCTTGGACCCGGGAGGTGGAGGTTGCAGTGAGCTGAGATTATGCCATTGCACTCCAGCCTTGGCGACAGAGTGAGGGTCTCGAAAAAACAAAACAAAACAAAACAAAAACAACCTTGGCCAGGCACGGTGGCTCAAGTCTGTAATCCCAGCACTTTGGGAGGCTGAGGCAGGCAGATCACCTGAGGTCAGGAGTTCGAGGCCAGCCTGGCCAACATGGTGAAACCCGTGTTTCTACTAAAAATACAAAAATGCGGTGGGCTTGGTGGTGGGCACCTGTAGTCCCAGCTGCTCAGGAGGCTGAGGCAGAAGAATCGCTTGAACCCAGGAGGTGGAGGTTGCAGTGATCTGGGATCATGCTACTGCACTCCACCCTGGGTGACAAAGCGAGACTCCGTCTCAAAAAAACAAAACAAAACAAAAAAATCTCAATCTTAACTGAGAAGTTTCATATAGCTTCATTAGAGTATTTTGGTACTTTCTTATAATTATTCCAACAAAAATGTATTGAACATCTACTAAGTGTAAAAGACTTTTTGCTAAGTGCTAAAAAAATGGTCTCAGAGGGTAAAAGAAAAGTGATTACAGCACAGTACAACACTTTCTTTCACCATTAAAGAACTTCTGAAGAGATGGGGATGAGGTAGTCAGCCTTTTAGAATGTAACACAAGATACAGTTACCAAGAAAGAAATAGTATATATGCGAGTGTTACCTGCATGCTTGTTCCGTCTGTGGCTGATTCTTGGTGTGGATGAGCCATTTCCCCGTGGTAGAAAAAGGGCAGCACCTTTGACAGTTAGAAAGCTCTCGCTGATGCTACAAGGAAAAAGTCAAAAGAAAATAAATTATTTAGGAAAGGAAATCAAAGGATAGGATGGATAACCACTTTAGGATTCTCTCTTCCCTATTCCAAAGTTCCAACTTCATGGAACGAAGTAAAAACATAATCAAGAGAGGCTGTGGTTACTCACGCATACACTCCTGCCTACTCTAGACAAGTTTTCTTTCTTTTTCTTTTGTGAAAGGGAGTCTTGCTCTGTTGCCCAGGCTGGAGTGCAGTGGCGCAATCTTGGCTCACTGCAACCTCTGCCTCCTGGGTTCAAGCCATTCTCCTGCCTCAGCCTCCCGAGTAGGCTGGGATTACCGGCACCCGCCACCATGCCTGGCTTTTTGTATATTAGTAGACAGGGTTTCACTACATAGGTCAAGCTGGTCTCAAACTCCTGACCTCAAATGATCTGCCCACCTCAGCCTCCCAAAGTGTTGGGAATACAGGCGTGAGCCACCGTGCCCGGCCTCTAGATAAGTTTTCTGAAACAAAACTTATAATATTCTTCTTTTTTTTCTTTTTCAGATGGGAGTCTCACTCTGTTGCCAGGCTGGAGTGCAGTGGTGCGATCTTGGCTCACTGCAACAACCTCCGCCTCCTAGGTTCAAGTAATTCTCCTGCCTCAGGCTCCTGAGTAGCTGGGATTACAGGAGTGAGCCACCACGACCAGCTAATTTTTGTATTTTTGTATTTTTTTTTTTTTTTTTTTGAGACGGAGTCTCGCTCTGTCGCCCAGGCTGGAGTGCAGTGGCTGGATCTCAGCTCACTGCAAGCTCTGCCTCCCGGATTTATGCCATTCTCCTGCCTCAGCCTCCCGAGTAGCTGGGACTACAGGCGCCCGCCACCTCGCCCGGCTAGTTTTTTGTATTTTTTAGTAGAGACGGGGTTTCACCGTGTTAGCCAAGATGGTCTCGATCTCCTGACCTCGTGATCCGCCCGTCTCGGCCTTCCAAAGTGCTGGGATTATAGGCTTGAGCCACCGCGCCCGGCCTAATTTTTGTATTTTTAACAGAGACAGGGTTTTACCATGTTGGTCAGGCTGGTTTTGAACTCCTGACCTCATGTGATCCACCCGCCTTGGCCTCCCAAAGTGCTAGAACTATAGGTGTGAGCCACTGCGCCCAGCCAAAACTTACGATATTCTATATACATTACATGGCGGCAGTTAAGAGCAGAGGCTCTGAAACCAGAATGTCTGAGTTTGAATCCTAGCTTTACTTCTTCCTACCAGAGTAGGCCTAAATTTCCTTATCTGTAAAACAGGGATAATAAAATGAAGTTGTTGTGAAGAGCCAATGAGAACAGAGCATCTTAAAGTGGTGCCTAGTATACAGTAAAAAGCCCTTAATAAATATTAGTTATTATAAGTAGATTAGTAGAAGGTTATCAGTAATGATGTTTCAATACTGTCCTAATCAGATGTGAAGTATGTTACAATATTTAGCTACTAATAATAGGTCCAAAGTTTGCAAAAAACATTTGTTTAAAATATACACCACAGTAAAGTATTACCTCAAAATTTTACTACTGCCAACTTGCATCCCCATACTCAGTGAAAAGAAGTAGTGGGCAGGAAGTGTGTTTTTTTTTTTTTTTTTTTGAGACGGAGTCTCGCTCTGTCGCCCAGGCTGGAGTGCAGTGGCCGAATCTCAGCTCACTGCAAGCTCCGCCTCCCGGGTTCATGCCATTCTCCTGGCTCAGCCTCCTGTGTAGCTGGGACTACAGGCGCCCGCCCGCCACCGCGCCTGGCTAATTTTTTTTTTTTTTTTTTTTGTATTTTTAGTAGTGACGGGGTTTCACCGTGTTAGCCAGGATGGTCTCGATCTCCTGACCTTGTGATCCGCCCGTCTCGGCCTCCCAAAGTGCTGGGATTACAGGCTTGAGCCACCGCGCCCGGCCCGGAAGTGTGTTTAACCCACTGGAGTTTGTCATTCACAAGATGATAATAAAGGTGCAGAATAACTGCTGAGGATAGCGGCTATTCAAAATAAAATTACTGGTCTAGTCACAGTGGTTCATGCCTGTAATCTCAGCACTTTGGGAGGCCAAGCCAAGAGGACTGGTTGAGGCTTGGAGTTCGAGACTAGACTAGGCAACACAGTGAGACTCCATCTCCAAAAAAATATTTTAAAAATTAGCTGGGGGTGGTATCACTTGCCTGTAGTCCTAGCTATTCAGGAGGGTGAGGTGCGAGGATTGCTTGAGCCTAGGAGTTCAAGATTATAGTGAGTTATGATGGTGCCATTGTACTCCAGCTGGGATGACAGAGCAAGACTCTGTCTCTTAAAAAAAAAAAAAAAAAAGCAAAGAAAACTAGTGGATACCCATATATAACCAGAAAATAAATCTAAATTATTTCATATCAATAAACTAAATAAGCCTTTCAAGTTATCCATCAAGTTTCTCACAGAATCTGAAAGGATAGAACTTAACTCATGAAGGCCAAGTTTTTTTTTTTTTTTTTTTTTTTTTTTTTTTTTTTTGAGACGGAGTCTTGCTCTGCCGCCCAGGCTGGAGTGCAGTGGCCGGCTCTCAGCTCACTGCAAGCTCCGCCTCCCGGGTTCACGCCATTCTCCTGTCTCAGCCTCCCGAGTAGCTGGGACTACAGGCGCCCGCCTCGTCGCCCGGCTAGTTTTTTTTTTTGTATTTTTTAGTAGAGATGGGGTTTCACCGTATTAGCCAGGATAGTCTCGATCTCCTGACCTCGTGATCCGCCCGTCTCGGCCTCCCAAAGTGCTGGGATTACAGGCTTGAGCCACCGCGCCCGGCCAGAGGGCCAAGTTTAGAAATACCTAATAGAGGATTCTAAATTGCTTTTGAGTATAGCACTGCTATTGAAGGTTAGCTAGCGGATTGTAAATGACATTGTCTACTCAATATTTCCACTTGGAAATCTTAATTGGCATGTTAAATTCACGTTGCCAAAACTAAATTCTTGAGTTCCCCCACCCTCAAGTCAATCTCTGGCCTCGTTCTCCAGCCTCATTCTCCCAGTTGTTTAGGCAAAACACCTAATAGTCATCCTTAGTGTCTTTCCTTCCTATAATATATATCTAATCCATTAGCAATTCCTGTGAGCTTTACTTTTTTTTTTTTTTGAGACGGAGTCTCACTCAGTCACCCAGGCTAGAGTGCAGTGGCGCGATCTCAGCTCACTGCAAGTTCCGCCTCCCGGGTTCACGCCATTCTCCTGCCTCAGCCTCCCGAGTATCTGGGACTACAGGCGCCCGCCACCACACCCGGCTAATTTTTTTATATTTTTAGTAGAGACAGGGTTTCACCGTGTTAGCCAGGATGGTCTCTATCTCCTGACCTCGTGATCCACCTGTCTCGGCCTCCCAAAGTGCTTACAGGCGTGAGCCACCGCGCCTGGCCAGCTTTACTTTCAAATATATCTTGAACTTGCCCACTTATTCCTATCACCACTATCACACTGGTCCATGGCACCATCATTCCTTACTTGGACCACTATTTAAAAAGTTTTTCTTAAAAAAGCCTTTTATTACAGAAAATATCAAACATACACAAAAGTAGAGGGAATACTATAATAAGGCCCCGTGTTCCCATCACATTCAAGCTTTAATTTGTGGCAAATTTTGTTTCTTCTACATCCTCACCCATTTACCTTGCCCCTGAAGTGAAACAAACCCCAGGCACTGTATCAAAAAAAAAAAGAAAAAAAAAAAAAAAAAACTTCTTAACAGGTCTATCTGCAACCACTTCTGCCCTCCATCATCTACTCACCAAACAACAACCAGAGTGACTTAAAAATCATATAGATCATACAGTGTCACTTCCCTGCTTAAAACCCTCCAAAGGCTTCCTTTTGTACTTATAAATAAAAAAGCCAGTCTTTAGCTTGGTCTTCAAGGCCCTGTAACATACTACAGGACTACTCCTAGATCTTACAATATCTCCCCTTTTGTTTACCATGATCTGTGATTCTTCTTTCTGTTTCTTCGATGTTTCAGGGCCTTTGTGCTCTCTGTTCTCTACTTGGAATACTTTTGTCATGGCCTGTTACTATGTAAGTCTCAGCTCCAATATCACTGCTCCTTCCCCCAATTCCAATCATACTTTATCCTGTTGTTCTGTTTTGTTTCCTTCAGAATATTTATCATAAACTAAAATTATATTTATTCACATGCATACTTGTGGTTACCTTCCTATAGTAGAATATAAGCTCCATGAGAGCAAGGACTTAATTTTGCGCATCACTGCAGCCGCAGCACTGGAAACAGTGTAAGGCACATATTAGCTGCTTGAACAACAGGTGATGGATGAATGAATCTATCCCAGGTTTTTTCCACACTGTATATCTGTCCTGTCACTGTAGCAGAAATTGTAATTTAGGACAAGTCTCACATGTAAAAATAATCATTATAGAACTCAATATATGTGGCAGATTAATGGACTTTAAAATGTTTGATGATAGATTAGCAAATGAAATTAAATCACCTCTATAATGTTATCAGACACTGATTCAATTTTATCCTTTAATAAAGTCCATGAAGCTAATAAAACCTTTGAGGTAACCTGCCAAATAGACTGAAACATGTCTTCTAAAAACAAAAGAATCCACAGATGTCACTTTAAAAATTTGCATGCTGGCTGGGGGTGGGGGTGCCTTGATTTTGTTTTGTTTTCATCTTTAAATAAAGCATTGCTCTCTTGTGGTCTGTTGCACAAGCCTTGTCTCTTGTTACATCCGTGGTGTTCACATGCCACCCTACTGTGGGTCACTCTGTTCCACTCACATTACGGGAACAACCTAAAACAAAATGTCTGAGTGACAGGATGAGTGGGCTACACCACAGACAGGAAATGAAATTCACACTTTTGCCAACACAGCAACTGCTGCTTTACTAAATGAAAATATTTTAAAAATAAAGATTACATATCCTACCTATTCACCAGGCAAAGTAACAGCTTTGGACACTGTGGGTTCCAGTAAACAAAGGAGTTCGCTACATCTACAAAAGAAGTGTGTATATTTGTTGAACAGTTTAAAACAACTGAACATACTTCAGTCATTCCTTTTGTAAGACAGGTAGTTTCTCTTTGACAAACACTATTTTAAGAACTTCCTGGTTTTTGGAGTTCAGTAATACTGTTTTTTTATAGATACATTTGTTGCTTATGCTTTAAAGCATATCTAAGTACATTCTTGCTTTAAAGCATATCTAAACGTGTTATTTAAAATGTATGTAGGGCTTTCTCAAAGTAAGGGTTAAGGAGCTAAACAAGGGCCGCTGGTTAGTTCAAAGCCACCTGGACTCCAAAAACTCCTGATTATAAAAGAAAGGCCAGGAATCAAACTCACATATAGTATAAATATCACTAATTCACACATAAGAGAAAAGAGGCTTTCCTATTTGAAACACAAATGTCAATTTTTCTGATAGAACAAAATGCACAAGGTAGGCCAACAGACTACTATTTGTTTTTTTTTTTTTTTTTTTTTTTGAGATGGAGTCTTGCTCTGTCGTCCAGGCTGGAGTGCAATGGTGAGATCTTGGCTCACTGCAACCTCTGCCTCCCGGGCTCAAACGATTATCATGCCTCAGCCTCTCAAGCAGCTGGGACTACGGGCATACGTCACCATACCTGGCTAATTTTTGTATTTTTAGTAGAGACGGGGTTTCACCATGTTGCCCAGGCTTGTCTGGAACTCCTGACCTTAAATGATCCGCCCACTTTGGCCTCCCAAAATGCTGGTATTACAGGTGTGATCCACAGCGCCCGGCCCGAGACTACTATTTAATACTATTATAATAGGTGCGATATAGGCTCCCAGAGACTCATGGCAGACAATCTGGATGGTATAATCAATCCTCTTTATTCTGTGGCCCCAGGTCATGACCCCTCAGTTATCAAAAAAGTGACATTCTGTTGGTCACAAGGGGACCAGAAATAAGTGTGTGGCTGATTACAAAAATCTCTTATCATAACGGAAAAAAATTCATAGCATGGAAGTGATAAAACAAAATTTATAACCACCACCAGAGTTTAGGGAGATAAAATTCCACTTGAAAATTAAATGCTTTATTTGCATATGAAGAAAATTATATGTAAATTTAATTGCATATACTTTTGTGTAAGGTAAAAGGTTGGTATATCTTGCCAGAATAATAAAAGATTTATTATGTAAATATGTCTTTCTGAAACAGTTGCTTAAAAATTCAATTGACATGGAGTTGTCAGTTGTCTAATTAAAAGTCTGTTCTTGCTGGGTGCAGTGGCTCACGCCTGTAATCCCAACACTTTGGGAGGCCGAGGTGGGCGGATCACCTGAGGTCAGGAGTTGGAGACCAGCCTGGCCAACACGGCAAAACCCCGTCTCTACTAAAAATACAAAAAAATTAGCCGGGCGTGGTGGCGGGTGCCTGTAATCCCAGCTGCTAGGGAGGCTGAGGCAAGAGAATTGCTGGTACCCGGAAGGCGGAGGTTGCAGTGAGCTGAGACTGTGCCATTGCACTCCAGTCTGGACGACGGAGTGGAACTCCGTTTCAAAAAAAAAAAATCTGTTCTTTAAAAAGGCAGGTGAAAACTTTTTCATGTTTCTGAATTGACTAGTTCTGTAGAGTCTAGCACAGAAACAGAACTGCAGTAAACTCTATGAAGTCATTTGTATGTGATTACAGATGCCTAAGTTAAATATAACCCCAAAGGACTTAAGAATCCCTACAGTAAGGAGTAAATGAGATAAAGAGAATACTATTTTCTTGATCTAAAGAGAATAATTAGCTGCTTGATACAAATATGACAGGATCACCTTTCTAATAGAGCACTCGTGACAGTGAAGTCCTCCAGAGTTTTTATAACTTAAAAACATCTGTGCTTCTCTTTGCCATAGACTGCTTGCTCAACAAGGGGAAAGACATCCCTGGTTAAGAAATATATATATATATATATATGTATATATATGTGTGTGTATATATGTATATATATGTGTGTGTATATGTATATACGTAAATATGTGTGTGTATGTATATATAAGGAGCTAATAATAGCTAACTCAACTAGATATCTCCTGTATGCTAGGTGCATTTTACATTACTTTATTTAACCTTCCTTTTTTTTTTTTTTGAGACGGAGTCTCGCTCTGTCGCCCAGTCTGGAGTGCAGTGGCCGGATCTCAGCTCACTGCAAGCTCCGCCTCCCGGGTTCACGCCATTCTCCTGCCTCAGCCTCCCGAGTAGCTGGGACTACAGGCGCCCGCCACCTCGCCCGGCTAGTTTTTTGTACTTTTTAGTAGAGACGGGGTTTCACCGTGTTAGCCAGGATGGTCTCGATCTCCTGACCTTGTGATCCGCCCGCCTCGGCCTCCCAAAGTGCTGGGATTACAGGCTTGAGCCACCGTGCCCGGCCTATTTAACCTTCCTAACAATTCTATGAAGTAGGTACTAGTAAGAGACTGAGGGCTCAGAGATCATAAATTACTTGCTTAAGATCATACAGCTAGTAAGCCTAGCAAGCCTCAGAGCAAGGATTCAAACCAAGATTTGACTTAAAAGCTTATGTTCTGAATCATTCTCTACCATGTTGTTTTTGCTTTATGATATAGTTTATGGTAGATGAAACACAATGTCTTCCATATACACCTTTTCAACAGAATGGAATTTAAAAGTAGAGTACAGGGGCTGAGTGTGGTGGCTCACGCCTGTAATCCCAGCACTTTGGGAGGCCAAGGAGCATGGATCACTTGAGGTCAGGAGTTCAGGACCAGCCTGGCCATCATGGTGAAACCCCATCTCTACTAAAAATACAAAAATTAGCCAGGTGTGTTGGCTCACACCTGTAATACCAGCATTTGGGAGGCCAAGGAGGATGGATCATTTGAGGCCAGGAGTTCAAGACTGGCCTGGCCATCATGGTGAAACTCCGTCTCTACTAAAAATATAAAAATTAGCCAGGTGTGGTGGCACACACTTATAATCCCAGCTACCTGGGAGGCTGCGGCAAGAGAACTGCTTGAACTCTGGAGGTGGAGTTTGCAGTGAGCTGAGATCATGCCACTGCACTCCAGCATGGGCAACAGAGTGAAACTCCATTTCCAAAAAAAAAAAAAAAAAAAAAAGTAGAGTACACGAGTGAGAGAAAACTACTGAAATCCATTCGGATTCCAACTCTTCTCATTTTCCCCAGCACTTTCCCAACAAGGCCATAAACAGAAAGACCATACTGAGTGGGATAAAGAACATGTCTGAGAGATGAATCCGGACAGTAGAGCAAGTTGTAATATCTTCTGGAAATGACGGTGGCATCTCAGTCTCAAAATATTGAGGAAAGAGTACTCAGCTTTAAAAATATTTGGGAAAGTGCTCTGTGACAATCCATTCTGATCAAAATCACTTCCTAAAAGTACAACATTTGTTAACTGGTAGTTTCTTCTTAAAAAGTGTGGAGGAAAAGGTCAACTAAGGGAAGAAAATATTTAACTGTTCTGAGGTTGAAATAATCTTTAGGAATGTGGCCAGGGTGATCATCCATGACCAGCAGGAAGGTCAATAAAGCAAAACAAAGCAACAACATACCTGGCCTAATTGCTGAACGTCAGTTGGATAGAAATTCCACTGTTGTACATGCACACATACAAGAAGAAATGGCTTATTTACTATGAGAAATCAAGTGGCAGAAAGTAGATATTATACTAAAATGAAGGAAACAGATTTTCATGTTTATAATGTTTGTAATGCCAAACTCTGGAGTTAGTTTGATAATTCTGCTTGAAGCCAAAATCAGCAGACAGATTATTGTGTAATATTGACTGCATGCAATATTATTGCACAAGGTGAGTGGTTGGTATTTACGTTAAATTCAAGTACCACACATAATCTGAACTCATACTTTCATCTTGAAGAATACTCATCTAGCAAAAACTTTCAAATACATTCCACTCTCCCAATATTTTTCCCCTCCTGATAAGCTTTCTCTGCTTAGTTAATTTTCAGATTCAAGGTGCTAGGACAGCTTCTGTCAACCCTACGAGGTGGAAAGGAATTCATGTTCTCACTTGGTGTGACCACACCACAGACAGGGAATTTCATAATAAAAAGTTTCAAATATCAGACCAGAGTTCAAGGAACTACACAGCTATCAATACTAATGGCTAATGAAAAAATCTGGCCAAACTCCTAAAACAGGAAGGAAAAAGTAATTATTCCTTGATGTATGCAACCTGGCTGCAAAAGTCAAAAGGACACCTCTAGGTAGTGAAGAAAATGTGATTCTGTAATCCTAAAGGAATTCAGAATACAACAGGAGAAAATCCAAACCCAAATATCGCACTGTTCTCTGTAAGTAGACATTCCCACCCTACCCCCGCAGCATGACCAAACACTGAATATTAGAATGCCCAGCCATACCTGGAACCCTCTCTCTGAGGGCATTGATTTCCCAGACACATGCCTCTGAATACAAGTGTCAGGATTATTTCTATCCTTATCACCAGACAGAGACTGGGCCACATGAGTAGACCAATTACTGGCCAAAGCAGAGAAGAGCTTAGGACTCTGGTTCTTACTCAGTAACAATAACCATCAGACTTAGTTCCAGCTAATCTTCCACTTAAACTCTGTTGCACAATGCCCAGCACAACTACACTAGGATGCAGCTATCTGTTTTTCTCCTTTCCTAAAATTGAAGGGGAGAAAAAGGATCTATTTGTTTAAGACTGAGAGACAAATTCCAATCTGGACAAAACTCCCTGGTCATTTCACTACCGATCATAAATCGAAGGCAAAAACAAAAACAAAAAAAACCAAAATTATTTGTTCCGCTCATTTTGAATGTTCATTTACTGATAAGATCTTCTAATTCCATTTTTGCTTTAACCATGTGCATCTTAGAAATGTCTGACAGAGACATAATTTAGGAACAATAATTTTACCACTGGTCATACAATTAACCTTCTAGTTTTTACAGATGGGGCACATCTGCTTTGACATTTGTTGTTTTTGGCTGTTCAGCAATAGATTTATCTTTTTCAATATCACCCTACTCTCCTTTTGGGGAATCCATTCAAATGTGGTTTTGGTGGCCTCCAACTCTGGAACTGCAAGGGGTTTTTGTAGGAAGCTGGAATGTGGCTTACATCTGGCCAGTGGGAAATTCTCCCCTTGGAATCTGAATCTCCCCTGGAAACTCTCCCCTGGGACCATACCCCATTATTCCTACTGCTTTGGATACATGGGGAGTGTCGATGTATGGGACAGTCTGCTCCTGCTCCCTGGTCTTCCCTGAATGATCCTAGCTCTTTCCTTTGAACCCCAAATATCTGAGACAGGTCTCAGTCAGTTTAGGAGGTTTATTTTGCCAAAGTTAAGAATGTATGTCCGTGACACAGCCTCAGGAGGTCCTGACGACATGTGCCCAGTGTGGTCGGGGCACAGCTTGGTTTTATACATTTTAGGGAGACACGAGACATCAATCGATATATGTAAAATGTACACTGGTTCCATCAAGAAAGGCGAGATAATTTGAAGTGGGGAGAGGACTTCCAGGTAATAGGAAGATACAAGACAAATGGTTGCATTCTTTTGGGTTTCTGATTAGCCTTTCCAAAGATGGCAATCAGGTTTGCATTTATCTCACTGAGCAGAGGAGGGATGACTTTGAGTTCTGTCTGTCCTTTGTCCACAATTCCTAGTGAGGGAGGTATGTAGCTTTTAAAAATCTTAGTAGCTATCTTTTTAGGAATAGAATGGGGGGCAGGTTTGCCCTAAGCACTTCCCAGCTTGACTTTTCCCTTTGGCTTGGTGATGATTTGGGTGATGATTTGGTGATGATTCTGAGATTTATTTTCCTTTCACATGCCTGTTCTCTAAGTTTGGTCCTCTAGTCTTCCATTAGGATGCCTGACATCTTTCTGACAAATATTTTACTTATGATAGTTAAAATTCATTTCTGGCCAGGCGGGGAGGCCCATGCCTGTAATCTCAGTACTTTGGGAGGCTGAGGTGGGCGGATCACTTGAGGTCAGGAGTTCGAGACCCATCTGGCCAACATGGTGAAACCCCCATCTCTATTAAAAATACAAAAAATAGAAGGGCGTGGTGGCATGTGCCTGTAATCCCAGCTACTCGGGAGGCTGAGGCAGGAGAATCGCTTGAATCCGGGAGGCGGAGTTTGCAGTGAGCCGAGATCACATCACTGCACTCCAGCCTGGGTGACAGAGTAAGACTGTCTCCAAAACAAAACAAAACAAAACATTTCTGAGCTTGTGACAGAGAATCTAACATATCAACTGAAGCCCAGAGAATTTACTGATTTACCCTAAAATCACATAGCTAGTTAGCAGTAGGGCCAGGCTTAAGCCCCCATGTCATCTGACACTCTGGGCAGCACTTTAGCCCTTTATTCTGTTAGATGTCATTACAACAGGACATATTGCTAAATAATAGCTTAAACAACTAGCAGTTAAAAACACTGCTGGTTGAGGCTGGGCGTGGTGGCTCACGCCTGTAATCCCAGCACTTTGGGAGGCTAAGGCGGGTGGATCACGACATCAGGAGTTCAAGACCATCCTGGCTAAAACAGCGAAACCCTGTCTCTACTAAAAATAGAAAAAATTAGCCGGGTGTGGTGGCATGCGCCTGTAATCCCAGCTACTCGGGAGGCTGAGGCAGGAGAATCACTTGAACCCGGGAGGCAGAGGCTGCAGTGAGCCAAGATCGCGCCACTGCACTCCAGCCTGGGCGACAGAGCGAGACGCCATCTGAGACAAACAAATAAACAAACAAACAAAAACCAAAAAACAACACCACCACTGGTCAGTTCATCTGAAGAGAATAAAGGCAGGATTCCACTTCAAAGCTTGCTATGATGCTTGTTCTATTTTTCTTTTTCTTTCTTTTCTTTTTTTTTTTTTCTTTTCGCTTTTGGTTTAAATTTTAAAGTACTACCAAATCATGGAAGATCAGAGCTCAAGGGCCTTTAGGAGTCTAAGGCAGGGCTCTAAATGGAAGTAGTTGGGCCTAATTCACCATAAGTCTTGTAAGACCAAGCACAGATCTAAAATAATTTTGACTTCTGAATACCTTTGAAAAGAACACACCCTATCCCATTCCTCCAGGTAGCTACCATTCTTGGATTTACACCAGGCAGCCTTGCTACAAAACACTTCTGAGTTTGGGCTAAGACCCAAAAGACCAGACTTTATCATGACACCATTGCTGTCTTCTTGTCTTCCTCTTTGTGCAGCCACCTTAGCAAGGTTTGGCCTCAGTCTTGCCTCCAGTCGCCATCCAAAAATAACCACCACCTCCCTCACCCCCAAACAAAAACAGAAAACAAAAACCTAGGTGCCCAGGAAAGGAACTGGTCTCAAGCAACTTCCCAACACACAACCGACCCTAGTTCTCCTGGTGACTGACAGCGGTGGAGAGTTTTGTTTTTGAGAAGGTCCTCCTCCAAAGAGAGGAGAAACTGCCTCAGCTCAAAGGAACCCCTTTCCCTTACAGACCGAATCAACAAAGCTTCTTGGTCCTGCAGCCCTAAACTCTAGATTTAAATACTATTTCAAAACGGAAAAATTTAAAAGTTGTCTGGACCCAAAAGTAAATGACCTGAAAAGTTCTTTCTCAGTATTTAAAATGCTGGATGTCTTGGTTACTAAGAGACATGACCAACACGTCTTTTTGTTTTGTTTTGTTTACAAACAAAATAAACAAAATAAAACAAACTAAAAGGAGATTAACTTAGAAAAACTGTTCAGCATTTGAAAAATAATTTCATTTGCATGATTCAACAAATGCCTTCCCAGGTATTTAAAAACATACCTGCAGAAGAAACGCAAATTAGGCTTTCAAGCATTTGGCCTAAGTGTCAAACCCTGTTTTCAGACCATTCTCTTTCACCCTTGGCAATGTGTCTTTGAGGCTAAGGTCATCTTCTGTTCTTTGTTGCTGTTGCCTTCTGATATCGTTGTCACTCTTTTTTTTAACCCCTTATCTTGTCCAATCTTCTTTCCCCAATTCCTACTATAATCTTAAGATATTTCAGTGTTCATACAGATGAACATCTAACAACTTTGTCTCAAAATTTCCCATCCTCTTGGTCTTTAAAGACCTTCACTCCTTTTAGACTTATAATTCACAGGGTCCCTCTGGAAGTCATGAGTTCTTGATGGACTTAATTTTAGAAATTAAACTCTCACTTTCTGATTACAACTCCCTCTCCTTGTAATTCCCATGTGTTCACTCCCTCTTCAAGCTGAAGGAGACTCCTAGACCCCTGATTCCTCAATTTTTCCTTTTTTTTTGTTTTTTGAGACAGAGGGTTGCTCTGTTGCCCAGCAACCGTGCAATCTCGGCTCACTGCAACCTTTGCCTCCTGGGCTCAAGCAATTCTCCTGCCTCAGCCTCCAGAGTAGCTGGGATTACAGGAACGCACCACTGCAGCCAGCTAATTTTTGTATTTTTAGTAGAGACGGGGTTTCACCATGTTGCCCAGGTTGGTCTTAAACTCCTGACCTCAGGTAATCAACCAGCCTTGGCCTCCCAAAGTGCTGGGATTACAGACGTAAGCCACCGCACCTGGTGATTCTTCAGTTTTTTCTAGGCTACCAACCTCCTTTTGGCTTTTTCTTCCCTAACCAACCTACCAACCTAGTCCCATGTCCTATTTCTTTTTTTTTTTTTTTTTTTGAGACGGAGTCTCGCTCTATCGCCCAGGCTGGAGTGCAGTGGTGCGATCTCGGCTCACTGCAAGCTCCACCTCTCGGGTTCACGCCATTCTCCTGCCTCAGCCTCCCAAGTAGCTGGGACTACAGGCACCAGCCACCAGGCCCAGATAATTTTTTGTATTTTTTGTAGAGACCCAGGGTTTCACTGTGTTAGCCAGGATGGTCTCGATCTCCTGACCTCGTGATCTGCCCGCCTCGGCCTCCCAAAGTGCTGCGATTACAGGAGTGAGCCACCACGCCCGGCCTCCATGTCCTATTTCTCAACTGGTTTCCCTACAGCCTATTCTCTTTGCTCCTGATTTCCCTTCATAATACTACAGCTTAAAATGATATGGCTATTTGATGTGTTATTTATTATTATTATCTGAGCATTAACTCTGTTGTTTAGCACATTACCTGACACTAAATAAATGTTTAGTAATTATAGTAATTCTACATTGGAATCAATGAAAGAAAAGCAGCTGAATACTTAAGGAGATAAACCATGCCTCTAGATGCCACAGCACATTCACGGTCTCAGTGCAAGGATATCAGAGATGACAGCAACGACACTGACTTGACTCAGCGGGGCACTTAAGTGTCCACCTCTGGACAGCTCCCTCTCCTATTCTTTTCCACTGTTATTTCAAACCCTCTCTACTCTCCCAAAGTCCCATTGCAACTCCTATTTCCTTCAACTTTCCACAGTTAACTTGACCTTCTACACTACCAAGAAAATGGAGGCTAGCTAGTGTGATTTCTCTCAATTACTTTCTCTCACCTGCAGACTTATCTCCTTTCTCCAATCTGAGAGAATGATGCATTCAGCTGTCACATGTGTCTTTGGTCCCATTCCCTCAACTCCTAATTTTCTCTCTCTAGTGACTACTTCTCCTCAGCTTGTAAACATGCTCAAGTCTGGTCTCTCATACCCTTAAAAGAAAACAACCTCCACGCCCCCAAACCTTAACTTGATCCTGTGTTCTAAGTTCTTATTTATTTATTTATTTATTTATTACAGTCCAGAGGTCTTTTATTTATTTATTTTGTTAACACCTATTATGCCATGACTTCACAGGGAATGGGTTCCAGCAGCTCAGGCTCCTTCCCATTGGTTCTCACAAAGTGTGCTTCTCTGGGTGGAGCAGGCTTCAGTTGAACCAAGGTACCTTTCTCTTTGGCTTCTCTCTTTTTTCTGATCATTTTCCTTCACGTGTTTCAGGAAGCTATCTTGGCTCTTAGAGTGCTTAATGTGCTCAATGCACACATTAATTCTCTTGGCAAGAATCTTGCCCTTAACTTGTTTGTCTACAACAATGCCAACAGCATGCCAGGTCACACTGTAGACTCTCCAGTTTAGCCATGGTAACACTTGTGGGGCGTTCCTTTTTGAACAGTACCCATTCCCTTGATGTCTACATTATCACCTTTCTTATAGATTCACATATACATGGCCAAAGGAACAACTCCATGTTTTCTAAAAGGCCTAGAGAACATATATCAGGTGCCTCTCCTCTTTCCCTTTGTGTTCGTCATTTTGGTGAATTACTGGAGGATGGCAGTTCCGGCTGAAAGTCTAAGTTCTTTTTATTAAGAAGGAAGTCTATACTTGCTGTCCCCATCTTCTTCCCTTGCCAGTCAATTTTTCTACCCACTGGCATCTTGCTTCTGTCTCACCACTCCTCTGAAACTCCTCCCCCACTCCAAGTTTGCCAGTGATTTCCCCAGTGATAGATCCTAAGGACAAAGACCCCCAGTCTTTAGCTTAGCATCAATTTTTGCTCTTCATTTAATACCTAATGTGTACCGGCAAATCACTTTCTCCTTTTTGACTACCCTGCCCCTGTTCCCCTTAGTTTCTAAGACATTAAGTCCCTTTGGTATCTCTCTGACCATTCCAGTTCCATATCCTTTGTCAGTAACCCTACCCTATCCACTGCCCTTAAAACAGAGAGTCTGTTTGACCTTCAAAGTTCTTTGAAACATAAATTTATTGACAGTTTTTTTTTGAAGCAGGGTCTCACTCTGTTCACCCAGGCTGGAGGGCAGTGGTGTGTTCATGGCTCACTGCAGCCTCAACCTCATAGGCTCAAGCAGTCCTGCCACTTCAGCATCCTGAGTAGCTGGGACTCCAGGTGTGTGCTACCATGCCTGGCTAATTTTTTAATATTTTGTAGAGATGAGGTCTCACTATGTTGCCCAAGCTGGTATAGAACTTCTAGACTCAAGCAATCCTCCTGCCTTGGCCTCCCAAAGTGCTGAGATTATAGGTGTGAGCCACTGCCCTCGGCCCATTGACAATTAATTGTACTTAAAAATCCAGTTTCTTTTGAACAATCATGAAATTTGAACACACATGTTCATCTAGCAACAACTGGCCAGAGATAAGCAGTGGCTGCCATTTTAGACATGTGATGTTGGTAAGAGCTATGGAGAAAAATGAAGCGAAAAAGAGTAACAGGGAGTGCTGCTGTGTATACTTACTTGTGTTATAAGATATGGAAGGGAAAATCTCTTCACTAAGCTGACATTTAAACAGAGATCTGTAGGAATTAGGGGAGGGAGCCATGTAGCTGTTTGGAAAAAGAACATTTGGGGGAGCTGGGCATGGTGGCGTGCACCTGTAATCCCAACTACTCTGGAGGATGAGGTGGAAGGATCACTTGAGTCACGAGTTTAAAACCAGCCTGGGCAACATAGCTTGCTATCTTTAAAAAAGGTAGTGGGAGCAACAGATATAAGGCCCTGAGGCAGAAGAGTGACTGGCTAGCTTGGGAATTAGCAAGGACGTCAGGGGCACTGAAATGTAGTGAGCCAACAGTGAGTGGTAGAAAATGAGACCAAAGAGGTAGAGAAGGGCAAGTGGTGTAGGGTTTCAGTGTTTCTACTTCCTCATTTGTAATTCACTTTCCAATACAATGTAATTGTATTGGATTTTCTTTTGCTTGTAAAATCCAATGAACATTTTCTCAGTCCTTATCAAATGTCTGACCATTTGATATTGTTAACAACCATCCATCTTCTTGAAACTTTCTTATTATTCCTTCTATGTTTCTGACTATTCCTTCACATTCTCATTTGTGGGCTCATATTCTTTCGCCAACTTCTAAAATATGATGTCTTCCATGATTTCGTGGAAGACTACTCCTCTCCTTGTTCTACATAAACTCTTCTGAATATCTTTAGCCAAACTTATGGCTATCACCATCCTATATGTTGATGACTCCTGATTAGTTATCTATTGATGCATAGCAAATTATCCCAAAACTTAAAAGCCTAAAACAACAAAAAACATTTATTATCTCACACAGTTTTTGAGAATCAGGAATTCAGGAACAGCTTAGCTGGGTGGTTCTGGCTTAGGGTCTCTTAAGAGGCTGCAGTCCCCTCCTGGCTAACAGGGTGAAACCCCGTCTCTACTAAAAATACAAAACATTAGCTAGGTGTGGTGGCAGTCACCTGTAGTCCCAGCTACTCGGGAGGCTGAGGCAGGAGAACGGTGTGAACCCGGGAGGCGGAGCTTGCAGTAAGCGGAGATCGTACCACGGCACTCCAGCCTGGGTGAGAGAGTGAGACTCCATCTCAAAAAAAAAAAAAAAAAAAAAGAGGCTGCAGTCATCTGAAGCCTAAACTGGGACTGGAGGATCTGTTTCCAAGATGGCTCATTTACATGGCTGCTGACAGGAGACCTCAGTTCTTTGCCATGTAAATTTCCCCTCTGGGCTGCCTGAGTGTCCTCATGATGTGGCAGCTGACTTTCCCCAGAATGAGTGATCCCAGGGAGAACAAGGTAGCAGAACAATGCTTTGTGACTTAATTTTGGAGAACACACATCATAATTTCTGCAACATCTTATTGGTAATATAGGTCAGCCCTATTTAGTGTAGGAGGGGACTATACAAGGATATCAATGCTGGGAGGCAACAACCACTATGGACCACCCCGGAGGCTAGCTGCCACAACTCTCTAACTGGCTCTCTAAAAGATCAGCTCTAACATCAGAGCCCCAGACCTATAAAATCAGCTGCCTACTGGATAGCTGTTGTTTATAATGGCAAGAACTTTACCATTATTTCACAAACATTCATTTGTAAAAACTCAGAATCTGTTACAATGGCACCTCCATCAAAATATTCTCTTTGGGAGCTGTGTGATGGTCATGGTAATGGTTAGGTGTTGGCTTTGAGCACTGTGAAATAAAGTTAAAGAGGAGTTTGGGCCCGGTGTGGTGGCTCACGTTTGTAATCCCAGCTACTCAGGAGGCTGAGGCAGGAGAATAACTTGAACCCGAGTGGTGGAGGTTGCAGTGAGCCATGATCATGCCACTCCAGCCTAACAGCCTAACTGACAGAGCAAGACTCTGTCTCTAAAAAAAAAAAAAAGAGGACTTTGTAACTATCATTTATTGAGTGCCCACCATGTGTGAGGCATGATGACTAGTACTTTACAACCACTATCTCACAACAACTCGATGAACAGAAGTTCTTCTTCCCATTTCACAGATGAGAAAACAAAGGTTTTGAGGGTAACTTGCTTAAACTTACCAATTACACAATTAGTAAATTACAGAGCAGGGGTCAAAATGTAGACTTCTTTTCTTTTCTTTTTTTTTGAGACAGAGTTTTGCCCTTGTTGCCCAGGCTGGAGTGCAATGGCACAGCCTCTGCTCACTGCAACCTCTGCCTCCTGGGTTCAAGCGATTCTCCTGCCTCAGCCTCCTGAATAGCTGGGATTACCTGCCACCACGCCTAATTTTTGTAACTTTTTAGTAGAGACGGGGTTTCACCATGTTGGCCAGGGTGGTCTTGAACTCCTGACCTCAGGTGATTCACCTGCCTTGGCCTCCTAAAGTGCTGGGATTACAGGCATGAGCCACTGCACCTGGCCTATAGGCCTATTTTCAAGTTTTGTTGTTTTTGTTTAAAACATCACTCCCTGGCCCTCTAGCATTTTGAATTCCTTGCCTGTTCTATACAACAAGGACACCACAGTCGCATTGTAGCATATCCACCAATGCACCAACAGAGTTCTAAAAGTGAATTCTCAAATACTAGAACACCAAGGAGTTTTTTTGTTATTTAAAAAATTGAGTCAGTTCACTTCTACTTTATTTCAACCTTACCAGTAATTCTCAAAATTCACTGGTCACAAAAACTGAACTCCATCTGCAAAACACCAGTTTCTCAATTTTCCTTAACAAACCATCTCTTCTATAGCTGTTTTCTACCTTATTAGGCTAAACGTAAAAAAATATGTTGCCAGTAGGACCCCTTAACAGTTTCTCAAAGTTACTAATTCCCAAATATTAAACAACGGGGAACAGAGAAAGGCATGGTAAAGTATGTTGAATCTCTTTTAAATCTACTGCCTGGTTTTCTCTACTATTAGCTGGACTGCCTGACTTTTTAAAGTCCGTGGACAAATTGTTCTTTTCGTAACTGTTTAAATGCATGTTACAGATCCCTCGGGCCATGCACTAATGAACAAACGAAATCTAAGAGGGGCACTGCTGCCAGTGCTTAGGTTCTGACACTTGCAAAAGCAGTTAACTTTTGTTAAAAAAAAAAAAAAATTAATGATGATGGAGGAGGAGGAACAGGAGGAGGAAGAGGAAAAAAAAATAGTAAAAGGCAAAGTCCAAATGACAATTTAAGGAGCTGTCAAAGAAAAGGGAAAAGAGAAAGCAAGTAGAAGTCACTGTCCTTAATTACCTCACAATTTTTCACCCATTCATTGTTCCCTGCTTCCTAGTCTTTTTCCCCTTACAGAATCACTACAGAATTGTACCACCATTACAGATGAAAATTCACTCTACTGGTTTCTTGCAAATTTAATTTGTTGAGCTTTCTTGATGGTCCAATCCAGTGTTTAACAGTTCAAATTCACTAAATGCACATTTTAAAGTAAATTTATGAAGACGCAATGATCCACAGCTCTCGGGGAGCTGGGAGCAAAGAGATCACACGGTAGTATTTTGCAGTACTCTAGAGTGCAATGTGAAATAACGGTAATTCCAAACATTTTAGTTAGAGTTTAGAAAAAGAGAAAATAGGCCGGGCGCGGTGGCTCAAGCCTGTAATCCCAGCACTTTGGGAGGCCGAGACGGGTGGATCACGAGGTCAGGAGATCGAGACCATCCTGGCTAATACGGTGAAACCCCGTCTCTACTAAAAAATACAAAAAACTAGCCGGGCGAGGTGGCGGGCGCCTGTAGTCCCAGCTACTTGGGAGGCTGAGGCAGGAGAATGGCGTAAACCCGGGAGGCGGAGCTTGCAGTGAGCTGAGATCCGGCCACTGCACTCCAGCCTGGGCGACAGAGCGAGACTCCGTCTCAAAAAAAAAAAAAAAAAAAAAAAAAAAAAAAAAAAAAAGAAAAAGAGAAAATATCCTAATCAAAATGATCCAAGAGTAAATTTAACTTTCATACATGTTTTAAATGTATTGGAGGAAAGAAGTTAAGATTCATTACATATTTGCTGCAGCATAGGAACGGACATTGCAGTACAATCCCACACTTGTTCCCCGACTGCTTTCACATCTTGGTTGAGCTAGGTCCTATAACCTATCCCAATGGCAACTCAAGACCCAGGAGAACAAGGGAAAAAGGAAAAACTTTTAACCACCGGTTTTACTACTAAAGGCAAAATTTCTCTGCAATGATTAGAAGGAAAGCTATAATTCTGAGGATCTTTTGTTTTCTCACACTATAAGACAGATAGCAAAGCTGTATGTAAGTCCTGCAGACTTTCTAAGTCATCAGGGGACCCTAGACACCACAGGTCCAACCCTTGAAATGTCTAATTATCAGGGATTACGGTTTCTGAAAGGAAGGTGGCTGAAGATATTTAATAGTGAACCTTCTACCAAAACAAGGAAACATGGTCCATTTTATTCTTTTTGTCAAACAAGAAAGGGAAAATGATGACGAGACATGGATGTGTCCTTATTCACCATTAAGAAGACATAATAGCTCTGAAAAGGGAGACAACTAGTTACAAGTGAAACACTGTTACTAACAAGATTAGTCAGGTATTGGAAGAAATGAGACTTGCAACTCAACAAAGGGCAGAAAAGTATAGACATGCTTTTTTTTTCTAAATGAGGCTGTCCTTGGGTGGGCAGAGTAATGTTTCTTGAAAGTCAATGTAAGGCCGGGTGTGGTGGCTCACACCTGTAATCCCTGTATTTTGGGAAGCTAAGGTGGGTGGATCACGAGGTCAGGGGTTCAAGACCAGCCTGGCCAAGATGATGAAACCCCATCTCTACTAAAAATACAAAAATTAGCTGGGCATGGTGGCCGGCACCTGTAATCCCAGCTACTCGGGAGGCTGAGGCAGAGAACTGCTTGAACCCGGGAGGTGGAGGTTGTAGTGAGCCGAGATCACGCCACCGCACTCTAGTCTGGGCGACAGAATGGGATGTCTATTAAAAAAAAAAAAAAAGTTAGTGTAATTTACAACAGCAGTTTCTAAATATTAAAAAATCCTTCACACGCATTATATGTCTTACTTTTAAAAAGTTGGATCTCAGCCATACTCTAAATACTAGAGTACTTGGGTTTCAAAAGTCAGAAAGGAAAACAAAAATAAGGACTCATCAACAGAGTACTGATAAGCTGCAATGCCCTTTCAGTAATTCAAGACCAAAAACCAAAAGATAATGCCAGGAAAAAAACAGGGAAGTGGCTAAATGACAAAGTATCTGAACTTCTGCTTAAGATAAAGGACATAACTAGGCAAAAAGTTATGCATGGGAAGATAACATGGCAGGAATGAAAATAGCATCAATAAGGATAGTAATATTGTGGGCATTTTTTTCTTTTTGAAAATTTTCTTAAATTACGTTATTATGCTATGTTTTCAGTTTTTAAAAAGGACCAAAAAATGGGGAGGGGCAGTACAGGAAAACACACCGTGGGAACAGAGTCATGCACACAGATGTTTTGCGTAAGCTAAATTTTCAGACATCTGCCTTTGTGCAAGACTGGAAAAAGTAGAGCTGCTGTCAACAAGTTCTTCTCTGTAGTGAGAGAGGGGTGGAGCCTGAGAGAAAGTGAACTGTGAAGAAACCAACAATCTGAAGCCACAGGGCTGAAGAACAAATAGTTTCTTAGATTAAGTTCCTCATTTATGAGCTACCCCTCTTCCCAAAATGCTTTGCCATCGGCAATGTCTACTACTCAAATAAGGAGACCTTAAGCTGCCTATATGTCTCCACTTCAGTGACTGAGGTTCTCTGTCAGTAGCGCTACTTAGCTTTACGCAAGATATCCCATCCCTGTAGGAGATGAGATATGGTACAATACACTGTATAAAAATCTGGGTGAGATGCAAATTGCCCCAATCCTCCCTTCATTTTCCAATTCCAAATAAAAGAAAGCTTATCATGCATAGAAAACTCATGTAAAAGCAAAGATAATACAGTTATTCATCTGCTCTACTGCCTTGCTTTGATACATGTTTATTTCTGTTTAATTAAATGAATACTTCTGGGCCTATATTGTTTGCTCTTGCATGTAAGGCAATGAAGGGAAACTGCCATTCACACTGCTTTACATAGTGCCCCGTGTAACGCTATATACACAGTGCTTAATGAATGTGATCTGAAAATGGTAGTAGGGATGCTGAAGACTCAAGCACACTCTGGAAGATAATAAAGTATAGAAGATATTACAAAACCTCTTCTCTGGTGCACGTGAAGAACACGAAGGTGACTTGGCAGGAATGGAAATGGCTCTAAGTAAGGAACTTAACATTGTGGGTTATTTTTTCTTTTTTTGAAAATTTTCTTAAATGATATTACTCTGTGTTTTTAATTTTTATAAAGGACCAAAGTGATTCTGGGGTGGGGGCTAGGGCAGCTCTTCTGGCAGGTGAGAAAGCCCACACTTGTCATAAAAACCACAGGAAAGGCCTTGGCCTTATCTGTTCTTGTTTACAGCCTTCAATCAGGCCTCATGCTAGGGGGAACTTCTTCCACTTGAAAAATAACTTTCAATTTACTTGCAAAGTTCTATCTGGTGTTCTGTCTTGTACTTCCCTTTTCTGAGAAGTTGGGTGTATTGTATGGGATACTCCCATACATCTACCTTCTGGGCAAGCTGACTACAAAAGACATGGGAAATCTCTTGTTCAGGCACAGTAGCCTCTCTTAGGTCCTATATATGCTCCTCTTCCTGAATTCTCATCAGCCAGTTAATTCCACATAGTTCGCAGGACCCTCATTTTCCTGTTGGCGACAGCACAAGCTACAACAGACCAGATTATAATTTAATCAACTAGATACAGATTTTAACTCAAAGGTGTAATACATGCAAAACAGAGGAAGGTACCTGTTCTTTCTGTACTCATATAATCTAACTGGAGTTTTGAAACGTGATGTCAGAACCTATTCTAGATGGGCAGGGTGGCTCATGCCTGTAACCCAGCACTTTGGGAGGCTGAGGTGGGTGGATCGCCTGAGGTCAGGAGTTCAAGACCAGTCTGACCAACATGGTGAAACCTCATCTCTACTAAAAATACAGAATTAGCTGAGCGTGGTGGCACATGCCTGTAATCCCAGCTACTTGGGAGGCTGAGGCAGGGGAATCAGTTGAACCCGGGAGGCAGAGGTTGCACAGAGCCAAGATTGTGCCATTACACTCCAGCCTGGGCAACAACAGCAAAACTCTGTCTCAAAAATAAAAACAAAAAACCCCCCAAAAAAACCTATTCTAAGGACCCAAATTTGGTCTTTTTTTTTTTTTTTTTTTAAAAGAGACGGAGTCTTCCTCTGTTGCCCAGGCTGGAGTGCAGTGGCATGTTCTCAGCTCACTGCAACCTTCACCTCCCAGGTTCTAGCAATTCTCCTGCCTCTGCCTCCCGCATAGCTGGGATTACAGGCACATGCCACCATGCCCAGCTAATTTTTGGTATTTTAGTAGAGAAAAGGTTTCACCGTGTTGCCCAGGCTGGTCTCAAACTCCTGAGTTCAGGCAATCCACCCATCTTGGCCTCCCAAAGTGCTAGGATTATAGGCGTGAGCCACCACACCTAGCCGTTAATATTTTTTAAAAAGGTGTTCTAGTTGATTCTGAAACTCAGTTTGGTTTGAAAACTTTTCAAGAATACATCATAGATTTCATTCAACAGGTATTTGTTGAGAGCTTATTATGTGGCAGGTCCCATTCAAGGCACTGGAATACAGCAATGAACTTTTATAAAAGCCAGGGAATCGGCCGGGCGCAGTGGCTCATGCCTGTAATCTCAGCACTTTCGGAGGGCGAGGCAGGTGGATCACGAGGTCAGGAGATCGAGACCGTCCTGGCTAACACGGTGAAACCCTGTCTCTACTAAAAATACAAAAAATTAGCCAGGCATGGTGGTGTGCACCTGTAATTCCAGCTACTCAGGAGGCTGAGGCAGGAGAATTGCTTGAACCCAGGAGGCGGAGGTTGCAGTGAGCCGAGATCGCACCACTGCACTCCAGCCTGGGCGACAGAGCGAGAATCAGTCTCCAAAAAAAAGGAAGAAAGAAAGAAAAAAAAAAAAGCCAGGGAATCCCATTATTGGGTATATACCCAAAAGATTCTAAATCATTCTACTATAAAGACACATGCCACATGCACATGTATGTTTACTGCAGGTATACTTACAATAGCAAAGACTTGGAACCAACCTGAATGCCCATCAATGATAGACTGGATAAAGAAAATGTGGCACATATACACCATGGAATACTATGCAGCCATAAAAAAGGAATGAGTTCATGTCCTTTGCAGGGACATGGATGAAGCTGGAAACCATCATTCTCAGCAAACTAACACAGGAACAGAAAACCAAACACTGCATGTTCTCACTCATAAGTGGGAGTTGAACAATGAGAACACATGGACACAGGAAGGGGAACATCACATACTGGGGCCTGTCAGAGGGCTGGGGGCAAGAGGAGGGAGAGCAGTAGGACAAAGACCTAATCCATGTGGGGCTTAAAATCTAGATGACGGGTTGATAGGTACAGCAAACCACCGTGGCACATGTATACCTATGTAAGAAACCTGTACGTTCTGCACATGTATCCCAGAACTTAAAAGAAAAAAAAAAAAGCCAGGGAATCAACAGATTTGTGACAGTGGAGGTAGAGAGAGACAAATAAGTAAAATGTCAGGTGATAATAAATGCTGTGAAGTAAGCAGCGGGTAAGAGGCTAAAAAATGACAAGGTGCACTACTGTTTTAGGTAAGGTGGTCAAGATGATATTTGAGCAGAGACTTAAATAAACAACAAAACAAACACACTGACTGCCCTCTCCAGAAGAGAGGGGAGGCAGAACCCTTCTTCCTCCATGGAAGGACATCTATTCAATCCATTCTGGAACCTGGGTAGACATAAGTCAGGTGAAAGGAGGTTGGGAGGGAAAAGAAAGGAGATTCCAGGCAGGGGGAACACGTGCAAAGGCCTGGTCAGGGAGAGAGAACAACTTCAATCCTATTGTATGGCAAAACAGTGGAGAGAGGGCTTCAGTAAAGATAGGGAGAGGTACAGATTTGGAAGGGGTTTCTATGGCTTGCTAAGGGATCTAGACTTTATTCTGAGGCTAAGAGAGAGCCAGAGTTAGCATTTCTAGAAAGATTCCTCCAACTACAATATAGAGAATGGATTGGAAGAGGGGTAAAACTTAGAAAAAGGGAGATAGATGTTACTTTGGTATTCCAGGCAAGAAACAAAGGTGGTCTGATCTGAGCTAATGAGAATAAAGAGAATATAGATAACATGGGGGCAATTTATCTAGTTTATTTCTTAGTACTATGGTAAATTTACTCCATGAAGGTATTCAAATTATAAGAAAAACAAGATAAATGTTTTGATATGTGAAAATCCTTTGCATTCATAAAGAATGTGTTTTCCTTGAAGTTCTTGATTCTTCTGACAGGTCCTTGTCTTTAAAAAATTGCAAGGCTTTGAGTCACCTAGCAGGGTCAAAAAAGAAGTCTATCTACATGGCTATTGCCTTTCATACCATCTGCCTTTGCCCAAACTTTTCTCGAAATAGGTTTTTTCCACCATCTCAATTTTGTCTTTTTTTTTTTTTGAGACGGAGTCTTGCTCTGCCACCCAGGCTGGAGCGCAGTGGCCGGATCTCAGCTCACTGCAAGCTCCGCCTCCCGGGTTTATGCCATTCTCCTGCCTCAGCCCCCTGAGTAGCTGGGACTATAGGCGCCGGCCTCATCGCCCGGCTAGTTTTTTGTACTTTTAAGTAGAGACAGGGTTTCACCGTATTAGCCAGGATGCTCTCGATCTCCTGACCTCGTGATCCGCCCGTCTCGGCCTCCCAAAGTGCTGGGATTACAGGCTTGAGCCACCGCGCCCGGCCTCAATTTTGTCTTAAGTTACACTTGTGAATCCTCAGATTTGGATATCAAATCTCCCTTAACCTATCTACCAGCTGCCAGCCAATCATCTTGGACAAGCCAGGGAAGCTTATAGACAATTCTTCCTTATGTCATTTTGTTATCACACACGTCTATATCATTTCCTGCTAGGCACCAAACTTATAGCATTAGGGAGGAACAGCTGAAGAGAACGCTTTTACACAAAGGATTTCCCTCCTTCCTTATCCCCCATTCAACGGATATGGCAATATACTGACGGGCTCTAGTCAAATGAACAATAATGCAGATAAATTCTGAAACTATCATTTTAAACCAATAATAGACAAAGAAAGTTCAGTTTCCTGAACACAGTAACAAGGAAAAGATGAATTGGAAATCTGAAGCCAGCTTCAATCAAAAGAAGACAAGTGAATTTTACAAATTCATCTGTATTACATTACAATAGGATGTTAATGAAGAACTGGCAAGCAGGTAATGCTAAATTTCTTTGACTCTCAGCTAAATTAAGTAATCCATTATTAAAAAGTATCTATGAGAAGGCAGTTTTCAGGAACTTGAATTTCCTCAGTTCTAAAATCAGTAATTCTGTAAAACATGGCAGACGGAGAATGAGAACAGAATTTACATTAAAGATGAACCACAGGCTATCCCCTAGGAAAGAACTGGTGGAGTGAGTCCAGAGAATAAGATTTGATCCAATCTGTATCTTAACCACAGAAAAGTTGTCATATTTTAATAGGTGACTAACTTTGCTTCTTATCTCTCTTCTATAAATGCAATTGTAACACTTAGAAAGATGTTAGAATCCACAGCTAATATGTCACTGAAAGGGGAAAAACGGAAAACCCTTCCTCTAAGATCTGGAACATGACAAGGATGCTGCTTTTACCACTGTTATTCAAAATAGTGCTAGAAGTCCTAGCTAGGGCAATCAGACAAGAAAAGAAACAAAGAGCATCTCAGCTGGAAAGGAAGAAGTCAAATTATCCTTGTTTGCAGGCCAGGCGCGATTGCTCACACCTGTAATCCCAGCACTTTGGGAAGTCAAGGTGGGCAGATCACAAAAGGTCAGGAGTTCGAGGCCAGCCTGGCCAACATTGCAAAACCCCTTCTCTACTAAAAATACAAAAATTAGCCAGGTGTGTTCTCGAACTTCTAGCCTCATATGATCCAGCCTCCCAAAGTGCTGGGATTACAGGCATGAGTCACTGTGCCCTGGCAGATGATATGATCTTATATTTGAAAAAAATCTAAAGACTCCACCAAAAAACTATTAGAACTGATAAATTCAGTAAAATTATGGGATACATAATCAGCATACAAAAATCAGTAGCATTTCTATATGCCAACAGCAAACAATCTGAAAAAGAAATTTAAAAAGTAATCCCATTTACAGTAGTCACACATAAAATTAAATGCCTCAGAATTAACCAAAGAAGTGAACAATCTCCATAATAAAAACTATCACACACAGGTGAAAGAAATTGAAGAGGACACCAAAAAAGGAAAAGATATTCCATGTTCATGGATTGAAAGAATCAACATTGTGAAAATGTCTATACTACCCAAACGATCTACAGATTCAATGCAATCCCTATCAAAATACCAATGACATTCTTCACAGAAATAGAAAAAATAATCCTAAAAATTTACATGGAACCACAACATACCCAGAATAGTCAAAACCATCCTAAGCAAAAGGAACAAAACCAGAGGAATCACATTATCTGACTTCAAATTATATTACAGAGCTATAGTAACCAAAAGAGCATGGTAATGCCATAAAAAGAGACACATAGATCAATGAGATATAACAGAGAATCCAGAAACAAATCCATACATCTACAGTGAACTCATTTTTGACAAAAGTGTCAAGAACATCCATTGGGGAAAGGACAGTCTCTTCAATAAATGATGTCGGAAACACTGATGTTCATATGCACAAGAGTGAAACTAGCCTCCATCTCTCGCCATATACAAAGTCAAATCAAAATGGATTAAATATTTAAATCTAAGACCTCAAACTATGAAATCACTACAAGAAAACATTGGGGAAACTCTCCAGGACACTGAACTGGGCAAAGATTTCTTGAGTAAACAGGTAACCTAAGCAAAAATGGACAAACAGGATCACGTCAAGTTAAAAAGCCTCTGCACAGCAAAGGAAACAACAAGGAGACAACCCACAGAATGGGAAAAAATATCTATAAACTATCCATCTGACAAGGGATTGATAACCAGATTAATATAAGAAGCTCAAACAACTCTACAGGAAAAAATCTAATAATCTGATTTAAAAAGGGGTAAAGGGTCTGAATAGACATTTCTCAAAAGACGACATAGAAATGGCAAACAGTTACATGAAAAGGTGCTTAACATCACTGATCATCAGAGAAATGCAAACCAAAACTACAATGAGATATCATCTTATCCCAGTTAAAATGGCTTTAATCCAGAAGACAGGAAATAATAAATGCTGGTGAGGATGTGGAGAAAAGGGAACCCTCATATGCTGTTGGTAGGTATGTAAATTAGTATAACCACTATGGAGAACAGTTTGGAAGTTCCTCAAAAAACTAAATAGAACTACTATACGATCCAGCAATCCCGTAGCTGGGCATATACCCAAAGAAAGGAGATCAGTATATAAAGAGAGGCCGGGCGCGGTGGCTCAAGCCTGTAATCCCAGCACTTTGGGAGGCCGAGACGGGTGGATCACGAGGTCAGGAGATCAAGACTATCCTGGCTAACATGGTGAAACCCCGTCTCTACTAAAAAATACAAAAAACTAGCCGGGCGAGGTAGCAGGCGCCTGTAGTCCCAGCTACTCGGGAGGCTGAGGCAGGAGAATGGCGTGAACCCGGGAGGCGGAGCTTGCAGTGAGCTGAGATCCGGCCACTGCACTCCAGCCTGGGTGACAGAGCGAGACTTCGTCTCAAAAAAAAAAAAAAAAAAAAAAAAGAGATACCTGTACTTCCATGTTCATTGCAGCTCTATTCACAATGGCTAAGATTTGGAAGTAACCTGTGTCCATCAACAAGTGAATGAATAAAGAAAATGTGGTACACGTATACAATGGGGTACTATTAAGCTATAAAAAGAATGAGATACCATCTTTTGCAACAACATGGATGGTCTGGAGGTCATTATGTTAAGTGAAATAAGCCAAGCACAGAAAGACAAACTTCATATACTCTCACTTATTTGTGGGAGCTAAAAATTAAAACAATTGAACTTACGGAGATAGGGAGTAGAATGATGGTTACCAGAGACTGGCAAGGGTAGTAGGTGTGGGGATGGTTAATGGGCACAAAAATATAGTTACATAGAATAAGATCTAGTATTTGATAACACAACAGGGTGACTAAAGTCAACAATAATTTATTGTACATTTAAAATAAGTAAAAGAGGCCAGGCATGGTGGCTCACACCTGTAATCCCAGCACTTTGAGAGAGGCCAAGATGGGCAAATGGCTTGAGCTCAGAAGTTCAAGACCAACCTGGGTAACATGGTAAAAGCCCATCTCTACTAAAAATACAACAAATTAGTTTAGTGTGGTTGCACACACCTGTGGTCCCAGCTACTTGGGAGGATGAGGCGGGAGGACTGCTTGAACCCAGGAGGTTGAAGCTGCAGTGAGCTGTGTTCACTCCAGCCTGCGTGACAAAGCAAGACCCTGTCTAAAAAGAAAAATAAATAAATAAATAAAATATATATATAATTTGTTTGTAACACAAAGGAACGAAAAATGCTGGAGGTGACAGATACTCCATTTACCCTGATATGATTTGACTTTTCTATTTTTTTTTTTTTTTGGAGACAAGGTCTTACTCTGTCACCCAGGCTGGAGCAGAGTGGCATGATCACCGCTCACTGTAGCCTTGACCTCTAGGGCTCAGGTAATCATCTCACTCCAGCCTCCCAAATAATTGGGACTACAGATGTGTGCCAATGTTTTTTGGTATTTTTTGTAAAGACAGCTAATTTTTGTTATTTTTTGTAGAGACAGCGTTTCACCATGTTGCCCAGACTGGTCTCGAACTCCTGGGCTCAGGTGATCTGCGTGCCCCGGCCTTCCAAAGTGCTGGGATTACAGGCATGAGCCGCTGCACCCAGCCTAATGTGATTATTACACATTGCATGCCTGTATCAAAGTATCTCTTGTACCCCATAAATATATATACCTACTACATACCCACATAAGTTTTTTTTTAATTTTAAAAGGATATGAAAATAAAATATGATGAAAAATATGATAAGGTGACTGTTACATTCAGAATACAGCTATTTGAGAAGGGGCTCATCACTGGAAGTTCAAAATATCTCTAAATCAAACCTTTCCATAAATGGACTTACAGTTCTCAGATCATGTTTTCATTGACTTGGTAGAGGCAGTAAACAGTAGGTACACACTTGGCTAAGACTCAACTGACCAGGATTTTCTAATCACACTTCACTTATGGCTGGGGGCCTTTGAGTCAGTTTTAGCATTTTAGTCAGTTTCTCTACTTACATGAGATAAAGGTAGTATCTCAACATTTAAAGGCAGATAGAAAAAACGTGGAATTGACAGGTGACTTGGAGTTCTTGCTCTGTCACTAACGAATCATATAACATGTGGTGACACAATCCAGATCTCATTTCCTCATATTAACACTATAAATTCTTAAAAGTTAATGATGCTAGGAGATTATCACTGGGGACCTCAAAAGCACTCTATTAAAGATGAGATCACCATATTTCTATAGCATTAAATATGCAAAAATACCAACTAGGTTTTTCATAGCAGAAAAAGTCATTTATTTTATTAATTAAATTAGTTAATTAATTAATTTTGAGATGGAGTCTCACCCTGTCGTCCAGGCTGGAGTACAATGGCATGATCTTGGCTCACTGCAACCTCTGCCTCCCGGGTTCAAGCGATTCTCGTGCCTCAGCCTCCTAAGTAGCTGGGATTACAGGCATGCGCCACCACACCCGGCTAATTTGTGTATTTTTAGTAGAGATGGGGTTTCACCATGTTGGCCAGGCTGGTCTTGAATTCCTGGCCTCAAGTGATCTGTCCACCTGGGCCTCCCAAAGTGCTGAGATTACAGAAGTAATTCTTAAAGAATGCCTCTAAAGGTTATGTCACAATGGCCTGGCTTCTCTGCAAATGTGACTGTTCAGACCCTATAGGATACTAAACCCTATTCAGTAATCAAACAATTAATTTGCTCGTTCATTGGATCCTTGCTTCCACTGGAAAATTTTTCTGCAAATAGAATCCTGTCTCTCCAGCCCCCTCACCCCACAACCCCAGAGTTGGTCAATTAAAAAAGAAAGAGATGAAGGGAGAATTTCTTCCACAAAAATTATTGTAACAGAGAGCCTGCTTGGGTGATTTTACACTCACAAAAGAGGGTAAAAGACAGCTGCCTGAGCTAAAGTGTGGTGAAGTGGTATCTCCTGCATTGGTTATATTATTGATTCACTTAGTCCCCTAGAAAAGTCATTTTGCCTCTCTGCATCTGAGTTTCTTCATCTGTGAAACTAAATTAATGATATCTACCTTGTCTCACATACTTGGGAATAAAATATTTCTTTCTTAGTAGTCAAAAGCTTGCAGAAGCATTCTAAAAAGTAGCAAGCACCAGGATTATATAAATGCAAATTATTATTCTAAAGAAATAAGGTATATGAAAAGCTTAGGCTTTACCTTTCACATTCGGAATAAATGTTAAATTCTGGACAACGAAATAGAAACAGAAACCACCCTCCAGGCATGTTTTCATGTGGAATTAACTTCTGGCTTCTTTCTGAAATAATTTGCTTCGGCTTTTTAAAACAATTTTCTGGTCTAGTGCAAAAAACTTTACTTAAGGTAACTGAGCAGCTGGAAAGAGCATTTCAGCCTGTAAGCATAACAAAAAGTGTTCCTATTTCGTTAAATATAATTCTAACAGTAGAAATGGAGACCAGCTAAGGTCATTTTACTGTCTCTCTCTATATCAGCCAAGTTCACACCTCGCTATATTTAGGCAAGGTATGCACACCCATTAAAGATAGAAGGAGACTCAGGCTTAGGCTCATAGCAGTGAGGTCATTACCTCAGCTGAGGGGAAAAGACACTAACAGAAAAACTGTATTGATGTGTTCCTTGGAAACCAACAGAAGAACCAATGATCAATTTTATTTCATCCTGAATAGATAAATGTATAATCTCTAATATGTACCTAGCAATCTCTACCACACGTAACTCTGGTACAGTCACGCCTAAAGTAAAGCAGCAAATATCTTTCAGGTAACTCACTTTCCAGAACTGCCTGCCATGCCTTAGCCAGAGACAAGAGCTACCCAGGTCAACAGGGTAAAATGTTCAGCAGTTTAGTCTCCTGGGAAATGGAAAAAAACAGGTTTTCAACCTGGGAATCATCATTGTATCAATAACACCAGGGTCTAGCTGGGAAGTCTTCCAGCAGTCTTTTAGTTGACAGCTTCCTGGATTCAGCATCCAGCAAAGGAAGAACCAAATGGGGACAGAGCTCACTTATAGATTTAGTAAAAACAAGCAAACAAATAAAAAACAAAACAAAAGCAAATCTTGTGGAACAGGGATTTTCTAATAAAGAGTGTGTTGAAGCGAGTCAGGCACAATAGGTGTCCTCAAGAGGAATGTAAGAAAACCCCACTAACAACCAGATGTTTTTGGAACCTCCTCAACTGTCAGGGGAAAAAAATTAAATAAATTGAAAGAATGCAGTAAACATACTTCTGAAACGTAAGTATTACAAATAGAAATGTTTATCTTCATTCAAAGAAACTGCATGTTGCAATTATGAAATTTCTTCTGCAGGAAAGTTAAACAGATGTTAGCTGTTTCCCCAAAGGTTTTCTAATGTCACTGAAGAGGATTATGAAATCTGTTGTACTTTTTTTTCCAAATCAGCAGTTAGTGATATAAAGGTAATATTTTGAATGTTTTACTTTCCTCTTCATATTTAAACAATAGTTACCAAACAGAAACTTAACATACAGTTTATATGCATTTAGGCACTCATTTTCCAATATTTACTTCTAAACCAAAAGTTGTTTATAAATAGTTCAATACTTTAAAAAGGGTGAATTTTGAAAAATCTTGTTTCTTCTGTATTAAAAACACTATTTAATGAAAAATGTCTATCTAAATATTCTCATTTAACACTAAAAAGCTGAAATAGGCTGGGTGCGGTGCCTCAAGCTTGTAATCCCAGCACTTTGGGAGGCCAAGATGGGCGGATCACTAGGTCAGGAGATCAAGACCATCCTGGCTAACACGGTGAAGCCCCGTCTCTACTAAAAAATACAGAAAACTAGCCAGGCGAGGTGGCGGGCACCTATGGCCCCAGCTACTGGGGAGGCTGAGGCAGGAGAATGGCGTGAACCCGGGAGGCGGAGCTTGCAGTGAGCTGAGATCCGGCCACTGCACTCCAGCCTGGGCGACAGAGCGAGATTCCATCTCAAAAAAAAAAAAAAAAAAAAAAGCTGAAATAATCCCCTTGGAGGAAAAAATTGTAAGATACGTAAGTTTCTTCTTCATAGGGTGTTTAATTTCTTTCTTTCTTTTTTTTTTTTTTGAGATGGAGTCTTGCTCTGTCGCCCAGGCTAGAGTGCAGTGGTGCAATCTTGGCTGTCTGCCTCACTGCTACCTCCACCTCCCAAGTTCAAGTGATTCTCCTGCCTCAGCCTCCCAAGTAGCTGGGACTACAGGCCCCCGCCACCACACTCAGCTAATTTTTGTATTTTTAGTAGAGACGGGGTTTCACCATATTGGCCAGGCTGGTCTCGAACTCCTGAACTTGTGATTTTCCCACCTTGGTCTCCCAAAGTGCTGGGATGACAGGCATAAGCCACCGCACCTGGCCTAATTTCTAAGCGAGATAAAATGGTCTGAGTTTTCTCAAGGCTTTCTATGCCTTGAGAAAGCCCAGAAATTTTTGCCAGCACAAATAAGCAAATGGCAATGAGGCAAAAATGACACATACAATGTGGTTGCTCACACTTCCAAAAATTCGTAACTATGCCTGGTAGGCTGCAGAATTCAGCCATAGTAGCAAAGAATGGCTTAATGGGTTGAGTTATTGGCCCTCAGTGCACAAACAGTTAAACAGCACATTCATTCCACTAAATATCCAAGCCTAGGGCAGTGGTCTTCATTCCTAAACCTCCTAACAATCTCTTTATAATTAATTCAATAGGTATCTATAGTAAAAGCAATTAGAAACTCTCCTATTGCCTCTCAAACTTTTTCTTGAGAGTAATAGCCTTAAATCAATTTTGCCTCCCTGGACTAGTTCAAGCACTAGCAATATTTTACCCCAATGTCGCTTCATTTTATTACCGCATAGGTTGTGCTGAGAAACACAAATAGTCAGGCTTTATTGTAATATTCCAAGTTTTCTTTAAACAAATACCATTCTTGGAATATCTACTCTAAGATTATTAAGAGGGAGAGAGTATTCAAAAGGCTGCATAATCCTCAATAGAGAGAAAACATTAGCTCACATTCTTTCAGCTTGGGGAAATCATGAGTGTTTTTTTTTTTTTTTTTTTTGAGACGGAGTCTCACTCTGTCGCCGGGGCTGGAGTGCAGTGGCCGGATCTCAGCTCACTTCAAGCTCCGCCTCCCGGGTTCACGCCATTCTCCTGCCTCAGCCTCCCGAGTAGCTGGGACTACAGGCGCCCGCCACCTTGCCCGGCTAGTTTTTTTGTATTTTTTAGTAGAGACGGGGTTTCACAGTGTTAGCCAGGATGGTCTCGATCTCTTGACCTCGTGATCCACCCGTCTCGGCCTCCCAAAGTGCTGGGATTACAGGCTTGAGCCACCGCGCCCGGCCGAGTGATTGTTTAAAAATGGATAAATAAATCTCAGTGGTTAAGTTCAAAAAGCTTAAAAAGAATTTACTTGGGTTTCTAAGTCAAATACCTAAAGCAGTCCATTCAAAGTTTGTAATTGGGGATGGGGAGGATGTTGGGGGAACATCATTAGATTCCTTTGAGAATCAGATGAAAGCTATGGGCTTTTCCTCCAGAAAAAATTAATGCTCTGCTCATATATAGGTCCACATTTGCATATTATTTCAGTGTATTCATGAATTTCCTGGTCCAAAACTCTGGACTAAAGGAACCTGATAAATCCCCTAAAGAAATTATGGGTAGGTAAGAATTAATAGCCTCCCCACTACTACCTCTCACTTTTTAATAGATAACAGCTCACTCTTAATAAGAGGCAAACACTGAATGATTTTTGCTTGGCTTTAAATTTGAAACCAGAGGAAACACAATGAATGGGAGTTTCACAGGTTCTTTTGTTAATACTGCGGACTCTCATTTTAAAGCATACTATAGGGCCAGGTGTGGTGGCTCATGCCTGTAATCCCAGAACTTTGGGAGGCTGAGGCAGGTGCATCACTGGAGGTCAAGAGTTTGAGACCAGCCTGCCCAACACGGTGAAACTCCGTCTCTACTAAAAATACAAAAATTAGCTGGGCATGGTGGCACATGCCTGTAATCCCGCTACTCAGGAGGCTTGAGACAGTAGAATCACTTGAACCTGGGAGGTGGAGGTTGCGGTGAATTGCGATTGTGTCACTGCACTCCAGCCTGGGTGACAGAGCAAGACTCAGTCTCCAAAAATAGATAAATAAATACATAAATAAAGCACACATCAGGCAAATCCTATCAAGACTCTCTACCTGTCCCATCACGCTGGGAGTGTCCTTCACTCCCTATTTCTGAAAAATCCCTCTACAATAAACATTTCTAGCTTGTAATCCCAGCACTTTGGGAGGCTGAGGCGGGCAGCTCACTTAAGCTCAGAAGTTCAAGACCAGCTTGGCCAATGTGGAGAAACCCCGTTTCTACCAAAAATACAAAAATTAGCTGGGTGTGGTGGTGCGTGCTTGTAATCCTAGCTACCTGGGAGGCTGAGGCACGAGAATCACTTGAACCCAGGAGGCGGAGGTTGCAGTGAGCTGAGATTGCACCACTGCGCTAAAGCCTGGACGACAGAGTGATACTATCTCAGAAAGAAAGAAAAAAAAAATTCTATATTACAAAGATTCCCAAGCATTAAGTGAGAGTTGACCTCCTGAGGCCCTACAGTATTAGACATAACAGGATTTCAGTATAATAAAGGATTGTGGATAAGGTTTTGAAATCCATTAAAATTAAATCTGACTAGCAAATGAGGTTTTACACTTCTCTGAACTTGTTGGATACTCTAGAAATGTCAACAGCTACACAGAGCGTGCCATTTGATCACAGCACTTATTTTCCAATAGTATGAGAAATTTAAGATTTTTTTTTTTTTTTTTTTTTTTGAGACGGAGTCTTGCTCTGTCGCCCGGGCTGGAGTGCAGTGGCCGGATCTCAGCTCACTGCAAGCTCCGCCTCCCAGGTTTACGCCATTCTCCTGCCTCAGCCTCCGGAGTAGCTGGGACTACAGGCGCCCGCCACCTCGCCCGGCTAGTTTTTTCTATTTTTTGGAGAGACGGGGTTTCACCGTGTTAGCCAGGATGGTCTCGATCTCCTGACCTCGTGATCCGCCCGTCTCGGCCTCCCAAAGTGCTGGGATTACAGGCTTGAGCCACCGCGCCCGGCCAATTTAAGATCTTATGCAGAAAGTGATTCAGCATGAAAGGAAATGACTAGATTTAGGGCTTTACTGATCTTGATTTTATAATCCACACTACATGGGAAAAGAGATTAAACAAAAGGTGTAACAGTTACTATAAAGGCTAATTTTTTGGCCGGGCGTGGTGGCTCACGCCTGTAATCCCAGCACTTTAGGAGGCCAAAGTGGGTGGATCACGAGGTCAGGAGATCAAGACCATCCTGGCTAACACGGTGAAACCCCATCTCTACTAAAAATATGAAAAATTAGCTGGGCATGGTGGCACACGCCTGCAGTCCCAGCTACTCAGGAGGCTGAGGCAGGAGAATCGCTTTAACCCAGGAGGTGGAGGTTGTAGTGAGCCAAGATCGCGCCACTGTACTCCAGGCCTGGGCGACAGAACAAGACTCTGTCTCAAAAAAATAAAATAAAATAATAATAATTTTAAAAAGGGCCAGGCGCAGTGGCTCACGCCTGTAATCCCAGCACTTTGGGAGGCTGAGGCAGACAGATCACTAGGTCAGGAAATCGAGACCATCCTGGCTAACACGGTGTCTCTACCAAAAACACAAAAAATTAGCTGGGTGTGGGGGAAGGCGCCTGTAGTCCCAGGTACTCGGGAGGCTGAGGCAGGAGAATGGCATGAACCTGGGAGGCGGAGCTTGCAGTGAGCCTAGATGGTGCCACCGCACTCCAGCCTGGGCAATAGAGCGACACTTCATCTCAAAATAATAATAATAATAATAATAATAATAATAATTTTTGTAACAGTTAACAATCCTAATCTATTTTCATTATGTCTATTAATGCAGTGGCCGTATATTATTTAGATTACCTGTTATATATACCTAAAAATCAACTTACACATTTACATAAAACTAGGTCTACACTTTGGTTTGTGGTTCAAGTGACAGTTTAACAGTTTTCTGACTATTTTCTCTAAAATTGTCTCTCCCTACCAGCTTTCTTTCTGTCCTGCATTATTTTTTCTTTAGAGCTATATCATCAGCTAATTATTTATTTATAGTAATTTATTTACAGTCTGGAATGTAAGTTCCAGAGCTGTGACTTGGCCTTTTTTTGTCCACTGATGCATTCCTAGTGCCTAGAACATGGTAGGTGACCAATAAATGAATTAATATTTTACTAAGTAGGGATATGAAATTAACTATAGGCAAATAAGGCACAGTACAAAAGCATGGGATATAAAGTTAGAAGACCTGAATTTCAGTCACTTCCCTTTTTTCATTTTCAACAAGTCATTTAATCTCTTGAACCTCAATCTTGTTCCTTTAAAATGATGCTGAAATACTACAACACATGGTTATTCCAAGGGTTACTGCAAATAACAGAAGTGAAAACTTGTAGTATTACTATAACCCAGCAGTTATTCTCAGAACACTACCAAAAATTCCATAAAGTAGATTGATCTTGAGAAAGCAAGATACTCTGACACCTTACCTTTGATCTTACAGAACAGTAAAGGCAGAACGAAATAGTGAGAAAAGTCACAGGCTTGAACTTCACTTACCAGCTGGTTGACCTTGAGAAAGTCTCTTTTTTATTTATTTATTTATTTAATTTTATTGTATGTTAAGTTCTAGGGTACGTGTGCACAACGTGCAGGTTTGTTACATATGTATATATGTGCCATGTTGGTGTGCTGCACCCATTAACTTGTCGTTTACATTAGATATATCTCCTAATGCTATCCCTCCCCGCTCCCCCGACCCCACGACAGGCCCCGGTGTGTGATGTTCCCCACCCTGTGTCCAAGTGTTCTCATTGTTCAATTTGCACTTATAAGGGAGAACATGTGGTGTTTGGTTTTCTCTCTTTGCGATAGTTTGCTCAGAATGATGGTTTCCAGCTTCATCCATGTCCCTACGAAGGATATGAACACACCCTTTTTTTATGGCTGCACAGTATTCCATGGCGTATATGTGCCACAGTTTCTTAATCAAGTCTTTCATTGATGGACATTTGGGTTGGTTCTGAGTCTTTGCTATTGTGAATAGTGCCACAATAAACATACGTGTGCATGTGTCTTTATAGCAGCATGATTTATAATCCTTTGGGTTTATATCCAGTAATGGGATAGCTGGGTCAAATGGTATTTCTAGTTCTAGATCCTTGAGACCTTGAGAAAGTCTCTTAAACTCTCTGAGGCTTAATTTTCTTTTTTTTCTCTTGAGACGGAGTCTCGCTCTGTTGCCCAGGCTGGAATGCAATGATGCAATCTTGGCTCACTGTAAGCTCTGCCTCCCAGATTCACGCCATTCTCCTGCCTCGGCCTCCCAAGTAGCTGGGACTACAGGCACCTGCCACCATGCCCGGCTAATTTTTTTGTATTTTTTAGTAGAGACGGGGTTTCACCATGTTAGCCAGGATGGTCTCGATCTCCTGAACTCGTGATCTGCCTGCCTCAGCCTCCCAAAGTGCTAGGATTACAGGCGTGAGCCACTGCGCCTGGCCTCTGAGGCTTAATTTTCTTATCTATAAGATGAGAGGAAAAGGCCGGGCGCGGTGGCTCAAGCCTGTAATCCCAGTACTTTGGGAGGCCGAGATGGGCGGATCACGGGGTCAGGAGATCGAGACCATCCTGGCTAACACGGTGAAACCCCGTCTCTACTAAAAATACAAAAAAAACTAGCCGGGCGAGGTGGCGGGCGCCTGTAGTCCCAGCTCCTCGGGAGGCTGAGGCAGGAGAATGGCGTAAACCCGGGAGGCGGAGCTTGCAGTGAGCTGAGATCCGGCCACTGCACTCCAGTCCAGGCCACAGAGCGAGACTCCGCCTCAAAAAAAAAAAAAAAAAAAAAGATGAGAGGAAAAAAATACTAACCGCCTCAAAAGCACAATTGTTTGAATCAGATGTTACATGAATTGCGAAAAAGCTTTTAAAACTATAATGTGGTATATATATTTTTAATTAAATAAATTAATCAGTTTCCTAAAAACAAAACTCTAATCTTGATTGTTACACCAGCCAAACGAAGGAAATACTATTGCAGAAGTTCTCACATGGAAAGAAAGTAAGTATACATATTCTCAACTCTTAGTGCAGGTTCTCCAACTTTAGCAAGAGGATAGACTAGAACAAGAAAAAATTTACAGGAAGATAAAAAAATAGAGAAAACAGGGATTCAGAAACAGCATAAATGACTGCAGAGTTCTAATCAAATCCACTGTCTATTTAACTTCACATCTCAGTCAGGGATGGACTGTGACCTGTACAGGGTTTGGTGCCGGAAGGGTCCCAGAATTGGTTTAACGCTCTGCTGTCTTGAAATTCTTGTTTCTGAACAACAACAGCCCCCGCCTTTTCACTTTGCACCAGGCCCTGAAAATTATATGGCTGTCCCGCTCACAATCTTTCTACTAGACTACAGGACAAGGATAACAGCTTAGCTTACAGTCTCTCAATAATTCTATATGTAGGGACCCCTGCTAACTTAAAGGACATTCCCTAAAAAGTAAACTTTGAATCAGACTGAAGATTATGTATTTGTAGTATCTGAATTCTGAAGTTAGCTAAATACTTAGTAAAAGCCAATTTAATTAGAAAGTGTTAGCCCTAATAATAAATGCAAATATGACTTGCCTTTCCTAACGCTCCATCAGATCCCAATAGGGCAAAAGGTGATGTTAGTATATGAAATACCTGAACCTAATCTAATAGACTTTCCATTAAAAAATCCAACAAAAGGCCCTAGTGATTGTGGTTTACCTTTGGTTTTTTTATTTGATACCTGCATTCTCACAGTAAGTAAAGCAACACACACAGAAACCATTTCTGAAGAGAAATCTCTAACATATCACAATTTAATTAAATTGCATCCTTTAAAAAAGCTTGCTTTCTTTTCTGCTCCTGCTGACTGCAGAAACAGCTAGTGACTTTTCTTTGACTGGAGCTGAAAGGCCAAAGCTGATGAGCTGAACATCTCTCAGGCTGCAATTCAGTTTTTGATGCCTGCATGTCAAAACAACTGCTTTCTCCTTAAAGCTGGATTGACCTCACACTATCTATTTTGAACTTTGAACTCCTTATCAGTCACCTTTGGTCTCTGATAGTAGGTGGACAGGCCAACCACAAAGGTCCACTCTCCAGTGAACAAAGGCTTGCTATGTAAAACAGATGAGCTGCGGGCAGAGATCCGATCTGAAGAGAAGATGCTGAACTCATCCTCTGTTCCAGCACCATGTCCAGAACTGCTGCCACTACAAAAAGTGAAACTTCACCCAAAAGCACTCTCCCTGTCTGTGATTTAAACACACACCTTACGGAAGCATCTTAGTCTCAAAGAGAGGCAGACAACCAACACTACTGAAGCCAGCAGTAACAGACAAGAAACCTCCTTCCTGTCTATTCTTTTTCTTTTATTACCCCCTTTTTTTTTGGTAAATTTGTCATAGGTTTCTGTGGATACTGTTTAGATCTGCTGGTGACATTTAAAGAAAGAGCCTTTGAGAAACATGCATACTTTTCTCTTTTCTCCTATATTCAATACTCATATAGCCTAAAAGATGGAAACTGGTTCAAGAATTTAAATGACTTGTTCCCTAAAAAGTTAACCTCCTCACCTTTGTGAAATATGTCAAGTGCTTTCTATAAATAAGGGCAGGAAATGCTACCTTCATAGCATAGCCCTAGTCACTAAAATAATTTATTTGATCTTCTACTAAAATTTAAGTATCATAGTAAGACAGTACTATGGGAAATCTCAATATACTTAACACTTCCTAAACAGCACAATGAAATGTTGTTCAAGGTCTGAATTAATTTGCTACAGGACCTAGGCAAGTCTGTTTGCTTATCTTTTGGCTTTAAAATTATTTAAGTCTAAAATGGTGATAATTTTAGAATAAACTGACAATGTGGGGAGCAAACCCAAATTCACAAACACTACCCATGTGCTCAGAAACTCCGTGGGATAATTAGTTTCTTCATCGTAACTACTGATGTACTATTATTTCATCTTTCCATTAGTTCTACTCAAATAGCTCACAAACTAAAGCATTTTTCACCAGTACTTAGGTATGAAAGAGGATCTTGGTAACAAAGACAAATGAGAATCAATTTTTCTGGGTCTTCAAGTAGCTCAGATGAACTGAAAGATAGAATCGTATTTTTAAAAACTTTTATTTATCATTTCAGGAGCATTAGAAATATGAATTACTGCCGGGCACGGTGGCTCACGCCTGTAATCCCAGCACTTTGGGAGGCCAAGGCAGGCGGATCACAAGGTCAGTAGATCGAGACCATCCTGGCTAACATGGTGAAACCCCGTCTCTACTAAAAATACAAAAAAATTAGCTGGGCGTGGTGGCACACGCTTGTAGTCCCAGCTACTTGGGAGGCTGAGGCAGGAGAATGGCGTGAACCTAGGAGGCAGAGCTTGTAGTGAGCTGAGATCGTGCCACTGCACTCCAGCCTGGGCGACAGAGCAAGACTCCATCTCAAAAAAAAAAAAAAAAAAAGAAACATGAATTACTACAACTGTTGATGGGAGTGTAGACTGGTCCAGCTGGTGAGCAAACCAGCAGTCTGTATCAAAAGCCCTAGACATATGTATGTCTTTTGTCCTAGCAATCCCCGAATTGACCCTTAGGATAGAAGCAAGGTTGAAGCACAAGGATGTTCATTCATTGAGGTTTTGTTTATAACTGCAAAAAACTGGACATAATCGAAATGTTCAACAATTGGACAGAATATGAATCAGTTTAATGGAAAACAACCAGTTAAAAGGATATGAAAGAAATGCATTTGGGGACAATGGCAGGATGTTCTCAATATGCTGAAAAGAAAATAATGAGGCTGCAAAGCAGTAGACATGAAACAATCCCCTTTTTTTTTCTGAGACACTGTTTTGTTCTTGTTGCCCAGGCTGGAGTGCAGTGGCATGATCTCAGCTCACCGCAACCTCCGCCTGCCAGTTTCAAGCTATTCTCCTGCCTCAGTCTCCTGAGTAGCTGGGATTACAGGCACCTGATACCACGCCTAGCTAATTTTTGTATTTATTTTTTGTACAGACGGGGTTTCACCATGTTGGCCAGGCTGGTCTTGAATTCCTGACCTCGTGATCTGCCCGTCTAAGCTTCTAAAAGTGCTGGGATTACAGGAGTGAGCCACCATACCCGGCCGACAATCCCACTTTTCCTTCTCTTTTTTTTTTGAGATGGAGTCTTGTTCTGTTGACCAGGCTGGAGGGCAGTGGTGCGATATTGGCTCACTGCAACTTCTGCCTCCCGGGTTCAAGTGATTCTCCTGCTTCAGCCTTCCAAGTAGCTATGATTACAGGCACGTGCCACCATGCCCGACTAATTTTTTGTATTTTTAGTAGAGACAGGGTTTCACCATGTTAAACAGGATGGTCTCGATCTCCTGACCTTGTGATCCGCCCGCCTCGGCCTCCCAAAGTGCTGGGATTACAGGTGTGAGCCACCGGGCCCGGCCACTTCACTGATAAGACTAGTTCAGTTAAAAAAATAATAATAAAAAATATCACTCACCTAGGACAAGTTCGTGTGTGTGTGTGTGTGTGTGTGTGTGTGTGTGTGTGTGTGTTTTTGAGACAGGTTCTCGCTCTGTCACCCAGGCTGGAGTGCAGTGGCACAATCACTTACTGCAATGGCACAGCTTACTGAAGCCTTGACCTCCTGGGCTCAAGCAATCCTCCTGGATCAGCCTCCTGGGTAGCTAGGACCAGATGTATATGCCACCACATCCAGCTATATGTATTTTTTTAATTTAATTTTTTGTGGAGGTGAGGTCTCACTATGTTGCTGAGACTGGTCTTGAACTCTTGGGTTCAAGCAGTTCTCTGGCCTTAGTCTCCCAAAGTGCTGGTATTACAGGCATGAGCCACTCACTGTGCCTGGCCAGAAGTTCATTTTTTTTTTTTTTTTTGGGGGGACGGAGTCCCACTTTGTCACATAGTCTGGAGTGCAGTGTCAGGATCTCAGCTCACTGCAACCTCCGCCTCCTGGGTTCAAGCAATTCTCCTGCCTCAGCCTCCCAAGAAGCTAGGATTACAGGCCTGCCCACCATGCCCAGCTAATTTTTGTATTTTTTTTTAGTAGAGATGGGGTTTCACCACGTTGGCCAGGTTGGTCTTGAATTCCTGACCTCAAGTGATCCACCTACCTCAGCCTCCCAAAGTTCTGGGATTACAGGTGTGAGCTCCTGTGCCCAGCCTTTTGACTTTTTTTTTTTGAGACAGAGTCTTGCTCTGTCGCCCTGGCTGGAGTGCAGTGGCGCAATCTCGACTCATTGCAAACTCCGCCTCCCGGGTTCACGCCATTCTCCTGCCTCAGCCTCCCAAGTAGGCGGGACCACAGGCACCAGCCACCACGCCCGGCTAATATTTTGTCTTTTTAGTAGAGACGGGGTCTCACCATGTTAGCCAGGATGGTCTCGATCTCCTGACCTTGTGATCCACTCGCCTCGGCCTCCCAAAGTGCTGAGATTACAGGTGTGAGACACCGTGCCCGGCCTTCTTTTGATTTTTTGAGACAGAGTCTCACTCTGCCACCCAGGCTGGAGTTCAGTAGTACGACCTCTGCTCACTGTAACCTCTGCCTCCCAGGTTCAAGGGATTCACATGCCTCTGCCTCTCGAGTAGCTGGGATTACAGGCATGTCCCACCACGCTGAACTAATTTTTGTATTTTTAGTAGAGGCAAGATTTCACTATGTTGGCCAGGATGGGCTTGAACTCCTGGCCTCAAGCAATCAAAAGTACTGGTATTATAGGCGTGAGTCACCACGCACAGCACAGAAGTTCATTTTTAAGCTGAGTTCATTATCAGCTTTACTGTATTTAATGGTAGACGGTTTTTTTTTAAACGCCTAGGGGATTCTCCATTTGGAAATTTATCCTAAAGTTATTTATAAGATTGTCATAAAGAGCACTGACATTCAATATTTATTTGTTGATTTTGATTCTAATTGAGGAAGATACTAGATTTGTTTTTTTTTTTAAGCATAACAAACTTTTTCATTATGATACTATCATTTTCTGACAAACGGGGCATATGGCCTTACTGAGAATTTCTCCAAGCATCTGAAGTAGCAACAAAACAGGCAGAGAAAATTCCAGTAGCATGGGCATAGTAGACTACGATAACCGGGACTGACTATGGGAGAGCTACAGGGGTGAATAAGCCCCGGCACATTAATAACCAGGAATAATGCATGTTCTTAAGAAACATACTCAAACACTTCCGGGGGAAGCAATAAAAAAAGTATGATTAAACCAACAGTTTTTCATCTTTACATCAGAGATAACTAGCCAGTCTACTACATTATTCAGTTTTTAATTTTGAAAAAAAATTATACTGGGTTTAAATTCATTTGGTTAGAATCACTAAATGTTATGAAATATGCAATTTATCTAGTTTCAGTATGTCATTTTTCTTGGCATAGGCATTATTAGGGCATAATCTCTAAATTTTTAGCAGCTGCAGTATCTCTTTTTTGACTCAATATCATTAAATTATCATTTGGGCTTAGTGTAACATGGCATTTATATAGTTTTTGGTCTTTACTGATTAATGTATAATCACAGGCTTACTATTTGTATGGAAGATTCTTGTATCCACTAGGGTGATTTTCATGTATATTTGACTTAGAAACTAAAGAGTTGTACATTGCTTATACAGAACACTAAATATATTAAGCCATTAATTGGCAACTAGGCCATTAAACTAGTAACCAAGCCAATAATAACAAGGAAAAACAGCAATCAGCACACCCTTCCCCTTATAGCTCACTCCATTGTAAATATTATAAGCCCTCTCTGTCATGGGAATAACCCTGCCTACCACGTGATGCTGATGTAATAATAATATCTAAAGCTAAGCACCTGGAGGAAGAAGAGAAAGAAGTTTTGCTTTGGATTACTTAAATGTGCTTTTTTTTTTTTTTTTTTAAATAAACAAACCATAAAGCCACTAGCAGATAGTTTAATGATTTCTGTTCTTGTGTGCCTGTGGGGATTTCACATTGTGCTCACAGTCACTGGTACTGATTCAATAACAATGGCCTTGCAAAACTGGCAACCTCCCTAAATAAACTATGTAAAATCTGCAAACACTGGTTACTGTGCTGTGTGCCTAGTAGATACTCTGGATGCTCTGCCCATATGATATACCCAAAGTATGCTCAAAGTAATTTTCTTTTCTTTTTCTTTTTTTTGAAACAGTCTTTTTCTGTCACCCAGGCTGGAGTGCAGTGGCAGGATCTCAACTCACTGCAACTTCTGCCTCCCAGGTTCAAGCGATTCTCATGCCTCAGCCTCCTGAGTAGCTGGGATTACAGGTGCTGTCACCACACCCGGCTAATTTTTGTATTTTTAGTAGAGAAGGTGTTTCACCATGTTGGCCAGGCTGCTCTTGAACTCCTGACCTCATGTGATCTGCCTGCCTCGGCCTCTGAAAGTGCTGGGATTACAGGCGTGAGCCACCGCACCCAGCTACAATGATACCCTTCTGTTCTCTGAATTTCTAAAGCACAAATTGTACTGTTCATCTGACACTTAGCAGGCAATAAATTGAGCTCTTATTTATCCTTTCATTGCCATCTTATTTCCTCAACAAACTGAGTTTGTGAGGAAACTCACTGCAGGAACGATGTCTTGTATTTCTTTAATCTCTTACTTCTTACACAGAATAGATGCAATTTAGCATAATGATGGAAATGACACAATGTTTACCATCATGCTAGGTGTCACTCTATTTCTCCTATAATTTGGCTCAGATCAAAAGGGTAAAATAAGCAAAAATTTAAGCTACCATTTGCTTCACAAATATCATATTTAATCCTCACAGGTATTATAAGTTCCATTTTACTGATGAGGAAACTAAGATTTAGGGTGGTTATAAAATATGTTCAAAGTCACACAGATAATAAATGATGAACTCTGGAACTCAGGTCTGTTTTATTTTAAACACTACACTATTACTATTAGGTACAATAACAAATGGCAAGTAGTTATTCTGAATATGTGACCCAAGAAATCTTTTAAGAGTTTTTAAAGAGAGTGTTTAAGGAACAGGATACTTTAAGAATTAAGGGTGAGATTTTATTGAGGAGGGAAAGGCATCACAGAGGTAGGATTAACACTATGATAGATATCAAGTCTGGTCAAAGGAACTTCAAAGAGATTCAGTTTTATTTGTTTGAATCCATTTATTTCACTCAGCTCTTAGGAAGAAAGATTTACATTGAGAATTCACACCCCACCACAGAAACCCTAACTTCTCAAACTAAAGCTCCCCCTAAAAATAGAGATGAGGCCAGGCACGGTGGCTCATGCCTGTAATCCTAGCACTTTGGGAGGCTGAGGCAGGCGTATCACCTGAGGTCAGGAGTTCAATACCAGCTTTACCAACATAGCAAAACTCCGTCTCTACTAAAAAAAAAAAAAAAACAAAAATTAGCCGGGCCTGGTGGTGGGCACCTGTAATCCCAGCTACTAGGGAGGCTGAGGCAGGAGAATCCCTTGAACCTGGGAGGCAGAGGTTGCAGTGAGCTGAGATTATACCACTGCACTCTAGCCTGGGCAACAGAGCGAGACTCCGTCTCAAAAAAAAAAAGAGATGATACAATTACGGGAAATTAAAATGTTTGATGTCCATGAGAACTGTGCATATTAACATTAAGAGAAAGAGTAACTTAAAGGGACATGGGACAGAGGACAGTCCGGAAGAAATGGCATCTCTCAAGAGCTCTGTTGTAAGTCGTATTTATTTAAAATCAGAGAAAAAAAACTCTCATTCAATTTAGCCCTCATGGAGACTAACTGGTTTTTATGACACAAAATTCAGAGAACAGCAGAGACAAAAATGCACTGATAAGATGCTGAGCTCATAAACCTGACTAGCTTTTTGCTGGGGAGATGAAGTATGCTTACAGTTTTGCTTAAGTTGCAAACAGATAAAGCCATATGCAGCATAAACTTTTACACAGTCACCACAGAAGACAAGCAATATAAAGTCCACAATTAGAATGCTCAGGAGTTGAAACATCCTGTTATGGATCATGAATATCCATGTAAATTTTGATGGATAAATATTAAGTACAGATGATAAAAGTAACAACCATAACTGGAATTTTTATTGTTCTTTCTTGTGAATAATTATCTCACGTGATATCCAAAATGTCCTGAAATGAGGCAGATACCATCCTCAAACAAACATATACAACAATTTAAATAGTTTAGTTTATTACCAAAAAAAAAAAATCAAATAATTCTATTTCTTCTACCCCGGAAGCCTAAACTTTTTAAGAAAGCTTATAATTGGCTAATACTGAGGCTTCTCTTTATTTAGGAGTGATTCAAACCTCTGGATTTTGTTGCTTTACCAACTGTAACTAAGCCAAATCCCTCGAATTACTAAAAGAAGGGTCATACCCCTCTAAAAATAGATTAATGCAGAAAACACAAGTTGTTAAATTCACACAACATGCAAAAAAGGTGAGCCCAAATTTGCCCTTTGGTGTGCAACAATAACAATCTATTTATAAATTATTGGCTGCATTCTTTCCAAATTACAGGAACACCTAAAAAGGCCTTGATGTTCTTAGCATATTTCTTTAAGGTAAACTTAATTATGTTAGTTATACAGCAGTCATTCTGTATCATTCAACAATGCAAAGCTAACTCTAACCCTAACTAAAAATAGGATACTGATTTTTTCTTTCACTTTAGAAATTGAAAAAGTATGTGAAAGATTCAGAAATTGTGTGATAACATCTACATCACTGTTCTTTAGCCCCAAGGCAGTTTAACATATGGTAGATTAATAGGACTCACATTTACTGGAAGGACCCAAGAAGAGATGTGAGCAAATACAGCAGTCTGAGCCTCTCTTATTCCCAGACCCAACAGGTCTTGGAAACAGAGACTGACAATATCTCTAGTTATTTGGCTTTGGGCAGTGTTTATCAGTGTTAAGTCTAGAGATATTTCCCAATTTCAGGAGTAAATACAGGTGAGCACAAAGGCAAATAGCAGTAATTTAGAAAAAAAGAAATCCATTCTAGACTTATAAAAAAGAAATCTTGACTTGAGCATATCACTACCTCATCATTCCTGTTCATCTTCATCGTACAGATTTATTTTACAGTTAACTTGGCTAAGTATGATTCCAAGAAGGCCAAAGAAGAGAGCTCTGTTTTTATAACCCTCAGTTATAGGCTAATTACTGCTCTACTAATTTTTAAACAATCACAAGTGTGGATAAAGCCACAGAAAGTTACCACAATAATAAAAACACAAATGCATCTTTATACTTTGACAGGGGATCATTAACTGTTCCTTCACATTTGAAGGCCATAACACCCAGAAGATTCACTAGATGTAAACCAGTTTGATCAGTTTCTTTAAAATATTCAATTTTAAGGCTATATTCTCTAAGGATCAAAAATAACCACAAAAAGTCATTATTAATTTAAAATCAAAGAGGCATGTCATACCTCTCTTAAATATTAATATTAATATTAGTCTCTTTATCCATGAAAAAGAGAAAAAAAAGCCCTTAAACTATAAATGAATGCCTGGTTTCAATTACTCAATTTTCAATTATTCAGTTATGTTTGTCCATTTCTGTAGAAGACAAGATCTAGATTTTAAGAGCCTCACAGATGATAATTATATTTATTCAATGAGAACACGGAAATTTAAAAATGTGAATGGTAAAAAAAAATTCCTAAAATAAAAACACTTGGAATAAAACTTCTTGGTTCCAAGCTTTAAAATACAGATAATCCTACTACAGAGCTGTTTCAGAGCACAGAAAAAAATGAAAAACTACCTAAATTATTCTGTAAATCAGACATAAGCTGGACGAAGACAGCATCAAAGATTCAACAAATATTTAGATCCCTAAATGCAAAAACTTTAAACATTTGTAAACCAAGCCTAGCAATATGTTAAATGAATAATGCAAAAAGGGTGTAGTTTAGTTATGTAAGGATGATTCAATCTCAATAATTCAATGTGTCATTGCATTACTAGTAAAGGAGAAAATATTATACCATAGATATAAAAAAGCAGTCAATAAAATTCAATAACTATACCTCACTGAAAAATTAGCAATAGTAATATTGCAATAGAAATATTGCAAATTAGCAATAGTAAGAAATGCCCTCAGCTGAAGCCTTCTTTTCACACAAGCCCACTAGTATCACACTATTTAACATTAGAAGGCCTAGCCAAAGCAATGAGAGTTATAAATACAGTCATGCGTCACTTAATGACAGGAATATATTCTGAGAAATTCATCACTAGGCAAGTTTATCATTGTGCGAACATCATAGAGTACACTTACACAAACCTATATGGTACTGCCTACTACACACCTTGGCTATATGGGATAACCATATAGGTGACAAACCTGTACAGCATGTTACTATACTGAATTCTGTAGGCAACTATAACATAATGTTAAGTATTTGTATCTCTAAACATATCTACGCATAGAAAAGGCACAGTAAACAGTAAAAATGTGGTATAAAAGATAAAAAATGGTACACCTGTAAGGGGCACTTACCATCAGTGGAGTTTGCAGGACTGGAAGTTGCTCGGGGTGTCAGTGAGTGAGTGGTGAGTGAATGTGAAGACCTAGGACACGACTGTTATTACTGTGGACTTTATAAACACTTAGGCTACACTAAATTTATTTTAAAAACTTATTTTTTCTTGTTTGTTTTTTGAGATGGAGTCTTGCTCTGTTGCCCAGGCTGGAGTGCAGTGGCGTGATCTCGGCTCACTGCAACCTCTGCCTCCCAGGCTCTAGAGATTCTCCTGCCTCAGCCTCCTGAATAGCTGGGATTACAGGTGCCTGCCACCATACCCGATTGATTTTTTAATTTTTAGTAGAGCCAAGGTTTCACCACGTTGACCAGGCTAGTCTCAAACTCCTGACCTCAAGTAATCTGCTCACCTCAGCCTCCCAAAGTGCTGGGATTATAGGTGTTAAGCCATTGCACCCAGCCAAGCTTTCTCTTTTTTCAATAAGTTAACTTTATCTTACAGTAACTCTTTTACTTTATAAATGTTTTAATTATTTTAACTTTTTGGCTCTTTTCTAATAATACTTAACTCAAAACACAGAAAAATCAGCCGGGAGTGGTGGCTCATGCCTGTAATCCCAGCACTTTGGGAGGCCGAGGCGGGCGGATCACTTGAGGTCAGGAGTTCGAGATCAGCCTGGCCAACATGGCGAAACTCCATCTCTACTAAAATACACACAAATTAGCCCGGCATGGTGGCACGCACCTGTAATCCCAGCTACTCGGAAGGCTGAGGCAGGAGAATCACTTGAACGCAGGAGACAGAAGTTGCAGTGAGCCAAGATCATGCCACTGCACTCCAGCATGGGCAACTGAGTGAGACTCTGTCTCAAATAAATAAATAAATAAATAAATAAAAATAAAACAACAGAAAAATTGTATAAATGTACAAAAATATTTTCTTTCTTTATATCCACCTCCTCCTTCTTCTTGTAAGAGACAAGGTCTCCTCCGTTGCCCAGGCTTCAGTGGCACAATCATAGCTCACTGCAGCCTCAAACTCCTGGGTTCAAGTGATCCTCCTGCCTCAGCCTCCAGAGTAGCTGGGATTATAGGCACAAGCTACTGTACATGGCTATATCCTTATTCCATAAGCTTTTCTATTTTTAAAATATATTTTTTTGGCCGGGCTTGGTGGCTCATGCCTGCAATCCCAGCACTTCGGGGGGCTGAGGTGGGCAGATCACGAGGTCAAGAGATCGAGACCATCCTGGTCAACACGGTGAAACCCCATCTACCAAAAATACAGCAACAAAAAAAGTATTTTTTTATTTTTATTTTTTATTTTTATTTTTTTTTGAGACAGAGTCTTGCTCTGTCGCCCAGGCTGGAGTGCAGTGGCTGGATCTCAGCTCACTGCAAGCTCCGCCTGCCGGGTTCCATTCTCCTGCCTCAGCCTCCCAACTAGCTGGGACTACAGGCGCCCGCCACCTCACCCGGCTAGTTTTTTTGTATTTTGTTTTAGTAGAGACGGGGTTTCACCAGGTTAGCCAGGATGGTCTCGATCTCCTGACCTCGTGATCCGCCCGTCTCGGCCTCCCAAAGTGCTGGGATTACAGGCTTGAGCCACCGCACCCGGCCTTTTTTTTTACTCTTGAAACTTTTTTGTTAAAGACACAAACACACACACTAGCTTAGGCCTAAAGAGCCAGGATCACCAAGATCATTGTTTTCCATCTCTGTATCTTGCCACACTAGAAGGTCTTCAAGGACAATAACATATATGGAGCTGTCAACTCCTATGATAACAATGCCTTCTTTTAGAATACCTCCTGAAGGACCTGCCTGAGGCAGCTTTACAGTTAACTATTCTCTTCTAAGTAGAAAGAAAGTACAGCGTAGGCTGGGCACGGTGGCTCACACCTATAGTCCCAGCACTTTGGGAGGCCGAAGCGGGTGGATCACCTGAGGTCAGGAGTTCAAGACCAGCCTGATCAACATAGTGAAACCCCATCTCTACTAAAAATACAAAAGTAGCTGGGCATGGTGGTGCATGTCTGTAATTCCAGCTACTCGGGAGGCTGAGGCAAGAGAATCGCTTGAACTCAGGAAATGGAGGTTGCAGTGAGCTGAGATTGTGCCATTGCAATGCAGCCTGAGCAACAAGAGTGAAACTCTGTCTCAAAAAAAAAAAAGAGAGTACACGCTATAATAATAAAATGTTCAATACAGTAAATACATAAACCAGCAACATAGTCGCTTATTATCAAGTATTATGTACTGTACATAACTGTATGTGCTATATTTTTATACAATGCAGGTTTGTTTGCACCAACATCACCACAAACACATGAGTAATATATTATGCTATGACATTATGACAGCTACAGTCACTAGGTGATTTTTCATCTCCATTATAATCTTATGGGACCACTGCTGTATATGGTCTGTCATTGACCAAAATGTTGTTAAGTGGTGCATAACTGCACTCAGAGAGACAAAACGCATTTATAGATAATATAATCGTCCATGAAGAAAAGTCAAGAAAATCAAGTAAAAACATATACTAGATATTAGAACCAAGTAAGAGTTTTAGCAAGATGGTCTGATACAAAAGCAAATATCAAAAGTGATAGTTTTATGACTCACCTGCTGTAACTAATTAGAAAATGTCATGGGAAAGTAGAGCTCATTCACAAGAGCAACAAAAACCTTATAAAATGCCCATGAATATATCTAATAAGAAATGTGTAATTACCGTAAGGAAAACTGTACAATTTAAATGAACATTTAAAAAACAGTGAATAATAGACCCACACATCACATTCTTCATTGGGCAGGCTCATTTTGTAAAACTGTTAATTTTCTCCAAAATTAATTCAGAAAAATTTCAATCAAAATCCTAGTACAATTTTTAAAAGTGAAAAATTGATAAGCTGATTCTAAGATTTATCTGGAAAATGAAATAAACAAAAATAGGACACTGAAAAATACTAACAAGGAGGTAAAGCACTGGCATACATTTGTCCACTAAATCTATAATAAGTAAAATGAGTACTGGTGTATGAACAGAAAAACATGAACAGAACTTAAGAGTATAGAAGTATACTCCAAGCATCTGTAAGAATTTAATATATATGTAGCATTTCAAATTAGTGAAGTAAGAATGTATTAAATAATGGTATTAGAATAACTATCCAATTGGAAAAAAATGGTTAAGCTAGATTCTTCCCTCACACTATAAATAAAAATAAATTCCAGATGTTTTAAAGAGTTAAATATTTAAAAATGTAGACATGCTAGAACAAATATAAAATAATACTTTGATAATCCTGAGGATGAATGGTAAGAGGTTTTTAAAAAGCAAGATGCAAAATCTTGAAATCATAAGATAAAATACAACAAATTTGACTATATAAAAACGTAAAACTTTTATATGGGATGCAAAGTTAAAAGGCAAACAATAGGCTAGGAGAAAGTATGCTTGCCACATACTCAGAATATATAGAGAACATAAAAAAGAAAAAGGCCAAATATCAATAGAAAAATGGTCAGAAGCACAAACATTCAAATCACAGAAAAATCACATAAAAAGATGCTAAACCTCCATAGTAATAAGGGGAATTCTAAATAGAGAGGTATTTAGGAGCAGGGATTCAGGGACTCTGGAGTCAGACTGCCTGTGTTTGCATCCTGGCTGGATAATCTCAGACAAGTTAACCTCTCTGTTCTTCTCTTCTGTAATTGAGGATAATATCTAACTCATAAAGTTGTTAAGAAGAGACAATGAAATAATACATCCACTGCTCAAAACAGTGTCTCTTACATAATAAATGCTCAGTAAAAATTATCTGCCTTTTTTTTTTTGTGTGGACAGAGTCTTGCTCAGTCACCTGGGCTGGAGTGCAACAGCATGATCTTGGCTCACTGCAACCTCCGCCTCCTGGGTTCATGTGATTTTCCCTCCTCAGCCTCCCGAGTAGGTGGGATTACAGGCACCCACCATCATGCCCAGCTAATTTTTGTATTTTTGTAGAGATGGGGTTTCACCATGTTGTCCAGGCTGGTCTCGAACTCCTGAACTCAGGTGATCCCCCCCCCCCGCCACCTCAGCCTCCCAAAGTGCTGGGATTACAGGCGTGAGCCACCGCGCCCAGATTATCTGCTATTAATATTAATATTATTGGGGTCGGTGAAGATATAGGGAAAGATATGTTTACATACTGCTGGTTAAGAGCAAATCGGTAAAGCCTTTTTAGAAAGCAATTTGGCAATGTGTATCAAATTTTTAACATATACACAACATTAGGTCCAGAAATTCCACTGCTAGAAATTTATCTAAAGAAATGTTTACATAAGTATACAAAGATGTGTGTATCAGAACTGTGAGTGCAGCACTATAGGAGCTCTGGATGCAGAGACAAGAAACGCTGGTTCTAGTTTCAGTTCTACCATCAAGCCATGTAGCCTTGTGCAAATCACTTCAGCATTTTGATTCTCTAGTTTGTTATGCTATAAAATGTGGATGATGACTTGCCCAATCTGCCTCAGAGGAATACTTTAATTAAGTCAGGGTCCTTAGGCCATCATCATCAGCATCATCTACGAACTTGTTAGAAATGCAAATTCTCCAGTCACACCCTATACTTACAGAATCGGAAACTCTGGGGACTGCGGGTAGCAATTTGTGTTTTAACCAGCCCTCCAGGTGATTCTGATGCAAGCTTAAGTCTGGAGATGAGTTCACGTGAAAACCCTTGTACAACTACAAAATGGAACTGAAAGAGCATTACTACTATTACCAACACAAAAAATAAGACTTTCTACCTTTTGATTTCATGAAAAGGCACATTTTGGATGAACATCCAATATGCTCCTCTACTGTTGAGGCTGAGCCTTAGAAAGCACTGATATGCTTCTGGGAAGTCAAGTTCGTATATGAACCAAGTAAATAAAAATATTTTAGGTCAAGTATAAAAAGCTTAAGGTAACCTCATTAGCAAATCAAGCAATGTTTCAGTGCCTTAGCTTCAAGACAAGATTTTTTTGATCAGAGGTTTTCATAATGGGAATATTTTATTTTATTTAGTTTTATTTATCTAATTTTGAGACAGGGTTTTGCTCTGTTGCCCAGGCTGGAGTGCAGTGGCACTATCTCGGCTCACTGCAACCTCTGCCTCTCTCGTTCACACCATCCTCCCACCTCAGCCTCCCAAGTAGCTGGGACTACAGGCATGCACCAACATGCCGGCTAATTTTTTGTAGAGACAGGGTCTCCCTGTGTTGCTCAGGCTGGTCTTAAACTCCTGGGCTCAAGGGATCTACCTGCTTCGGCCTCCCAAAGAACTGGGATTATAGACCACTGCACCCAGCCAGGAATATTTTAAATGGCAGTCTTTGCCAGCATTTTATCTAACAATTTTGTACTCTTCCCTGAGCTTTTTAGGACACAAAAATGGCCACTTGTTTAGTATATAATGATAACACTAACACTTTGGCTCCTTGCTTAGTGACTTCTTCCCAGGGACTGGATAATAGCTCTCTAGAAAATAATACAGGCTTCCATATTTTTCAGAAGTTCAAGTTTTTGTTTTACTAAAATGCATGTATAGACCCTTAAAGGGTATGAACTTTTTACGATCATTCTCATCAGTCTAATCCAAGACTCCTGAAGTCTGACCAAATGATTCTCTGGGTTGCTCATATATATATTTTTTCTAGTAGAATTAACACTTAACAGTACAATAGTAACTATAGTTTATTTCTGGAATGATTTTGATCATTTATTAATGTTCTTCATTGACAGGTAAAAAATAATACTATATTTGGTGAGTTTTATACAGCGGCAAGGGTAGACCTTCATCTAATAATGATGACATAATTACCAATAAAATACAGTAATACTCCAGCTATTCCATAATTTCACCTATCATATGTAACACAGTTGAAAGTAATAAAAGCCTATGAAATTACCAAAATAGATGCCCAAAAGCCCACACTCCAAAAGTCATAAACTTTCCTTCCTAAGAGAGTCCACAGGATCTCACTTTGGTCTATTTACTTTTTTAAATTTTATTTTCAAGGAGACAGAGGCTGGTCACAGTGGCTCACGCCTATAATCCCAGCACTTTGGGAGGCCGAGGCAGGCGGATCACCTGAGGTCAGGAGTTGGAGACCAGTCTGACCAACATGGAAAAACCCCATCTCTAGTAAAAGAAAAAAAAAAATTAGCCAGGCATGGTGGTGCATGCCTGTATTCCCAGCTACTCAGGAGGCTGAGGCAGGAGAATCGCTTGAACCCAGGGGGCGCAGGTTGCGGTGAGCTGAGATCACGCAGCCTGGGCAACAAGAGCAAGACTCTGTCTCAAAAAACAAACAAACAAACGAAAAAAAAGAAAAAAAAAAACAAGAGAGACAGTCTCCCTCTATTGCCCAAGCTGGAGTGCAATGGCACGATCATAGCACACTGTAATCTCAGATTCCTGGGCTCAAGCAATCCTCCTGCCTCAGTCTCTTGAGTAGCTAGGACTACAGGCGTGAACCACTACACCTGCCTGCCTGCCTATCTAACTACCCATCCATCCATCCATCCATCCATCCATCCATCCAACCACCCATCTATCCTCTCTCTTATCTATCTATTTATTAGAGACAGGGTCCTGCTACATTGCCTGGGCTGGTCGGAAACTCCTGTCCTCCCAAAGTGCTGGGATTACAGGTGTGAGCCACTGCCCTTGGCTCCAATTTACTCTTTAACACAATTCGCATAGGATTTGTTTCTTGGTGGTTTTTTTTTTTTGAGACAGAGTCTCACCCTGTCGCCGAGGCTGGAGTGCAGTGGCACGATCTTAGCTCACTGCAACCTCTGCCTCCTGGGTTCAAGCAATTCTCCTACCTCAGCCTCTGGAGTAGCTGGGACTACAGGTGCGTGACACCATGCCTGGCTAATTTTTTTGTATTTTTAGTAGAGACAGGGTTTCACCATGCTGGCCAGGCTGGTCTTGAACTCCTGACCTCATGATCCACCCGCCTCGGCCTCTCCAACTGCTGGGATTACAGGCATGAGCCACTTCGCCTAGCTTGTTTCTTGGTTTCTAAACCTACAGCAAACCTGAGGGTAGCAAATGAGAAAGGGCAAAAAGCTCTTTTGAGTGGGTTCTCAGCAGTGACAAGAGAACCACTGGGCTAAGTGTACTCATGTATCAAGGCACCCCACCCCTCCAAATACAAAATCTTTTGAGTCAGTCTTCACTTAGGACCCTAAATCTGAATTGTTTAGCTGCTCCCACTAGTTATTGTTATGTCCGTATCTGTACCACAGGGAAATGCTCACAGCAGTTGAGGTTTATAGAATCAGGTCTTAGAAATAACACTTCCCTTTAGGAAAGAGCTTCTTAATCTCTTTTGAGATCACAGATCACTTTGAGAATCTGATTTTAAAATATATTTATCTACTCAACATTTTCATATAATCTCAAGGGGTTTGACTTTTTGAAGCCAATCCATAGACCTCTAGGTGACCATGGACCTCAAATTAAGAACTTCTTTATTAGGTGCTAACAGTGGGTATATTTAAGTTCATAAAGTTTAGTAGTGTACTCAGAATGATTCCTAATAATTTTTTTAATGATGATGAGCTGCACAACATTATAAATGCTAAATAAACATGACCTCTAAAGTAATAATAATAAACACAGTTTGGAAGAAGTGAATATTATAGCAAGTCTCTTCACAGAAAAAAGAAGTGGCCAGGCACAGTAGATCACTCCTGCAATCTCAGCACTTTGGGAGGCCAAGGCAGGAGGACCACTTGAGAATGGGAGTATGAGACCAGCCTGGGCAACAAAGTGAAACGCTGTCTCTACAAAAAAAAAAAGAGAATCGCTTGAACCCGGGGTGGGGGTGGCGGGGCGGCAGAGGCTGCAGTGAGCTGAGATCATACCACTTCACTCCAGCCTGGGTGAAAGAGTGAGACTCGGTCTCAAAAAAAAAAAAAAAAAAATCAGCCAGGTGTGGTGGCACGTGCCTGTGGTCCCAGCTACACAGGAAGTTCGAAGCAAGAGGACTGCTTGAGCCCAGGAGGTCAAGACTGCAAGTGAGACGTGTTCAAGCCACTTCACTCCAGCCTGAGTGACAGAGCAAGGGCCTGTGTCAAAACAAAACAAAACAAGAAACAAAGAAAAAAGAAGTGGGGAAATAGAGACAAAAATAAAAGACAAATATTCTAAAAATTCTTTAAAAGTTTGTCTTAGTAGCAAAACTCAGTATAGCAAATATATTTTTTCAGGAAGTTGAAGATTTCAGCAGTCAAAGATAACTCCTCAGACTGCCAAGTCTCAAAAGTGACCTTGCAACTACTAAGACAAAATACCATTTTTATAGTGGTTAAGGGCAGTGGCCTAGGAAATAGATCTAGATTCTAAGGACAGTTTTGTCATTTACTACCTATATGGCCTTGAGCAAGTACTTAGCTTCTCTAAGCCTCAGTTTCATTATTTATAAACAGAACAAATTAGTTCATAAGGTTGCTATGATGATTAAATGAGATAGATGTACATTAAACTCAGCACAGTGAAAGTGGTCAATACACAGCAGCTATTAGTTATTAATTTCAATTAACTTTTTGTATAGAGATTTACAGTTCACAAAGTGTTACCAAATATATGATCTCTTATGATCTTATGGGGTAAAAACCACTGTATCCCCATTTTACAGTGGAAGAAACTGATGTTAAATTATTTACCCAAAGACACTAACTAGTAGGAAAAACAATTTGGACGTGATTGACCAGAAAATATGATTTACAACTCCTTTCCCCTCAAAAAGTTTAGAATCTCTGCCTTTTAAAAATTATTTTATTATTATTATTATTTAAAGAGGCAGGGTCTTGCTCTGCCATCCAGGCTGGCAAGCAGTGGTACACTCATGGCTCATCGCAGCCTTGAACTCCTGGGATAAAGTAATCCTCCCACCCCAGCCTCCTGAGTAGCTGGGACTACAGGTGTGTACCACCACACTCTGCTAATTTTTAAAATTTTTCATAGAGACAGAGTCTCAGTATGTTACCCAGGATGGTCTTGAACTTCTGGCCTCAAGTGATCCTCTTGCCTCCCAAAGTGCTGGGATTACAGGTATAAGCCACTGTGCCTGGCCTTTTTAATTCTTTTTTATTTTTTTGAGACAGGGTTTTGCTCTGTCACCCAGGATGGAGTGTGGAGGCATGATCACGGCTTACTGTAGCCTCAACCTCCCAGCTCAAGCTATCTTTCTACCTCAGCCTCCTGAGTAGCTGAGACTACAGGCATGTGCCACCACACCTGGCTAATTTTTTCTATTTTTCTTAAGATGGAGTCTCACTATGTTGTCCAGGTTGGTCTTCAATTCCTGGGCTCAAGTGATCCTTGCACCTCAGCCTCCCAAAGTCCTGGGACTATAGGTGTGAGCAACCACACCAGGCCCTTTTAAATTCTTCTTATTATGCTTATTAGGTTGGTGAAAATTAACTGCAGTTTTTGCTATGACTTTTACTGGCCATGAATACACATAGCATAAAATTTACCATTTTAACCATTTTAAGTGTATATTTCTAGGGTATTAAGTACTTTCACACTGTTGTGCAACTACCACCATCCATCCCTAGAATTTTTTCATCTTCCTCAAATGAAACTTTGTACTCTTCAAATACAAATTCCCACCCCTTCTCCCTCAACCCCTAGCAACCACCATTCTACTTTACTTCTCTCTGAATTTGACTTCTATAGATAGGGACCTCATATAAATGAAATAATATAGTCTTTATACTTTTGTGACTGGCTTATTTCACTTAGAATAGTATCTTCAAGGTCATTCATACTGTAGCATATGTCAGACTCCTTCCTTAAAGCTAAATAATATTCTACTATACATACATACCACATTTTGTTAATCCACTGCCATTTTAAAAGTACTGTTAACACTATTATTTTCATACTGGTTATCAGTGTCAGATTATCTACCCATTAACTTCTCCTTCACTCCATGTCCCTTCCCCTTTTTAGACGGAAAATGCCAGTCAGTCAGTTTATTTAATTGTGGAGCTTTTACAGTACAGGGCAGTAAAACAACTTTTGTGATTTTTTTCTATTTTTTTAGACGCTCCACCATGAATCAACACACAGGGGTAAAAAAGAAACTCAAACGAGTTTAATTCTACTTGGTTGACTAGGAGGGCAAACTATGAAAATAATAAATTAGTTGTACGATTATCTAGAAATCACCTTACGTGACCTTTAATAAGGGATAATGTAAAGTTTCTGTTGTTGGACATTAAAAAGTTGACCTGGGAGGGAGACAGTAGCTTTGCTTAAGTGCAGAGTCTAGGAAAACCTCAGCAGGTGACTCCTCTGAAGCCACTTGGAATGAGTGTCAATACACTAACACAGACCAAACTGCTGCTAAGTAACCTTAAACCACTGCATTGATTTAAGGATGGAACCTAGATAGGAAAAGTTCCTCTACTTGATAACTGTGAGGTGAGATTAACCACAAGCTTCAGCACACACACTTCTCAGAACTTCAACTCTCTAGAGACTTCAAAAACAGCGACGATTTAAAGATGCACTTGCACTTTGGTGAATGAAGGTGTGCATGCAGGTTTGGGCTGTAAGCACGTATTAGTAGTACAGGAGGAGATAAAATAGAAACTACCGAAATCTAGCCTTCTGGAATCACTCCAGACTACAATCAGCAGGAGCGAAGAATGGCCTTTCTTTTTGTAAATGGCTAGCAACAGAAACTTATTTAAAACAAACAAAACCCATAATCATGGAAGGCTGCTCACCAGAAGGACCCACAGGGACTCCCGCTTCCGATTCTGTCGACCACCCTTCACCCCAGTCTTCCAAGTGCCAAACGGCTCAGCTGTCACTCGGTCACCACAACTACTCAGGGACAACTCGCACTTTCAAAGTCCCTCAAAGTTTACCGGAAATTCTCCCAAAGGATTCTTCCGTCCAACCCCACCCCGGGACACTTTCCGCCTCCATGAATCCCCCCACTGTTCTACCCCAGCATCCTTCCCTCCAGACGCCCGGAGACCTCCAGGCACGCAGGATGCGCGCTCGCCCTCGCTTGCTTGCTTGTTTGCTCCCAAGGATGCTGGGGAAAGAGGCTGTTCAAAGAGCAAACTTTCTGAGCGCGGAGGCGGAGGGCGCGCGGCGGACTTACAGCTGGTTGATGGCGTTCTGCGAGATGACCGCGTTGGCGGAGAAGTAAGGAATCATGTCGGGGCCACCGAAGCTGCAGGTGCAAGTGAGAGGCGCCTTCCTCTTGCGGGCCAACGTGCTCAGGGTCATGGGGCCGGCTCAAAGTGCACAACTCCGCATCCTGGCCTCTGCTCTGCTCCGGCACGAGGCGCAGGCGGTGCGGGCATCCGGTGGAGACGGGCCCGCCGGGTCGCGCGGGGGGCAGCCGCCGAAGCCCCGGGACTCGGCAGTAGAGTCCGGACTGACGGGCACCGCCAGCAGCCCGCCCCTACCCGCGTCCGGGGCGGCGGGGTGGGCGGGTCCTGAGAGCGGAGAGGGTAGGCCCGGCCAGCGCCCCGCCCCAGATCTCGGGACGCCCGCGCGGATCCCGCAGCACGCGTCACAGCCTTTAGGGCATCCGGCGGCCTCCAAGACACCGCTGCCTCGGTAAGGGAGTGAATCTAGTCGGGGGTGCGCGAGAAAGGCTTGCATTTCTCTAAAGGAGGATGTTTCAACAGAAAAGTCCTCCCTCTTAAAGACTGGCTTTATACATTGTACCTCAAACCCGTTTTTTGACAGATCTTAAAAAGTTTAAAGGCCATAAATTCACAAGTGCAACAAATATGTTTCAAAGACTTCCTATGTGATGTGGAAATTCAGCGCTTACACTCCCATACGTGTGTGTGTGTATGTATGTGTGTGTGTGTATATATATATATATATATTTTTTTTTTTTTTTTTTTTTTTTGACGGAGTTTCTGCTATTGTCGCCCAGACTGTAATGCAATGGTGCGATCTCGGCTCACTGCAACCTCTGCCTCTCAGGTTCAAGCGATTCTCCAGCCTCAGCCTCCTGAGTAGCTGGGATTACCGGTTTGCGCCACCACGCCTGGCTAATTTTTGTATTTTTCGTAGAGCTGGGGTTTCACTGTGTTGGCCAGGCTGGTCTCAAACTCCTGACCTCCGGTGATCCGCCCGCCTCGGCCTCCCAAGGTGCTGGGATTACAGGCGTGAGCCTGGGCGCCCGGCCAGTTTTTTTTTTTTTTAACAGTTGAAGTTATGATCAAACAAAACAATTTAGATTGTCGATAACATCTACTAATCTTTGTAAGTACATCTATAGAGGGCTTTCTTAGACATCCCCTAATCCAAGGATTCACATCCTTAGCCGCACATAGGAATTACTTGTGGTAGGTTTAAAAAATCTCAGTGCCCAGGCTGCACTTTAATAGAATTGAAATCTCTTGAAGGTGGGATTTAGACGTATTCTTCAAAGCTCCCCGGGTGATTCCAAAGTGCAGCCATGGTTGAGAAGGCAGGGTAGAAATCATATCTTCACTTTACAGATATGGTAACATTTAAGGTCTAAACAGATGACCTCGTTTATAAATAATGTCACTCAGGAACCCAGGTTTTATGACGTTTGATCTAGGGCTTTTACCTTCAAACGGTATTCCCTGACGCCTTTACAGTTTTAAGCCCTTAACCATGTTCCTTCCAATTCACTGAGCAGTGCCTTTCACCTGACCAGGGACCAGCTCTTTGTAAAATATGACTGCGCTCTTTCTCTCCTGCATGCTATGCTCACAAGAGGGGCTGGCAGGGTGCAGGCATTCAATAGAAGTTAGCTTCCTTTTATTTTACCTTTCCAGTCTCATTATGCTACAGCAAATATTTTCAGGTATCAGCATTTTCAGCATTTTTGAATACTAGACTAAAATACGTATCACTGAAGCTGCCTTAGGAATTCTGGAGTCAGAAATTAATAATAATTTCTAAAAACTTCACTAACCAATTAGAAAACAGATTAAAATGAGGAAGAAGTCACTTTAAGACTCAACATGCCGGTGGCTCAAGCCTGTAATCCCAGCACTTTGGGAGGCCGAGACGGGCGGATCACGAGGTCAGGAGATCGAGACCATCCTGGCGAACACGGTGAAACCCCGTCTCTACTAAAAAAATACAAAAAACTAGCCGGGCGAGGTGGCGGGCGCCTGTAGTCCCAGCTACTCGGGAGGCTGAGGCAGGAGAATGGCGTAAACCCGGGAGGCGGAGCTTGCAGTGAGCTGAGATCCCGCCACTGCACTCCAGCCCGGGCGATAGAGCGAGACTCCGTCTCAAAAAAAAAAAAAAAAAAAAAAGACTCAACATGCTATAATCAAGAAAATAATAAGCCTTTGTTTTACATAAATATTCATGCTCTTTTCCCATTGGAAAGTTTGGCAATTTTTAAGATACTAGTAATGAAATAATCAATCCAAATTATAAGTTTTATGCCTAAAACCAGAAGTACTCGTTAGTTGATTCTTCCATAAAACTTATGGCTATTGCCAAATCACCTTGAGGGACTTGAAATACTGCAAACTCACGCTGGAAAGTGTTATCTAAGTTTCTGAGATATCTGGTAATAGGAAAGCACCAGGTGGCAAGTGAAGAGTTAACGAAAAGTCTGGATCTTGGAGTTCATCATCTTCATCCATCTCTAGGAAGGAAAATGTTTGAAAGATTTATTCAGGCTGTGTCAGCAGGCACCCAAATGGTAGTGTAAGAAAAAATCTGCTGATACACCCCAAAATAAATTGCTTAAAATATCTGGCAAACTTGCCAGTTTGAAACTTCTTCCAGGCTGTAATTTATTACAGCCTCCTGCTGTGATTAAAAAAAATAATAATAAAAAAAAAAAACAGGAGGAACTTTAGAACAGCACTGTTAAGGTGAGTCCAGTTCCCAGTTCTTTTCATGACACAGCAGAGAGAGGATTTTATTGAAGTCAACACTAAATGATGCCATTTGGGACAGATAATGGCATGGTAATCATCTGTATCTGTCTGAAAAAACAGGAAATATATATTATTCAATTCATACTTAATATCTCTTGCATTTAAAAATGCCAGAGATAAAGATTTCATAAATATGTATCTTGTCTTTTATAAATAGGTTCCTATAGCGACGCCCCAGAAGTGCATAGTCCTTTCCTTTCTCCTCAGAAGACCTCTGTCAGTGTCTGTTCAGCAAAGGAGGCTATGTTAACATCCCTATCCAGGCTTTTTCAAAAGCTTCTCAAAGTTAAATTCTCACTTTGAACTGCAATATAGGAAATTGAGAAAGTGCTAGAACATGTCTCCTGCTTTTTTTTTTTTTTTTTTTTCTGAGACGGAGTTTCACTCTTATTGCCCAAGCTGGAGTGCAATGGCGCGATCTCAGCTCACTGCAACCTCCACCTCGCGAGTTCAAGCGATTCTTGTGCCGCTTCCCGAGTAGCTGGGATTACAGGTGAGTGCCACCACGCCTGACTAATTTTTTGTATTTTTAGTAGAAACAGGGTTTCACCATGTTAGCCAGCCTGGTCTCGAACTCCTGACCTCAGGTGATCTGCCCGCCTTGGCCTCCCAAAGTGCTGGGATTACAGGCGTGAGCCACTGAGCCTGGCCTGTCTCTTGCTTTTTTAAGAAAAAAATTAAATCATCTTTGCAAACTGGGACACCTTTAAGAAAATAGTTTTCTGCTACTGCCTTTAAAAGTTGAACATTCCTTTTCTTTGCATAGTCTGCAGAGTGTCAAAATCCCAATCAATGTAGTTTCAGCTCAATTTCATTCTTTACTCTCCACTGTCAGTAAACAAGGCTCTAGGGAGCAAGCTCTCGGTACCCATGCATCTAGGAATTCAAAAATGATTTCAGGCTGGGCGCGGTAGCTCAAGCCTGTAATCCCAGCACTTTGGGAGGCCGAGACGGGCGGATCACAAGGTCAGGAGATTGAGACCATCCTGGCTAATACAGTGAAACCCCGTCTCTACTAAAGAATACAAAAAACTAGCCGGGCGACGAGGCGGGCGCCTGTAGTCCCAGCTACTTGGGTGGCTGAGGCAGGAGAATGGCGTAAACCCAGGAGGCGGAGCTTGCAGCAAGCTGAGATCCGGCCACCGCACTCCAGCCTGGGCGACAGAGCCAGACTCCGTCTCAAAAAAAAAAAAAAAAAAAAAAAAAAAAGAAGATTTCAAATGAGATTGAGCAGCATGAAATAAACTAAGTTAGTTTTTTTACTCTATATGAAGTCAGAAGGGGCTTTCTCTAAAAAACAAATTTTGCACAAAGGCCCTGAAGAAAAATTGCTGCCTTTCTTTACATTCTTGCTTGAGTTGGAAGATTTGAAATTAGCTTTGTCATGTCATTTGCCGACCATTTCAAGATTCAAAATGTGAATATTCTAAAATGTTGGCTCTTGACAATATTAGCTATGACCAAATTAAGTTTTTGTAGGATGACACATTAATAGCATTAAAAATACGGCTGGGCGCAGTGGCTCACGCTTGTAATCCCAGCACTTTGGGAGGCGAGGCGGGTGGATCACGAGGTTAGGAGATCAAGACCATCCTGGCTAACACGGTGAAATCCCGTCTCTACTAAAAATACAAAAAATTAGCCGGGCATGGTGGCGGGTGCCTGTAGTCCCAGCTACTCGGGAGGCTGAGGCAGGAGAATGGCGTGAACCCGGGAGGCGGAGCCTGCAGTGAACTGAGATAGTGCCACACTGCACTCCAGCCTGGGCAACAGTGCGAGGCTCCGTCTCAAAAAAAAAAAAAAAAAAAAAAAAAAAAAAAAAAAGCTGGGCGCGGTGGCTCAAGCCTGTAATCCCAGCACTTTGGGAGGCCGAGACGGGCGGATCACGAGGTCAGGAGATCGAGACCATCCTGGCTAACACGGTGAAACCCCGTCTCTACTAAAAATACAAAAAACTAGCCGGGCGAGGTGGCGGGCACCTGTAGTCCCAGCTACTTGGGAGGCTGAGGCAGGAGAATGGCGTAAACCTGGGAGGCGGAGTTTGCAGTGAGCTGAGATCCAGCCACTGCACCCCAGACTGGGTGACAGAGCAAGACTTCGTCTCAAAAAAAAAAAAAGAAAAAAAATGCTTAAGTAGAAAATGCTTAAAGTACTTCCATTACTGTGTATCCATGTATCCCTTATGGTATAATCACTGTAAAACAGTGAACACTGGAGACTTACATGCTGACCTAACTATATTCCAGGACAGATCTGAAGGCACGCTTTAATGAGAATGAAGGATGTAGTAGATATGTTTTTGCTGCTGTGACAAAATTTCAACATGCGTAGATCACTTGAACTGATGCCAAAAGCAATGTGCTATAAGCCAGGGGACCTAATCTGTAGTTCTAACATAGTCACTTAATAAACTGAGACTGGCCAAGTCCCTTCATCTATAAAATGGGATAACAAAACCCTAAGGAAATGTCCCTACATCTGTTCTTACGAGAGTTGGGAAATTTTTAGAAAGGAATCTCATCCTTCTGGAGAAAATGTATTTAATCCAGTTAAGATAAGCAGTCACCTAATGCAAAGCAGTAGAGCCCAGTAGTTAAAAACTCTGGCCTTGGAATTAACAGGCCAGGTTTGGATCATACTGCAACCATTAGCTATGAATTTCAGTTACTTAGTCTTTGGCTCAGTACTTGGCACTTAATTTATGAAGTTATTGTGAGGATTAATTAATTTACATAAAGTACTTAAAAGAGTGCCTGGCACAAAAATTTACTCTTTCGCTTTAATGTCTGGCAACTTGAAGGTAAGACTCACCGTGCACCTTATTCACTAAGAAAATGAAAACGTTAGAGATTATCCTCTATGCTCTTCCACAAATCTGAAAAATAGCTAAAGTGGACAACATTAGAAAGTGGCAATGATGCTGATATCAGAAGTTCCAGGTTCTAGCTGCTTTGTCTATGGGCAAACCATATCCTAGTCCTACTTTCTTTAATCTTAAACTGGGGTAATCAAACTGAGGTAATGTTTACCTCACGGGCTGATTAAGATACAGGGACAAAAGGCCGGCACAGTGGCTTATGCCTGTTATGTCAGCATTTTGGGAGGCCGAGGCAGGTGGATCACTTGAGGTCAGGAGTTCAAGACCAGCATGGCCAACATGGTGAAACTCCTTCTCTATTAAAAATACAAAAATTAGCCAGGCCTGCTGGTGGTTGCCTGTAATCTTAGCTACTCGGGAGGCCAAGGCAGGAGAATCGCTTGAACCTGGGAGGCGGATGTTGCAGTGAGCCAAGATTGCACTGCTGCACTCCAGCCTGGGTGACAGAGTGAGACTCTCCAAAAAAGAGATACAGGGACAAAAGTACTTTGTGAACAACACCAAATTTTTTTATTGTTATTATCATCATCATCCATAAATTGGTCAATCAGCTTTCAATAATAGAAAGCTAGTTGTATTTGTTTTCTTTCATTACCCTGAAGTTGACGAATGAATGAATATTAAAATACCCGTCTGGGCACTGTGGCTCACACCTGTAATCCTAGCACTTTGGGAGGCAGAGACAGGATAACTGCTTGAGCCCAGGAGTTTGAGACCAGCCTGGGCAAGATAGTGAGACCCCATCTCATTAAAAAATAATAATAATAAAGAAAAAAATAAAATATATACAAATTTCCCCTATGTACCACCATTTCATCCAGGAAGTCTTTACTATGATTGTTTGCCAGGTAGTTTTACATTAACTCAGTATTACCATCTGTAGTAATGTGAAATATGCAGTGCTCAATTTTTGTATTTTTAAAGCTTTCATGTAATAGCTTTAATTTACATAATTTTAGTTTTAAAATACTTAGTCATAAGAAAAAATGATTATACCACAGGACCTATTTGTATTTTTATGTTTTCTCTAAGGGCACAATGTAGAAAAATAAATGGTAAGTTAATCCCCTGAGTATCAAAAGGAAGAAAACCAACACTTAGAATTACTGAGTAATGCAACATTCTGTCTCCTGTTAATGTGTAAAACATTAGGACAAAACTCTCAAGATAATATCTGAATTTTCACCAAGAAGTATCTTACTACAGTTAGTCAATGGCATTCTTTATATAATACAATAAACCAAACTCTGTAAACAAAGGCACTTAAAAGCAATCATGTTTTGCAATCACCATGTCGCTAATTTTTTAAAAAAGAATATCTGACCATAGTTTTAAACACTGGATTGAACAATGTCACTGAACCTTTATAGTATTTTCCATAGAACTTTTCCTCCATAAGAGTAATGGAAAACACTGAAAAGATCTGCCTATCAACTGTAGGAGAGGTGATCTCTAACGCATTCATCCCCCCATGGTCTTAAACACCATATGCTCCTGTAGGAAGAGATGCTGAAATGCTGCTTTCTTCAGGTTACAAAAGCCCCAAACTCTATTGTTTAGTAAAAATAATCGGTATTTACAGATCACTTTTCACATTAAACACACTTTACAAAACATTTAACCATTTAGCCCCACTTTATCTCTTTAAACGTTTTCTTTTTTTCAGACCTCTCAGAGATGAAACATTTTATTTTTTAAACTAGTTGTTTTTTAAATAACATTAACACATACTGAATGCTTAAATCACTTTTTAGAATTCAGAAAGGTAAAATAAAAGTCACCATTCTCATTCTCATCATCTTACTCCCACAGATGATTGTTACTAATATTTCCAGAAATTTTGCTTGTATACACAAGCAGCAATAGATTGTAGCTGCTCTTTAAGAAGCACACACGTGCGCACGCACGCACACACACACACACAGAATTATACATATTACTCTGCTTGCATTCCCCCCTACTTATCACTATACCTTAGACATTTTTCCATGTTATTGTAAATCTCCCTCATTCTTTCAAATGAATATAAGGCATTTTATTGTACAATCATATATAATCTATTTAAACAGTCCTTTACTTATGGGCATTTAAGTTGTTTCCAGTCTTTATATTGTATACAATATCACTATGAACATGTGTTTGTATAATTTTTGTTCATGTCATGACAGGGATATTGAAAAAAATATTTGTGCATACATGTGAATATACTTGTTGGATCAATACCTAGAGGTGGAATTGGCAGTCGGAAATATTTTAAACATCTTAGGACTTGGTAGATATTGTCAAACTGCCCTTATAAAGAATTTAGCTTTTTATTTTCCTGTGCATTATTAGTGTCTCCTGCTACTCCATGATCTATTAAATTAACTCAGGGCCCAATTTGCTGTTCTATACCCCATCTTTTACACGTTACATTAAAAGCTAAAAATATATATATTAGAAAAGTAAAATATGATTATGGAAATAAACTAGAAAATTTATAAAGAAAAACATTATGGGCTGGGCACGGTGGCTCAAGCCTGTAATCCCAGCACTTTGGGAGGCCGAGACGGGCAGATCACGAGGTCAGGAGATCGAGACCATCCTGGCGAACACGGTGAAACCCCGTCTCTACTAAAAAATACAAAAAACTAGCCGGGCGAGGTGGCAGGCGCCTGTAGTCCCAGCTACTCAGGAGGCTGAGGCAGGAGAATGGCGTAAACCCAGGAGGCGGAACTTGCAGTGAGCTGAGATCCGGCCACTGCACTCCAGCCTGGGTGACAGAACGAGACTCCGTCTCAAAAAAAAAAAAGACAGAAAAACATTATGAGGAAATATAGTATGGACTATTGTTTCCAAAGAACTACTTACACTATAACAAGATAAATGTAAATTTTTTTTTTTTTTTTTTTGAGACGGGGTCTCGCTGTCATCCAGACTGGAGTGCAGTGACACAATCACAGCTCACTGCACTCTCAACCGCCTGGGCTCAAGCAGTCCTCCTGGCTCAACTTCCAAGTTGCTGGGACCGCAGCCATGTGACACCACACTTGTCAAGATGAGGTCTTGCCATGTTGCCCAGGCTGGTTTCAAACTTCTGGGCTCAAGTGATCCTCCTGCCTTGGCCTCCCAAAGTGTGGAGACTACAGGTATGAATCATCATGCCTGGCTAGTAAATGTAACTCTTAAGCTACTTTGAAGACAATATAATATTAAATTCAGAATATTTTAAAATTATTTATTTACTTCTATTTTAGGAATATATTGGAGCTTTTCTATAAATTCAGAAGATATTTTAAGATCTGTTCAATAATAATGCTGTAGAACTTATTATAGTTGAATGAACCAAATGCCTAATACCATCAATGTCCTAGAATGTAGTAAGACAGAGATAGAAAAATGGGAAGTGATTTTGGGAGTAACATAGAATGGAGGCTAAAGGAGCCAAGAAGGTTTTGAAAATAAAATAACTGAAATTTTTGGGTTGACATTCAGTGTGTGTCAGGTGCTCTATTAAGAGTGTACATGGCCAGGTGTGGTGGCTCACACCTGTAATCCTAGCACTTTGGGAGGCTGAGGCAGGAGGATCCCTTGACCCCAGGAATTTGAGATCAGCCTGGGCAACATAGGGAGACCGTATCTCTGTAAAATAAATAAATAAATAAAATTTAAAAATAGAGTTTAAATGCACAATCTCACTTAATTCTTATAAACAATCTTATGATTCTATTATTATCTCTATGAGGTTCAGAGAGGTTAAATAATTTGCCTAAGCTTATACAGCAGTATTTCAAATCCAGTCAGTTATTCTGGCTCCAGAACCTTCTTTCTTAAACAGTATTCTATATTGTCTCCATGATGATGGAGGTTCATTACAGGTTTAAACTGAAAAGGTCTATTGCCAACAGGGAGAATTCTTGGGGACCTTAAATACCTGACTGCACCTGGTATTTTCTTCTCTACTTGATCCTACTGATGCCTAGCAGGTTCTGACAATAATAGGGACATAACCTGGTACTAAATATAGCAGTAAGATGATCTTTTGCCTGCTATATACTATCCTCTTGCTACCAGATCCTTTAGAACTCTGTATTTCAAACTTATATTCATCACATTTTCCAAAGCACTTATATCTAAAGATATTTTTGTTTTCGTAGTTTTTACACAACATCCCACATGAAGGAGGCATTTAATGTATTTGTGAATGATGATGGCATCACCATCATCTTATTTGATGTTTAAAATAAACCTACTAGCTGGCCGGTATTATCATTCCTTGTTATAGTTAAAGAAAAAGATGAATCAGACTAACATTGAGTTGATAAGAAGCCTAGATTCTAGGCTTATCAGATGTGTCCAATTCATCCTACATATTATTGACAGATAACTAAATTCAGTTTGACTAATCTTCAATACCTGTATGCCAGGCACTATGTTACATGCTGATTATCAAAACGAACGAGTTAAATAACTTTTACACTAATTCCCTACTCAAACTCCCCAAATACATCTCTATTCCCTTTCAGATCAAGTCTAAATTCTTCGTTCTAGCCTTCAGATCCACCATAATTCAAATCCTAATACAATCCAGTCATTATGGCATATAATCCTCAACTTCATCCTTTCTCTAACATAATCAGTGTATCAGTGTAACTACCTTTCAAAACAAATTTTTGCTATACTTAGGTTTGTTTTTTTTTCTTTTTTTTTTTTTTATAGACAGAGTCTTACTCCATTACCCAGGCTGGAGTACAGTGGTGTGATCTCTGCTCACTGCAACCTCTGCCTCCTGGGTTCAAGAGATTCTACGGATTCTTATGCCTCAGCCTCCTGAGTAGCTGGAATTACAGGCTTGAGTTATCACCCCCGGCTAATTTTTGGTAGAGACGAGGTTTTGCCACCTTGGCCAGGCTGGTCTTGAACTCCTGACCCCAGGCTGGGGTGCAGTGGCATGATCTTTGCTCACTGCAACCTCTGCCTCCCAGGTTCAAATGATTCTCATACCTCAGCCTCCTGAGTAGCTGGGACTACAGGTGTGTGCCACCATGCCCAGCTAATTTTTGTATTTTTAGTAGAGATGGGATTTCATCATGTTGGCCTGACTGGTCTCGAACTCCTGACCTCAGGTGATCTGCCCACCGTGGCCTCCTAAAGTGCTGGGATGACAGGCGTGAGCCACTGTGCCCGGCCCAAGTCTTATTCTCCTATGTTTAAATTGTTCCCATTCTGAGACCACTTCTATTCAGCCTTTCAGGTTTTCCACGTATAACATATTTTTCAAGACCTAGTTTAATTCTCAGTTCTTTCAATAATCAGAAACTCTATAGTGTTTTCATATCCATCTTCATTTGATTCTAATTAAAATCCTGTGTAGGTAAGGAGAGCTAGCTAGGATTATCAGCTTTATTTTACAGATGAGGAAACTAAGGCTCTGAAATTAAGGGACCTACCCAAACTTACATATTAAGTGTCAGAGCTAGGATTTGAACCTACGTCTTCTGATTAAGTCCAGTGATCAATTCCTGGTTTATAGTATGCTGTGACACTTTTCTAAGTCCTCTAGAATTTATAATCTACATTACGTTATTCGAAGTCTTATTTTCTGTGCTCTATTTTGTGGCACATAATGCATATTTACATAGACAACAATTAGAGCATATTGATTTGTTGTCCTCTAATTGCTGCCTATATAACTTATCTCTCTACTGGAGCAAATCAGACACTAACTCTTTTGTGGACTTTATATAGCCTAGTACAGTGCTATGCGGGTAGTAAGCACTAAATACATCCTGGTTAGATGACTGATCCTTTGCACTACATCACTTTATATCTTTCTTAAGGCCATCTTTCTTTCACACACACATTATGCTCTAGTAAATATTTCCTTAAAGAATCCATACATTAATGATGGAAGTTCTTTTTCCCTGGGAGCACTCCCTCACTAAATAAGGAGCAGCCCTTAAGACTCCTTTTTACCGCCTTTTCATCTCTCTTTTGCTGCCTCTTGTTCTTTGGATAGATACCTCCTTTATACACAGAATTCAGTAGAGGGCCTGAAACACAACCTAGTAAGTAGGTAAGGGTTTTATTTTTATTTTCAAGCCTGCTCTAGACTTTCAGGAGCCAAAAGTTCAAATCACAGCAGGACTGATTCAGCCCTTTCACAAGCAATTTAGTACTATGCAGTTTGTTTAGGATGGTCAAGTTTCCAGGCCCTGGCAGAGCAGCATCATTATCTCTCTCAACCTTCATGTATCAACTTCCCTGGCCATATTTCACTTTCTATGTCTTTCTTCTCTGAAATCAGGTTAACATACAAAATCAGACACTTACACACTTATACATTTTTCAACAACCATGTCAAATATGTTCAAGGATTTACCACAATATTGGAAGTTTTTTTTTTCTCTCTGGATTAGATAAAACCAACAAGTATGCAAAAATTACACTTCTCAATCCTTAGTAGAAATGGGGCACTATTTATATTCTTCAGCTAGTACATCAACTAACTGAGAAAAGTTTTTTTTTTTTTTTTTTTCTGATTCTATTCAGTCTACCTCACAGCAACATAACAGCAGTTGTTATCCTCATTTTACAAAATGAGGAAATTGAGGGCTACCATAGTATGAGGTGGGACAGAACTAAAATCAGGTCTTCTTTTTTTTTTTTTTTTTTGAGATGGACTCTTGCTCTGTCACCCAGACTGGAGTGCAGTGGCAGGATCTCGGCTCACTGCAAGCTCCGCCTCCTGGGTTCATGCTATTCTCCTGCCTCAGCCTCCCAAGTAGCTGGGACTACAGGCGCCCGCCACCATACCTAGCTAATTTTTTGTATTTTTAGTAGAGATGAGGTTTCACCGTGTTAGCCAAAAATCAGGTCTTCTTACTCTTAGTTAATTGCTCTTTCTCTCTGTGGTGGTGAATTTTAGGCATCAATGTAACTGGATTACAAAATACCTACAGAACTGGTAAAGTATTACTTCTGGGTATGCCTCTGAGGCTGTTTCCAGAGACGATTGGCATGTGAGTTGGTGGACTGAGTGGGGAAGATCCAGTCTCAATGTAAGCAGGTACCAACCAATCTACCTGGGCTGCAGGGCCGAGATAGAACATAAAAGGAGAAAAAAACTTTCCTCTCTCCTCCTGGAGCTAGGATACTCTTCTTCTCCTGCCTTTGGATGTCAGAACTCCAGGCTCTCTGGACTTGGAACTCCAGGACTTACTCCAGTGAACCCCTCCAGGTCCTCAGGTCTTTGGCATTTGACTGAGAATTACCCTAACGGCTTCCCTGGCTTTGAGGCTTTTGGACTTGGACTGAGCCACACTACCGGTATCCCGGTGTCTCCAGCTTGCAGATGGCCAGTCATGGGACTTCTCAGCTTCCATAATTGCATAAGCCAATTCCCCATCTGTCCGTCCGTCTGTCCATCCATCCATCCATCCATCCATCCATCCATCAATCATCCACCCATCCATCCTATTAGTTCTGTCTCTCTGGAAAACTCTTACTAATATATCCTCCATTACTCTGCTGGATGTCCAGACTTCCCTTGATGACCCCTTTGTATATAAAAAGAAAATCAACACTGCACACTTGGAATCCTACCTAACTAAATAGGAAGACTAAATCAGAACTGAGTTTCTATCCGTAGAAATAATATTACAATGTAGAAAGAAAAGAAAAGGGGTCCTATTCCTTGTCATTACACAGTAGAATAGAAAATATATATTTAAAACTTATATACAGTTTTTGTTTAATTACATTTTAAAAAACATTTTACTTTTACCTGGGAAATCTTTTGTTTTTCAGAAATCTTGTTTTCTAAGCACCTCATGAAAAGATGGCAAACATTTTGACTCTCTTTTCTGAAGACCAGTATTCTACAAATAATACTAATCTTCAACATCTTAGTTTTATTAAATGCTCTTTAATTTTACTTTGTAAGATTTCTCCATCAGATGGTTTACACATCGCCTTTTGAGATTATTAAATATGAATTTTGTTAAAGTGATATGAAGACATTGGCAGTTTGAGAGATCATTGGGTTATTTTTATTTATTTATTTATTTTTAGATGGAGTTTCGCTCTTGTTGCTCAGGCTAGAGTGCAATGGCACGATCTTGGCTCACCACAACCTCCGCCTCCTGGGTTCAAGCAATTCTCCCGTCTCAGCCTCCCGAATAACTGGGATTACAGGCTTGCACCACCACGCTTGGCTAATTTTTAGTAGAGATGAGGTTTCTCCATGTTGGTCAGTCTGGTCTTGAACTCCTGACCTCAGGTGATCCGCCTGCCTTGGCCTCCCAGAATGTTGGGATTACAGGAGTGAGCCACCGCGCCCAGCCATTTGGGTTATATTAGGAATCTTTCCACAGTGTCTGTTTCCTTAAAAATATATTTAAGACATAAACATATGCATAAGGAGCCTATACATACATGTTTCAAGGTAAGAAAAACCATGTATATAAGGAGTTCCTAAAGTTTATACTGTTTAAACTCATAAACATAAGATCAGAAGAGATGGAAAACAAAAATGACCTTATACTAAACTCAGCAATTCTGAATTGTGTTCATAATAAACCTTTCCTAATAGCCTTTTACTTTTTCATCCAAAACAAATAACTTGTAGTGAACAAGAAGGAAAGCATGTTAACTTAATTTTTTTTTGAGATGGAGTTTTGCTCTTGTTGCCCAGGCTGGAGTGCAATGGCGGGATCTTGGCTCACTATAACCTCTGCCTCCTGGGTTCAAGCAATTCTCCTGCCTCAGTCTCCCAAGTAGCTGGGATTACAGGCATACACCACCATGCCTGGCTAATTTTGTATTTTTTAGTAGAGACAGGGTTTCACCATGCTGGTCCGGCTGGTCTTGAACTCTTGACCTCAGGTGATTCACCTGCCTTGGCCTCCCAAAGTGTTGGGATTACAGGCGTAAGCCACTGCACCCAGCCTATTAACTTTTAAAAGTTTCCTGCATACTTCCTGGAGGAAAGTGAGATTCTAATTTTGGGGGTTGGGATTGGAGAGTAGAGAAGTGGATAAGAATGATGGGCAAAACTTTGGTTATTATATATATGCTGTTGCTTTTTTAAAAATGAAATTTTTATTCAATTGGGAAAATCATACTGGGAGAGGGTAACAGTACTATAAAAAGTTAATCATCCGGTCATGAATTACATTTAAAACTGTAAGGTGCAGGATGGCAAGACCAGCAAGAAGCTCAACATTGCCAACTATGGACAACTTGAGTAAGTTTGACTTGTGTTTTACCTTAACCACCAGACCATTCCTTCTGTAGCTCAGGAGAACACCCCTTCACCCCATTTGCTTGCAGTATCCTATACTCTTAGTGCTCTCACTGCAGTTCCCTTTGGCTTCCATGTTTTCCTTGTTCCCTTCCATGCCTAGCTGGATTGCAGAATTAAGTTTATGATTATGAGATAAAAACCAAATAACAAAACAAAACTGTAAGGTGCCTATTGCTATACAAGCTTCCCTAGTTTCAATTTATACATTTATCACTCATTTACTCAGTAATTTAACAATTAGGTAATTCATGCCTATTAATTGCCAGGGCTTGGATTGGACCTTGAGGATAAAAAATGAAGAATGCATGAGATCTGGCAGCCTAGAAAGGAGACAAACTGGAGTGTGAAAAATGAAGTCCTTCTTTCTCTTTCCCTTCTTTCCTTTCCCTTTCCCTTTCCTTTCCTTTCTTCTCTTTTCTTTTTTGACAGGGTCTGGCTCTAGCGCCCATGCTGAAGAGCACTGGCACGATCTTTGCTCACCTCAACCTCTGCCTCCCAGGCTTAAGTGATCCTCTTGCCTCAGCCTCCTTATGAACTTTTTATTACTAAATTTATTCACCAAATTAATATACAACAGAATTGCAAATAATACAGTTCTAGAACAGAATTAGCAGCAAATTCACTAAAACTTTTTTCTTTTTAATCAGTGAGGAGAACATCCTGTGAATGTCATTTTTTGAGGATATATAGCTGTCTTTTATTTGTAGGTTTTTTTTTTAATTCATAGAAAAGAAAGTCCTCTCCTGATCTGAATGTATGCATTCAAACTTATTCCCTAGGGTTAACCTTGGCTGTTTCATTTTGTCTGTAGGGTAGGGACTTATCCTGAGACAATGGTCTTGATAAGTTGGTAAAGCCATTCCATCACAAGTCATCAGTACTTTGTCTGTGCCCTTGAGTTTTTCACAACCTGAGTTGGTTTTAATTTTCAACATAATCTGAAAAAAATTCCTCAAATGCTTCAAATACTCTGTGTTCTGGGGAAGACATCAGGCCTAGCAGGAATTTGGATCATAGGCAGCTTATAGAATCAGGCTCTGGCTAGTAGAATCCACATATCTGCCTGTGTAGACTCCTTCAGTAGCAGCTTGGCATGGTTCTTGCCAAGGTCCTCTGGAGCACTGCTGCTCTGTTGCCCTAAAGATTGAAGGCCAGTTCAGTACTGAGGAAGGTTCTATCGGTGGTCTCAGCAAAAAGTGATAGCCCAAAGCCCAGAGACTCCTCAGGGTTGGCTCCTTTCATGTGATCCACGTAAATAAAGAAAGAACTTGTTGAACATGCTCCTCAGGAGTGCCGTGATTTAGTCAGCCATCTGAGGTGATACACCTACGGAGTATGCTATTCCTCTAACACTGTGGATTTTTCTAAGATCTGTGAGCTGAATAGGTCTCAAGATCTTCCTTCAGGACGTGAGAAAAATATTTTACCACCTCTATGAGGCATGTCCAACACACCGTCTTTAGCTTAAATAACTTACCAACAATCCCAAACTATCTCAGCAGAAGGTTGTGGTCATAAAGAGCCAAGTAAAGCCACCACTGTGATGGACATTACAGTTGTACTCCACAGACCCACCATACAAAGGCCTACTTGATAATTAAGGGTTGTTCTTGTTTTGTTTATTTTCATTCAATAATCATTAGTTTTTCCATCCACTAGCTTTGTAAAGTTGACTTCAAAATGTCTGAAGCCTGCATTGTGGTCTTTGGCATGGATCTTTTGGAATTTGATGGAGCGAACAGACACTGACACAAGAAAGTTGCAGCCTACAGAGCTGAAAAAGTGGATCTGGATTGTCATGTGGGTGCCATGGGGTTATGGGGGCTATCAGTGAAGCATGGAGGTGATGGTGGTGGCTGCGGCCTCAGCTTCCTCTTGCAGTCCTCCTGACTATGTCTTTTAAAACGGATTAACTTTTAAAAGGATATTTGTACAGCATTTTGCAATTACTGAAAGTAGGCTTTTTATTCAAAAAAGTACAGAAACCACATTTTAGATTGTGGCTAAAATTTTAAATTCATAGCTGGGTGTGATGGCTCACACCTGTAATCCCAGCAGTATGGGAGGCTGAGGCAGGCAGATCACCTGAAGTTAGGAGTTCAAGACCAGCCTGGCCAACATGGTGAAACCTCATCTCTACTAAAAATACAAAAATCAGCTGGGCATGGTGGTGCACATCTATAATCCCAGCTACTCGGGAGGCTGAGGCAGGAGAATTGCTTGAATTCGGAAGGTGGAGGTTGCAGTGAGCTGAGATCTCACCACTGCACTCCAGCCTGGGTGACAGAGTGACAGAGCGAGACTCCATCTCTAAAATAAAATAAAATAATAAAATAAAATAAAATAAAATAAATAAAATAAAATAAAAATACATTTATTATGATTATCAGCTATTTAATCATTAAATCTTAAACCTCACAGCATCTATCTAGTTCTTATTGGAAAGGCCTCCTTGGCTTTCGTAGTTAACACATACATACTTATGGATTATTGAGAATTGTTTATTTTGCTGGAGGCAAACTCATATACTTTTAATTACTAGCCCATCCTATTTAAGGACTCATGCTTTGCTTATAAAGTGTTACTCAGGGACAACCTAATAAGAAAATGTATGGTGCACTGAAATAATGAAAATGCACAATTCCATGGTACCTACATTCATTCTGCAAAGAATAAGGACGGAAAGAGAATCTTCCAAGCACCAATCCTTGCCTTTAGAAAACAAATTCATTACAAACAATTATTTCTACAACCAGCTACTGGTTGATCTTACATTTCATCTGGTGTGCAATGGCTGCAAACAGCAGCCTCCTTGGTAGGGTTTGCAACCTGTTGCTTGTATGGGTTACTCTAATGGATGCTGGAGACAGCCCTTTCCAATGTATATTCATGTCTCTGACCCTGCACTATCACCAAACTAGAAAAACAAAAACAAAAACAAAACCTGATCTGGAGGGTCTTTGAGATAGAGGTCACTGTTACCACATCCCTTCCTGCCTTGCTGCCTGTGCAGCCTGCCATGAGTGAGGGGACAGCAGATGGGAACAGTATCCTCTCAACTGTTCCTCAAGAGTTCTTGACTGTCAGCTCTTTCCCCTCCCATGAAAGGAATTCTCCTGATATGATTATACTGTTGCCTTTTCCCATTCCTCTTTCCACTGCTAGAAAAAATAAATAAATAAATAAGTACTGCAATGAATGTGAGAATATTTGTTCTAACATTTTACAGTTTTTCAATGAGAACTTAATTATGGGATATATAAATGTTTCGCATGGTGGAAAAAGGGTAGAGGTCACAATTTCACAGCTACCCAAATCACACTTCTCTTTTAGTAAAGGAATTCTGACTTAGAGACCTTTTCCGTCTGGAATACAGAATTTCTGCTAAACATTGACCCTGGTAATCAGACAGAAAGTCCAGCTGAAAAGAAAGTATCATGCTCTCTTTTCTCCAAGATGCAATCTGTAAGAATCTATCGTCATAAGTCATGTAGCCTGGATGGGCGTGGTGGCTCACGCCTGTAATCCCATCACTTTGGGAGGCTGGCGGGGGGGATCACCTGAGGTCAGGAGTTCGAGACCACCTGGCCAACATGGTGAAACCCCATCTCTACTAAAAATACAAAAATTAGCCAGGCATGGTGGTGTACACCTGTAATCCCAGCTACTCAGAGGCTGAAGGCAGACAATCGCTTGAACCCAGGAGGCAGAGGTTGCAGTGAGCCGAAATCACGCCACTGCACTCCAGCCTGGGCGACAAGAGTGAGACTCTGTCTCAAAAAAAAAAAAAAAAAAATTAGCCAGGTGTGGTGGTGGGCACGTGTAATCCCAGCTACTTGTAAGGCTGAGGCAGGAGAATTGCTTGAATGCTGGAAATGGAGGTTGCAGTGAGCCAAGATCATGCCACTGCACTCTAACCTGGGTGACAGAGTGAGCCTCCATCTCCAAAAAAGAAAAAAAGAGTAAGTCATGTAGCTAAGAGGATTTTCTTACTACTAAATAATCAGCATTGATAGGCCATTTGAGTTTTTATTAGTCTTTGGGTTTTTATAATATCCAGCAAAACAACTCTTCCAAAAGTCAATTTGGCAAAATCAGTAATCGAAGGGACATTTACTTTACTTTTGTTTTTCTTATATCATGAAGAATAACATCTACGGGGAAAAAGTAAAATTATTTACTTAGATTTGAAAAATATACCTAATTTTTTTACTAGAGGAAGGAAGGAAGGAAGGAAGGAAGAAAAGGAGGCAGGGAGGAAGGGAGGGAGGAAGGAAGGCCGGCCAAATTTAATTATGGCTGTGATAATCAGATTTGCTTTTCAAATCAGATTTAAGAAGTATGGCTTTCACAGCCACCAGACACAGTACACATCATATAAATATAAAATAGTGTCTGTGAATACATTCTTCAGAAACAAAGAATATTTCAGTGAAATGAAAATTCTTACTGCTGTTAAATAGCTAGGAAAAGAGCCTTTAAAGGTGTACACTTAACCATCCCAGCAAGGCTACTCTGTACAATAGCAGACATTTAAGAAAATGAGAAGACAGCTCACTACACCCCCTGGTGGCCACCCCCCAAACACTTATAAACCACAGATAATTCTTTATTCTGTACAGGAAGTATAACCCACACGGTGGGAGGTTCACAGTCAGGGAGCAGAGAGGCCCACGGCAAAAGATGAATGGTGGCTGGGCACGGTAGTTTACGCCTGTAATCCCACCACTTTGGGATCCAGGAGTTCGAGACCAGCCTGGCCAACATGGTGAAACCCTGTCTCTACAAAAAATTAGCTGGGCGTGGTGGTGGGCCCTGTAATCCCAGCTACTTGGGGGGCTGAGGCAGGAGAATTGCTTGAACTCAGAAGGTGGAGTGTGCTGAGATCGCCCCATTGCACTCCAGCCTGGGCGACAGAGTAAGACTCTGTCTCAAAAAAAAAAAAAAAAAAAAAAAAAAAAAGATGAACAGTTTCAATGTGATCAGTTACAGCCACTTTCTAATAAATGGAAAGCTCTACTTTTGTTTAAAAACAGCAACAAAACCAAACCAAACCAAACAAAAAAACAACTCTGGCCAGGCGCTGTGGCTCACACCTATAATCCCAGCACTTTGGGAGGCCACCGGATCACCTGAGGTCAGGAGTTCAAGACCAGTCTGGCCAACATGGTGAAATCTCTTCTCTACGGAAAATACAAAAATTAACCGGGCGTGATGGCACATGCCTGTAATCCCAGCTATTCGGGAGGTTGAGGCAGGAGAACTGCCTGAACCTGGGAGGCAGAGGTTGCCGTGAGTTGAGATCATGCCATTGCATTCCAGCCTGGGTGACAGAGCGAGACTCCATCTCAAACAGCAACAACAACAAAAAACCCTCTGTTTTTCTTTCTAATGTATATTTCCTGTCCTAAGTGCAATCAATATTCAGCTTCTCCATGAAATGTTAACATCATCACTCTATTTCTTAAAGAAGAGTGAGGTGATAGAGCATTTTATTGCCAAATGGCTCAGAAAAAAAGTTCCTTGTATTGTGTTTGTAATTTCTCTGTAAGTATGAGATTGTTTCAATTTTTTTTTTTGAGACAGTGTCTTGCTCTGTCTCCAGGCTGGAGTGCAATCTCAGCTCACTGCAACCTCTGCCTCCTGGGTTCAAGCGATTCTCCTGCCTCAGCCTCCTGAGTAGCTGGGATTACAGGCAAGCGCCTCCAGGCCCAGTTAATTTTTGTATTTTTAGTAGAGACGGGGTTACACCACGTTGGCCAGGCAGGTTTCGAACTCCTGACCTTGTGATCCACCTGCCTCGGCCTCCCAAAGTGCTGGGATTACAGGCGTGAGCCACCGCGCCCGGCCTAAAAATTTTTTTAAAGGTAAAAAAGATGAGGATTAAATTATCAGCTCATATTTACAATGGACCTGCTTTTTTCCCCACTTTTTCTCCCTTTTTAAAATTTAAGTACAATACTTATATTCTCAAGGTTAATATAGTCTTTAACTAGAACATATACTGAGGCAGAAATACATTTTTCCTCTTTTCACAGCTGAAAGATGGGCAATGTAGTAAATATATTGTCATGATATTTAAATCCATAGAAAAATTATTTCACCAAATAGGTTTGAATAAAGATGAAGTCCTATCTCAAAGATAAAAAACAAACAGAGCAAATACATGATAAAGAAAACCTGACAAGGTACCACAGAAATCTGGAAAAAAAATTTAGCTGCAAATTAGTAACAGTGCCACTGAGAAACCATCTCTTATATAAGGACATGCCCTAACCCAAGGTTTTTGTTTTTTTTTTTTTGAGATGGAGTCTTGCTCTGTTGCCCTGGCTGGAGTGCAATGGTGCAGTCTTGGCTCACTGCAACCTCCACCTCCTGGGTTCAAGCGATTCTCCTGCCTTAGCCTATCGAGTAACTGGGACTACAGGTGTGTGCCACCACGTCTGGCCAGTTTTTGTATTTTTAGTAGAGACAGGGTTTCCACTATGTTGGCCAGGTTGATCTCGAACTATTGACCTCGTGATCCGCCTGCCTCAGCTTCCCAAAGTGCTGGGATTACAGGTGTAAGCCACGGTGCCCGGCCCAATTTTTCTTTTCTTTTCCTTTTCTCTTATCTCTCTTTCTCTCTTTCTTTCTTTAACAGAGCCTCGCTTTGTCGCCCAGGTTGGGGTACAGTGGCAAAATCTCAATCTCGGCTCACTGCAACCTCTGCCTCCCAGGTTCAAGCATTTCTCCTGCCTCAGCCTCCAGAATAGCTAGGATTACAGGCATGCATCACCATGCCTGGCTAATTTTTGTATTTTTAGTAGAGGTGGGGTTTCACCATGTTGGCCAGGCTTGTCTTGAACTCCTGACCTCAGGTGATCTGCCTGCCTTGGCCTCCCAAATCCCATGTCTGGGATTATAGGCATGAGCCACCATGCCGGCCCTATGTTTTCTTTTAACTGCCTTCAAACTATTTCTACTTGAATATTGTCCTGTTGTTTCACATATCCAAAGGCAAACTCTTCATATGGCTTCTGACAGAGTTCCCTTTCTAAACTAATATTATTTGTAGTACAGTAATCAATATTCTTCTATTCCTGTTCATTCACTAAGCATTTACTGAGTGCCAACTACATGCTAATTGGATACCAAAGTAAAAGACATGAACCCTGTCCTCATGCTGCTCTCACACAGGAACTAGCCATTTGCCTGAATAACTGCAACAGCTTCCTTGATAGTTTTCTTGCCTCCCCTCCCCTCATGCTGTATAATACTGCCAGACTCCTTCTGGCAGTCATGTTATACATTTTTTCTTTTTTGTGTGTGTGTGAGACCAGAGTTTTATTATTACTCAAATCAGTCTTCCTGAAAACTTGAGGATCAGAGTTGTTTTTTGTTTTTCTTTTTTTTCTGAGACAGAGTCTCACTCTGTTGCCCAGGCTGGAGTGCAGTGGTGCGATCTCGGCTCACTGCAACCTCTGCTTCCTGGGTTCAAGCGATTCTCCTGCCTCTGCCTCACGAGTAGCTGGGATTACAGGCATGTGCCACCATGTCCGGCTAATTTTTGTATTTTTAGTAGAGACAGGCTTTCACCATGTTGGCCAGGCTGGTCTGGAACCTCTGACCTCAGTTGATTCTCCCATCTTTGCCTTCCAAAGTGCTGTGATTACAGGCATGAGCCACCGTGCCTGGCCTGGATCAGAGTTTTGGTATAAAGGATAATTTGTTGGGTAGGGGACCATTGAATTGGGAGTGCTGATTGATTGGCTCAGAGATAAAATCATAGGGAGTTGAATCTGTTCTCTTATGCTGAGTCAGTTCCTGAGTGGGGACCATAGAACTGGTTGGCAGGTCCACGTGAGGTCATCTGGTTGTCAGAAATGGAAAAACCTTATGTATTAGTCAGGGTTCTCTAGAGGGACAGAATGCTCTATAAATATATTTATATGGGAGTTTTTAAGTATTAACTTAAAGGTCCCACAATAGGCCATCTGCAAGCTGAGGAGCAAGGAGAGCCAGTCTGAGTCCCAAAACGGAAGAATTGAAGAACCTGGAGTCCAATGTTTGAGGGCAGGACACATCCAGCATGGGAGAAAGATGTAGGCTGGGAGGCTAGGCCAGTCTGTCCTTTTTATGTCTTTCTGCCTGCTTTATATTCGCTGGCATCTGATTACATTGTGCCCACCAGATTAAGGGTAGATCTGCCTTTCCCAGCCCACTGACTCAAATGTTAATCTCTTTTGCAACACCCTCACAGACAGACCCAGGATCAATACTTTGTATTCTTCAATCCAATCAAGTGGACACTGAGGATTAAGCATTACACCTGAAAAGGCATCTCAAAAGGCTGATCTTAGGTTCACAATAGTGATGTTACCTTTAAGAGTAATTGGGGGCTGGACACGGTGGCTCATGCCTGCAATCCTAGCACTTTGGGAGGCCAAGGTGGGTGGATCACCTGAGGTCAGGAGTTCGAGACCAGCCTGGCCAACATGGTTAAACCCTGTCTCTACTAAAAATAAATATAAGCTGGGCATGGTGGCATGCACCTGTAATCCCAGCTACTCAGGAGGCTGAGGCAGAAGAATCACGTGAACCTGAGATGGAGGTTGCAATGAGCCAAGATCGTGCCATTGCATTCTAGCCTGGGCAACAGACCAAGATTCCATCTCAAAAAAAAAAAAAAAAAAAAGTAATTGGGGGCTGAGGCGGCTGAATCACTTGAGGTCGGGATACAAAAATTAGCTGGGTGTGGTGATGGGCGCCTGTAATCCTAGCTTCTTGGGAGGCTATGACAGGAGAATCACTTGAATCCAGGAGGCAGAGGTTGCAGTGAGCTGAGATTGCACCCCAGCCTGGGTGACACAGTGAGACTCCATCTCAAAAATAAAATAAAATAACATAACATAACATATAAAATAAAATAAAATAAAATAAAAAAATAAATAAATAATTGGGGAAGTTGTGAATCTTATGACCTCCTAAATAATGGCTGGTAATATTTAGAATTAGTTATGTCATTCTTCTACACATAGATCTATCAAATCAAAACTCCTCTGCTTTTAAGGTATACACAGTTACCTTCTTACTGTCCTAAAACACATTAGCGCCTATTTTCAGACTTTTGATGATATCCTTCCATTCTCCCCACTCTCTTATGTTTGGAATGCTACTCTTTTCTTCTCTTCTCCTATCTAAATCCCATTCATTCATCATGACTCAGCTCTTCCAAGAGGTTTTATGAGACTTCTCTGGCCCACATTGCTTTTTTCCTCTCCTCTGCTGCAAATTTTATTTTCATTGCTATCTTTGAAACAACTGGGGAAAATACCGAATTTTCTTTTTGTTTTGTTCTTATTTTGCTTAATTTTTCCCTCATAAAGACCAAATTTTCCAAGGTGAAGATTTTTTTCAGCAGATAGTGAGTAATTTTTTATGTCCATGAAAGACTAAAGAGGAAGAAACTAGGCTTAAAAATAGGGGAGGGTTTCAGCTGAACATGAAAAATAATTTCTTCATTTTCAGAGTAATTAAAAAATAAAAGTATAATATATTATATGTATTGCTTGAATTGAGAGAAGAAATGTAAAACTCCTTACTTTATACAATTCTTATCTTGGGGTTGGCACACACAAGAATGAAAGAATTCTATAATTAAAATTAAATTAAGATCTCAAAGTACTTTGTTTCCTACCATACCTATTCACTATTCACCTTTAAAAAGGTGTCCTGAGATTGCAAAGATATATTTCAGTGCAATCTTGTTCATTTTTATTTATCATCTTATAATTGTATTAGGTTGACCCATATGAGACAGCTGTTTACAGTTAATATGGTTGAGTGTTGGCGTTTCATTTTTTTTTGTTTTTTTTTTTTTTGAGATGGAGTCTTACTCTGTCGCCCAGGCTCTAGAGTGCAGTGGTAACCATCTCTGCTCACTGCAACCTCTGCCTTCCGGGTTCAAGCGATTCTCCTGCCTCAGCCTCCTGAGTAGCTGGGCTTACAGGCGCATACCACCACGCTTAACTAATTTTTGTATTTTTAGTAGGGACAGGTTTCGCCATGTTGACCAAGCTGGTCTCGAACTCATGACCTCGTGATCCGCCCGCCTTGGCCTCCCAAAGTGCTAGGATTACAGGCGCGAGCCACCGCGCCCAGCCGGTTTACTTTTATAGTTCTCTTCCTGGCTATTCCCCAGTCAGCAAAGTGGGTCATCACACAAGAAAAAGCTGAGTTCATAAATATGCAAAAGAAATACTGGCATCACATTTCATCCATTTATCTTTTCACAGACAGGTTGAAAAGATTCCCTGGCAAAACTCCAGCCAGCCTGCATACTGGCGTGCAGCTTCGGGAAGTTCGCACAATTTGCATGGGGCAGAGCCTGGCCCCTCCTCTTCCTTTGTGAAACCAGGGATTCAAACTGCAAGGCAGGAAGCGAACCAGCAGGAATTCTAGCCTTGCGGAAGGTCCCTGTTCCCCCTTTGTTTTCCTTTTTGCCCCATAAATCCCATTATTCTCACCCTTCAATCGTCTGTGAGCCAATTTTTGTGGCCATGGGACAAAGACCCCGTCTTTAGCTGAACTAAGGAAAAGTTCTGCAACAACAGTTAATGATATAAAACATGATTTTCTGTAATTATGTTATCTTTTTATGCCTGTCTTCTGAGAAAAAAAAAATATTGCTGGAGTTTAAATATCACAAAAAGGTGGCCAGCCATGGTGGCTCACACTTGTAATCCCAGCACTTTGGGAGGCTGAGGCAGGAGGATCACTTGAATCCAGCAGTTTGAGATCAGCCTAGGCAACATAGGGAGACCCTGTCTCTACAAAAATAACAGAAAATATTAGCTGAGCATAGTGTTGCATGCCTCCTACTTGGGAGGCTCAAGTGGGAGGACTGACTGAGCCCGTTACTGTATCGCTGTACTCCAGCCTGGGTGGTAGAGCAAGACCCTGTCTCAATCAATCAATCACAAAAAGGGGCTAGTATGGCATAAATACATCGTTTCTTAATTCTGGTAAAATAAACATAAAAATTTCCATCCTAACCACTTTTAAGTGTACAGTTCATTGGCATTAAGTACATTCACAATGTTGTGCAATCACCACCACTATCCATTTCTAGAACTTTCTTCATCTTCCAAAACTGAAGCTCCGTACCCACTAGGCAGTAACTTCCCACCCCATCCCCCAGTCACCATGATTCTGTCCGCATGAATTTGATTATTCTAGGTATCTCATGTAAGTGGAATCATACAGTATTTGTCTTTTTGTGATTGGCTTATTTCACTTAGCTTAATGTCCTCATTTTTACCCATGTTGTGGCATGTCAGAATTTCCTTTTTAAAGGCTGAATAATATTCCATTGTACATATAATACCTCATTTTGTTTATTCATTCCCCATTGATGAACACTTGGATTGCTTCTATCTTTTGGCTTTTGTGAATAGTGTTGCTATTAACAGGGGTATATGAATCTCTTGAGACCCTGCTTTCAATTCTTTTAGGTATCTACCCAGGAGTCTAGAAGTGGAATTGCTGGATCATATGATCATATTCTATTTTTAATTTTTTGAGGAATCACCATACTATTTTCCATTGCAGCTATGCCATTTTACATTCCCACCAATAGTGCACAAGGCTTCCAATTTCTCCATGTCCTCACCAATGCTTTATTTTGATAGTGGCCATCCTAATGGGTATGAGGTAGTATATCTCACTGTGGTTTTGATTTGCACTTCCTTAATGATTAGTGATTCTGAGTTTTTTTTTTTTTTTTTTTTTTAGAGACAGGGTCTTGTACTGTTACCCAGGCTGGAGTGCAGTGGAACCTTCTTAGCTCACCACAGCCTTTAATTCCTAGACTCAAGCAATCTTCTCACCTCAACATTCTGAGTAGCTGGGACAGGTGTGTGACACCACACCTGGCTAAATTTTTTTATCTTTCGTAGAGATGGAGTCTTGCCGTGTTTCCCAGGCTGGTCTCAAACTCCTGGGCTCAAGAAATCCTCCCTTCTCAGCCTCCCAAGTGCTGGAATTCCAGGCATGAGTCACTGCATTCAGCCTTGAGCATCTTTTCATATGCTTATTGCTTATTTGTTTATCTTCTTTGGAAAAATGTCTATTCAAGTTCTTTTCTATTTTTTTAATTGGGTTGTATGATGGTTAATTTTATGTGTCAACCATCAACCTGACTGAGCCACAGGATGTCCAGTATTTGGTTAAATATTATTCTCGGCTTATCTGTGAGGGTGTTTCTGGATAATATTAACCTTTGAATCAGTAGACTGGGTAAAGCAGACTGTCCTCTCCAGTGTGGGTAGGCCTCACTCAATCTATTGAAGGTCTGAATAGAACAAAAGTCTGAATAAGGGAGAAGCCACTCCTTCTGCCTTTGAGCAAGGACACTGGTCTTCTATTTTTGGACTCAGACTTGGACTCAGTGAATGGTGGACTGAGCCACCATTGGCTCTCCTAGTTCTTAAGTCTTTGGACTTGGACTGTAACTATCTCTATGAGATACGCTTTTTGGTTCTATTTATCTAGAGAATCCTAATGCAGATATTGGTAATGAAAAATGGGGTGCTGAGGCTTTGAAACTGGGTAATGGGTAGATGCCAGAGAGTTTTGAGGTGCATGCTAGAAAAAGCCAAGACTGCCATGAAGGGACTGCTAAAGGCAATTCTGGTGAGGGCTCAGAAAGGATAGAGGAGATCTGGAGAAAATACTTCCATCTTCTTAGAGAATACATAAAGAACCATGAACAGAATATTGGTAGAAATATAGATGGAAAAGCCCATTCTAACGAAGGCTCAGATGGAAACAAGAAACATATTAGTGGACAATGGAGAAAAGGCAATCCTTGTTATAAAGTGGCAAAGAACGGGCTGGATTGTGTTTGTGTTCTAGTATTGTGTGGAAGGTAGAACTTGCAACAATGGAATTGGACATTCAGCTACAGTGGTTTCTAAGCAAAGTGGTGAAGGAGTGGTTTGACTCCTTCTGGCTGCTATAATAAAATACAAAAAGAGAGAAATGAATTGCAGAAGGAATTGGTAAGCAAAAGGGAACCAGAACTTACTTGGAACATTCTCGGCCTGTGCATATTGCAAAAAATGAGAAAGCATGTTTGGAAGGGAACACCAACAGTGTGGCTGACTGACCATATAAGGAAGGTAGTGTTGGTGTGAACCACAGGCCTAATCAGCCATCTCAATAGAAGTCAGGATAGAGAAGGGACTATGCAAACAGAAATACTGCAAGCTAGGACTAAGGGAAACAGAGAAAATGAAATGGAATAAAGGAAGACTGTGACTATGCATTATCCTTCAAGAAAGGGGAAGAAGGATCCCCAAAGGCAATTCAGTGATGATCATCAGGGCTTCTACTCTCATCACACCCACCATGGGTGGGGATCAGGGAGCAAGGCTGTCTTCACTTCAGTTTCAAAGGCTAGGACCACTGCCCAGCAGAGTTGTGTGGGCAGGGCTTTTGTAGAGAGCCCTGTGGATGGCACTCCACTGAGCTGAAGGGGCAGGACCACCACATGAAGCATTGAGGGTGACACTGCCACTCAAGTGCATCTGGAGAGCAGAGCATCAACCAAGGAGGATTATTCTCAAGTCTTAAGACCTAATGGGATTTGCCTTGCTAAGTTTTAAACTTATTTGGGACCTATCACTCCTACTTTCCTTCTGATTTCTCCCTTTTGAGATAGGAATATCTATCTTATGCTTACCTCACCATGGTATTTTGGAAGTGCTTAACTTACCTGATTTCACAGGTTCGCAGCTGGAGAGGAATGTTGGCTCAGAATGAATCATTCTTGGTCTTACCCGTATTTGATTTAGATGATATTTAGATAAAACTTTGGACTTTAGGCTTCAGAATTGATGCCGGAATGTTTTGTCTTTTAAGGATGTTGAGATGGAATGAATATATTTTGTATATGAGAACATGAATTTTGTGGGTTCCTGGGCAAAATATTATGGACTTAATGTTTGTGCCCCCTGCTAATTCATATGTTGAAGCCCTATCCTCGAAAGTGATGGTATTTGGAGGCAAGGCCTTTGGGAGGTAGTTAGGGTTAGATGAGGTCATGATGGTGAGTCCCCTGTGACGTGTCCTTATAAGAATAGGGGCCGGGCGCGGTGGCTCAAGCCTGTAATCCCAGCACTTTGGGAGGCCGAGACGGGTGGATCACGAGGTCAAGAGATGGAGACCATCCTGGCTAACACGGTGAAACCCCGTCTCTACTAAAAAAATACAAAAAATTAGCCGGGCGAGATGGCGGGCGCCTGTAGTCCCAGCTACTCGGGAGGCTGAGGCGAGAGAATGGTGTAAACCCGGGAGGCGGAGCTTGCAGTGAGCTGAGATCCGGCCACTGCACTCCAGCCTGGGCGACAGAGTGAGACTCCGTCTCAAAAAAAAAAAAAAAAAAGAATAGGAAGAGACCAGAACATGCTCTCTCTCTCTTCTCCCCACCAAGTAAGAACACTGAGAGAAGGTGGCTGTCTGCAAGTGCAAAAGAACACCCTCACATGAACATGCCGGCACCTTGATCTTAGATTTCCCAGCCTCCTAGGACTGTGAGAAATAAATGTCTGTTGTTTCAGCCACCCAGTCTAGGTATTTTGTTATAGTGGACTGACTAGCGTTTTGTTTTTGTTGAGTTGTAGGAGTTCTTTATATCCATATTCTGGATATTAACCCCTTATGATTTGCAAATATTTTCTTCCATTCCATGGGTTGCTTTTTCACTCTGTTGATAGTGTCTTTTTGATGCACAGAAGTTTGAAATTTTGATGTAGTCTAATTTATCTATTTTTGTAGTTATGATTGTTATCTATGAACAAAGCCATCATAGTTTGGTCTAATTGTACTGAAAGATTTTTTTTTTTTTTTTGAGACAGAGTTTGAGACAGCCTCTGTTGCACAGGCTGGAGTGCAGTGGCGCAATCTCAGCTCACTGCAACATCTGCCTCCCGAGTTCCAGTGATTCTCCTGCCTCAATCTCCTGAATAGCTAGGATTACAGGCACATGCCACCACACTCAGCTAATTTTTGTATTTTTACTAGAGACAGGGTTTCTCCATGTTGGCCAGGCTGGTCTCAAACTTCTGACCTCAGGTGATCCACCCGCCATGGCCTCCCAAAGTGCTGGGATTACAGGTGTGAGCCACTGCGCCTGGTCTGAAAGATTATTTTTATGACTTTGTCAATAAATGGCATTTGATTAAAATAAGATTATTATTGGCCGGGCGCGGTGGCTTATGCCTGTAATCCCAGCACTTTGGGAGGCCGAAATGGGCGGATCACGAGGTCAGGAAATCGAGACCATCCTGGCTAACAAGGTGAAACCCCGTCTCTACTAAAAAATACAAAAAACTAGCCGAGTGAGGTGGCGGGCATCTGTAGTCCCAGCTACTCGGGAGGCTGAGGCAGGAGAATGGCGTAAACCTGGGAGGCGGAACTTGCAGTGAACTGAGATCCGGCCACTGCACTCCAGCCTGGGCGACAGAGTGAGACTCTGTCTCAAAAAAAAAATATATATATATATATTATTATTATTATTACTATTTTTATTTTTGAGATGTAGTCTTGTTCTGTTGCCCAGGCTGGAGTGCAGTGGCTCAATCTCAGCTCACTGCAACCTCCACCTCCAGGATTCAACCAATTCTCCTGCCTCAGACTTCCGAGTAGCTGGACTACAGGCATGCACCACCACACCCGGCTAATTTTTTGTATTTTTAGCAGAGATGGGGTTTCACCATGTTGGCCAGGCTGGTCTTGAACTCCTTACCTCATGTGATCCGTCTACCTTGGCCTCCCAAAATGCTGGGATTGCAGGCATAAGCCACTGCCCCCAGCCAAAATAATAGATTCTTAATGCAATGTCTTTTTTGTTACCCGGAACTGGCCTTTAATTTTAATGTATGCTGTTTACTATTTAATTTCCTACTACAAGCTACATTTGAACCCACAAACTGACAAGATGAGTTTGGGCACACTTAATGAAACGATTCAATGCTGGTTTATTTTGTGGTGATAGAGAACTCCAAACAATCTGTAGCAGTCAAACATACAAAAATCAATCTCTTACCATGTAGCTACGAGGGGCATTCAACTGGCAGGTAAGATAAGTTTCTTTGCTTTGAGTCAGACTAAAGCCTTTAGATTTAGAAATAGCTTGGCAAACACACTAAATATAAGACATTACAACAGATTAGCAAATTTTGATTTTTTAATAGTTGCTACTAGGTTTTCTTCATTTCTTATTTCTATAAGTAATCCTTTTCTTGTGAATAAAAGAAGCCTGCAAAAACCCTCTGCTGGTCAAAGTGACAAAGTATTGCCAAAGACTTTAAAAACAGGTCTTTATGGTTCTTCTTCTTCTTCTTTTTTTTTTTGTAAGACAGAGTCTCGCTCTGTTGGCCAGACTGGAGTGCAGTGGTGCAATCTCTGCTCACTGCAACCTCCACCTCCTGGGTTCAAGTGATTCTCCTGCCTCAGCCTTCTGAGTAGCTGGGATTACAGGCATGCATCACCACGCCTGGCTAATTTTTTTTGTATTTTTAGTAAAGACGGGGTTTTACCACGTTGGTCAGGCTGTTCTCAGACTCCTGGCCTCCCAAAGTGCTGGGATTACAGGTGTGAGCCACCGTGCCCAGACTTTATAGTTCTTAATAGCTTGACAATTCAGTACTGTGAATAACAGAATAGACTTCCATTGCCTCATCATTAGGTAATTTTTTTGGAACAACATTATTCCAGTGGATATTGAGTCAATATGTAAAGCTTGAAATTGACCCAGAGAGCTTTAAATCTGACCTCCTAGAAAATATAAGAATTCTTTTTTCATTCTAATGGGAATATGATTATGATGCCTCTGGTACACATTCAGTTAAAATTTATTTTGGATTTCTATCTCCTTAGCCCTATGCAAAAGAATGACACTTCTCTTTGCTAAAGACATTGAGAAATTAAGCTTTAAGCCCAAAATTTATGTGATAACCAAGTCAGGAAAAATACTGCCAATAATCTCAGTTACTGATGAAAAGGAACTATTTTTATATTAAGTTATAATTTACAAGAAGAAGGTATATATCAACAAACACCTAATAATAATAATAATAATTTGTTTGTTTGTTTTGAGACAGAGTTTCGCTCTGTCGCCCAGGCTGGAGTGTAGTGGCATGATCTCAGCTCACTGCAAGCTTTGCCTCCTGGGTTCTCGCCCATTCTCCTGCCTCAGCCTCCCGAGTAGCTGGGACTACAGGCGCCCACCACCATGCCCGGCTTATTTTTTGTATTTTTAGTAGAGACGGGGTTTCACCATGTTAGCCAGGATGGTCTCGATCTCCTGACCTCGTGATCCACCTATCTCGGCCTCCCGAAGTGCTGGGATTACAGGCGTGAGCCACCATGCCCGGCCTGATAATTATTAAAGAAGCATTCCCTTTAGCCAGCTTCTTCACAATGAGCATGCTTATTGTATCCTTTCTCTGTATCATCTAGAATGGTTCATTTGAGTTCAGAGGATACAAGTTTGGTAACATTGAAATGACCATCTAGAACTTACCAGACCTGTTTCTTGTGGGAGGGAGTTACTTTCAAAAACCCCTTAAAGGAGATAAATGTTATTTTATACTTCCTAGATTTCTCTCACAATTGTTTCCTTTTAATGTCAGTGGGTACTGGCACCCTTCTAACAACATGCCCACTATTCCATGAGGGGGGTAAAAAAGGTTCGCTGCATTTTAAAAGATTGGGTATGTTACTCATTATACCCTTTGTATAAAAACAAAGTGAAATATTTACCAATCTGCAAGAATTGCCAAAAGTTGTCAAACATGAATGACAAACACAAGTACAAAACTGAAGGCTGAAATGTTCTTCAGTTGATATTTTCCTAAAAGGTAAGGAAAATTTGCTTTTTTATTACCCTAAGATAATTCCTTGGATGCTTGGGTGAAAACTGAGCCAGAATTGACCTTTCTGCCTCTTTTTAAACCAGTGTACCATTTAAAAATCTTTCTTTTTTTTTTTTTTTTTTGAGACGGAGTCTTGCTCTGTCGCCCGGGCTAGAGTGCAGTGGCTGGATCTCAGCTCACTGCAAGCTCTGCCTCCCAGGTTTACGCCATTCTCCTGCCTCAGCCTCCCATGTAGCTGGGACTACAGGCGCCTGCCACCTCGCCCAGCTAGGTTTTTTTTGTATTTTTTAGTAGAGACAGAGTTTCACCATGTTAGCCAGGATGGTCTCGATCTCCTGACCTCGTGATCTGCCCGTCTCGGCCCCCCAAAGTGCTGGGATTACAGGCTTGAGCCACCGCGCCCAGTTTCTGAGTCAGTAACTGGATTCCTAAAGCAATCACTCCCACTCTTTCTTTTTCAAAAGAAAGGAGGGTCCTGATACGTTGTCTCGAACTCCTGGCCTTAAGCAATTCCAAGTAGCTGGAATTACAGGCATAAACCACCATGCCCAGCTGCAGTCTGGTTTTTTGAGAGACCAAGGAAGCATGTTGGAAAACAAGGATAAGCTAATCTGATAATACTGAAAAAGAATTAAAGAAAAAACAATAACTACTACAAAAATATCCTATAACAAAAATGCCGTAGGATATAATGAACAAACATACCTCCTGGGCTGTGACCGGCATTCTTCCTCCCCACTGTCTGCCTCCTGTATAGACAGAAAATGAAAAAAAAAAAAAATTAAAACCTGAGGTTTCATATCATAATATCACTAGTACAATTTTACTAAGTTTCACATGTTGTATACTTGAACTAAATTCTTGTCATAAAAAGTGACTTCAACCAACCCAGGAGGTTGATGTCAATAGAACTTATTTCTGGAGGTAACTTCAACAATAGTCCATGAACAAATTTTATTGACAATGAAGTGGTATTCATTAAAATAATTACCTCCGAAAACCAACTAAACATTTTATTTTACTGTTATGCTACTTTGGCTTCAAAATGAGTGGGCATTCTGAGGACCACCAATAAATCTCATCAAGATAACCTATTAATGATTCTGATTCCCCAAAGAACAACCTAAACAATGAACACCACTTAAAAGAGAGTGCTCATGATCAAATCACCATCAACATCAACATAATGGCTACCACTTATTGAGTACTTACAATGTGCTAGGCACTGTGTTCATCAACTTAAGTACATTACTCTACTTATTCCTTATAAACCCAGAAGGTTGATGGTACCAATTATTTTTAACTTACTCAAATACACACAATAACACAGGATAAATCAATGTGATATAAAAGCACTGACGGTTAATGACCCACCCAGGGATGCCAAACAATGACAACAACAAAAAGCACTGAATCATAGTTCAATTACAATATTTATTTCTTCTTAGTGTGGCACATAAAGTAATAGAAAGTCTTGTAACTTATGGCAACTTAGACTCAATGAATATTTTACAGATGAAGAAGCAAAAGGGAAATAAGTTGTCCAGGGAGACTCCTGTGGTGAAGAATTAAAATGAAAAAATACTGACTCCCAACTAGCTGAAAAAGCTTATCATTTACCTCTCCCTGCCCTGGGTTGAAAATTGGTGTATGTTATGATATTATACAGATCTTCACAAAGGCAAGAATATTGACATGAAGGAAAAGTGAGGAAAGATGGAGAGGCTTTTTCTTTAAATTTGCTCCCTGACAATTTGTATTTGTTCTCTCATCACTTTTGCCCTATCTGGTAAACACAGAACTATTAGGTAGAAGGAGAAAAATAATCTCAGAGAATATGTGTACTGTCTGCCAACAAGCCACCTGCATTTTCATTTATGAAGCCATCCTCATCTACCTTTATATCATTCTGCCTCCATTCCTAGGCAGCCAAGGCTAGCTCTATAACTTTAATTCCCATGTTACTTTCATTATTGATTTCAAACATGTCTCTCTCTCTCTTTTTTTTTTTCCCACAAAGGAAGAACAAAACAAAGATTCTGCTCCCAGAGGGAGTACAGGTAGAAAGTGTCATAGTGTATTACACTCTTTGCATATAAGAGAGAGGTTTTAGGTTAGAAAGGTATGCCCTGTAGAGACTGAAAAAAGGTTTAAAACGGGAAAGAACTATCTCTAGAATCAATAATCAGAACCTGGAAAGTTTGCAAGAATGAAAATGAAAAGACTCAGATAAACAAATGTAAATGTTAGATTTTTGTGCCCAAAGGAACTATAATAAATAGATATGATTTCCTAGAATATCATTTAACAAAGAGTGCTTCAGTATTGTTATCAATATATCTCAAATTATAATGTAGTCTTCTCACATTTTTTCCTTATCTTTTTTTTTCTTTTTTTTTTCTTTTTTGAGACGGAGTCTCGCTCTGTCGCCCAGGCTGGAGTGCAGTGGCCGGATCTCAGCTCACTGCAAGCTCCGCCTCCCGGGTTTACGCCATTCTCTCGCCTCAGCCTCCCGAGTAGCTGGGACTACAGGCGCCCGCCATCTCGCCTGGCTAATTTTTTGTGTTTTTTTAGTAGAGACGGGGTTTCACCGTGTTAGCCAGGATGGTCTCGATCTCCTGACCTCGTGATCCGCCCGTCTTGGCCTCCCAAAGTGCTGGGATTACAGGCTTGAGCCACCGCGCCCGGCCTTTTTTTCTTTAAAGATGTTGTCTTGCTCTGTCGCCCAGGCTGGAGTGCAGTGGTGCGATCTCGGCTCACTGCAACCTCCACCTCCCTGGTTCAAGCAATTCTCCAGTCTCAGCCTCTCAAGTAGCTGGGACTATAGGTGCCCGCCACCACGCCTGGCTAATTTTTGTATTTTTTAGTAGAGACGGGGTTTGGCCATATTGGCCAGGCTAGTCTCAAACTCCTGACCTCAGGTGATCTACCCTCCTTGGCCTCCCAAAGTGCTGGGATTACAAGAGTGAGCCACCGCACCTGGCCACATTATTTTTTAATTGCACTAAATATTACATAAGAATATGCTTAACACATAAGTCATGAGGTACAATAAAATGAAAACCTATGAACACCATTCCACCTAAGAGCTATAATAGTACCAACACTGTTGCTTCTACCTGTCTGCCTCTTATCTCCCATTCCTCTTTCTATTATGTGACTACTATCCCAAAGTTTATACTTTTTTGTTTCTACTTCATTTTATTATTTAAAAAATTTCAAACATAAAATTGAAAGATCTTATAGCGAACTTGTATATCTACCATCTAGATTGTATCATTAATATTTTCTATACTTTTTTTTTTTTTTTTTGACAGAGTCTCGCTCTGTTGTCCAGGCTGGAGTGCAGTGGTGCAATCTCAGTTCACTGCAACCTCCACCTCCTGGGTTCAAGTGCTTCTCCGTTCTCTGCTTCCTGAGTAGCTAGGATTACAGGCATGTGTCACCATGGCCTGGCTAATTTTTGTATTTTTAGTAGAGACGGGCTTTCTCCATGTTGGCCAGGCTGGTCTCGAACTCCTGACCTCAGGTGATCTGCCCACCTCGGCTTCCCATGGCCTGGGATTACAGGCGTGAGCCACCAAGCCCAGCCAATATTTTCTATACTTTTTTTAAAAAAATCATATGTTTATTCATCTCTCTTTCCATCTATCAGTCCATCTTATTTTTTAGATGCATTTCGATGTAAGTTACTGATATCAGTACATCTGCTTTTAAATGCATAATAATTAATTAGAATTCAGTTTTTCTTTACAGTTTTTTCCTTTCCTTTTTTGTTTAGAGATAAGGTCTTGCTCTGTCATTTGGGCTAGAGTGCAGTAGCATTATCATAGCTCACTGCAGCCTCAAACTCCTGGGTTCAAGCAATTCTCCTGCCTCACCCTCCTGAGTAGCTAGGACTACAGGAGCACACTGCCATGCTTAGATAATTTTGTTTTTATTTTTAAATTTTTGTAGAGACGGGGTCTCACTATGCTGTTTAGGTTGGTCTCAAACTTCTGGCCTCAACCTATCTTCCTGCCTTGACCTCCCAGAGTGCTGGGATTACAGGCATAAGCCACCGGCACCTGGCCATTTTTTTTTTTAAGGTAAAATTTATATACAATGAAATATACAATCTTAAGTGCACCATTTAATGAGTTTTGATAAATGTATGTGTCTACGTAATTCAAACTGCTATCAAGAAATGGAACATTTCCATCACCTCAGAAATTTTTCTCATAGCCATTCCCAGTCAAAATGTGGCACCACCCACTCCTCAGGCAATCCTGTTTTGATTTTCCACCACAGATTTTTGCCATAAAAAATTAGTACACAGGATATGATTCCATTGTTCATTAAATGGGATTATATACTATGTACTACTTTATGGGAGGATTTTTGAAAAACATTCAGCATAATGTTTTTGAGATTTATCCCATGGTGTTGCATAAAATAGCAGTTCATTCCTTTTTATCACTAAGGATTCCATCACATGAATATACTAGTTCATTTATTCATTCTCTTATTGATGGGTTCATTTGGGATATTTGAGTTTTTTGCCTATCATGAACAAAGTTATTAGCCAGACATGGTAGTTCATGCCTGTCATCCCAGCACTTTGGGAGGCTGAGGCAGGAGGATCACTTGAAGCTAGGAGTTTGAGACCAGTCTGGGCAAAATAGCAAGACACAGTCTCTACCAAAAAAAAAAAAAAAAAAATTAGCTAGACATGGCACCTGTAGTCCTATGCTGGAGGCTGAGGTGGGAGGACTGGTTGAGCCCAGGAGTTTGAGGCTGTAGTGAGCTATGATCACGCCACTGCATTCCAACCTGGGTGACAAAGTGAGACTCTAACATTAAATAAATGAAGCTATTATGTGAATATTCTTTTGTGAAGTTTTTTTTGGGGGGCGGTTGACATATGCTTTTATTTATTTTGGGTCACAAGACAGATGCATGTATAGTTTTATATAAAATTGCCAGGACTTCTCCCAAAGCATTTACACCACTTTATACCCTCATCAACAATGCGTGAGAGCTGTAACTTTAATTGGCAATTATTTTCCCCTATGGTTATTGTTTTCTAGGTTCTCAGAAACGTTTGCCTACCCTCTAGTCATGAACATAGTCTATCATATTTTCTTTCTTTCTTTTTTGAGAAAGTCTCGTTCTGTTGCCCAGGCTGGAGTGCAGTGGCGCGATCTCGGCTCACTGCATCCTCTGCCTCCTGGGTTCAAGTGATTCTCCTGCCTCAGCCTCCCAAGTAGCTGAGATCACAGGCATGTACCACTGTGCCCGGCTAATTTTTGTAGTTTTAGTAGAGGTGGGATTTCACTATATTGGCCAGGGTGGTCACGAACTCCTAAACTCTTGATCTGCCCGCCTCAGCCTCCCAAAGTGCTGGGATTACAGGCGTTAGCCACCGTGTCTGACTCAAACTTCTATATTTTAAAGAATGTCTCTTTAAAGAATATCAATAGGTCATATTTTTGGCATATTTGAATTTTTACAGAAAGAACATCATAACCTTTATGATTATTATTGTTATGCATATTACATAACCTCATTGTTTATTCTACACTCAATATTTAATATTACTGAGACTCAGGCTTGGTGGAGGGAGATGCTGCCAGCCTTGAACACTGGGCTAGCAGAGTGTTAAGCAATATTTTCCCAAATCTTATTCAAGATTCTTTACACTTTCTATTTGCTCCAATCCAAGTCGTCTCATTTATCATTCTCCAAATGTACCAGTTGACTTCTTTGTTCATGCTGTTGTATCAACCTAGAAAGCCCCTCTCCCCTCTCCTATATTCTTTTCCAGCCCTCAAAGCTAGTTTCAAACACTAGTAGTTTGTGACATTTCTTTTTTCTTTCTTTTTTTTTTTTTTTTGAGACGGAGTCTCGCTCTCTCTCCCAGGCTGGAGTGCAGTGGCGCGATCTCGGCTCACTGCAAGCTCCGCCTCCCGGGTTCACGCCATTCTCCTGCCTCAGCCTCCTGAGTAGCTGGGACTACAGGCGCCCACCACCACGCCCGGCTAATTTTTTGTATTTTTAGTAGGGATGTGGTTTCACCGTGTTAGCCAGGATGGTCTCGATCTCCAGACCTCATGATTCGCCCACCTCGGCCTCCCAAAGTGCTGGGATTACAGGCGTGGGCCACCGCGCCCGGCCTGTGACATTTCTTTTATCACCTGACTGATGCTCTCTGTCTCCCTCCAAACCTAACGGTTACTGCCCATCATTCTTGTGGTACTACCAGTTCTGTTTCTAGGTCACAACTGCGTACTTGTTTTATCTCCCATCATCAGATTGTAATCTCCTTAAGGGCAGGAACCATGCCTCATTGCCCTTTGCATCTCACTCTGTGTTTGGCACAATGCCCTGTGTGCAGATGGAACTCAATAAAGAGTCGAATAAGTGACTGGAGCAGCTAACTAATGCCATGTGAACGCTTGAAGCTAACTAGCTATACATTTTCTGCTGGTAAGGACTCTATGCCAGTTACATTTTAGCCTTTCCAGGTTAAAAGAATGGTTTTTGTTGCTCAGGAGTTGCCTGTGGCTAAGTTCTGGCAGTAATACCTTACCCAAGAACCTTTTGCTTAAGCAAAAGGAAATCATTTACTTGCTTTCAATTTTTAAAAAATACTATTTTTTTTTGAAAGATGAGATCTCGCTATGTTGCCCAGGCTGGTCTTGAACTTCTGGCTTTAAGCAATCCTCCTGCTTCAGCCTCCCAAAGTGCTGGGATTACAGGTGTGAGCCACTGCACCCAGCCCACCTGCTCTCAATTATATATTCATTCATTCTCATTCATTCATTGACATTCATTGACTACCTATTATGTTTCAGATACTAGGCACCAGGGAATGAAAGTAAGCACAACTGTCCTTAAACAGTTCATATTGTAGTGTGGGAGACAGTTCCATAAAACAGAAATTATAACGATATGTCATTTAGGCCTACAGCAGAAGGACATACAGAATGTTATAGAAGCAACAGAGGAGGAAGTGACTAACTGTGGTGTTGGGAAATCCTTCCCAAGTTATTTTTTTTTGGCTGGGCTTGAACTAGTGGGTTTTTGTCAGATGGAAAATAAGAGTATTGGCCAGGCATGGTGGCTCATGCCTGTAATCTCAGCACTTTGGAAGGCCAACGTAGAAGAATCCCTTGAGGCAGGAGTTTGAGACCAGTCTGGGCCACATAGCGAAACACTGTCTCTACAAAAATAAAAAATAAAAAAAAAGTAAGTAAGAGTATTTCAGGGAGAAGAACAGACAAAAGAGCTGAAAACTGTAAAAGAATGACAGTCTGATACATTTGGGGAAGAGCAGCTGTGGATTTTTGAAGCAAAGGTATAGGTATTGGGGGATTAAGGCTATCAAGTAATATTAGTGTTATGAGTCTATAATGATGGAAATTCCAAGATAACAGTTCTATGATCAGAAAAGATGGTTGTGAATTGTCAATTCACTGGATATCAGATTATCCATCACTTACCTCAGCCTTTGGAAATAAATGAATAGTAGGAGGTATCTATCAGACAGGAAAAAGGAATCTAGTAGTCTTTCTAAGAGACAGTATGTGCTTTGAAACTGGAAGAGATAATGCCATGCTTCTGGCTTTTGAAAAAAGTGGATATAAAACACACAGGCTTGAGGAGGAATAAAGGCACCAGGCCTGCCACTTGGCTACTTGAAAGAGAAGTCTTAGATCCACTGCTAGAAACAGAGAAAAAACAGCTGTTTGGGTTATCTATTGCTTTATAACAAATTACTGCTTTATTATATTTCATGATTTTATGGGTCAGAAATTCAAGCAGCACTTAGCTGGGTGATTCTTCAGTTCTACATGGTATTGCTAGGGGTCATTCAGTGCTATTCAGGTGATATTTAATTAGCACATGAGCTGGCATGGAGGATCTAAGCAGCTTCATTCATATGTCTAATGTCATAGCCTAGATGGGTGGAAAGCTGGGTTCAACTGGAAATGTCAACTGGAGTGTCTAAACATGATTTCTAATTTATCTTGGGCTTCCTCAAAGCATGGTATCCTCAGGGTTGGTCTTCTTGAATAATGACTCAGGCCTCCAAAAGGGCTAGTCTTCTTGGGCTTCCTCTAAGCATGGTATCCTCAGGGTTGGTCTTCTTGGATAATGGCTCAGGCCTCCTAAAGGCTAGGCTCAGAGCTGGCATAATGTCATTTCTGCCACACTTCATTGGTGTACCAAAAAAGTCCAACACAGATTCAAGGAATTTGTGAGAGGAATTAGATTCCCCTCGCGCAATGGGAGAAGCAGCAAGAATTTGTAGCCATCTTTAATCAACCCTATCAACCCTGGTGATTAACTGAATAGGTAGACAAAATGAACAGGAAAGAAAAACAGGTAGTTAATGATAGTGAATGAAGTAGAGCTCCTAAAGGCTAGGGCCATAGAGCTATTTAGGAGGGTAAAGCAGCTAACTCTTACATCAGTGCAAAGTGGACTGAAGGCCATATGGATATTTTTACAGGCTAATGTCTATAAAGAAGTGTTCTCGTTATTGGGAGGCTAAGGACAAGAAAGGACCTGCAAGTGTGGCAGTAAAGACACACAGTATGGTCCAAGACCAGAGCGTATACCTAGGCACTCATAATCTGAGAAAGCTGGTTTGGAAAAGGCTCAGACATGATCACATCAGGAGTTCCCATATAATCTGACCTTGTTTTAAAGTCTAATTTAGATCAAGATATATACTATTGGCTGGAATCAGGAATCAGATATTCAATTTAATCATATTTTATAGAGACATGACATGCATTAAAGTAAAAATAAGAAAGTCAGAGGATTCTGGAATACTTACAATTAAAATCAAAGTCACATTATGCTTATTAATGTTATGACAGGGTTTAAGAAACCTTAAACAAACTTTCTTCCCTATAATTTTCAAGCAATAGAAAACCTCTGTGAGACACCTGCTATTTCTCTAGTGTTTCTTTCAAACTCCTTTAAAACACAAATACATGTGAATCACAGTCGGGATGGTCAGCAATGAGAAAGCGAGCTTGATTAGAATTTTGCTGAAATAGCTTTGATTCTAAAGAACGAAAAGTCCTTGGATAACAGCTACTTTAAGAGATATCACAGTCCAGTCAATGCCCTATAGAAAATCGGAGCTCTGGATGTGAAACTGTTACTGGATGTCTTTTGTCTTCAATCCTTATTCCACTTTTTAAAAAGTCATTTAATGTGTGCAACTTAACTCACCCACTTGTGATAATTTCAGAGTTGTTATACAGTCTTTTCTATCACTAGAGATCAAATTCATTGGTTTTAGAAAGCAACAAGTCTTTGTTGTTGTTGTTGTTTTGTTTTTTTGAGCCAGGGTCATGCTTTGTTGCCCAGGCTGGAATGCAAAGGCACAATCGTAGCTCACTATAACCTCAAATTCCTGGGTTAAGCGTTCTCCCGCCTCAGCCTTCATGAGTTCACAAGTAGCCACCACAGCCAGCTCTGTACATAGGTGTACATAGGTGTACACCACCACATCTGGATTTTTTTTTTTTTTTTTTTTTGGGAAGAAATGAGGTCTCACTAAGTTGCCCAGGTTGGTCTCAAACTCTTGGCTTCAAGTGATCCTCCCACCTCAGCCTGCCAAAGTGCTAGGGCTACAGGTATGAGCTACCACACCTGGTCATAAAAGGCAACAAGTCTTACAGTGTTCTGAACTTGTCACACCTGACAGGCATGCAATATGGAAACTTCGCAAGTCACTGGTTACCTCTGGGTCCCTTTTAGAACTTTTTTGGTAACAAAAAGCTCCAGGCCTCATGCCTATAAATTACTATTACTATTATTATTATAATTTTTAGATGGAGTCTCGCTCTGTCGCCTAGGCTGGAGAGCAGCGGTGTGATCTCGGCTCACTGCAAGCTCTGCCTTCCGGGTTCACGCCATTTTCCTGCCTCAGCCTCCCGAGTATTTGGGACTACAGGCGCCTGCCACCTCGCCCAGCTAATTTTTTGTATTTTTTAGTAGAGACGGGGGTTTCACCATGTTAGCCAGGATAGTCTTGAACTCCTGACCTCATGATCCGCTCACCTCGGCCTCCCAAAGTGCTGGGATTACAGGCGTGAGCCACTGTGCCCGGCCCTCGTGCCTATAAATTCTTATTCTTTAGCTCTGACGTTGGTCCACTGGTGTGCTGGAGCTGGCTAGGTTGTTAGATAACAATTGTTAAATTTTTAGGAACCTTGTGAGAGACATTGGTAGCCAAGACGGATGTGTTTATCAGCAAAATCAGCAAATGCTACACATGAGCCCCTGCTTAGAAAACAGGCTTTTAAACATTTACCGGCATACAACAAGTTGTGGGGCCTGGGAATCAGTACATTAAAAAAGCTCTGTAGATAACTGATAAGCAGTTAAGACTGTAAACCTTTGGCTTAAAGGTTTGGAGAAACAACATCAAAAAGCCCAGGGTAAACATAGCCTCTACCTACTCAAGGTACCTGTGCTAGGTAACTAAGGAGAGCAGTATGATTATAGAAACTCAGCTCTCAAATAAATAAATAAATAAATAAAAAAAAAAATTTCCCTTCCTAGACTGTAAGCTCTGTAGAGCAGGACTATATTTTTATAGTGTTAAGCATACAGAAGATGTTCAGTAGATATTAGACAAATTAATAAATGTAGTCCAAGATTTCACAACCAGTAAGTGGGAAAACCAGAAATAAACTGAGGCTAATTTCACTATATTTTGTACTTTTTTCCTCCATTAAGTTATTAGTCATATACTTGGTTTGCCAATCCAGAATAAGTGCTTAAATATGGGGCAGACAGCATGCAGCACCCATCGTAAGATAGTAAGAAGACTCTCCCTCTGTGTCATTCTCTTGTTTGCCAGAACCAGAAAAGTCAACAGTCTCTTCATGATTATTGTCTCATGTGAACCACCCTGGAATGAATGCCATGTAGGTATGATTACAGTCTTATTTTTCAGTTGATGAATCTGCCTCACGGAAGTGAGAAAATTTGCTCAAAGTAACCTAAGAGTACACAGCCAAGTCAGGATTCTGTCTGAAAAGATCAAATACACCTTCTGCCAGAACAGGTTGCTCCTCTTGTATTAAAGGAATGCTCCAGATTCTGCTCCCTTCTATTCAGGTGAAATTCCATATCCCACTTTCTGAAGACCCCACACTTGGTCCATTTCCTTCATTATAGCCTGAGCCCTCAGGATGGACATAGAGTCTTATGTTCAGCCAAGGCATACTGATACAGCTGTACTAACTTAAAATGCTGAAATAGTGGCTGCCTGGAGCCCCTCTAAGTATGTCACGATCCAGCAACAACCAGGTAAACCAGTGCAGCAGGGGACTTCCAGATTTGCTCCCATCTTTTCTGATTGGTTGATGGCTATACCACACTAGTTGTGAAATATTTTGAGTATCTCCTCCTCTACTTATAGCCACATCACTTCTGTTCTCTAAACTTTGGTTTAAAACTCTTTAACTGTGATCTTAGCTTCACCTTGGGGATCCTGCCTGTATGCCACTTTTGCCTATATATGTTTTCTTGTTTGTCTGTCCTACCAGCTATACTAATTGCTTAGCCTGGCTTCTGGTTTTAGCACCAGGCCTCTGCTACACATGATTACCATGCTTCCACAAGAAACTTAAACAATAAGAGGCACTCACAACACTTGGAAGAAGCTAAATAAAATCCATCTGTTATTTTCTTGTAGGATTAAACATTCTAATTGTTCATGGATATAAAGAACACGAGGACTAACCAAGATTACAAACGGAAACATTATCTAGAAATAAGGACGAAGAACATGTAAAAAAGGATAATGAAGCAACACCGATTACTTGACAAATACTCCTAAATGAACAGCATAATTTTCTCAAACTTTCTAAAATCATTTTCAAACTACAAAGTAGGGAAATACAGTTAGTGGCCCAAGTAAAAAAGAAATTAGAATATTTAAGATGTAGGTTTTAAGATGCCAAGACAGTTTTCATTAGGGGGAAATGAATTGTTACTATGTTAATATTTTAATATTTATATTTAAATCTAGACAATTAGCTTTTCAGCTATCAATAGAGGAAAAGAGTCAGCATATTGAATATCTCTGAACAGCAAATAATCAATATACTCACTGAAAGCTGCTGGAGTCTATAAGGGGACACAGAAAAGTGTGAAACAGTACCATACTCAAGGAGGTCATCTGCCTGAAGGGGTAAGGCTGTTTTATCTGAAAAGTTGATCCAAAATATACAGTATAAATGTATGGCACAGGAAGTACATGTCACAGGAATTCAGAAGAGATATGAAGAAAAGGGAAGAGCAGTAGAAATACATTTGACACCTTGGAGTGGCAGTGAACTAACTAGCTGAGTTGAAACCCAGAGCTTTCCTTAAGGTAGGCTGCAAAGATAAGCTGTAGGAGACAGGCCCCTGAACCTGATGCTATGAGGCAGCCAGGGAAGGTATTTATTAGCATCTTAGAAAATTATAAATATGTTGTTTTCATGGCAATTTTTTTTTTTTTTTTTTTTAAGGAAACAGACTACAATTTGGAAAGCCAATGGAGAAAAGTTAGGTAGTTTTTCTAAAGCCAATGACACTGGTTAACTTAACTATGGGCCTCCACTAGAGGGCAGACAAGTCAAAGCTTACACTGTGGTTGAGAAAGCAGTGCATTCATAGAAAATTCCAAGAGAAAATTATTTTGTTTAAAGACCATTTTCTTTTTTTCTTTTCTTTTTTTTTTTTTGAGACGGAGTCTCGCTCTGTCGCCCAGGCTGGAGTGCAGTGGCCAGATCTCAGCTCACTGCAAGCTCCGCCTCCCAGGTTCACGCCATTCTCCTGCCTCAGCCTCCCGAGTAGCTGGGACTACAGGCGCCCGCACCTCGCCCGGCTAATTTTTTGTATTTTTTAGTAGAGACGGGGTTTCACCATGTTGCCAGGATGGTCTCGATCTCCTGACCTCGTGATCCGCCCGTCTCGGCCTCCCAAAGTGCTGGGATTACAGGCTTGAGCCACCGCGCCCGGCCTAAAGACCATTTTCAATGCCTTAAAACTTGGACAGTCTTTAGCTAGCAGATCAGTCTTTCACATAAAATCTTTCTGTGGTATACAATGTTTCTTTTTTTTGTTCTGTTTTTGAGAGGGAGTCTCGCTCTTGTCACCCAGGCTAGAGTGTGGTGGCACGATCTTGGCTCACTGCAACTTCCGCCTCCCAAGTTCAAGCAATTCTCCTGCCTCAGCCTTCTGAGTAACTGGGATTACAGGTGCCTGCCATCACGCCTGGTTAATTTTTGTACTTTTAGTAGAGACGGGGGTTTCGCCATGTTGGCCAGGCTGGTCTCGAACTCCTGACCTCAGGTGATTCTCCCGCCTCGGCCTCCCAAAGTGCTTGGATTACAGGCATGAGCCACCACAACCAGCCTAAAGTTATTCTTAATTGCAAAATAGACCACTAGAAAAGTTATACTTTGGGAATCTGGCTCAGCTGACAGCCACATGTGCTTATATGTAGTAGGCGTACCTAGAATGCCAACAACAGCACTCATCACTGATTATCTTACCTCGATCATCCCCACCCATCTCAGGCACATCCTAACCACCACCTAAGCTGATGTCTAACTATGTGTATAATATCTGGACCATAATTTCAATCTAGGTTCTCTTTTTCATTTTGGTCAGCTGGGGAAGTTCTTTTTCTATTTAAAGTCAGAAGTAAGGTGAGGCCTCTAGACAGAGACTCTGATATGTACATTTGCCTCAGCAGGCTGAGGAGCTGTTATATGGTGGGGTGGGGGTTGGTAGGAGTCTTCGGTTCTCATTAACTAGAACACAAGGTGAATGTTAACAACTAAATAAAAAGGTTGAGAATTTCATTAAACTTTTGAGAGGCTAAGGCTAGATTTTGTAAAGTATTATGAACTCCTTTTTCTGCTTTGATCTCTTGTCAAAAAAAGATGTAAGAGCAGGGTGGGAATGGTGGCTCATGCCTGTAATCCTAGGATTTTGGGAGGCTGAGGCGGGCAGATCACTTGAGCTCAGGAGTTCGAGACCAGCCTGGCCAATATGGCAAAACTTCGTCTCTACTAAAAATAAAAAAATTAGCCATGTGTGGTGGCACACGCCTGTAGTCCCAGCTACTCAGGAAGTTGAGGCACAAGAATCACTTGAACCTGGGAAGCAGAGGTTGCAGTCAGCCGAGATTGCGCCACTGCACTCCAGCCTGGGCAACAGAGTGAGACTCTGTCTATAAATAAATAAATATGTAAGAGCAGTCCTATTTAGTAGCTTGATAGTCTGCCATTAGCTGGAAGTTAATTTTCCTCTACTCCTTACCAGTGTATCACAAGCATTTTCTTTTACCTATATCTTAGAAAATGATACCATTTAGTTTCAGATATAGGTACACTTCAACTGCAGGTGAATTTTGCTGTACTTAAAGTCTTGTAGTATCTCTAATACCCCACTCCATCTTGTCTCAGACTTTACTGTTCCCTCTGCCTAGAACACTCTTCATTCCCCCTTTTGCTTGCCCACTTCTATTCATCCTTTATTCCCACACTCATGAGATGAAATCTAACTCTGTAGCCCACACTGCAGGGCAGTGGTATGATTATAGCTCACTGCAGCCTTGAACTTCTAGGTTCAAGTGATTCCCCCACCTCAGCCTCCTGAGTAACTGAGCCTACAGGCACACACCACCATGCCCGGCTCAATAAAAAAAATTTTTTTTTAGAGACAGGGTCTCGCTTGGTTGCCCAGGCTGGCTGGCTTTGAGCAATTCTCCCACCTTGGCCTCCCAAAGTGCTGGGATTACAGGCCTGAGCCACCCCACCAGGCCTACTTATCTTTTAGATTGGAGCTTAGGTGTCCCTTTTTCCAGAGGCCTTCCTTGATCCCTCTAGGACTGAGTTCCACGGTCTTTCCAAATACAGCCATACTCCCTCTACAGTTCTCTAGTGTAGCAATTCTCACGCTGCCTGTTTACTTGTTTGTCTCCATATTATAAGCTTGAAGGCAGGAACTGTCTCTTGATCACTGCTGTATACTCAGCACCTAGCAATGCTGAATAAATATTTTGAATAAATGACTAATGTAAAAGAAAGGCCAAGTATTGTAGGACAGATTCTCCAACCAAGGTCCCCCATTTTCTATAATGTAGATTCAGTCTTCAAACACCATGATTTAAAATACAAAAAGATAGTAATTCCTCAAACAAGAATATTCATAGCTATAGCCACCCCACATTTTCACATATGCAATCATTTTAGAGACTGCACAACAGAATTCTCATAGAAACACAGATGAATGGGTCAATGTTGTCAATAATAATCATAAATTCGGGAACTAATCATCATCATCTGCTTTTAGAAGTGGGTTTTATTTATTTTATTTTAGACAGTCATACCTAACAACTTTATGGCTTCTATTTTTTAACTTGCATATTTAAATAAGTTTCCCAGAAAATAGTTCATTAATTCATCTACAATTTATTGTGGCATATGGTTGAAGATAGAGCTATCTAACTTAATTTTCTCCCCAAATAGTTAATTGTTATTACAGCACTGTCTATTTATCCATTTTCCCCAACCGACTTGAAATTCTACCTTAATCATACACTAAATATTTTCATGTACTAAGGTCTATTTCTGGGCCTTCTAGGCAACATCCACTATGTTGATCTATTTCTTTTTTGTACACCATGCTATTATTAGCTTATAATTGTTCTCAATATGTGACTGTGAGAATCTCATCTTTTAATTTTAAGTGAGGGCACAATTTCACCCACTTAGTCTTCCAAATGACTTTGTTAGGTTTTCAACACCCTAAAAATCCCTTCAGAACAAGCTTGTCCAACCGGTGCCCAGAATGGCTTTGAATGTGGCCCAACACAAAGTTGTAAACTTTCTTTTTTTTTTTTTTTTTTTTTGAGACGGAGTCTCGCTCTGTCACCCAGGCTGGAGTGCAGTGGCCAGATCTCAGCTCACTGCAAGCTCCGCCTCCCGGGTTTACGCCATTCTCCTGCCTCAGCCTCCCGAGTAGCTGGGACTACAGGCACCCGCCACCTCGCCCAGCTAGTTTTTTGTATTTTTTAGTAGAGACGGGGTTTCACCATGTTAGCCAGGATGGTCTCGATCTCCTGACCTTGTGATCCACCCGTCTCGGCCTCCCAAAGTGCTAGGATTACAGGCTTGAGCCACCGCGCCCGGCCGTAAACTTTCTTAAAACATTATGTTTTTTTTTTGTAATTTTTTTTCTCAGCTCATAGGCTATCATTAACGTATTTTTTTTTTGAGACGGAGTCTCGCTTTGTCGCCCAGGCTGGAGTGCAGTGGCGCGATCTCGGTTCACTGCAAGCTCCGCCTCCCGCGTTCACGCCATTCTCCTGCCTCAGCCTTCCGAGTAGCTGGGACTACAGGGGCGCACCACCATGCCCGGCTAATTTTTTCTATTTTTAGTAGAGACGGGGTTTCACCATGTTAGCCAGTATGGTCTTGATCTCCTGACCTCGTGATCCGCCCGCCTTGGCCTCCCAAAGTGCTGGGATTACGGGTGTGAGCCACCGCGCCCGGCCCATTAGTGTATTTTATATGTGGCCCAAGAAAATTCTTTGTTTGTTTGTTTTTTGGAGACAGAATCTCACTCTGTTGCGCAAGGTGGAGTGCGGTGGCCCAATCTCAGCTCACTGCAACCTCTGCCTCTTGGGTTGAAGCGATTCTCCTGCTTCAGTCTCCTGAGTAACTGGGAATACAGGTGCGCACCACCACACCTGGCTAATTTTTGTATTTTTAGTGGAGGTGGAGTTTTGCCATGCTGGCCAGGCTGGTCTTGAACTCCTGGCCTCAAGTGATCCATCCGCCTTAGCCTCCCAAAGTGCTGGGATTACAGGTGTGAGCCACTGTGCCTGGCCAGGAACTTAACATTACATTTGATTATATTATATATTACATAATATATAATGGTTATTGCTGGCAATATGGAATAGCAATTCATTTCTATATATTTATTTTGATATTAACTGGTTTATTAAAGTTTTAAAAATTTATATATTTTTTCATTTAATAATCACTTTTCAAAGAGTAAACATGTAAAAAGCTATTCATTGAAATTAAGTAAACAAGTGCTTCCACTTACAAATAAGATGGAAATACTCATAAATGAACTATGAACCACAGGTTTTGTTTTTTTTTTTTTTTGAGACAGAGTCTAGCTCTGTTGCCCAGGCTGCAGTGCACTGTTGTGATCGTAGCTCACTGTTGTCTTGAACCCCTGGGCTCAAGTGATCCTTCCACCTTAGCCTCCCAACTAGCTGGGACTACAGCTGTGCACCACCATGCCCAGCTAATTTCTATTTTTTGTAGAGGCAGAGTCTCACTATGTTGTCTAGGCTGATCTTGAACTCCTAGGCTTAAGTAATTTGCCTACCTCAACCTCTCAAAATGCTGGGTCAGGCATGAACCAAATAATTTAATGCAAGCTTCACAACCTAATCCTCTAAGAATTTGTATAATCTCAAGTATAAAAATATCTAAAGAGTTTGATTTTCTATTGACTATTTTAATTTACATTTAAATATACTTATAATTTTTATATAAAAGAGGAGATTACATATAGCCAACATAAGAACTGTTGTCAGGGAGCAAGTGGTAATACTTATCTCTAACCCTCGTGGAAAATAAAAAGATAAAAGACTCATTCATTAAACTGTGAACCTTTTGAAACAGGGACTGTGTCTTATTTTTATATCCTGATACCTGGCCATAGTATGTGTTTTTTTTTTTTTCTTTTTTAAGTCTTATTGAGAAATAATTCACATACCATACGATTCACCCATTAAAAGTATACAATTCAATGTTTTCAGTATCTTCACACAATTATGTTTTTTTAAATATATATTTCTGCTGTTTTTGTTTTGTTTTTTTTTTTTTTGAAGATGGGGTCTTGTTCTGTTGCCCAGGCTGGGGTGCAGTCACGCAATTTTGGCTCACTGCAACCTCTGCCTCCCAGGCTCAAGTGATCCTCTCACTTCAGTCTCCTGAGTAGCTGGGACTACAGGCACGTGCCACCATGCTTGACTAACTTTTAAATTTTCTGTAGAGATGAGGTCTGACTCTATTGCCCAGGTTGGTCTTGAACTCCTGGATTCAAGCGATCCTCTTGCCTTGGTCTCCCAAAGCATTGGGATTACAGGTGTCAGCCACTGCGCCCAATTTATGCATTTTAAAACCATGCCGGCCGGGGCGCAGTGGCTCACGCCTGTAATCCCAGCACTATGGCAGGCTGAAACAGGCAGATCACGAGTCAGGAGATCAAGACCATCCTGGCTAACGCGGTGAAACCCCCGTCTCTACTAAAAATAAAAAAATTAGCCAGGTGTGGTGGCGGCTGCCTGTAGTCCCAGCTATTCGGGAGGCTGAGGCAGGAGAATGGCGTGAACCCGGGAAACGGAGCTTGCAGTTAGCCGGGATCACACCACTGCACTCCAGCCTGGGTGACAGAGCGAGACTCCATCTCAAACAAACAAACAAACAAACAAACAAACCCACGCCATATATTCAAAACCAAAAGCATAGAGAGAGGGAGAGGAAAAAATAAAAAAACAAAATTTAAAGTCCAACGAAAAGATTTTTACCATACATAAAAGAATGAATTAATAGTCTCAACAAACAAGGAATTCCAATTAGAAAAACATAAACACCAATAAAAAAAAATGGGGGCTGGGTGCGGTGGCTCACATCTGTAATCCCAGCATTTTGGGAGGCTGAGGCGGGAGGATCACTTGAGGTCAGGAGTTCAAGACCAGCTTGGCCAACATGGTGAACCCCATCTCTACTAAAAATACAAAAATTAGCTGGGTGCAGTGGTGAGCACCTGCAATCCCAGCTACTTGGGAGGCTAAGGCAGGAGAATCGCTTGAGCCCTGGAGCGGAAGGTTGCAGTGAGTCGAGGTTGCCCACTACTGCACTCCAGACTGGGCGAGTGAGACTCTGTCTCAAAAAACAAAAACAAACAAACAAAAAAAACCGTAAAGACTAGAAGCAGATAATTCACAAAAGAAATACAAAGGAAAAGGAAGTGAAACTATATTTAGCTAGAAATTTACAAAACAAAAAATTTACAAAACAAAAATCCAAATAAGAATGCTGTATTATATTTTTCCTAAGAAAATTATTTAAGCAGCCGGGCGTGGTGGCTCACGCCTGTAATTCCAGCACTTTGGGAGGCCGAGGCGGGTGGATCACTTGAGGTCAGGAGTTCGAGATCAGTCTGGCCAACATGGCGAAACCCCGTCTCTACTAAAAATACAAAAATTAGCCGGGCGTGGTAGCAGGTGCCTGTAATCCCACCTACTCGGGAGGCTGAGGCAGGAGAATTGCTTGAACCTGGGAGGCAGAGGTTGCAGTGAGCTGAGATAGCGCCACTGCACTCCAACCTGGGGGACAGGAGCGAGACTTCGTCTCAAAAAAGAAAAAAAAAGCGCTGGGAGCGGTGGCTCATACCTGTAATTCCAGCACTTTGGGAGGCCGAGGCGGGTGGGTCATCAGGTCAGGAGATTGAGACCATCCTGGCTAACATGGTGAAACCCCATCTCTACTAAAAATACAAAAAATTAGCCAGGTGTGGTGGCGCGCTTGTAGTTCCAGCTACTGGAGGCTGAGGCAGGAAAATGGCGTGAACCCAGCAGGCGGAGCTTGCCGTGAGCACAGCTTGTACCACTGCACTCCCGTCTGGGTGACAGAACAAGACTCCGTCTCAAAAAAAAAAAAAAAGAAAAAAAATCATTTAAGATAAAACAATAATATGCAATACTGTTGCAGGATCAGGAAAAATGGGCAATCTGTATCAACAGCTTTAGTACTGACCATGTTTTTGATACCTTAGAAAAATGCATTCTAATAAAAGAAATCAGATATCCTCAAAGGTTTATGCAGACTATTCATAATAGCAAACAAACTGTAAGCCACTTTAATGTACAAACACAGGGGAAGTTGAGTAAATTAAGAAACTGCCATGTAATAGAACCTTATTAAGCCATTAGCTTATTTTGCCTAAGTGTTATATATTTAAAACAAAAACATGAGCAGAAAATAATAATTACTGGGGAAGAAGCAGGTTTCTTCTGGTATGTGAATTATAAGTGATTACTTTCTTATATATGATCATCTATATTTTCTAAACTTCCTACAATGGTCATATATTACAATGGGAAAGTGAATTAGGGACATGGGGAAAACGTATAAATTACTGTTCCTTTTTTTTTTTGAGATGGAGTTTCACTGTTGATGCCCAGGCTGGAGTGCAATGGTGTGATCTCAGCTCACTGAAACCTCCACCTCCCAGGTTCTAGCAATTCTCCTGCTTCAGCCACCCAAGTAGCTGGGATTACAGGTGCCCACCATCACGCCTAGTTTTTTTTTTTTTTTTGAGTCAGAGTCTTGCTCTGCTGCCAGGCTGGAGTGCAGTGGCTCCATCTCGGCTCACTGCAACCTCCGCCTCCTGGATTCAAGTGATTCCCCTGCCTCAGCCTCCCAAGTAGCTGGGATTCCAGGCATGTGCCAACACACCAAGCTAATTTTTGTATTTTTAGTAGAGATGGGGCTTCACCATGTTGGCCAGGATGGTCTTGACCTCCTGACCTCGTGATCCGCCAGCCTCGGCCTCCCAAAATGCTGGGATTACACGTGTGAGCCACCGTGCCTGGCCCCTGTTTTTTGCATTTTTTAGTAGAGACGGGGTTTTGCTGTGTTGGCCAGGCTGGTCTCGAACTCCTGACCTCAGATGATCTGCCCACCTTGGCCTCCCAAAGTGCTACGATTACAGGCGTGAGCCACTGTGCCCAGCCTGTTCCTTTTCTTAATTAGATGTCTTATGAGGTATTAGGCAGATGAATACACATATCATCTAACCAATGTTTTAAGAGAGACTTAATAAGTTGGAAGATCATCAACAAGTGAAAGCCTCTGCTGGCAGATGGCTGGCTACCTAAATAAATGACACTCTCCCTTTCCTCCTTCTTTCTACAGCAGATTCTAATCTCCTGCGATAGCCATGTAAACTCAGCTCAAATTCAGTCTTTTCTATCCTATTCAATGTCCTTTTTCTCTAGAGCCCTGATTGTTTATTTATTTATTTATTTTTGGTTGGGGGGATAGAGTCTTGCTTGTCACCTAGGCTGGAGTGCACTGGCGTGATCTCGGCTCACTGCAACCTCAGCCTCCCAAGTTCAAGTGATTCTCAAGCCTCAGCCTCCTGAGTAGCTGGGACTACAAGCGTGCGCCACCACACTTGGCTAATTTTTTTATTTTTAGTGCAGACAGGGTTTTGCCATGTTGGCCAGGCTGGTCTTGAGCTCCTGGCCTCAAGTGATCCACCCACCTCAGCCTCCCAAAGTGCTGGGATTACAGGTGTGAGCTACCATGCCTGGCCTAGAGCCCTGATTTTTAAACTGGGGTGCAAGTATCCCAGGGTCATACCTCAGTGTGACAGGGATTATGGAAGCCACAGAATGAATATAAAGTTTATTCCCAGAGCATCAAATTTACTTAATGGGAAGTAATATTTTTATAGTAACAGATACAGTGGTAGATCTATAGAGATATATTTATTTACACGAGGCTTAAAATAAACCATAAAAATTTAAGTAATGGGTTCCTTTCAACTTTCTATACCCAGACTGCCAGGGGTTGCCTATTCACTCTCCACTACTGTTACAGAAATTTCTTGTGGAAAGATTTGAGAAGCACTGCAGAGGACTGTTGTATGTAACTTTAAAATCAAGCCTGTGTTTAATTAATATTGAACAATTAAGACATAAGCTAAATGTTAGGGGTATGGTAGGTTAGTAGATATGAAGAGAAGATCGGATGCTTAAGATTCCTAGGTCTAAATCCAGCTTACAAGGGATGTAAAGGACCTCTTCAAGGAGAACTACAAACCACTGCTCAGTGAAATCAAAGAGGACACAAACAAATGGAAGAACATACCATGCTCATGGATAGGAAGAATCAATATCGTGAAAATGGCCATACTGCCCAAGGTGATTTATAGATTCAATGCCATCCCCATCAAGCTACCAATGACTTTCTTCACAGAATTGGAAAAAACGGCTTTAAAGTTCATATGGAACCAAAAAAGAGCCCGCATTGCCAAGACAATCCTAAGTCAAAAGGACAAAGCTGGAGGCGTCACGCTACCTGACTTCAAACTATACTACAAGGCTACAGTAACCAAAACAGCATGGTACTGGTACCACAACAGAGATATAGACCAATGGAACAGAACAGAGTCCTCAGAAATAATACCACACATCTACAGCCATCTGATCTTTGACAAACCTGAGAGAAACAAGAAATGGGGAAAGGATTCCCTATTTAATAAATGGTGCTGGGAAAATTGGCTAGCCATAAGTAGAAAGCTGAAACTGGATCCTTTCCTTACCCCTTATACGAAAATTAATTCAAGATGGATTAGAGACTTAAATGTGAGACCTAATACCATAAAAACCCTAGAAGAAAATCTAGGTAGTACCATTCAGGACATAGGCATGGGCAAGGACTTCATGTCCAAAACACCAAAAGCAACGGCAGCAAAAGCAAAAATTGACACATGGGATCTAATTAAACTAAAGAGCTTTTGCACAGCCAAAGAAACTACCATCAGAGTGAACAGGCAACCTACAGAATGGGAAAAAATTTTTGCAACCTACTCATCTGACAAAGGGCTAATATCCAGAATCTACCAAGAACTCAAACAAATATACAAGAAAAAAGCAAACAACCCCATCAAAAAGTGGGGAAAGGATATGAACAGACATTTCTCAAAAGAAGACATCCATACAGCCAACAGACACATGAAAAAATGCTCATCATCACTGGCCATCAGAGAAATGCAAATCAAAACCACAATGAGATACCATCTCACACCAGTTAGAATGGCAATCATTAAGAAGTCAGGAAACAACAGGTGTTGGAGAGGATGTGGAGAAATAGGAACACTTTTACACTGTTGGTGGGATTGTAAACTAGTTCAACCATTATGGAAAACAGTATGGCGATTCCTCAAGGATCTAGAACTAGATGTACCATATGACCCAGCCATCCCACTACTGGGTATATACCCAAAGGATTATAAATTACTCTATTACAAAGACACATGCACACGTTTGTTTATTGCGGCACTATTCACAATAGCAAAGACTTGGAATCAACCCAAATGTCCATCTGTGACAGACTGGATTAAGAAAATGTGGCACATATACACCATGGAATACTATGCAGCCATCAAAAAGGATGAGTTTGCGTCCTTTGTAGGGACATGGATGCAGCTGGAAACCATCATTCTTAGCAAACTATCACAAGAAGAGAAAACCAAACACCGCATGTTCTCACTCATAGGTGGGAACTGAACAATGAGATCACTAGGACTCGGGAAGGGGAACATCACACACTGGGGCCTATCATGGGGAGGGGGGAGGAGGGAGGGATTGCATTGGGGAGTTATACATGATATAAACGTCATGCACATGTACCCTAGAACTTAAAGTATAATAAAAAAAAAAAAAAAAAAAAAAAATAAAAAAAAAAAAAAAAAAAAAAAAAGATTCCTAGGTCTAATTCCTTGATCTACTTCTAGGACTGAAGGCATGTCACTTAACTTTATTGGGCTTCCAATACAAAATACGGAAAAAGAAGATTCTGCATTTAAAACAAAACAAAACTCAAAGCCTCCATGCTTAATTTATGGAAACGAAGGAGAAAATTTGAGGTCAGAAATCAGAATGTGATCTCATCCCCAATGTAAATCAGGCCTAGCTAGTGATCCTCGCTAACACACTGAACATCATAAGGAGACCAATTACTATCAGCCTTTTACAGTTAAACACCCCTGGTTTTATTAATGAAAATAAATGACAGAAGAAAAAATTAACTGGCAACTTAATACAGGAAGATTTTAATTATACTTACAGAACTATTAACCTTGACATCCCACCAGCTCATGTATAATAAGAAAGCACCTCTCTCACTAATATAAATCTAACTAAAACTACATGAATACAAAATATTATATAGAGAAGGGTAAAATCTCCTGAGAAGCACTCTGTCATCTGACTTTCCTCTGCAATTTGTTGAAAATCAGCATCATGCATTGTCAACTTACAGACCACTCAAGCTACCTCAAAAGCTGCTCAGTTACATATTTAAAACAATATCCACTGTTTTTCTTTAACAACTTCCACACTGTCCTCTCCATTCTCTCCTCCAACCTCACTCTTACTTCCTTAAGGCTCCCATATACCTTACTCTCCCATTTTACACAAGCCTCATGAAGTTCTCTTCTTGGATTTCTTTGAATTTTTTATCTTGAGATTACTTTAGAAAACATTTATGCTCCAAAGTCTGAGAAAACTTTATTGATGCATCTTATCCCCTTGCATAGAGAAGAAATGGTTATAATCAACTTTTCAATACAATCTTTTCCTTCTGCCATCCTAAGGGAGTCATAATATGCCTCATCCATGACACTTAAGGTCATTAGAATTTTTATAATCAAGCTAAATAACCACAGGAAGTCTATGATGATATAATTATCCTACATTATCTATTAGTAATACACAGTCATCCCCTCCATATCCATGAGGGATTGGTTCCAGGATCCTCCTTCAGATACCAAAGTGAGTGGATGCTCAAGTGTCTTATGTAAAATGGCATAATATTTGCAGATAACCTATGAACAATCTCTCGTATACTTTATTTATTTATTTGAGTAGGGGTCTCACTCTGTTGACCAGGCTGGAGTGCAGTAGTGAGATCATGGCTCACTGTAGGCTCAAACTCCTGGACTCAAGGGATCCTCCTGCCTCAGTCTCCAGAGTAGCTGGGACTAGAGGCATGTGCCACCATGTCCAGCTAATTATTATTATTATTATGATTATTATAGAGACAGGATCTCGCTGATTTACCTAGGGTGGTCTCAAATTCCTGGACTCAAGCAATCTTCCTACTACAGCCTCCCAACGTGCTAAGATTACAGGCATGAACCACTGTGCCTGCCTCCCATATACTTCAAATCATCTCAAGATTACTTATAATACCTAAAACAATGTAACTGCTATATAAATAGTTGTTATGCAGTATTTTTATTTGTATTATTTTTTATTGCTGTATTGTTATTTTTTAAATTTTCTTAATATTTTTTGATCCATGGTTGGTTGAATCTACCAACGGTATTCTTTTTTTTCTTCCTGTATCTGCTGACGGCAGAGCCAAAGGTATTCTTTTTTCTTTCCCCGAGACGGAGTCTTGCCTTGTCGCTCAGGCTGGAGTGCAGTGGCGCGATCTCGGCTCACCGCAAGCTCCGCCTCCCGGGTTCACGCCATTCTCCTGCCTCAGCCTCCCGAGTAGCTGGGACTACAGGCACCTGCCACCACGCCCGGCTAATTTTTTGTATTTTTAGTAGAGACGGGGGTCTCACCATGTTAACCAGGATGGTCTCGATCTCCTGACCTCGTGATCCGCCCGCCTCGGCCTCCCAAAGTGCTGGGATCACAGGCGTTAGCCACCATGCCCAGCCAGCCAAGGGTATTCTTAAATCTAGATCTGCCCCTCCCTGACCAAAACAACAGAACTGGGGAGAAAGAGGAAGAAAAAATGGCAAACAACAAAGAGCAAGATGAGTACACCTGATAGGAAGCCCCCTCCTTTATGTCTTATTTTTATTTTATTTTATTTTTTTTTTTGAGACGGAGTCTCGCTCTGTCGCCCAGGCTGGAGTGCAGTGGCTGGATCTCAGTTCATGGCAAGCTCCGCCTCCCGGGTTCACGCTATTCTCCTGCCTCAGCCTCCCAAGTAGCTGGGACTACAGGCGCCTGCCACCTCGCCCGGCTAGTTTTTTGTATTTTTTAGTAGAGACGGGGTTTCACCATGTTAGCCAGGATGGTCTCGATCTCCTGACCTCGTGATTCGCCCGTCTCGGCCTCCCAAAGTGCTGGGATTACAGGCTTGAGCCACTGGGCCCGGCCCTTTATGTCTTATTCTAATATAAATGAGAGTAACTTTGAAAACATCTATCCTATTGTCATTAAATATTTTTTCATGAGAAACTTGTACAGTTCCAATAGGGAGTTAGCTGTATGTATAAATTAAAAGAATCAATAAAAGGCACCAGCTGGCCAGGTGTGGTGGCTCACATCTGTAATCCCAACACTTTGGAAGGTCAAGACGGAAGGACTGCTTGAGACCAGGAGTTCGAGACCACATCTCTACAAAAAAAATTTTTTAATTTTTTATTTAAAAAAAGGCACTAGCGGCCGGGTGCGGTGGCTCACACCTGTAATCCCAGCAGTTTGGGAGGCCGAGGCGGGTGGATCACCTGAGGTCGGGAGTTTGAGACCAGCCTGACCAACACGGAGAAACCTCGTCTCTACTAAAAATACAAAATTAGCTGGGTGTGGTGGCGCAAGCCTATAATCCCAGCTACTTGGGAGGCTGAGGCAGGAGAATCACTTGAACCGGGGAGGTGGAGGTTGCGGTGAGCTGAGATCATGCCATTGAAAAAAAAAGCACCAGCAATTTCATAAAAATGCAATTCCTGGAAGCAAACACAAATATAGAAAAGCATTCCCCAAGTATATCCCGGGGTCAGTAAACACTTTCCTTGAGCAACTAGCAGGAAATATTACTTGCCTAATTTCCTAAAAAGCATAACTCTCCTGATAAACAATGCCTTGAACAGCCCATGAGAGAAATAACCAAGGCTACTAAGTGTTGGTAAAATGAAACATTACACAATACTATTTTGTATAAAATAGAGTCAACTGAAAATATGGAATAAGAAAGTAGTTATCAAGTATGCTGCAGATTAAAAAAACTCTCAAACTATCAGAGTAAATTGAGATGGCACACAAAATGGTTTCATGCTATATCTTCTGTAAGATCTAAGACAGTAACAGTAAGAAAAACTAAGCTTTCAAGAAAATCAGGAATAGCTTTCAGTTCTATCTATGTGTATTATGTGAACACGTGCACATTCATTATCAGTCCAAAGTGCTTCCACAGACACTGCTTTTTATAAAGTGGTAATTTCCAATTTTCCTATGTTTGAGGAGTCATAGAATTGAATACTTGGTATGCACAATCCACTGGGAAGTAGGCAGTCATTAATAGACCGTTACCTGGGACAATTATAAAAGCTATGTAAAAATATTCAAATCTGATCCTCAGCCTTTAGAGCAACTGTATTGAATAGATAATAATCAATGTTGAGTTCATAAATACTTCTTTCTTGGCCTATAATAAGGAAAGGGTTTAACATATTTCATATAAGTAAAATATAAGAAATATTTAAAAACATTTTTCCAGTGAAATCAAACAAATCTACTTTTTAAATTCTAAATTTAAAAAGGTGTACTCATCTGGCTCTTTGGTGTTTGCCATTTTTTTCTATTTTACATGAACCAGTCCCCTCACATTTTCATACCAGGGAGGATGGACAAATAATTCCAAAGGCATGGTTCTTGTCCTTGTACTGGTTAAAGACCTAATGCTAATAAAAGCTATGTGAATAATGTAAAGAGTCAAAGTAAACGTGAACTAAAGGGCAGACCACAGATTGTAAACACCTAATTTTTGTTTCATACTTCACTTTTAAAAGCCTGTGTGAGTAAAGAAAGATCTGTTTCTGTATGGCTCTTAACACTAAGATTCTGCAAAATTAATTCACCACAGGAAAATGGGACATGCCCATTCATTCAAGAACTATCTCTTAAGTTTCTCCAGGCATTGTACTAGCTGTTGGTATAAAACAGATCCAGTCCTTGCTTCAGTCTGATGAAAGAGGCAATCAAATGAACACATAAGCAAAAGTAAAATTACAACTACAAAGAGGAAATACAATACTACTTCTGGTGTTTGTCACGCATGCACACTGACAGCACACCCCATGTCTAAACTCTTATGCTATCTGCAGTAAAAACTCCCTTCTAGAAAGTATTCCCCAGCTTCCTTTCATTCCTCTTCATCTGTTTACAGAATAAAGCAAATTTAAACAAAACACACACACTGACTTTCTGATACAAAGAGTGCTGCCCTGGAGACTACCTCAACGAGAGGCCATGAATGTAGACTTTAGATTTTTAATTCTAAAGAAGTCTACTAGAAAACTAGCTAGAAAAAAAAAATTCCAATACATATGAAGTGCAGATTTGATTAAACTCAGCCCTTTGTCACCTCCTTCTTCCCAGGGGTCCTTGGACTATGCAGAAATTTGTGCCTCTCCTACTTGGGGGAATCAACCATGAGAACTCCACTTTCATTTTTCTTTTCTCATATGCCCTCTAAAAGCATCTGAAGAGTCCATTAATTCCAAACCATATCGAGTCATTCTTAGCACTGCATCTCAGGGAAATATCTCAGTCAAAAACATATTTTGCTTTGACCCCCTTTCATCAAAGACTTGGCTTCCTGCTTTTCAGGAAGAAAAATAATGCAAAATTCAAAGTCTCTGATCTTCAACTGGGCATAAGACCTCCTTTCCTAAAGTCCTGTTCTTTCTTCTTGCCTTTATCTTCTTCCTTGTATTATAAATTACATGCATTCACATCTTATTTATTTATCTATCTATTTATTTGTTTATGAGGGAGGTCTCACTCTGTTGCCCAGGCTGGAGTGCAGTGGTGCAATCATAGCTCACTGGAGCTTTGAACTCTTGGGCTCCTCCTGCCTCTGCCTCCCAAGTAGCTGGGACTCCAGGCATGTGTCATCACACCCAGCTCCATATTTACTAAGAGTAAAGCACTTAACAAATATTTATTGAACAAGTGAGTGATTGGAGCAAATAAATTACGAAAAAAAATTATAAGGAAAGGGAAAAATGAGTTAGGACTTACAAATAATGAAAACCCATGGAGTAAGAAAATTCTGATACAGTATATAGCTTTTAAGGAATAAAAAACCAACCAACCAACCAACCAGATAACCAAGTCAATTTTTTTTTTTTTTGAGGTGGAGTCTCACTCTGTTGCCAGGCTGGAGTGCAGTGGCGCGATCTCGGCTCACTGCAACCTCTGCCCCTAGGTTCAAGTGATTCTTCTGCCTCAGTTTCCCGAGTAGCTGGGGCTACAGGCACGCGCCACCACACCCAGCTAATTTTTTTTTTGTATTTTTAGTAGAGACAGGGTTTCACTATGTTGGCCAGGCTGGTCTCAATCTCTTGCCCTCGCGGTCTGCTTGCCTTGGCCTCCCAAAGTGCTGGGATTACAGGCCTGAGCCGCCGAACCAAGGCAATTTTAAGAATCAAAAGAATATCTATAAACCTTGGAATTCATGGCCATAAGAAACTGGAAACATGAGCTAAACAGTAACCTGGGTCAAATTTGTAGCTAAGTAAGGGCAAAGTAACTTAATATGATCACAGATAGAACGAGATTCATCAGTGTCTTATCATTCAATGCATCTGTCCTGTAAATTCAAAGATGCTGCTATCTCTGTGTACACTAGCCCACCCGCTTCAGCATCTCCAGTGATAAGTGACTTACCAGGTCACCTGAGACTGGCATTTAGTAAATGAGTACTGTACTTCCTTGGCTTCACTAAGTTAAGCAAATTTTAAGATACAAAAAGATATTTCTAGGTATGAGAATCTATTGTTAAAATAATGTCATATAATCATTGAAAAAAACTTCATATGAGCCAGGGACCCTTTTTTTTTTTCTTTCTGAGATGGGGTTGCACTCCATCACCTAGGCTGGGGTACAGTCACACAATCATAGCTCTCTGCTGCCTCAAATTCCTGGACTCAAGGTATCCTCCTGCCTCAGCCTCCCAAGTAGCTGGGACTACAGGCGTGTATCACTATGCCTGGCTAATTTTTAAATTTTTTGTAGAGATGGAATCTTGCCATGTTTCCCAGGCTGGTCTTGAACTCCTGGGCTCAAGTGATCCTCCCACCTCAGCCTCTCAAAGTGCTGGGATTACAGGTGTGATCTACCTCATCCAGCTGAGCCAGGGACTCTTAAACTTTCCTTTCTTCTGGTCCTAGTTTCCTCCAATTCCTATTTCCACAAAAGCAACTTTAACGGACAGTACTTTTGGCTTTGGAAAAATCAGCCTGGCTCTAGTTCTATGCAAATATCACTATGAGAGCTAAGACTGTCCATATTTATCACTAATAAGGTAGGGCTAATCTTCACTACCTAATCACATCTGCAAAGTGAATTCACTAGGCTGTGCTGTGATGTCAGTATTAGTGGTGAACTGAACATTTTGTTTATAAAACTCAAAGAGTTTGGAAGGGATAGGAGTGTGCCTGATATTTTTTCCTCAAAATACAATTTTTATCAGATTGCCTTTGAAACCTAAAAATAGTACTAGAGAACAGTTGTGAAAAAATAAAATTCTTTAGTTCTCTTCCACTGAAAATTAAAATAAAAAACATCTATATAGATGAAAGGCAGAATAGATTATAATTTGTGAAATTTATACATTATAGAAAATAAACTGACTTTCTATGATGGCAAAGTTGCTTTAATTAGAAATGTCTTTGAGGAGTTTCATATAATATATTAAAAAAATAATAGTTTCATATTTTTTAAAAACATATGAGGCATTGGAAACATTAATTTTGTGACAGTTTACAAAATGAAATACAGGTACATTTTGGGCACATATGATTACAAACCTATAGAAGAGTTTCCAGAACAGTATAAAGCAGGTATTTTTTTCACCCAACTCAGGCTTTGACCCTTGCACTGGGCTAATATTCCTCTGTGTGGATGATGCCTTCCTCACATTCCTCCAGCTCTAACACCCCACACTGGGCCACCCTCTAATCCCTTCTCTCTGCAGTAACTCCCTCACCCTGCTTAGGTTCTAACATCCAACTCCAGGGTACCTCCCCCACGTGGATGCCCTCCTCACCCACTTGGGTGCCAATATTCCACACTGGGGTTGGGTGTGGTGTCTCATGCATGTAATCCCAGCACTTTGGGAGGCCGAGGTGGGCAGATCACTTTGAGGTTAGGGGTTCCAGACCAGCCTGGCCAACATGGCGAAACCTCATCTCTACTAAAAATACAAAAATTAGCTGAGTGTGGTGGCGCGTTCCTGTAATCCCAGCTACTCGTGAGGCTGAGGTAGGAGAATTGCTTGAACCCAGGAGCCAGAGGTTGCAGTGAGCCAAGATCACGCCATTGCACTCCAGCCTGGGCAACAGTGTGAGACTCTGTCTCAAAACAAACAAACAAACAAAATTCCACACTGGGCCTTGGCACCCACTCAAAGACATCTATTTTGTTTAATCCCATCTAATGGCTTTTATACTGAATTGTTAGAGAAGAAAGGTGTTTTATTTTTTAGTGCTTAAATTACAAATACAAATAAAGACAACTGAGCTTCAACTATGTGCAAGGCACTGTTCTAGGTCTAGTGGAACTATATAGCCCTCCAAGAGCTTCTTTTCTGACCAAGGAACCCACAACATCTCTACTTAATAGTCATATTTTTCAGTCACAAGTGGTAAAAACAAAAAACAAAAAACAAAAAACAAAAAAAAACCTACCTGAACATGCCTTAAATAAGGAAAAATACCATCTTACATAACAAAAGGACCACAGTTGGTTACTTCAGTGGCTGAACTTTATCAAAGATGCAGTTTCCCTATCTTTGTGCTCTGCCATCCTGATTATGTCAGCATTGCTCTCAGGCTAATATGGCATCACGATGACTGCCACAACCAAGGTTCATCACATACATCCCCAACAGTCCCTGAGAAAAACAGACCCTCCCCTGTCTTTTTAAGTGCAAGGAAAATTGTCCCAGAAGCCTCCCAGACTCCCAAGCTTCCCCTCTAATTTCACTGTCCTGAAGTAGATCACATGCTCATGCCTAAGCCAACCTCTGGCAAGCAGATGGCACCCTCTGACTGACTGGGTCTAATCAGGATTCATGGGCTAGGGCTAGGCCAGTTTCCCTTGAGGTATTCAGCTACATGGAGGAAATGGATACCTACCTACCTGAACAAAACCAAGTTTTTAGGAATGGCAGTAGAGAATGGATATATGGTATTCAACCAGCTGTGTCTGCTACAGACAACTGTGCCTGTAGTGTAGTTGTACACTTTACAACTTTGAATTTATATGTAATGAACATTTGTTGTTTTTGCCTGCCCCATCAATTCCTCTTCTGATAATAACTTATTTTCTTGCAGGGAACCATCCTTTCCTATTCTCCAGCTAGAACTACTGAAGAAAAAGGTATCTTTCCATTAGGGTGGCTTAGCTGATAAAATGTACAACTAGAGTTATAGATGGCTGTTTTTTTCACTGCCTTATATGGAGAGCCTGCACGAAAATGAAACCAACATAGAAAACAGCAGAGGTATGTGGTGAAGAGAGATTACCTCGATGAAATAATTTGACACCCTGAAACCAGTCATACCTTAAATTTATCCCTTACACTTCCCAGTTCATGAACCAACACATCTTTATTTTCCTACTGACAGTTTCTATTACTCTCAATCAAGAGTCCTGACAAATACATTATATGCCACATTTTCCTATGTGCACAATCAAGGAGAGGTAAGAGAGGAAGAAAAATGTTTATTTCCTTTTAGAGGCAGAGAAATTAAAGTATCCAAAGGTTAAATGACAGATTAGTATGTTCTGCCCATGAGAATATGCTATCCTTCATGTAAGCTGGAGAATCCAACACAAAGAAGATTGTAATAATTATATAAATATTTAGCAAAATATTCCATAAAATTTCAGTAAAAAAATGTAATACATTGCCTTTGAAGTCCAGGATTGCAGAAGTGGGAGAAAAGATGACATGTTTTATATGGCATGAACAAATGGCATTGCCTGTAATATGCTAACGTGGCTTAAAGAGGAGGTTCATGCCCACAGAGCTCACTGCTGTCTGTAGTATATACTTACTTTGAAGACTAGAGGCACTTTCCTTGATGGTTATCTGACAAGGGCTATTAATTTCAAGGCCTCAATACTGATACTACATGGCTGCAAATCAGGCTTTTGTTTAATCTGTCCTTGAACCATTTCTCTATTTTCAGATAGCAAGGCCTGGTTAGGAAATGCCATCATTGTCCTGCCCACATAAGAGGAATTGTTATGGGCAAGGCTAGAGTGCTTACATAGTGTCTGAGTTTTAAATACCTGTCATTATAGACTTTGTCCTGCCACATGATATGACACATGGCAAACTATAATTTGGTCAGAGGTCACAGCCCTAAAAGCAGGTTTAGTTCCTGTATGGTAAACCAGGAAATACTGCTGTTTACCTCTAGCCTACTCTTAATTCTGAACAAGAATAGCTACATATACTAAATATTTTAATAACCTAATTCTGTAGACATTAGTGTTTTTAGATGTTATACTAAAATATTTTTTCACCTGAAGTGTTCGGAAAAATTTAATATAGAAAAATGGATTCCATACATGTATTAGTCAGAGGGGCTGCAAAAACATATAGCATCAAAATCTCAGTGACTGGAAACAACAGTTTCTCGTTTATGTTACATGTCCATCCTAGGTTGGTGGATATTCTGTTCCATGTTGTTCTCTCTCATCTCAACTGGTCACTGTGACAGGGAGAATGGAATATAATGAATTATGCATCAGCTCTTAAGACTTATAAGGCTTCCACCTAGAAGTGACAAAAACCTCTTATATTTTGTTTGCCGAAACAGTCACATGACCATGTCAGTTCCCAAGGAAATATAATCCTACTAGTATGGAGAAGGAGAACCAAAAATATTGACAAACACAAATGATGACTACAATCATAGATAAGGAAATTGTATTATACAAGATGCTTTCAGTTGCAAGCAATCTGACTCAAGAGAAACAAAAACGTAGTAGTTCATTTAACTGGTAACAACAGGGATTCAGAAGTGCATTGATGTTATTGGTCTTTATTTTCCACTCTTTCTTTTTGACTTTGCTTTCTCTTATTCTTAGGCAGACTGTCTCTGCGTAGTGGATGACCATCTACCATACCAAGCATATATATCATCCTTTTAATCAGAGTCCAGAAAAAAATTAACCCTTTTTACCTCCAGAGAGACCTATATCCATCTCTCAAAATGACAGTGGCCCTGTTTGGGTCCAGAGAGACCCATATCCATCTCTCAAAATGACAGTGGCCCTGTTTGGGTCATGTGCCACCATAATATCCAGGGAAGAGGAGTGCTTTGATTGACCAGCCTGACATGGGTCTGTGGACATATGACCATCCAGTGGTAGAAAAGCAAGGCCAAGTGATTCTCAGCCCTACCAGAATCAGATGGAGTAAAGTAGACACAGTTCCCAAAAGAAAAAGGTGAAGACCATACCAAAAGGTAGCAGCTATCTACCGAGAAAGCTCGATTTTTTCATTTCCTTCATAATTCCCCTCAACTCTGATGACATGTGTGAGACTAAATTCTGTAAATATAAACCCATGTAGTCTTGGTTTCATACTACAAATTGTTGCTGATGTTAAGCCAGGTCAATTGTAAAAACATACACTAGGGAACACATATGGGTAAATGCTGGGACAAAATTTCTTTAACTTATTTTGCATAAGGCACTTCTGAGTACAAATCCAAGCAAATTACAAGGAAATTCCCTCTTGCAGAATGAACTGCTAACAAATTATTCTTGATATGCTTATATAAATGATAAAATGGCAACATGATTACCAGGCTTCTTCCAAGTGAGAGGCTCAAAGAAGATAAATGACTTCCCAGTCACAGACAGCATGTAGTAGTGCTAGGATTTAAATCCCGGTTTGATTCTTTCCTTGGCAGAGGCAGAGGGTGAAATGGTAACAGGCATCAGATTACTAGCTTCACAAGGACACAATTTTTGTTTTTGTATCTCAAGCAACTAGAACAGTGCTTGGAACATACTAAGTTAGTGATAAAGAAGCCCAAGAATTAAGTTCCTTTTCCTATTTTAAGTAATAGTCAACAGTAATAAAAATAAATTTGTTTTTCTCACTTTGTCATTCTTCTAAAACTTGGCTAAACACATTTCCACAGTAATAAAATGCTTGGTTTCCAGGAAGTTCCAGGTAATATGCATTATGACTTGGCATATGCCTCAGTGTAGCTTTTTGAATCTGGACAGGACAAACACAAAACAATGAAGAAATAATTTAGGGAAAAAAATAAATAGAATGAATGAGTACAGAAAAAACAAAAAAACCCCAGTGTAGCTACAACATCTGTAACGTGAACGTTTTTCTAAATCAATATAAGCCTTAGGTTTTAGTAGTAATGCTATCTAATACATTTCTTAACCATTTTAAAGAGGACTGTTACATATGATAGAACTTCTGCTTATCTTCCTGCAATAGCTGGGTTAAGCTGTATTTCTAGCCAATTCCTAACACTCCTCATTACTAGAACAATTTAGCTGATGCTTTTGGTTCTTCACTTAGAGAACTAAGTAACACAAAAGACAGCCATGGAAGTAGAGCCATCATATTAGACTAGATAAAGGATAAGATAAAAAACTCACTTGTATTTAAAAAAACAGAATTATTCACCATCTGTGAACGCTGCCATCACAGGAAGTCTTTAACAAATTCAGTAAGTGATCTTGATTGCAATGAACTCTCACCGACTACACAAGAAACTTAATTTTTCCTTTTGTAGCACTTGGCAGCAAAACCTCCTTTAGAATCCTGCTCTTTTATCTTCTTAAGCTACACAACAAATTTAAATACAAAGCAAAGACTTTCTCAGCAGGGTCTGAATCCACTGTGAACTTTTAGAATAGATTCCCAACCATTCAAAACTCCTCAGGACTCCTACAGAAAGATGGCATGCTTTAACCCCTCTTCCTAGTTCCACAAAAATGGATCAAAAGCAGAAATGTATGTTTTAGAGAAAAGGCTAAAGACAAAAGTCAGGCAGTGAGAATCCCTGGAAGCAAGTGATTTGGTGAACTTTAAAGCAGAAGAGAAAACACATTTTCTGGGTACCAATTCCTTAGAAAATCAGAAGATCCCAGTTTCCAGGCCTACAATTACATATTGCTGAATGAAACAAATCAATGGTGTTTAAATGTTTTGTGAAGCTAGAACAATCTATTTTGGTAAAGCAGTTTTTGGGAATACATTACTAACATTTCAAATACTGTCAACAATTAACCTTGATCAACCTGAAGCTTTGCTCAGCAGTATAACTGCAGAGGTTACCTAGTATTGTGGGAAACAAAGAGACATGGACGTTTCCAAGCAACTAACGACATTCTGTCATTTCCTGCAAGTGACAGAACTTTCACATTGGTGTTTCTGAAAAGTCAGCTTCAAAGCAAAACCCTAGTGGGGTTAAAGTAAGCATTCCTTCTGCTTCCGTTTCCATCTCCAAATGACATTTGTAAAATTAAACCATATACATGTTTCTCTACCATTTGAGACTAGAGTCCTAAAGTCCATTAGTGCAGGCTAGACAAGTCCACATGTGACCTATGAATGCAGTGCTACTCCATGAGCCACAAAAACTGGGTGGATCTCAGAGGGACATCTGAACCCTTCATGAGACTGTTAGATTGTAATAGTGGCTGTTTATTAAAGGCTAACAATGTGCCAGGCCTTAGTTGAAGTGCTCTGCAACCATTATCTCATTTAATCTTCACACTAATCCTCCAAGATAGGTATACTATTTATCATTTCCATTCCTTGGAGGAAGAAATTAAGACAGAAGAAAAGTAACATAACCAGGATCGTATACATTCTTTACCACCACACCATAACACCATACTACCATTCTGTCAACTTCCCTTTTATTAAGAGCTCCATTCCCTGACAAGTGAGTTAACCAAACCAAATCATAGGAATATGAAGCCCCAACTGTCGATGGCTTGTGTGCGTGTGTGTGTGTGTGTGTGTGTGTGTACAGACATACAGAGAGAGGGGGAGAGGAGAGAGGAAAGGGAGCCTGGGTTCTTCCTTTGCTGCTGTATTCACATTTCCTTGCCTGACCTCTTTCTTCAGGGTATGACTTTAGCTTCCATTTCTTGTGTATTTGTTACCTATCTACCACTCATTTATACTTCTTTTAACCAATATGTACAGAGTACCTCCTATGTGCTAGACATTGCACTGATTGCTGGGGAAATAGTTGTGCTCATATAGAAGCCCATTCTCCATAGCAAAGACAGGCAAATATTTTTTAAAAATCTCAACCTGGTCACTCCCTAGCTGAAAACTCTTCAGTTGCTTTTTGTTGTCCAAGGAATAAAGATCAAGATTTTTTTCTTTTTTTTTTTTTTTGAGACAGTCTTGCTGTATCGCCCAGGCCGGAGTGCAGTGGTGCAATCTTGGCTCATTGCAAGTTCTGCCTCCCAGGTTCATGCCATTTTCCTGCCTCAGCCTCCGGAGTAGCTGGGACTCCAGGCGGCCCCCATCTCACCTGGCTACTTTTTGTATTTTTAGTAGAGACGGGGTTTCACCATGTTAGCCAGGCTGGTCTCAATCTCCTGACCTCGTGATCCGCCCGCCTCGGCCTCCCAAAGTGCTGGGATTAGAGGCGTGAGCCACCGCACCTGGCCAAGATCAAGATTTTTGATTTAGTTTATAAGAGGCTGCAGCATCTGGCCTTTTGCTGACTTTATCAGCACCAGCTTGAGTTATTTTCTCCCTTATTTTCTTTGTTCCAGCCTTACTGACCTTCTTTCAGTTCCTTCAATGTGCCAGTTCCTGATCTGTTTTTTCTTCGCATCTTCCCCCGCTGACTTTTTCCTGGTTGACTTCAATTCATCATTAGAGTACAACTCAAAATACCAGTTGCCCAAGGAAGCTTTCTCTTGACCACTAACCTTAACATCACTTTTTCCGCCAAGCCAGGTTAGGTCCCTGATTGCTATATTCTCATAGTATTGTATACTTTCTGATTTGCAGAATTTGTCATAATTTAAAATTTCATTGCACAATTAGCTGTTTAATCCCACCTTGCTCCACTAAAGGGTAAGTTTCAAAGGGAAGAATCATGTTTATGGTTTATCACATGCACCACTATATCCTCAGCAACCAGTGCAGTGTCTAGCACATAAGAGGTACTCAGCACATATTGGTTAAAATAACAAATGAGTGAAAGGTAACCATATACATGAGAAATGGAAGCTAAGGTCATGCCCTTAAGACATACGGGTCAGGCAAGAAAGCATAAATACAGTCAGTGAAGGAAGTACCCAGGCCAGTTCTGCTCTCCTTTTGGTATTATGCCTGGTACAGCTGCTCCAGTCTGAGCCAGTTTAATTAGTTCAAGATAGAGATGTAGAACCAGACTAGTGGAAACCACAAATGGGGAAGGAAATGAAGCAGTAGTGCTTTAATGCATGACAATGAGAGATGGAGGCTGATCGTAAGTCCTAGGCATAATTTTGCATGGTAGAATTTAAATTATTACTACACAGCAACATTACATTTGATTAATGTGCCAGTGGATTTTAATTTTTACTTGTTATATGGAGCTCATAACAGGATGAGCCATAAATTCTGGGTGCCACAATTGTTTGATATAATTGTGGCTGCTTTGCAGCTCACCTTTAAGGCATCTAGCAGAGCAGGGTGAGGGTCTGCTAGTGTTGAAGAAATTTGAGAAGGAAAAAAGCAGTTACATGTAGAAAGAAACCTCCCCCAAAGAACACTGAACACTTCTGTGTACATAACCTATATGCTACTCAGCTCCAAGGCTCTTCACAGTAGCCTGCAGAGATTCAATCTTAAATTGAGAGGGAAAAGGCAGAAGGATGTGTGTGATAAAAATCTCTTTCTCTCCTGTATTAACTTACGGCAAATACAATATTTCCTATATTTTCATCTTTAAGATGACAACTAAGAGACGCTAATCTAGACATAAGACTGCAAAGAATAGTGGCTTATTTTTAAGTCTAAAGTGAATTTTAAAATTTTTCACTATAAGATACCATAAGACAACTCTGATACTTCTTGGCACCTCACCACCAGAATGCAACAGCTTATCCTTTTTTTTTATATATATACTTTAAGTTCTAGGGTACATGTGCATAACGTGCAGGTTTGTTACATATGTATACTTGTGCCATGTTGGTGTGCTGCACCCATCAACTCGTCAGCACCCATCAATTCGTCATTTATATCAGGTATAACTCCCAATGCAATCCCTCCCCCCTCCCCATGATAGGCCCCAGTGTGTGATGTTCCCCTTCCCGAGTCCAAGTGATGTCATTGTTCAGTTCCCACCTATGAGTGAGAACATGCGGTGTTTGGTTTTCTGTTCTTGTGATAGTTTGCTAAGAATGATGGTTTCCAGCTGCATCCATGTCCCTACAAAGGACGCAAACTCATCCTTTTTTATGGCTGCATAGTATTCCATGGTGTATATGTGCCACATTTTCTTAATCCAGTCTGTCACAGATGGACATTTGGGTTGATTCCAAGTCTTTGCTATTGTGAATAGTGCCGCAATAAACATACGTGTGCATGTGTCTTTATAGCAGGATGATTTATGATCCTTTGGGTATATACCCAGTAGTAGGATGGCTGGGTCATATGGTACATCTAGTTCTAGATCCTTGAGGAATTGCCATACTGTTTTCCATAATGGTTGAACTAGTTTACAATCCCACCAACAGTGTAAAAGTGTTCCTATTTCTCCACATCCTCTCCAGCACCTGTTGTTTCCTGACTTTTTAATGATTACCATTCTAACTGGTGTGAGATGGTATCTCACTGTGGTTTTGATTTGCATTTCTCTGATGGCCAGTGATGATGAGCATTTTTTCATGTGTCTGTTGGCTGTATGAATGTCTTCTTTTGAGAAATGTCTGTTCATATCCTTTGCCCACTTTTTGATGGGGTTGTTTGTTTTTTTCTTGTAAATTTGTTAGAGTTCTTTGTAGGTTCTGGATATCAGCCCTTTGTCAGATGAGTAGATTGCAAAAATTTTCTCCCATTCTGTATGTTGCCTGTTCACTCTGATGGTAGTTTCTTTTGCTGTGCAGAAGCTCTTTAGTTTAATGAGATCCCATTTGTCAATTTTGGCTTTTGCTGCTGTTGCTTTTGGTGTTTTAGACATGAAGTCCTTGCCCATGCCTATGTCCTGAAGGGTACTACCTAGGTTTTCTTCTAGGGTTTTTATGGTATTAGGTCTAACATTTAAGTCTCTAGTCCATCTTGAATTAATTTTCATATAAGGAGTAAGGAAAGGATCCAGTTTCAGCTTTCTACTTATGGCTAGCCAATTTTCCCAGCACCATTTATTAAATAGGGAATCCTTTCCCCATTTCTTGTTTCTCTCAGGTTTGTCAAAGATCAGATGGCTGTAGATGTGTGGTATTATTTCTGAGGACTCTGTTCTGTTCCATTGGTCTATATCTCTGTTTTGGTACCAGTACCATGCTGTTTTGGTTACTGTAGCCTTGTAGTATAGTTTGAAGTCAGGTAGCGTGACACCTCCAGCTTTGTTCTTTTGACTTAGGATTGTCTTGGCAATGCGGGCTCTTTTTTGGTTCCACATGAACTTTAAAGCAGTTTTTTCCAATTCTGTGAAGAAACTCATTGGTAGCTTGATGGGGATGGCATTGAATCTATAAATTACCTTGGGCAGTATGGCCATTTTTAGGATATTGATTCTTCCTATCCATGAGCATGGTATGTTCTTCCATTTGTTTGTGTCCTCTTTTATTTCACTGAGCAGTGGTTTGTAGTTCTCCTTGAAGAGGTCCTTGACATCCCTTGTAAGTTGGATTCCCAGGTATTTTATTCTCTTTGAAGCAATTGTGAATGGAAGTTCATTCCTGATTTGGCTCTCTGTTTGTCTGTTACTGGTGTGTAAGAATGCTTGTGATTTTTGCACATTAATTTTGTATCCTGAGACTTTGCTGAAGTTGCTTATCAGCTTAAGGAGATTTTGGGCTGAGACAATGGGGTTTTCTAAATATACAATCATGTCATCCGCAAACAGGGACAATTTGACTTCTTCTTTTCCTAACTGAATACCCTTTATTTCTTTCTCTTGCCTGACTGCCCTAGCCAGAACTTCCAACACTATGTTGAATAGGAGTGGTGAGAAAGGGCATCCCTGTTTTGTGCCAGTTTTCAAAGGGAATTTTTCCAGTTTTTGCCCATTCAGTATGATATTGGCTGTGGGTTTGTCATAAATAGCTCTTATTATTTTGAGGTATGTTCCATCAATACCGAATTTATTGAGCATCTTTAGCATGAAGGGCTGTTGAATTTTGTCAAAGGCCTTTTCTGCATCTATTGAGATAATCATGTGGTTTTTGTCTTTGGTTCTGTTTATATGCTGGATTACGTTTATTGATTTGCGAATGTTGAACCAGCCTTGCATCCCAGGGATGAAGCCCACTTGATCATGGTGGATAAGCTTTTTGATGTGCTGCTGAATCCGGTTTGCCAGTATTTTAGTGAGGATTTTTGCATCGATGTTCATCAGGGATATTGGTCTAAAATTCTCTTTTTTTGTTGTGTCTCTGCCAGGCTTTGGTATCAGGATGATGTTGGCCTCATGAAATGAGTTAGGGAGGATTCCCTCTTTTTCTATTGATTGGAATAGTTTCAGAAGGAATGGTACCAGCTCCTCCTTGTACCTCTGGTAGAATTCAGCTGTGAATCCATCTGGTCCTGGACTTTTTTTGGTTGGTAGGCTATTAATTATTGCCTCAATTTCAGAGCCTGCTATTGTTCTATTCAGGGATTCAACTTCTTCCTGGTTTAGTCTTGGAAGAGTGTAAGTGTCCAGGAAATCATCCATTTCTTCTAGATTTTCTAGTTGATTTGCGTAGAGGCGTTTATAGTATTCTCTGATGGTAGTTTGTATTTCTGTGGGGTCAGTGGTGATATCCCCTTTATCATTTTTTATTGCGTCTATTTGATTCCTCTCTCTTTTCTTCTTTATTAGTCTTGCTAGCGGTCTGTCAATTTTGTTGATCTTTTCAAAAAACCAACTCCTGGATTCATTGATTTTTTGGAGGGTTTTTTGTGTCTCTATCTCCTTCAGTTCTGCTCTGATCTTAGTTATTTCTTGCCTTCTGCTAGCTTTTGAATGTGTTTGCTCTTGCTTCTCTAGTTCTTTTAATTGTGATGTTAGAGTGTCCATTTTAGATCTTTCCAGCTTTCTCTTGTGGGCATTTAGTGCTATAAATTTCCCTCTACATACTGCTTTAAATGTGTCCCAGAGATTCTGGTATGTTGTATCTTTGTTCTCATTGGTTTCAAAGAACATCTTTATTTCTGCCTTCATTTCGTTATGTACCCAGTAGTCATTCAGGAGCAGGTTGTTCAGTTTCCATGTAGTTGAGCGGTTTTGATTGAGTTTCTTAGTCCTGAGTTCTAGTTTGATTGCACTGTGGTCTGAGAGACAGTTTGTTATAATTTCTGTTCTTGTACATTTGCTGAGGAGTGCTTTACTTCCAATTATGTGGTCAATTTTGGAATAAGTGTGATGTGGTGCTGAGAAGAATGTATATTCTGTTGATTTGGGGTGAAGAGTTCTATAGATGTCTATTAGGTCTGCTTGCTGCAGAGATGAGTTCAATTCCTGGATATCCTTGTTAACTTTCTGTCTCGTTGATCTGTCTAATGTTGACAGTGGGGTGTTGAAGTCTCCCATTATTATTGTATGGGAGTCTAAGTCTCTTTGTAACTCTCTAAGGACTTGCTTTATGAATCTGGGTGCTCCTATATTGGGTGCATATATATTTAGGATAGTTAGCTCTTCCTGTTGAATTGATCCCTTTACCATTATGTAATGGCCTTCTTTGTCTCTTTTGATCTTTGATGGTTTAAAGTCTGTTTTATCAGAGACTAGGATTGCAACCCCTGCTTTTTTTTTTGTTCTCCATTTGCTTGGTAGATCTTCCTCCATCTCTTTATTTTGAGCCTATGTATGTCTCTGCATGTGAGATGGGTCTCCTGAATACAGCAGACTGATGGGTCTTGACTCTTTATCCAGTTTGCCAGTCTGTGTCTTTTAATTGGTGCATTTAGTCCATTTACATTTAAGGTTAATATTGTTATGTGTGAACTTGATCCTGCCATTATGATATTAACTGGTTATTTTGCTCGTTAGTTGATGCAGTTTCTTCCTGGCCTCAATGGTCTTTATATTTTGGCATGTTTTTGCAATGGCTGGTACCGGTTGTTCCTTTCCATGTTTAGGGCTTCCTTCAGGGTCTCTTGTAAGGCAGGCCTGGTGGTGACAAAATCTCTAAGCATTTGCTTGTCTGTAAAGGATTTTATTTCTCCTTCACTTATGAAACTTAGTTTGGCTGGATATGAAATTCTGGGTTTAAAATTCTGTTCTTTAAGAATGTTGAATATTGGCCCCCACTCTCTTCTGGCTTGTAGAGTTTCTGCCAAGAGATCTGCTGTTAGTCTGATGGGCTTCCCTTTGTGGGTAACCCGACCTTTCTCTCTGGCTGCCCTTAAGATTTTTTCCTTCATTTCAACTTTGGTGAATCTGGCAATTATGTGTCTTGGAGTTGCTCTTCTCGAGGAGTACCTTTGTGGCGTTCTCTGTATTTCCTGAATTTGAATGTTGGCCTGCCCTACTAGGTTGGGGAAGTTCTCCTGGATGATACCCTGAAGAGTGTTTTCCAACTTGGTTCCATTTTCCCCCTCACTTTCAGGCACCCCAATCAGACGTAGATTTGGTCTTTTTACATAATCCCATACTTCTTGCAGGCTTTGTTCATTTCTTTTTCTTCTTTTTTCTTTTGGTTTCTCTTCTCGCTTCATTTCATTCATTTGATCCTCAATCGCTGATACTCTTTCTTCCAGTTGATCGAGTCGGTTACTGAACCTTGTACATCTGTCACATATTTCTCGTGTCATGGTTTTCATCTCTGTCATTTCGTTTATGATCTTCTCTGCATTAATTACTCTAGCTATCAATTCTTCCACTCTTTTTTCAAGATTTTTAGTTTCTTTGCGTTGGGTACGTAATTCCTCCTTTAGCTCTGAGAAGTTTGATGGATCAAAGCCTTCTTCTCTCATCTCGTCAAAGTCATTCTCCGTCCAGCTTTGATCCGTGGCTGGCGATGAGCTGCGCTCCTTTTGCAGGGGGAGATGCGCTCTTATTTTTTGAATTTCCAGCTTTTCTGCCCTGCTTTTTCCCCATCTTTGTGGTTTTATCTGCCTCTGGTCTTTGATGACGGTGACGTACTGATGGGGTTTTGGTGTAGGTGTCCTTCCTGTTTGATAGTTTTCCTTCTAACAGTCAGGACCCTCAGCTGTAGGTCTGTTGGAGATTGCTTGAGGTCCACTCCAGACCCTGTTTGCCTGGGTATCAGCAGCAGAGGCTGCAGAAGATAGAATATTGCTGAACAGCGAGTATACCTGTCTGATTCTTCCTTTGGAAGCTTCCTCTCAGGGGTGTACTCCACCCTGTGAGGTGTGGGGTGTCAGTCTGCCCCTAGTGGGGGATGTCTCCGAGTTAGGCTACTCAGGGGTCAGGGACCCACTTGAGCAGGCAGTCTGTTCCTTCTCAGATCTCAGCCTCCGTGTTGGGAGATCCACTGCTCTCTTCAAAGCTGTCAGACAGAGTCGTTTGCGTCTGCAGAGGTTTCTGCTTTTTGTTGTTGTTGTTGTTGTTGTTGTTTAGCTGTGCCCTGTCCCCAGAGGTGGAGTCTACAGAGACAGGCAGGTTTCCTTGAGCTGCTGTGAGCTCCACCCAGTTCGAGCTTCCCAGTGGCTTTGTTTACCTACTTAAGCCTCAGCAATGGTGGGCGCCCCTCCCCCAGCCTTGCTGCTGCCTTGCAGTTAGATCACAGACTGCTGTGCTAGTAATGAGAGAGGCTCCGTGGGCGTGGGACCCTCCCGGCCAGGTGTGGGATATAATCTCCTGGTGTGCCCGTTTGCTTAAAGCACAGTATTGGGGTGGGAGTTACCCGATTTTCCAGGTGTTGTGTGTCTCAGTTCCCCTGGCTAGGAAAAGGGATTCCCTACCCCCTTGCGCTTCCCAGGTGAGGCGATGCCTCGCCCTGCTTCAGCTCTCGCTGGTTGGGCAGCAGCAGCTGACCAGCACCGATTGTCACGCACTCCCTAGTGAGATGACCCCAGTACCTCAGTTGAAAATGCAGAAATCACCGGTCTTCTGTGTCGCTGGCGCTGGGAGTTGGAGACTGGAGCTGTTCCTATTCAGCCATCTTGCTCCGCTCCCCCTCCCTATACTTCTAATAACAGTGTATCTTTACAATATTTCAAATTCAGTCTTCAGATGCCCCCACATCTGTAATCTTATAATTTCTCACTAGGGAATTTCTGAGAAGTATGATTTTCAACTCTGGCACACAATCACCTATGGACCTTTGTAAAGAAGAAATATGTCAGGTCTCATTAAGACCTATCGAACAAGAAAATTCCTAAAGTGAGACTTAAGTTTCTATATTTTTATTTTTATTTATTTATTTATTTATTTTTTGAGACGGAGTCTCGCTCTGTTGCCCGGGCTGGAGTGCAGTGGCCGGATCTCAGCTCACTGCAAGCTCCACCTCCCGGGTTTACCGCCATTCTCCTGCCTCAGCCTCCCGAGTAGCTGGGACTACAGGCGCCTGCCACCTCGCCCGGCTAGTTTTTTCTATTTTTTAGTAGAGACGGGGTTTCACTGTGTTAGCCAGGATGGTCTCGATCTCCTGACCTTGTGATCCGCCCGTCTTGGCCTCCCAAAGTGCTGGGATTACAGGCTTGAGCCACCGCGCCCAGCCAAGTTTCTATATTTTTAAAATAAACTCTACAGATTATTATCGTATAAAACTAGAGTTGAGAATCACTACTGCATTTGACCCTGACCTCCTAGCACCAGAATAACAACATTACATTCAAGGGCAAAGGTAATCCAGCATAAGTTAAAGAGCTCAGGCTGGGAGTGTCAGGCAGACTTAGCTGTCACTACCAGCATGGTCACATACCTTAGGCAAGCTTGGTTTCTCACTTTTAAACAGGGACTACTAAAAGTAGTTACCTCAAAGACTTGGATTCAACACTAAACTGTATAAAAAGCATTTAGCACAATGGGTGTCACACGGTAAGTACTCACAGTAAAGGGTCCTTCCCCTCACCCCACCCTTTCCAAAGGGTAAATTTTTCTCAAGCAATAATCTTAAAAATCTGAGAAAAACCTCAGCTCCTCCTGTTTTCCTTACTCTCCCAAACCAAAATAAGAGGAAAATATACCTGAGCAGGACCTGCCTCAGATTATGGAAGCAAGATAACTCAACTAGTTGGAGCTTTCATTTGGTTAATTTTGCAAATTTGGCCGAGGCTCCTTGTTTCTGCCTACAAATTGTTTCACTGCCACTTCCTGCATTCTTTGAAACATGCCAGATGTTTCAAAAATATAACTCTGGTAAAAAGAGGGATCAGGAGCCAGACCAATACAAATCCAGCACAGGAGAGCATGGTGTGTCTGAAGTATCATTTTTAGATTCTTTTAGCCAAGGCATCAACTATGTGCAATTTACAATTAAATCACTGTGCTAAGAGCTACTGATAATATAAAGATGTATAAGAGAATACTTTTGGCCTTTCAATAGCCATTTCATGTATTTAAACAATATATTTTAGAAGTTGTCACAAGTTAGCCAAGCCACAAGCCAAATTAGGGATGGTGAAGAAAACGGACGATGGTCAGGATGCCCACTTTTTCTTCTTCTTTTTCTCCAGAGCTGAAGTATGAACTTCATTATGTCTGCAGACATAATGAAGACAGACAACAGTGGCACTGCCTTGACTCTGTTGAAGAGCTGGTGACATGAGGGAATCCTGCATCGGCCCTGCTCTCTGCTTGGCACAGATAATGCGCCAGGCCCTCTAAGCACTTTACGTAAGTTATCTCATTTAATTCTAACAACTCAATGGGATAGGTACTATTATTATTCCCATTTTATAGATAGGGGAAATGAGGCTTAGAGTGAAGTCACACAGTCAGTAAGTGGTGAAACTGGACTCCGACCCAGGCTGTCTGAACCTTCAACCTGAGCTCTTTACTACATGATTCTGATTCTGAAAGTCTGAGAGAGACCTCTAAAGAGCATAGCCTGATATCCACATCAAAATCACAATGACATGGTCAAGAAGTCGGGAAAGTGGTTATTCCTGGTGTATGATGGCTGGGAGGGTGAGTCAGTAGTAACCGAAAGGAGCAAGGAGGGACTGGCGAAAGGGGGAAATAGTATTGGGGAGTTGTAATATTCCATTTCCTGATCTAGGTACAGGTTACATACTTCATGATTGACCTGTGTTTGTGAAAACCTCAGATGGCGAAAATTCATTGTTATACATAAAAGCACAAGATAAGTACACTGTTCCCTATGTATATTTTACTTCAGTAAAAGTATAATATACAAAGTATAAAGTGATCTTTAATTATTTTTTCTTTACTCTAGTTCCCTAGCAATGTTGACACAGAAGAATAAGTCTTTATAGCCTTTATACCTTATGGAAAAGATATGGAAAATTTTACCCTTCACTGACTTAAGTTTATAGTAGATTTGGATTATCTCATTTCAGTATCTTGCTTTTCTTTTAACAGAAGACTAACCAAGGAATTTCACTGAATAGAAAGAATAGAAGTTAATTGTGCTGTACCTGAGTAATAAAATGCCTACAGCCAACTCTTTAAAAATTGTAGTCAATCTCACATTTTATCCCGCTGCTCAAGGAACAGATGTTACAATGTTACAAATGTTGCACATTAGATTTCTAATATGGCGGTGCAAAAATTAGCATAGCTAGAGTTAAACCAGTGTTCTTTTTCTGTTTTTTCTTTTCTTGAGACAGGGTCTCATTCTGTCACCCAGCTGGAGTGCAGTGGCATAATCTTGGCTCACTATAGCCTCAACCTTCTGGGCTCAGGTGATCTTCCCACCTCTGCTTCCCGAGTAGCTGGGACTATGGGAGTGCACCACCTCTCTTGGCATTCATTCATTCATTCATTCATTCATTTATTTATTTATTTATTTTTGTAGAGATGGAGTTTTGCTTTGTTGCCCAGGGTGGTCTTGAATTCCTGAGCTTAAGTGATCCTCCCGCCTCAGCCTCCCAAAGTGCTGGGATTACAGGTGTGCACCACTGTCCCCAACCCAAACCAGTGTTGTTAACCCTTGATTCATATTAGAATAATCCTGGAAGCATTTAAAAAATACCAATACCTGGACCTTACTCACAGAGATCCTGATTTAACTGGATGGGGTGAGACCCTGTTATTAATTTAAAAGATCATCAGGGCCAGGCACGGTGGCTCATGCCTGTAATCCCAGCACTCTGTGAGGCCGAGGCAGGTGGATCACCTGAGGTCAGGAGTCCAAGACCAACCTGGCTAACATGACAAAACCCTGTCTCTACTAAAAATACAAAAATTAGCCAGGTGTCATGGCAGGCACCTATAATCCCAGCTACTCGGGAGGCTGAGGCAGGAGAATCTCTTGAACCTGGGAGGCGGAGGTTGCAATGAGCTGAGATTGCACCACTGCACTCCATCCTGGGCGACAGAGCAAGACTCAGTGTCAAAAAAAAAAAAAGAAAAAGATCATCAGTTGATTCTAATGGGTAGCCACAATGAGAACCACTGAGTTAAATGAGGCTAATTTCAAAAATAGCCTTTGTACCCAAGATTACTACAAATCTTATTTCTCCTCAAATGTCACTCGAGTGTAAGATTTTTAAAAGAAAATTATTTCTCATAATAATTATTCTGGGATAAAATCATTGAGCTATGCTTTCTTACATCTTATCCTGAAACAAAATAAATTTAACATCACATTCCTATTAGTGTAAATTTGCATCAGACCCCTTCCAAAGTAAAAAATAAGGATATTGTTCATGGTAAAACTATGTTTGCCACTAGCAACACTTTTTTATCTTTTGTCTGACCACGGGCCCTAACAATCTTTCTACAATGCAGCAGAGGTGATGCAGAAACAATTCAAGTAATCCTAAACTCCTGTGGGGCAGCTGTTTGCTACTGGCCAACTGCCATTTGAAACTTATAATAAAACTCATCTTCTTAGCACCAAATTTCCCTTTTTTCCCCCTCTTTTTCTATTTGTGTATGTTGGCTACTGAAATGTGTTCTGCAAATGAGTCTGAAAAAAGAAACAGAAAATACACATGGTACAGACAGCAGAAATGAAGAGGGTAAATACAAATTATCAGGAATGACAGGATGTGCTTGCTGTAGGCTTAAATACCATCCCCACCTTCCAGCTAACCAGTTTGTTGTTGTATCTGGATGTTCATCCACTACTATCGTGTTTTTGCCTATAATCTCTAGAGATTTACAAAAGTAGATTTAATTACTATAGCAGGCTGGGCGCGGTGGCTCACGCTTGTAATTCCAGCACTTTGGGAGGCTGAGGTGGGCGGATCACTTGAGGTCAGGAGTTCGAAACCAGCCTGGCCAATATGGTGAAACCCCATCTCCACTAAAAATAAAAAATAATTGTTAAAAATAAAAAAAAAATTAGCCAGGCGTGAGTGGCGCACGCCTGTAGTCCTAGCTACTTGAGACACTGAGGCATGAGAATCACTTGAATCCAGGAGGTAGAGGTTGTAGTGAACTGAGATCGTGCCACTACACTCCAGCCTGGGTGACAGAGGGAAACTCAGTCTAAAAAAATATATAGATAGATAGATATAGATATATGTATATATATGTATCTCTATCTATCTATCTATCTATCTATCTATGTATTACTTTAGCAGTTTCCCCCTCCTAAGTGTAGTTTTCCTTTCTGAACTAACAAATCATTCATTGTTTTGATCATTCCAATACACTATATTTCAAGACTTAAAACATACAAGAACAGGATATCTCAGAAGAATCCTGAGGATTGAAGTCCTTTCTATCTTCAATCTATAAGGACTGGCTACTCCACATCAGGCCTTGAATTAAGGTTTACCCTAATGTTGATAACTTTTAAAAATTCTTAAATCCTTCATCTTGAACTTACTATTAGGCTAAATCTTCTATCTCTCTCAAGCCATTTTTCCACTCCCCAAATGACTCTTTGTTAAAAATCCCATAGAAGCTGATTATCAACAAGGATATTGTATTCTGAGACACTGTCCTTTCCTAGAAGAGAATGCAAATCTATAGTCCAAAAATGTAAAAATATTCTAAACCAAATAATTCTTACATTTTAGATTTTCCTTTCTTTGCATCTGCCTTTTCCACACTTGATTCTAGGAGGTGGCTTTTTCTTTTCTTTAATAACACAAAAGGCTAACATCTCTTCCTTTCACTGGGCTACTCAAATATCAAAGCTTTTTTTTTGACTACACAGAGTGTAATATTACATCCTTCAAGGATATAGTAAACCAAGCAAAGGAATGAAACAGATCATAAAAATAGTATGACTATTCTATATATGACCTTCTGCCAGTTTGGTTGGGTAGGGGTTGGGGTGAGAAGACCAGGGAAATGAAATAAATAAGTTTTATTTTTAGAAAATAAACTAATAGAACAAATATTTTCCTGACTACCAGGCTGGGGAAGAAATAGCCCTACAATGGTAAATGAATCCAGTTGTTCCTAGGTGACCACCCATAAGCACAATAATTGGAATCCCAGCTCATCCAGAGCTTCTTCCCCCTTTTAGGTAGGATAGCAGTGTGTACAGGAGAGGGAAATGAAGAGAAGCCTCAGGAGTCTCAGTGCCTGTTGCTGTCACTAGCATCCCGACCTGCTCTAGTCACTGCCTACATTCCTTCTTATTTGAAGCCAAGGTGAAACTCCTGCAGCTAAAGCCAGTATCTTCTTTCTCTGTGACCTCTTCCAGTCACACTATCACCTTTCTCTAGGGGCAGACAGATCCTCTCCCCATTATGGAGACCTCTAACAAACCTATGCACAGCAGAGGGAGCAAGTAGCTGCTTCTATCTATTACCTGGTTTCCTGGAGACTGAGTGGGATCAGAAAAGGGGCAGGGGCCTCTCTGCACTCCTGCCTTCTCTTCTAGGCAAGTCCCAAGAGATCTAAGGCAGCCAGCTCTCCAGCCAAGTTGCCCTCCAGCCAAATTTGTTTTCACTTATCCAAATTTCTTCTCTTCTTCCCACATACTGCATGTAATGATTTTCTCCTCTCCTTTTCAGGGCTTTCCATGAATAGCCATAAAACTAATTTGTGAAGTGTAGATTATACTTTCTCTAAGGGCCCCTACTCCCCTGGGCCCAGTGATTTGCACATCAGTCAATCAATACTTGGTGAATGAATGAATTATGCAGAAGCAAATGAATGAATAAAACTAATCAAAGTTCATACTTCTCTTATCCCAAAATTGAAGAGAAAGTTGTTCAGTGATTATCTTCTACTCCTCTTCTTTACATCAGTATTTCTACTTCAAATAGTTATCAAGATCACATACCACTTCCTTTGCAGAAAATTAAGTAGTGGAGATTTCAATCATTTTGCTCTGCAAATAACTGCCCCCTCACCCCACCCCCAAGGTTAAGCCTTCAAATTAGGAAGAAACTCTTCAATTCTATTTGACATGGGCGTGGGAACAGGGAAGTGAGAAAAGGGAAAAAAAAAAGTGTGGGAAATACTCCCTGAACAAACAAAAGAGTAGGAGGATCTAACACCTTTAAAAAGTCAACCAAGTACATGAAACAACTCTTGCCTCTTGAGGAAAAGACACAACGAATCTGACTTAAATGAATGAAAGGCTTGGCAATACAATAAAGCAACCCAGAGTATTCTGTAAATACATATACCTAACTACATATACCTAACTAATTGTTGCTCATTTTTTTTTGGAGACAGAGTCTGGCTCTGTTGTCCAGGCTGAAGTGCAATGGCGTATCCTCCCACCTTAGCCTCCCAAGTAGCTAGGACTGCAAGTATGTGCCACCATGCCTGGCTAATTGTTTTATTTTTTGTAGAGACAGGGTCTCGCTGTATTTCCCAGGCTGCTCTTGAACTCCTGGGCTCAAGTGATCCTTTTGCCTTGGCCTCCCAAAGTGTTGGGATTACAGACATGAGCCACTATGCCTGGCCCCAACTAATTGTTTCTAAGGGAGAAAAACCATTAAAACTAAAGTTTCCTTTTCCCCACACGTGTCCAACTTCATGAAAATATTCTTCATGTAGATTCCCATGTACTAGTCTCTTTCAGACAAAATCAGCCAAAACAGTATGCCAGTATAATAAGTCCAGAGGACTCCACTACAAACTGAGCAAAATATATATATATTTGAGATGGAGTCTTGCTCTGTTGCCCAGGCTGCAGTGCAGTGGTGCGATCTTGGTTCACTGCAACCTCTGCCTCCTGGGTTCAAGCAATTAACCTGCCTCGGCCTCCCAAGTAGCTGGGACTACATGCATACACCACCACACCCAGCTTTTGTATTTTTAGTAGAGACGGGGTTTCACCATGTTGGCCAGGCTTTCTCGAACTCTTGACCTCAAGCGATCTGCACACCTTGACCTCCCAAAGAGCTGGGATTACAGGCATGAGCCACCGTGCCCGGCCTGAACAAAGTAAATCTTATAGGATACCATATAAGGAGACTGGCACATATTCCATCAATGAGGCTGCCCACTGGTGATGAGCTCATGATGGCTATCAGCTGAGATTTGACATCAGCACTGCCCCTGCTTATCACACAACACTGGACAAAGATTATAACCTTTTACCCTCAGTTTGTCATCTGCAAAATACTGATAATAAGTGTTCACATGGATTCATCAGTTAATGTTTGCAAGCACTAGGAAAATGAGCACCACTCTAGCTATTAATGAATCACAATAACTTAACTCATGCCATTCCAGATTCATCAACACTGAATGAAGTGCAGTTGCGTAAATAAATAGGTGAATGAGGTCCTGAAATGGTAACTGCATTCACTGTTAACTGTGATATGAAGATGAGGAAGCCAGCCTAAGTGCAGGTAGTACTATGGTGATATACTTGAGAGACACATCTTACTTCAAGAGATAGTTTCCATTAGTGAAACTTCAACAATATTTATGGAGTGCTACTATGAGCAATAAATATCCTGATACTGACAGAATTCATTTTTTATGGTCAAGGTTTGTAGAATCTAGTTTTAGTTACAGCTACTTGTTGGAAGAGATCAAGTCAAGTAAAATTATAGAAAACAATTAAATCTGTAAAAAACAATACAGTTTTGAAATGTGTTATAATTCAGTGTATATAAACTATATTTTTTTAAATTTGTGAAGTAGGATTCATTCTATAGCAAGACACAGAAAAAAAAATGTCCAAGTGGGAAAAAGTTTTGCTATGTTTCTAAACTTCAGTTTGATACAAGGACATCTTGAACCTCTCATAAAATGGGGGGAAATTCCAAGAGTAGTCCAGTCTCCTATGGGTATAACAGTCCAAAAATATGCTTGAATAAAGTCTTTCCTAATAGTGCCATCCCTAATCTGCACAAGCTTCGCAGTGAAGGGCAGTATACCTTAAAAAAAATCAGGTTGTCACCAAGTCTTCAACTTAGAGCCAGTGAGAAGCAAACAGATAAAAACGTCAGGCATTTGGGCTGAAAGGAGAAGAAGGCAGAGACCAGGGCCTCTCACAAAGAGCTGGTTCCTCTCTATTTCTTTCTTTCTTTTTTTTTGAGGCGGAGTCTCGCTCTGTCGCCCGGAATGCAGTGCAGTGGCCAGATCTCAGCTCACTGCAAGCTCCGCCTCCTGGGTTTCCGCCATTCTCCTGCCTCAGCCTCCCAAGTAGCTGGGACTACAGGCGCCCGCCACCTCGCCCGGCTAGTTTTTGTATTTTTAGTAGAGACGGGGTTTCACCGTGTTAGCCAGGATGGTCTCGATCTCCTGACCTCGTGATCCGCCCGTCTCGGCCTCCCAAAGTGCTGGGATTACAGGCTCGAGCCACCGCGCCCGGCCGTTCCTCTCTATTTCTAATTTTCTTTTTTTTTTTTTTTTTTGAGACGGAGTCTCGCTCTGTCGCCCAGGCTGGAGTACAGTGGCCAGATCTCAGCTCACTACAAGCTCCGCCTCCTGGGTTTATGCCATTCTCCTGCCTCAGCCTCCCGAGTAGCTGGGACTACAGGCGCCCGCCACCTCACCCGGCTAGTTTTTTTTTGTATTTTTAGTAGAGACGGGGTTTCACCATGTTAGCCAGGATGGTCTCGATCTCCTGACCTCGTGATCCGCCCGTCTCGGCCTCCCAAAGTGCTGGGATTACAGGCTTGAGCCACCGTGCCCGGCCCTAATTTTCATTAATATAACTGGGACGATGTCTGCATTTTTGTAGCCGACCCCCTCATGTTTTTTTAGTGGGGGCTCAATAGGAGACAGTGATCTAAATGACAGTTTAGTTTTCCTGACCCACGACTCTTCCCTTCACTTCCTTCCAAAATACTTCTAATACCCCTTTACGGCAGAACGATGTATATGAACTAATGAAGCAAGAGTCCAGCAGGACTTGTTTTCCGGTCACAACACTGCTGAACAAAGTAGGATCTGTTCCAGATGGGATAAGGTGAAGAAACTGGCCAAAACCAGCAAATTGTGACAAGGGCAATCCCTGGCTGCCCTCATTGCTCATGAGCATGGGCACTCCCACCAGCATCATGACAGTTTACAAATGCCATGGCAATGACCCAGAAGTTACTGCCCCTTTCCTAGAAAGTTCTAAATAACCCACCCCTCAATTTGCATTAACCTGCCCTTAATTTACATGTAACTGAAAGTAGGTATAAGTGAGTATAAATACAGTCGCCAAGAGCCCACACGTTGCAGACTCTGGGTACACAACCTATGAGTTAGTGCTGTTCCACCAGAAGCAGTACTGTTCAATAAAAGATTGCTGTCTAACACCACTGGCTTGCCCTTGATTTCTTTCCTGGTGAAACTAAGAACCTTCCTGGGCTAAGCCCCAATTTGGCCTGTCCTACTAGGCCATTCAATACTCGGGGGAAGTTCACTTATATCTCAGGATATACTGAGAATTTCCAGACTAATCTCACTGCCCATTGCAACACACAAAAATAAGCCAATTTAAGTTGTTCTCTAACTTCAGCCTGACTCTGTGGGTAAGTATGCTGGAGGTCAGACGGGGTAAGTAAAATTTATAACATCTCATGAAATGTAGTTAGATAAAGTTCCACATTTAAGATGATCAGGTTGAGTTTCCAGTCCAGTGATTATAACACTATTTGGCTTAACATTATCAGTAGCTAAGACATGTGAGGCCCATGTATGTGAGGAATAAAGGCCCTGTGGCAGCGCCAATACCAAGCAGTTGCCACAGGGAAAAGAATAATACTATTGACCATTAAAAAAATGTGTATATGAGGGGAGAAAAAAATCCCACAACAACAGTCATTCTTTATTGAAGGAAACTCACTCAAGGTTCCAAGATGCTACATTTTTTTTCTGCTTCAATAAATAAGTTTTGAGTGGTCATTGCCATGACATTATGCATATAAATGTACCATACTGTTTATATATACACTTATTGCAAGCCACCTATTTGCCTTCCCAGACTATTTGGCTGAATGGGGTCAAATAGATAAAAGAATAGGCACTATAACAGTTGCATTTAATAGCCAAATTTACCGAAGAAGATTTTACTTGAATCACCAAAGTCTGTATAAAAACATATACCTACGTACATTGGAATCACTAAAGATTTCTGATTCTTCACATTCATAGCAAAGTAATGCTGCTGATTCACTGTCTTCCAAATGAGAGCTCTGTAATACAAACAAGATCATTTCAGAGATCCAAACGAATGGGCCCATAAACACGAGGAGAAAAGCAAGCTGAAATCAGTCAGTGCTGTTAGCTCACAGGTGAGAAGCTGCAATTCTGATTACTGATGGCTATTTTGAGAGAATACGGCCAACAAGGTGACTGGTTAGTTGATTGAGGAATGCTTGATCAACTGAAGCATCTCCTATGGTTTACCGATTTGGGGAAAGATCCAGCACATCTTTTTCTGTAAAGATGGTGCTGCTAGCTGGGCGCGGTGGCTTAGGCCTGTAATCCCAGAACTTTGGGAGGCCGAGGCGGGCGGATCACGAGGTCAGGAGATCGAGACCATCCTGGCTAACATGGTGAAACCCCATTTCTACTAAAAATACAAAAAATTAGCCGGGCGTGGTAGCGAGCCTGTAGTCCCAGCTACTCGGGAGGCTGAGGCAGGAGAATGGCATGAACCTGGGAGGCAGAGGTTGCAGTGAAGTGACATCACGCCACTGCAGTCCAGCCTGGGCTACAGAGCGAGACTCCATCTCAAAAAACAAACAAACAAACAAAAATAATTGTTAAAAATCCTACAAATGCAAAGTCTTTTTAATTCTTGTTCTCTTATATTTTGGAGGGGGGAAATAAGAACATTTACACTCCATCTAGCTTAAAAAATATATAAAATATTTGAAGACTTCTGGAACTCGTATTAGGAAAGCTAAAGGCTTAATAATAAATATTTGAAAGAATTAAAATGGTAGAGATCAGAGCTGCTTTCAGTCTTCCCAAGGTCTCATACTACAACAGATAATAATATAGATAATACTAAGCACATCAAAAGTGGCTTGTCACTGTCACAGTATAAAAACTGAAGAGAGGCCGGGCATGGTGGCTCACGCCTGTTATCCCAACACTTTGGGATGCAGGTGGATCACCTGAGGTCAGGAGTTAAAAACCAGCCTGGCCAACATGGTAAAACCCTATCTCTACTGAAAATACAAAAAATTACCTGGGTGTGGTTGCAGGTACCTGTAATCCCAGCTACTCTGGAGGCTGACGCAGGAGAATCGCTTGAACCCAAGTGGTGGAGGTTACAGTGAGCCGAGATCGTGCCATAGCACTCCAGCCTGGGCAACAAGAGCGAAACTCCATCTCAAAAAAAAAAAAAATAATAATAATAATAAAAAAAACTGGAGAGCTTGAGCCCAGGAGTTGGAAACCTGCCTGGGCAACATAGTAAGACCCCATCTTCATGACAAAAATAACAATAATAATAATCAGCCAGGTGTGGTGGCACACATCTGTAGGCCTGGCTAGTTGGGAGGCTGAGGTGGGAGGATCACTTGAGTTTCGGAGTTTAAGCCTTCAAGTGAGTCATAATTGTGCCACTGCCATCTGGCCTGGGCAACAGAGCTAGATCCTGTCTCCAAAACAAAACAAAACAAACCTGAAGAGAGAAAAGTACAAATTAAACCAAATTACACTAGTTAAGACGTTGCAGCTTTCTTTCTTATAAATATTTCAGATGTCCACACTAGCTCTTTCAGAATGACCTTTCAGCTGGGCACGGTGGCTCATACCTGTAATCCCAGCACTTTGGGAGGCCAAGGCGGGTGGACCACCTGAGGTCAGGAGGTCGAGATCAGCCTGCCCAACATGTTGAAAACCCATCTCTAGTAAAAATACAAAAATTAGCCAGGTGTGATGGTGCTCAACTGTAATCCCAGCTACTGGGGAGGCTGAGACCGAAGAATCACCTGAACTTGGGAGGTGAAGGTTGCAGTGAGCCAAGATCATGCCACCAGACTGGGTGACAGATCGACACTCTGTCTCAAAGAAAAAAAAAACCAAAATGACCTTTCAAGAACACACTTGCATTCCTAAAGTTATTTTAAGACTTTATATATATATATTAATTGAAACAATTCATTAAGATACAAGGTATCCATTAAAGTGGGCTGATGGCATTACAATATAATTGGTTCATGGAACAAGTGTTTACTTGCAACCAACATATTTAGTTCTAAATTAAATTCTGAGAAACCTAAAGGAAGACAAAGGACAAAGGTCAAGTTCATTTCCCTGCCTTCTGAGACCTTGTAATTTTTTTTTTTTTTTTTTGGAGACAGCATCTCGCTCTGTCAACCAGGCTAGAGTGCAGTGGTGCAATCTTAGATCACTGCAACCTCCGTCTCCTGGGTTCAAGCGATTTTCCTGCTTCAGCCTCCCAAGTAGCTGGGAGTATAGGCGCCCACCACCATGCACACTAATTTTTTGTATTTTTAGTAGAGATGGGGTTTCACTGTGTTAGCCAGGATGGTCTCTATCTCCTCACCTCATGATCCGCCCACCTTGGCCTCCCAAAGTGCTGGGATTACAGGCATGAGCCACCACACCCCGCCAAGACCTCGTAATTCTAATTCCTGAATTCTTTCCAGGTTCTGCAGAGTGAACAGTCTTTCTCATGATTATATGGCTTATTCCAAGATTGCAAGGACAAATTAATATTTAGGACCTCTACTAAACTACATGATTATTTAAACAGATGCTAAAAAGCATTTGATAAAATAGTCATTTCTGGTTTCAAACATTTTTAGTAAGCTAGGAATACAAAATGCAGCCTTAATTCACTGCAGAGATTTTTTTTTTTTTTTTTCCCCTGGAGTGTCTCTCTCTCTGTTGCCCAGGCTGGAGTGCGGTGGCACGATCTCTGCTCACTGCAGCCTCCACTTCCCGGGTTCAAGTATTCTCCTGCCTCAGCCTCCGCAGTAGCCGGGACTACAGTGCGCACCACAACGACTGGCTAATTTTTGTATTTTTAGTAGAGATAGGGTTTCACCATGTTGACAAGGATGGTCTCCAACTCCTGACCTTGTGATCCGCCCACCTCGGCCTCCCAAAGTTCTGGGATTACAGGCATGAGCCACCGCGCCCAGCGTAGGTGGGCTTAATTATATATAGCGCCTCTCAGTGGTAGGCCTTTACCTCAATCTCATTGCCTGAATGTCATATTGTAAATTCCCTCAATGTTTCTTCTAGCATGAAGGTGGTGATCTTCCCCAGTTTGTAGTGCCAATACCAATTCTCTTTTCTTTATTTTCTTCTTTTGAATGTCCTCTTGGCAGGAATTTTGAGGAGGACAAAGTCAAGCTCATATTCTTGCATTGGAAGTATCAAGCCCAAATCTTAACTAAACTGAGTTCATATCCTGGTTCTGCCACTTACTAGCAGTGTGATTTTGAGTATATTCCTTAATTTCTTTGAGCTCGATTTCCTCATCCATAAAAATGGGCACAACAATAACATCTATCTATTAGGGTTGTTGGAAAGATTGTATGAGAGATAACATAAGAAAAGCATTCAGAGACTTAGAGCCAGGTTTGGTAACATGTGCATCTAGATACTCAGCCGCTCTGGAGGCTGATGTGGGAGGACTTGAGCCTGGGAGTTCAAGTCCAGCCTGCACAACATAGCAAGACACCTGTCTCTACCCAAAAAAAAAAGTAATTAAAAAAAGCACTTAGAATAACTTAGCTTCTGATGTTGCTTCTAATAATAATAAATTATTATTAATATTTTATTACTATTTATTACTGCTGCTTATGATAATAATAAATATTAGTATAATAATATTACTCTCCTTCCTAGATGTAAAAGGCTTATACATTTGGGTTAAAATTTTCTTTCAAAGAAGCTTTTGTCTTCAAGGGAAATTTTGCTTTTATCAAGTCTTAAGTGTTTTTCATTCTTAAAGACAAAATCATATTCCCTACATAACCTGGAAGCAACTGAGCTCACAATGAGTCATTGATTTCCATTTATTGTACCCCTACTGTGTACTAAGCACTTTTCTGGGTGCTGAATTATTAGAAGCTAAGGTAAAACACCAAACAAAAAGGGAAAGGGAAAGTTACCTGTTCAGGTAACTGAACAGGTTACAAAAACAGTTTTTTGCTTTTTATGGGGACGCAAAAACAACAAAGATAGGATATGACTTTGTGGAAACATGTCCCTTTGGCTAAGTATTGTGTGGAGAAACACAGGGGTTAAGATTGTTGGTAAGAAAAACACCTGCACATAACAAGAAGTTTCAATCCAGAACAGCTTCTAAGGAACAATTATAGTAATAAAATGTTGCAATTTTTATATGGACTGTATGATGCAAGAACTCATGTACTAAGAAGGAGGTTTTCAAGAGTGTTAAAATCTAATGTATGCAGTTACCTAACAATTTATAAGCAGAAGTCTTAAGAAATAATACCACAAGAGGCCGGGCATGGTGGCTCACACCTGTACTCCCAGCACTTTGGGAGGCCAAAGCGGGTGGATCACCTGAGGTCAGGAGTTCGAGACCAGCTTGGCCAACATGGCAAAACCCCATCTCTACCAAAAATACAAAATTAGCTGGGTGTGGTGGCAGGTGCCTGTAATCCCAGCTACTCGGGAGGCTGAGGCAGGAGAATCACTTGAACCCGGGAGGCAGAGGTTGCAGTGAGCTCAGACTGTGCCATTGCACTCCAGTCTGGGAGACAGAGCAAGACTCCATATCAAAAACAAAACAAAACAAAATGAAGAAATAATCCCACAGAGTCAAAACCTGTTACCCTGTTGTTACTGTTAAGTCTCGTGTACTCTATTCTTGTTATAGATTATATGGTTTTAAGAGGCAGAGAACATTTACTATTTCTTTCCTCTTTCCTTTTTTTCCTCCATCTTTCATCCTCGCTTTTTTTTTTTCTTTTTTTCTTTTTGTGGTTCTAAGTGAATACATTGCAGCTGTACTTAAAGAAACTAGGGACTTTGAAAATGTACTATCAGACACAGGCCAGTCCTGGTGGCCCATGTCTGTAATCCCAACAATTTGGGATGCTAAAGCAGGCAGATCACTGGAGCCCAGGAGTTTGAGCCCAGCCTGGGCAACATTGGTAAAATCCTGTTCTCTACTAAAAATACAAAAAATTAGCTGGGTGTGGTGGCGTGCACCTGTAGTCCCATCTACTCAGGGGGCTGAGGTCGGAGGATGGCCTGAACTCAGGAAGTTGAGGCTGCAGTGAGCCGAGATCACGCCACTTCACTCCAGCCTGCACAACAGAGTGAGATCCTGCCTCAACAAATAAAAAGAAAAATATACTATCAGGCATCAAACAATAAAATATATTTATACCCCAAAGTCTAGCAACTTTGGGAGTAAGAGCTTTTAATCCTTTAAAGGCCAAGACATACCCTGGCACTTAGGTATAAATGGATTGACAAAGCAATTTCATAGTCTACATCTGATCCAACTAAGAAAATTCTCTAAAGTCTCAGCTGAAATTATACATTTAAAAACAATTATTTCAGTTCTTTGCTGTATCTACTGAGAGAATGAAGACCATTCTTGGCAATCAGACTATTGACATTCCAAAAAATGCAGCCATCACTCTGAAAGGATGCACAGTTATTCTGAAGAGCCCCACAGGAAGTTAGGGAGGGACATCAATTACATCAATGTAGATGCATTCTCCTTGGAAAAGAGGTGCTAGGTTGACAAATGATTGGGAAATAGAAAGGAAGTGGCTACTGCTTGCACTATTTGTAATCGTGTACAGAACATGATCAAGGGTGTTACACTGGGCTTCCATTACAAGATGAGGTCTGTGCATACTCCTTTCCCCATCAACTTAGTTATCCAGGAGCATGGGTCTTTTGCTGAAATCCACAGTTTCTTGGGTGAAAAATACATCTGGAGGGTTTAGATGAGGCCAAGTATTGCTTATTCAGTTATCTTAAGTCCAGAAAAATATATTAATCTTTGGAGGAAATGACATTGAGTTTGTTTCAAATTCAACTGCTTTGATTTAGCAATCCGTAACAGTTAAAAACAAGGATAACAGAAAACTTTCAGATGATCTATATGTCACTGAAAGAGGAACAGTTTAGCAGGCTGATGAATAAGATCTAAGAGTTGTCCAGCTACAGAAACAAGATACTGTATGGTTGCTAAGACCTGTTTGTGATATTTTAATGATGCATTAAAAGACCTCTATTATAGCTGGGCTTGGTGGTGCATGCCTATAGTCCCAGATACGCAAGAGGCTGAGGTGGGAGGACCGTTTGAGCCCAGGAGGTTGAGGCTGCAGTAAGCCGTGATCCCGCCACTGCATTCCAGCTTGGGCAACAGAGTGAGACTCTGTCTCAAAAAACAAAAACAAACAAACAAAACCTCCCAAAACAATTATTTTAGTGTGTAACACATGTATGTGGTAAACAACTAAGAAGGTGTCAAAGAGTATTTTTAAGTCTTCCTCCATTCCGGTCCTCCCAACTACTACAACCCATTCCTAGAAGTAATCACTATGCCAGCTCCTAAGGAATCCTTTCAGGATTATTCTGTGTATATACAAGCATTGTGTGTGTAGATGTTCTTTTTCCAAAATACACAAATGAAAGCACACTGCACCTATTTTTCTGCCCTTTCCTTTTAAGCTTAGTATCTTTGTTTCACTATTTTTTAAAAACTACATAACATAAAAAATAACACAACATAAAATTCACCTATGATTCAATTACCTCCCACCGGGTCCCTCCCATAACACATGGGAACTCAAGATTCGGGTGGGGACGCAGCCAAACCATATCATTCCACCCCTGGCCTCCCAAATCTCATGTCCTCACATTTCAAAACCAATCATGCCTTCCCAACAGTCCCCCAAAGTCTTAAGTTATTTCAGCATTCTACTGGTACCAATTTACTGTATTAGTCCGTTTTCACGCTGCTGACAAAGACATACCCGAAACTGGGCAATTTACAAAAGAAAGAGGTTTAATTGGGCTTACAGTTCCATGGCTGGGGAAGCCTCAAAATCACAGCAGAAGGCAAGAAAGAGCAAGTCACATCTTGCATGGATGGCAACAGGTAAAGAGAGAGAGCTTGTGCAGGGGAATTCCTCTCTTTAAAACCATCAGATCTCATGAGACTTATTCACTATCATGAAAACAACACAGGAAAGACTTGCCCACATGATTCAATTACCTCCCACCTGAGTTTCCCTCCCACAACATGTGGGAATTCAAGATGAGATTTGGGTGGGGACACAGCCAAACCATATCAACCATCTTAACTGATGTTTCTGAGACAGTCTCACTGTCACCCAGGTTGAAGTACAGTGGCGTGGGCCGGGCGCGGTGGCTCAAGCCTGTAATCCCAGCACTTTGGGAGGCCGAGGCGGGCGGATCACGAGGTCAGGAGATCGAGACCATCCTGGCTAACACGGTGAAACCCCGTCTCTACTAAAAAATACAAAAAACTAGCCAGGCGCGGTGGCGGGCGCCTGTAGTCCCAGCTACTCGGAGGCTGAGGCGGGAGAATGGCGGGAACCCGGGAGGCGGAGCTTGCAGTGAGCCGAGATAGCGCCACCGCACTCCAGCCTGGGCGACACAGCGAGACTCCGTCTCAAAAAAAAAAAAAAAAAAAAAAAAAGAAGTACAGTGGCGTGATCATGGCTCACTGAAGCCTGGACCTCTCAGGCTCAAGCGATCCTCCCATCTCAGCCTCCCTAGTTGCTGAAACTAAAAATTACCACACCTAGGTAATTTAAAAAGTTTTTTGTACAGATGGGGTCTCACTATGTTTTCCAGGAAGGTTTCAAACTCCTGGGCTCAAAAGATTCTCCTGCCTTGGCCTCCCAAAATGTTGGCGTAAGCCATCACACCCAGCCCCATCTTAATTATTGTTAACTGTACAGTTCAATATATATTCATGTTGTTGTACAGTCAATCTCTAAAACTTTTTCATCTCAAAGAACTGAATCTATATCCATCAAACAACTCTTCATTTCCCCCTATTCCAGCCCTTAACAACTACCATTCACTTTGTTTCTATGAGTTTTGACTGGTCTAGATAATTCATATAAATGGAATCATACAGTATTTGTCTTTGACTGAGTTATCTTCCTTAGCATAAGGTCCTCAAGATACATGCATGTTGTAGCATGTGTCAGAATTTCCTTCCTTTTTAAGCCTGCATAATATTCCATTGCACACATATATGACATTTTGTTTATCCATTTGTCTATTAAGACATTCATTTCTTTTTTTTTTTTTTTGAACTTTTTTTTTTTTATTATTATACTTTAAGTTCTAGGGTACATGTGCATGACGTTTATATCATGTATAACTCCCCAATGCAATCCCTCCCTCCTCCCCCCTCCCCATGATAGGCCCCAGTGTGTGATGTTCCCCTTCCCGAGTCCAAGTGATCTCATTGTTCAGTTCCCACCTATGAGTGAGAACATGCGGTGTTTGGTTTTCTCTTCTTGTGATAGTTTGCTAAGAATGATGGTTTCCAGCTGCATCCATGTCCCTACAAAGCACGCAAACTCATCCTTTTTTATGGCTGCATAGTATTCCATGGTGTATATGTGCCACATTTTCTTAATCCAGTCTGTCACAGATGGACATTTGGGTTGATTCCAAGTCTTTGCTATTGTGAATAGTGCCGCAATAAACATACGTGTGCATGTGTCTTTGTAGTAGAGTAATTTATAATCCTTTGGGTATATACCCAGTAGTGGGATGGCTGGGACATTCATTTCATTGTTTCTGATTGCTGCATAACATTTCATTGTAGAGATGTTCCACAGTTCAGTTAATCAGTCTCCTACTAATAGATTCAAGTTACTTCCAATTAAACTCATTTTCTAACATGCTTTAACAAATTACCACAAACTTGATGGTTTAAACAACATAATTTATTATGTTACAGTCTAGAGGCAAGGAGTCCTAAAATAAAACAGTTGGCAGACCTGTGTTCCTTCTGTAGGATCTAGGGGAGTGTTACAGGCTAAATTGTGTCCCCCAAAATTCATATGTTTAAGTTTCAATCCCCAGTACGTCAAGATGTGGTTTATTTGGAGACAGAGCCTTTAAAGAGTAATCAAGTTAAAATGAGGGTTAGTAACCTAGGGGTGGTTCCAATATAGGTGGGCCCTAGTCCAATATAGGTGGGCCCTCATCCAATATGACTCATATTCTCATAAAAAGAGATTAGGGCCACATGTAGTGGCTCATGCCTATAATCCCAGCACTTTGAGAGGCCAAGGCAAGAGAATCACTTTAGGTCAGGAGATTGAGACCAGCCTGGGCAACATAGCAAGACGCCATCTCTACAAAAAATAAAAATAAAAACAAAATAGCTAGGCATGCCTGTAGTCCTAGCTACTTGGGAGGTTGAGGCAGAGGATTGCTTGAGCCCAGCAGTTCAAGTTTACAGTGAGCTACGATCACACCACTGCATTTTAGCCTAGAGGGCAGAGCAAGATCCTGTCTCAAAATAAATAAATAAATAAATAGATAGATAGATAGATAGATAGATAAATAAATAAATAAACAAATAAATAAATAGAAGAGATTAGGACACAGATACCACCCAGAGGAAAGACCATGTGAAAACAGAGGGAGAGGACAGCCTTCTACAGGCCAAGAAGGTCAGCCTCAGAAGAAATCAACCCTTGCCAACACATTGATATTTGACTTTCAGCCTGCAACTCTGTGAGAAAATAAATATTTGTTATTTAAGCGATCAGTCTGTTTAAATGGCTTATACTTGTTATGGTAGCCCTAACTATTTTTAGGAGAATCAATTTCTTTGCCTTTTCTGGCATCTAGTGGCTGTCTGCATTCTTCGGCTCATGGCCCCCTTCTTCTATCTTCAATATCGGTAAAGGTGGATTGAGTTCTTCTCCTATCGCATCAATCTGACTTCCTTTCCTGGGTTCTTCTTCCACTTTTTTTCTTTTTCTTTTTTTAACTTTTAAGTTCCCAGGTACATGTGCAGGTTTGTTATATGAATAAACTCATGTCACAGGGGTTTGCTTTACAGATTATTTCATCATCCAGGTATTAAGCCTACGACTTATTAGCTATTCTTCCTGATCCCCTCCTTTGCACCCTCCACTCTCTAGTAGGCCCTGGTGTCTGTGTTCCCCTCTATGTGTCCATGTGTTCTCATCATTTAGCTTCCACTTATAAGAACATGTGGTATTTGGTTTTCTGTTCTTGTGTTAGTTTACTAAGGGTAATAGCATCCAGCCCCATCCATGTTCCTGCAAATGACATGATCTTCTTTTTTTTTCTTTTTATGGCTGCATAGTATTTCGTGGTATATATGTACCACATTTTCTTTATCCAGTCTATCATTGATGGGCATTTAGGTTGATTCCACGTCTTTGCTGTTGTAAATAGGGGTGCAATGAAAATATACATGCATGTGTCATTATGATGGAATGATTTATATTCCTTTGGGTATATATCCAGTAATGGGATTGCTGGGTCGAATGGTAGCTCTGTTTTTTAGTTTTTGTTTTTGTTTTTGAGAGAGAGTTTCGCTCTTGTTTTCCAGGCTCAAGTGCAACGGCACGACCTTGGCTCACTGCAACCTCCACCTCCTGAGTTCAAGCGATTCTCCTGCCTCAACCTCCCGAGTAGCTGGGATTATAGGCGCCCACCACCAAGCCCAGCTAATTTTTTGTATTTTTAGTAGAGATAGGGTTTCACCATGTTGACCGGGCTGGTTTTGAACTCCTGACCTCAGGCCTTGGCCTCTCAAAATGCTGGGATTATAGGCGTGAGCCACCGTGCCGGCAGTAGTTCTGTTTTTAGCTCTTTGAGGAATTGCCACACTACTTTCCACAATGGTTGAACTAATTTACACTCCCATTAACAATGTATAAGCATTCCATTTTCTCCACAATCTCCTCAGCATTTGTTATTTTTTGACTTTTTAATAATAGCCATTCTGACTGCTGTGAGATGGTTATCTTGCTATGGTTTTGATTTGCATTTCTCTAATGATCAGTGATGTTGAGCTTTTTTTCATATGATTGTTGGCAACATGTATGTCTTCTTTTGAAATGTGTCTCTTCATGTCCTTTGCCCACTTATTTTTTTGAGGCAGAGTCTCACTCTATCACCCAGGATGGAGCGCAGTGGCGCAATCTCAGCTCACTGCAACCTCTGCATCCTGGGTTCAAGCAATTCTCTTGCTTCAGCCACCGTGATTACAGGAGCATGCCACCATGCCCAGCTAATTTTTGTATTTTTAGTACGGACAGGGTTTTGCCATGTTGGCCAGGCTCGTCAGGAACTACTGACCTCAAGTGATCCACTCGCCTTAGCCTCCCAAAGTGCTGGGATTACAGCTGTGAGCTACTGTGCTCAGTCTCCTGTGACCACTTTTTTTCTTTTTTTTTTTTGAGACAGAGTCTTGCTCTGTCCCCCAGGCTGGAGTGCAGTGGCAGGATCTCAGCTCACTGCAACATCTGCCTCCCAGGTTCAAGCAATTCTCGTGCTTCAGCCTCCCGAATAGCTGGGATTACAGGCGTGTGCCATGATGCCCAGCTAATTTTTGTATTTTTAGTAGAGACAGGTTTCACTATGCTGGCCAGGCCACTCTTGAACTCCTGGCCTCAAGTGATCCTCCCACCTCAGCCTCCCAAAGTGCTGGGATTACAGGTGTGAGCCACCGTGTCTGGCTCTTTGGCCCACTTTTAAATGGACTTTGTTTTTTTTTTCTTGTATATTTGTTTAAGTTCCTTATAGATGCTGGATATCAGACCTTTGTCAGATGCATAGTTTGTAAACATTTTTTCCCATTCTACAGGTTGTCTGTTCACTCTGTTGATAGTTTCTTTTGCTGTGCAGAAGCTCTTTAGTTTAATTAGAGTCAACTTTTGCTTCTTCACAATTGCTTTTGGCATCTGTGTCATAAAATCTTTGCCTGTTCCTATGTCCAGAATGGTACTGCCTAGGTTGTCTTCCGGGGTTTTTATAGTTTTGGGTGTCCCTCTTCTACTTTAACAGCCTTTGTGACTGATTATGTTGCATCCTGCCCTGATAATCCAGGGTAATCTTCCTATTTTAAAGCTATACATGATTAGCAACCTTAATTCCTCCTTTACTATGTTAAGATATTTACAGGTTCACAACTGATTAGAATGAGGACTCTACTGGGGGCCATTATTCTGCCCACCACTATAATCTTCTTCTTCTTCTTCTTTTTTTCTTGAGACAGTCTCTCTGCCGTCCAGGCTGGAGTGCAGTGGCACGATCTCGGCTCACTGCAACCTCCGACTGCCGGGTTCAAGCAATTCTCCTGCCTTAACCTCCCAAGTAGCTGGAACTACAGGCGCCTGCCACCATGCTCGGCTTTGTATTTTTAGTAGAGACAAGGTTTCGCTATGTTGGCTAGGCTGATCTTGAACTCCTGACCTCATGATCCGCCTGCCTGGGCCTCCCAAAGTGCTATAGGCATGAGCCACGGTGCCAGACCCATAATCTTCTTTGAAAGCTTTACTGGGGGGAAACAATTGTTTTCTAGAATCCAATATTTACACCAATAAACTGGGAAGCAAAAAATTAATTAAGTGCGATGGGAAATACAACACTATAGTTATATACTTTGCACATAAAGAGGATTGTAAAACTTAATATCAGCCACAGAAGGTTTGAAATAGCTTTTTCTGGAGAGGTGATGATTTGGATTTAACCCACTCATAGTATTTTACATAGGCTTTTTTTTGTGATAAATGGTACAGATTTGCAAATTGTCTAGTATTAGGGGTACAATCTGTGGTTACTGAATTTAACTGAGTCAATTTGAAAATTTAGGCCGGGCGCGGTGGCTCAAGCCTGTAATCCCAGCACTTTGGGAGGCCGAGACGGGCGGATCACGAGGTCAGGAGATCGAGACCATCCTGGCTAATACGGTGAAACCCCGTCTCTACTAAAAATACAAAAACTAGCCGGGCGAGGTGGCGGGCGCCTGTAGTCCCAGCTACTTGGGAGGCTGAGGCAGGAGAATGGCGGAAACCCAGGAGGCGGAGCTTGCAGTGAGCTGAGATCTGGCCACTGCACTCCAGTCCGGGCGACAGAGCGAGACTCCGCCTCAAAAAAAAAAAAAAAAAAAAAAAAAAAAAAGAAAATTTAAATGAAAATAAATTGAGTGGTTCCTTCTTCTAGGCATCCTCAGTTCTCTGTGCACACATTTTCAAACTCTTAACTCACTACTGTAATTATTGCTATACAAGTTCTTTATTCCCCTCTGGACTATGAGCTTCTCAACTTATATTGCCAGGGCCTGGCACACGGTAAACATTCAATAAATGTTCAATGAATAAGTGACTTAGTATTAGTTGTTGCGATTCTTCCTTGTTGCTATAAAAATAATATAAAGTGAAGATAAGTTATAATCTTTGTATGTAGGTATAATTAAGAGACCAACAGTCTTCACTCCCCTGAACACATGATATTTGTTCCTTAATTAGTAATAGTAGTAACAGCTCCTACTGGAAGAACCAATTGTTACATGCAACACTGCCTCCCTTGGGCTCCAGATCAACATGGAAGCTTTAAGCCAAAAGAGCATCTTCATTTCTCAGAGCCTCTTAGCAGCTTGGCCTGTCAGTGGCTAGGAGAGACAAGATACTCATGCCACATTACTCCCTAACTCTGGCCTGCAATTAGCCTATTTCATTTGCAAAGGTATTGCTACTCTTCACTCATTGCACGTAACACACAACTGTGTTATGGTAAGTATCATAGGCTTGTTTCTCCACTCAGTGTGCCCTTCAGAAGGAACACATCTCTCAGTCCAAATCTCACCCATCCTTCAAAGCACCAGTCAAATCCCAGAATTTCAGGAGGCTTCAAAATGATGACTTCAGTCCCACTAAAGTAGGAGCTCCCTTCTGAACCTTCCTTGGGTAGGCAGGGGTTGGCAAACTATAGCCTGTGGGCCAAATGTGTCCCATGGCCTGTTTTTATATGGTCAGCAAGCTAAGGATGGCTTTTGCATTTTAAAAAGTTTTTTTTTTTTTTTTTTTTTAAAGGACAAAGAATGTGCAACAGAGACTGTATGTGGATTTTGACATCTTTAGGTGAGGCCTGAAATATTTAATAACTGGCCCTTAACAAGAAAAAAAAAAAAAAAAAAAAAAGATTGCCAATTCCTGGCCTAGAGCACACAATTCAGCCTAATGACAAATTGCCCAGAACTGTTCTCTAATCTGTGGATAGTCTTGTCTCCCTGTGGCAGTTTCTGTTGTCTACCCAACAGTCATCTCTAACCTCTTTTACCTACCAGTCCCAGTACTCAGGCTGACAATGCCTTTTCAGCTTAGCCTCCCTGAAGCCCAGAACAGTCATATATCCTAATCTCGGTCTCCAAGGCTTGAGGGCAAGTCTGCTGTGGGCTTGTGGGAAAAGTTTTCTACCTTGACAAAGGAGATTTGAGAAAACAGATTGCCCTTCCTATGCCTTTGGATGCAGTTATGCAGATCTGATATCTAGAGCTGTGACACCCATTTTGTGACCTCAAAAAGAGAGGCCCAAGGACAGAAGGAAGTAAGTTAAAGATGGTAGAGCAGACGGACAGAACTCAGAACATTGACAACTGCATTAATCACTGTATCAAGTCTATAACTGCCTTGCTCATGGCCTTCTCATCTTAAAAATTATCCTACTTTTAATGTGGTGTTCTGGTACTTTCAAAAGACAGAATCCTAAATCTATAAGTACATTTTGTGTGCTTGGAGAATAAGGCCCACATCTTTTATGTCTGCACTTCTATAATATGCACAGGGGTGTAATTGTTGGAATCCAATTATTTTATGAGTAATTACTTTGGATAAAATTTATCACCCTTAAACTTTGAAAAGATTCCTGAGTGTACGAAAGCAACTGAGGAGGCCAGCTTCTATGAAAGTAACTTTGATGGACAGGTACCATAAGTAAAGCATTTCAGATTTCTTATCTCATTCAATACTGGGCTGGGCACAGTGGCTCACGCCTGTAACCCCTGCACTTTGGGAGGCGGAGTTGGGTAGATCACCTGAGGTCAGGAATTCGAGACCACCCTGGCCACCATGATGAAACCCCATCTCTACTAAAAATGCAAAAAATTAGCTGGGTGTGATGGCAGGAGCCTGTAATCCCAACTACTCAGGAGGCTGAGGCAGGAGAATTGCTTGAACCCAGGAGGCAGAGGTTGCAGTGAGCCGAGACTGCGTCACTGCACTCCAGCCTGGGCAACAAGAGCAAAACTCTATCTCAATCAATCAATCAATCAATCAATAAAATACTAAAACAACCCAGTAAGGTTACACACTCCAAATTCATATGAATGAAGTCTAAGTGGCAGGGTAGAGATTTTAATTCAGGCTCTTACAGATATACTTTTTCACAGTATCTCTCCTTGTCCTTCTAAGTCTTCTATTGCAACTAACAGTGATAAGATTTAAAGATTTTGCTTATCATTCTTTGAATGTTCACTTGATCACATCTCAGATTCCATACAAATGCCACATTACTTGCAGCTGCAAATTCACATCCTCACACAGAGATAATCTGAACATTAACTTAAAAAAAAAAAAACAGGCCGGGCACGGTGGCTCAAGCCTGTAATCCCAGCACTTTGGAAGGCCGAGACGGGCGGATCCGGAGGTCAGGAGATCGAGACCATCCTGGCTAACATGGTGAAACCCCGTCTCTACTAAAAATACAAAAAACTAGCCGGGCGAGGTGGCGGGCGCCTGTAGTCCCAGCTACTCCGGAGGCTGAGGCAGGAGAATGGTGTAAACCCAGGAGGCGGAACTTGCAGTGAGCTGAGATCCGGCCACTGCACTCCAGCCCAGGCGACAGAGCAAGACTCCGTCTCAAAAAAAAAAAAAAACCCTGTCCTCTCCTTGAGGTAGTTTTGTTTGTTTGTTTGTATGTGTTTGTATTTTTTCCCTTCTCTTTTTCTAATATAATCAGCTTCCCTAAAAGGGCATGTTTCTCAAATGAGAGAAAAAAATCCTCTAAGCAGTGATTCTCAGTGTGGTCTCCAGACCAGCAGAATCACCTGACAACTTGCTAGAAATGCAAATTCTTGGGCTCCACCCCTGATCTACCAAATAAAAATCTGGTGTAGCACCCAGAAATGTGTTTTTCACAAGCTCTCCAGGTAATTCAGATATAAATTAAAGTTTCAGAACCACTGGTCCAAAGCATTTGCTTCTGTATATAGCATTTAAAACACTGCATTAAAACTAAAATGGTAGAATCATATCATTCCTATGAAAATAGTCAGGCAGTGGGTCTCCAACTTCCAATGACTTCTCCAGGCACTGAAGAAACAAACAGTTTCTCTACAACTAAGTTGAAATAAGAGATAAACATCTTCTCTATTATACATATTTGACTCAGATACAAAAACAGACTTAATATTCTAAAATGGTAAGTCTACAATTAAAAGAAGTATGAAGTAATTTCTGCAACTTAAGATTAATACAGCACCACAATTAAATCACTGCTGCTGTGTGGAGAGATAACATTTATTTTAACATCAGAGCTTGGAGGGAAGAAAAAGAATCAGTGGTTTAAACTCAATTTGGAAATTAGAGATCTCCAGTAGGGAAGTTTTACAACCCAGTTTCCTATCCAGTCTGTAAAATAAACAGGGAGGACTTGGGATTCAACCTCTCCCTGGCAGATAATTTGCTGAGAGTAAACATGCACTGTATCATTTGTCAGGGCTCTAAGGAACTTCTAACCCTAGTTTAAGGAAGAATCATGGATACCAAGAGGAAATCAGAAATACTCTAAAAAATCATTCCTTGAAAGGGAAGAAGACTTTGCTGACCTTAATTCCTATCACAGATTTCACTGAACTCAAATGCGGTTTGGTTTCATAATTTAACCTATGAAAGACAGAAATAGTTGAAGCTGAAGAGAAAATAGCAATGGGGGACCTGGAACAAAATCTAATTGTGATTAATTAAAAATTAGTGTCTTCTAAAGACTCCCAGAAGATGAAGAACAATAAATTTACAAATATCAGAAATAAGGGAGCAGGCCGAACGTGGAGGCTCACACCTGTTATCTCAGCACTTTGGGAGGCTGAGGTGGGCAGATTACCTGAGGTCAGGAGTTCCAGAGCAGCCTGGTCAACATGGTGAAACCCTGTTTCCACTAAAAATACAAAAAATTAGCCAGGCATGGTGGCGGGCACCTTGTAGTCCCAGCTACTCAGGAGGCTGAGGCAGGAGAATCACTTGAACCCAGGAGGCGGAGGCTTCAGTGAGCCTAGATCGTGCCACTGTACTCCAGCCTGGGTGGCAGAGTGAAACTCCATCTCAAAAAAAAAAAAAAAAAGAAAGAAAATAAAAGAAATAAGGGAGCAAAGGAGACTATGCTGGAAGAATTTGAAACCAGTTTAGAAAAATCAATTAATTGGAAACAAGCAGTACAAAGATCATTTAGAAATTTATATGTAGATACTGAATTATGTTTTCTCACAGAAACATTCCTAACCAATGCTTAGATTCCTAAACTAGCAACTGATACCAAAACTACCAAAAGCAAAGTGAGGTTATCTCCAGTGAGATGCAAAAGCAGTCATTCATATGTACAGGTTATTCGGTTTACATAGAGGGCTGCTACTTGTATTTGATCAACACCTATATAGTGTAAAATGCACACTAAGTTAGGTACTATGACAGATTCTGAGAAGTAATCATCCACAAAAAAGAACAAGTTAATAAACAAGTTTATAAAGACAGGGAAAAGCCAAGGAGCCAGTGGTAGATGTTCACTCCTGTCAGAAAACCCATGAAAAGAACAATGAGAAAAAAAATGGCAACAGCATCTCAGAACTTCTAGACCTAGAATATCAGGACACAAAAAAGAAGCTCTTAGAGTTATGTGTCTAGTTGCCAATTAAATGGTCAAGGAGAATTGAAATGTAATTCATAGAGAGGCTGGTTTGTCTCTCCTTAGGCAAACCAAATATTATATTATTTTCCATTTTGAGTTAGGCTTCTGCTATTAACAAGTTAGCTGCCTATTTCTCTCCTGTTCTGTGTAGGAGTTTTATTTATTTTATTTTTATTTTTAGAGACAGGGTCTCGCTCTGTTGCCCAGGCTGGAGTGCAGTGGCGCCATATTGGCTCACTGCAAACTCCATCACCAGGGCTCACACAATCCTTCCACCTCAGTCTCCTGAGTAGCTGAAACTACAGGCCACGTGCCACCATGCCCAGCTAATTTCTTGATTTTTTTTTTTTTTTTTTTTTGGTAGAAATGGGGTCTCCCTATTGCCCAGGCTGATTTCAAACTCCTCGGCTCAAATGATCTTCCGGCCCCGTCCCAGAATGCTGGGATTACAGGCATGAGCCAACATATCCAGCCCTGTGTAGGAGTTTTTAAAAGATCAGTCCTGTCAACTTCATGAGGTTACAGCAGGCTGGCAAAACAAGGAGATACTGCAAGGTTAATTCTGTGTGTGCTGAAAGCACTAATTCTTTTGACCTCCATTCACTTGTAAATCACCTTACATATTATTTTTACAGTTTTTAAAACTGTAGCATTCTAGTTATTTATTTCCCTCCTCAGACCAATATATGAGAGCTATCTGTGATTTAAATACAACCATCAACTTCCCCCAGCCCCTGCCACACAAACACTTAACAAAAAAAATCTGTGTAGCTTGATTTGGGACCTGGGCTATGAAAGTAAATTAGGTTTTAGAGATGCTAAGGTGTGTATCATGTAATATGATCATTGCATGTGTGCAAAGAGGTGGAGTTCTGTTATTTCCTTACAGAATGAAGGTTTGAAGAGCAAAAGGCAGCTATTTTAAAGAAACTAAGGAACTTCAGAAAGGCATTTGAAGAAAAGAAAACACTGAGTAAGAAAGGAGAGAAAAGCATCCCTTGAACATTTGTCTGGGGATGTATGCCAGGAAAGAAAGACAAGTTCAGAAAGATGACTGTTACTTAGACTACCAAGGTAGGTGTCAGATGATTGTGAAAAGAGCCTATTTCCTCGCAAGTAAAGAGCTCTATTCCTTCTTTAATAAATAAGAGCTGAAAGATTTAGCTCTAGTATTAGAAGAAGAACTTAGATTGATATCAAGGAAGGCTAGAGATACCTAAAATTAAGATCTACCAGGCTGAACTGGGGGTAAAGTGAGTGATGGTCTTGTATTTGTAACTAATTTCCTATATAGCATTCTGACCACAAGATGTCCTCACACTGTAGCAAGGTCATTTTTGTATTCTAATTGATTAAGTGCACTATGATGAGAGAAGCTGCCTAGAAGGAACTAAGTGAAAGCTTGTAAACCTCAGGTATAATCTTTCAGAGATTCATTCCCTATTCTTTGGAGAAACAGTTATACCAATGATTAAAACTATCTGAGAAGAATATCACCAGAATAACTCTCTAGGGCTCTTCCCTGATCTAAACCCTTGACGTGTACTAAAAACTCACAGTCAATTTTGGGTACAGCAGAGGTAGTACCTACCCCTCAAGATCCTTGAATCCATAAAATTGGTAAAGATGAGAGAAGCCCAATTTTGTCCTAGTCTGCCTTTCTTCTCGGTCACTCACATTTCAGTAGCCAACACTATAGTGAGGTTGCCAAGCGCCTTGGGGGAACCCTAATGGAGGCAGAAGACAAGGTACTCACATAAAATTTAGTTCCCAGCTGGGTGCGGTGGCTCATGCTGTAATTCTAGCACTTTGGGAGGCCGAGGAGGGCAGATTGCCTGAACTCGGGAGTTTGAGAGGAGCCTGGGCAACAAGGTGAAACCCCATCTCTACTAAAATACAAAAAATTAGCTGGGTGTGGCAGTGTGTGCCTGTAGTCCCAACTACTTGGGAGGCTGAGGCAGGAGAATGGCTTGAACCTGGGAGGCAGAGGTTGCAGTGTGCCAAGATCGCGCCACTGTGCTCCAGCCTGGGCGACAGAGCAAGACTCCATCTCAAAAAAAAAAAAAAAAAAAAAATTTCAGTTCCCACCAGAGAATTCTTGGAAGAAGCTGTGTCACATATTGGTCATGGGCCTGCAGAATCCTCCCCGTTCCCCTGGATGGGGAGAAAAACAGGCAGATTTTTTAGTCCCTCTCATCCAGCATCATGGAAAATAACCTAGAAAAGTGGGACTTTATGGAATGCTAATAGAGGTAGCTCAGAGCTGATTACAGGTTGAGCAATGTCAGGAAATAAGTAAAGGGATAAGAGTAGAAATGTTTCAAAAAATTCTAGCCACAAAATAGCAATGCCCCAGAGCCAGAGAACAGAGGAGTGAGAGTGTCTAAAGAGAGATGTTTCTCAAAGAAATGAACATTTCTCTAAACTAGTTTCCATCTTAGGAAAAGGATTTTGGAGATGAACTCAGAAATTGCTTCAAGGAACAGACTCCAGAGAGATGGTCAATACAAGGGGTCTTACCTACTAAACCATAATTGGGAGGTGTCATGAGAACCACTGGGGTGAGAAATTCCCAAAAGCTAAAGGGGGATCTTAGTAATCTAGGGGCTTCAGTGATCAAGGAATGCTGCGGCACTATTCACAATAGCAAAGACTTGGAATCAACCCAAATGTCCATCAGTGACAGACTGGATTAAGAAAATGTGGCACACATACACCATGGAATACTATGCAGCCATAAAAAAGGATGAGTTTGCATCCTTTATAGGGACATGGATGCAGCTGGAAACCATCATTCTTAGCAAACTATCACAAGAACAGAAAACCAAACACCGCATGTTCTCACTCATAGGTGGGAACTGAACAATGACATCACTTGGACTCGGGAAGGGGAACATCACACACTGGGGCCTATCATGGGGAGGGGGGAGGGGGGAGGGATTGCACTGGGAGTTATACCTGATATAAATGACGAATTGATGGGTGCTGACGAGTTGATGGGTGCAGCACACCAACATGGCACAAGTATACATATGTAACAAACCTGCACATTATGCACATGTACCCTAGAACTTAAAGTATAATAATATATATATATATATATATATATATATAAAAAAAAAGAGTGTTGGTTGCCGGAAATCCAAACCAACCATACCTTAAAGAGCAGCTTGCTGGTGAGTCGAAGCTCAAGTTTGAAGTAGGGCTTCAGAGATAGCCAAAAGGCTGTCCCCTTGTAGTGTCCCTTGCCTGGGATGCTTTGTGTCTTTATGGAGGCCAAAGAGAAACACCTTGGGTCCTTAAGCTTTAGGCCAAAGGGAAGATTCAGGACAATAATTTAGCCCTAAGTAACAAAAGCAAGAGACAAGAGACCCAAAATAGGAGAGCATCAAGGAAGAGATGAAAGATCAGGGAACTGCCAAGTCACAGGAAAGAATTACCCTACCCAGGGCAAGAGATTAACAGAGACCCTTGTGAATAAGACCCCCTGATTATTGCCAAAGAAAAAGAGTTCCTCTGAAAAGAAAATTGCAGGAAAGAATAAGCTGCTTTTGACAACTTTTTTTTCTCAGAAACAAGACGAAGTGCAGGAAGGTCGCCTGCAGAAATCAAAGTCTGTGTCGATCTCTGCACAGAGTGCAGGCCCAGTTGAAACCAGAACTCTCTTCACAGGCAGTAGGAACAGATACTAAAGCATAGGTGTTTATGACAGTCATTGGCCTGATCCTAGAAAAAAACCTGGAGCTTAGGCATGGACTTCTTGCATGGGATACTGGTCAGTACTATTTTTTTTTTCAGGTTTGGTTTTAGGATAGGACCTTGGGTCCCATCCTAGCTTTATGTCTATTAAAAATAAAACTATTCCTTTCAGGCCTGCAATTCTAGGAATTGATTATAATTATGTTAAATGACATTTTCCCAATGTTACTCATTGCAGCATTTATTATAACGATATCCTGGAGACTGGTTAAATACATTATGGTATATCTCTATAATGGAATACTATCTGAAATAAATAAAAACAAGGAAGTTTTAGATGTACTAATATGGAAATATTTCTAAGGCAGAGCAGGTAAAAAAAGGCAAAATATGCAATATTGTATACAGTATGTCATCATTAGTGTAAAAAAGAAGAATGTGTATGTGTGTGCTTGCATGTCTATGCATAGTGCTTCTACAAAGAGACAAAGAAAACTATTAATATTGTTTGTGAAGAGGAGAACTGGATGGCCAGGGTACGAAAGCAGAGGATGACTTCACTATATACCCTTTATGAGGTTTTGACTTTTGAACTTTGTAAATGTATTACGTAGTTTAAAAAATTAAACAAAAAATAAATCTTAAAATCAAATAATAACAAAAGGACTTCTTTAGCCTTTTAGCAGTAAGCAAGTCCCAGAGAAAACCAGATTTGATTAAACTCTGACATATGAGTGAGGATACTGACAAGTGTGTCACACAGGCATCTACTACTGGGGTCTATGTGAACTTGTTTGGAGATCTTGAATACTCATAAATCTAAAATCTGTACATGAAATCATTCAGATACTGATTTAGCAAATTTCTACTGAACTGCCATGACTTCATTGTCTATTTGATAAAAATAAGAGTTTTCTCTTAGAGTTTTTCTCTTCATAATCTGTAACTTCTACCTCAATACAAAACAAACAGGCTTTCTTTTAGATGGATATGATACAATTGAAGTCTGCACACCCCAAAGGTCAGAATGGAATCTTTCATGAGTAAACTCTAATTGTAGACAAAGACTCTTCTATATCTGACAACATCATACAGGGCCAACTGAAGCAGTACTAAGACTTTCTGAAGTTGTTATATTCCCTTAAGCATTTCTAAAACTTTTCACATGAGAAAGGAAGGAAGGAAAATATGGTATTTTTGGAATGAAACTCTGGCTAACAGGGTTATGGGGCATCTGAGAAGTCACGGGATAGGTCTAACTTTCTCAGAGGGGAGGCTGCAATTGTTGTTTTTTTTTTTTTTTTCCCTTTATTTCCAACATCTGCTCTTAAAATTAGTTCTGCACAAATGTTTGCAGATGCAGAGCAGCTGGCAGTCTTGCCTGTATTTTGCCCATTGGTGGATTGTAAGGAAGTCACTGAAGTAGGGCTGTTGAATTTTCCATTTGTGTTCCAGTGTTTTCAGAGAACTGGCAAATTTATGTTCTGGAACATTGGACTTAGAATGTTAACATCCTACTGAATACTGGTTAGAGCTTGAGATATTCATAGCAGACTTGAAAGTTTACATCTAATCTCTCAAGGCAACAAGATTTGAAAATATACTCTCTTGCAGCCATTTGTAGGCATTTCCTTTTCATGTCAGTGTGGAATAAAGATACACTGTTCTATTTATATTAGTGCTTTCTGATTCATTTGATTTTTAAAATAAATGAGAAAAATAAACATGCCCTACTTAATTAATCAAAAATGCAAAATAAAACAAGCTCCACTTTCATCTTTCAGACTGGCAAAGATAAGAGACTATAAATGTTTCCAAACCTGGGAAAAGTGAAAGAGGAACTCTCACATACTAATGTCTGGGAATGTAAAATGGTAAAATTTTTCTGAAAGTAATATGACATTGTGTCAAAAATCTTAAAGATGTTCATTACCTATTAGTTGATTACAGAATTTAAAGAAACAGAGAGGTGTATAAATACACAAAAAATATTCCCAATTTTTTTCTTATATTACATATATCAGCTCAAATGTTCAACAAAAGGTGAATAATTACATTGTAGCATACTGAAATGAGTTACTGTCCTTAGTACAACATAGGGAACTCTTATTTCAGCCAAATCCTTTAATAAGCCTGATTGATTTTGTTAAATGGAAAAACACTGATGGAAAGCAGTGGTCTATTAGATATTATGATTGCTCTTTGTTTTTCAAACTTATTAAAGGGTTAAATTATTTCTTTTGTATTATGCACATGTTTGTTTTTAAACTAACTTCAGTTCTAATTCTTGAAAATGTAGAGCTTACAGCTTTCAATTTGTTTTAGAATCTTATGGAATTGGTGACTAATATTATTATTACCCAGTGGCCATAACAGCACAGTATAACATCAACAGGAACTCTTGACTCCCATTCAAGAATCAAAATACAACAGTAATATTAAAAAGAGTGCATATCCCTATTCCTAGAGACGACATTAACAAAGAAAGAAATCTCCCTCCCTCCCCAAAGAGAATAATGATATTTACAAAAGGTTAAGTGGCTACAGGAACAATAACTAAAGAAGGCACAGAAGTCCTGGCATGGTGGCTTACACCTATAATCCCAGCATTTTGGGAGGCCGAGGTGGGAAGACAGCTTCAGGCCGGACGTTTGAGACCAGCCTGAGCAACACAGCAAGACCCCTATCTCTATAAAAATAAAAAATAAAAATTAAAGGCAGAGGAGCTAGTGGTCTCGTAACAAGGTGATATGGAGTACAGAAGAAAGAGGGTTTATAGGTGGATATTCCTGGTAGCGTAAAAAGTATTTTTGGGGCTGGGGGGGTGGCTCATGCCTGTAATTCCAGCACTTTGGGAGGCGAGGCAGGTGGATAGCTTGAGTCCAAGAGTTCAAGACCAGCCTGGGCAGCAAGGTGAAACCCCGTCTCTACTAAAAACACAAACATTAGCTGGGCGTGGTGCTGCGTGCCTTTAATCCCAGCTACTCAGGAGGCTGAGGCATGAGAATCACTTGAACCCAGGAGGCAAAGGTTGCGGTGAGCCGAGATCACGCCACTGCACTCCAGCCTGGGCATCAGAGTGAAACCTGGTCTCAAAAAAAAAAAAAAAAAAAGTATTTTTTGGTACAGTAAGGTGAAAGTAATAGAACTCTGAAGTGCTTCATGTTAGAAAGAACAATTTTTAAAATTAACTTTGCTAAGTTTTAGAGCTACGGAGTTAACAAGGCAAGCAAGCTAACCTGCAAGCAAAACAAAATATCCATAGTTACTTATGGGTTACCTAAAAAGCCAAGATAAATAGAATTGGGTAGGATTGGTTTTAATATGACTTTTAAAATAAAAAATCTTTAAGATGTACATCTAACTGAAAAATCTCCAAAGAGGCCAGGCGCAGTGGCTCACACCTGTAATCCCAGCCCTTTGCGAGGCTGAGGCAGGCGGATTCCGTGAGGTCAGGAGTTCGAGACCAGTCTGGCCAACATGACGAAACCCCATCTCTACTAAAAAAAAAAAAAGACTAGCCAGGTGTGGTGGCGCACGCCTATAATCCCAGCTGCTCAGAAGGCTGAGGCAGGAGAATCACTTGAACCCGGGAGGTGGAGGTTGTATTGAGCTGAGCTTGCGTCACTGCACTCCAGCTTGAGAGACAGAGCCAGACTACGTCTCAAAAAAAAAAAAAATCTCCAAAAAAAATACATGGAACAAACATATGGAGAAAAGAAATATAAAAAACAAAGCCACAAATCCAGAAGAAAGGTTGAGCTGTAGCATCATCACCTACCAAGGCAAACATCAATCAACTTTTACTATTGGTATAGGACATAGGACCTGAATAGAGCAAATTTAAATTAATTGGAAATCCCCATCCAAGGGAAAGTTTCCTTCCATTTTCCATTCCGTTTTTAGAAGAGGTTATAGACAAGAACAGAAATTGCTATCAGTGACTGACTGACTTACTTAAACAAGCTTCTAGGGAAAGTTCTTGGCAAATGAGATATTTGGTCGAGCTTCCTCCCTTTCTACATTTGTTTTCCCTTAAGAGGGAAGTGTTCAAAATAATATTTGGTTTCCAGAAAAGTTTATTAATAGGCTAAAGAAAGATATTTTATTAAAAGGGGTTTTCAGGCTGGGTGCAGAGGCTCATGCCTGTAAACCCAGCACTTCGGGAGGCTGAGGCAGGTGGATCAGGCGGGCTCAGGAGTTTGAGACTAGCCTGGGCAACATGGCAAAACCCCATCTCTACAGAAAATACAAAAATTAACTGAGCACGGTGGTGCGTGCCTATAGTCCCAGCTACTCAGGAGGCCAAAGTGGGAGGATCGCTTGAGCCTGGGAGGTGGAGGTTGCAGTTAGCCAAGACTGTGCCACTGCACTCCAGCCTGAGTGACAGAGCAAGACTCTGTCTCAAAAAAATGGGGAGGGGGTGGGTGGGTTTCAGATTAACACGTTTAACTTACAAAATGAATTTGGTTTTATAAATAAATATCTTTATATGGTTGGGCTTTGTGTCCCCACCCAAATCTCATCTTGAATTGTACTCCCTATAACCCCCATAAGGGAGAGAACAGGTGGACTTAATTGAATCATGGGGGCAGTTACCTCCATGCTGTTCTCATGATAGTGAGTTAGTTCTCATGAGATCTGATGGTTTTATAAGTGGCTCTTCCCTATTTTGCTTGGCACTTCTCCTTCCTGTCACCTTGTAAAGAAGATGCCTTGCTTCCCCTTTGCCTTCCACCATGATTGTAAGTTTCCTGAGGCCTCCCCAGCCATGCTGAATTGCGAGTTGATTAAACTTCTTTATAAATTACCTAGTTTGCGGAGCAAGATGGCCGAATAGGAACAGCTCCAGTCTCCAACTCCCAGCGCCAGCGACACAGAAGACCGGTGATTTCTGCATTTTCAACTGAGGTACTGGGGTCATCTCACTAGGGAGTGCCGGACAATCGGTACTGGTCAGCTGCTGCAGCCCGACCAGTGAGAGCTGAAGCAGGGCGAGGCATCGCCTCACCTGGGAAGCACAAGGGGGAAGGGAATCCCTTTTCCTAGCCAGGGGAACTGAGACACACAACACCTGGAAAATACGGTAACTTCCACCCCAATACTGCGCTTTAAGCAAACGGGCACACCAGGAGAATATATCCCACACCTGGCCGGGAGGGTCCCACGCCCACGGAGCCTCCCTCATTGCTAACACAGCAGTCTGCGATCTAACTGCAAGGCAGCAGCAAGGCTGGGGGAGGGGCGCCCGCCATTGCTGAGGCTTAAGTAGGTAAACAAAGCCGCTGGGAAGCTCGAACTGGGTGGAGCTCACAGCAGCTCAAGGAAACCTGCCTGTCTCTGTAGACTCCACCTCTGGGGACAGGGCACAGATAAAAAACAACAACAAAAAGCAGCAGAACCTCTGCAGACGCAAACGACTCTGTCTGACAGCTTTGAAGAGAGCAGTGGATCTCCCAACACGGAGGCTGAGATCTGAGAAGGGACAGACTGCCTGCTCAAGCGGGTCCCTGACCCCTGAGTAGCCTAACTGGGAGACATCCCCCACCAGGGGCAGTCTGACATCCCACACCTCACAGGGTGGAGTACACCCCTGAGAGGAAGCTTCCAAAGGAAGAATCAGACAGGTACACTCGCTGTTCAGCAATATTCTATCTTCCGCAACCTCTGCTGCTGATACCCAGGCAAACAGGTGTGGAGTGGACCTCAAGCAATCTCCAACAGACCTACAGCTGAGGGTCCTGACTGTCAGAAGGAAAACTATCAAACAGGAAGGACACCTATACCAAAACCCCATCAGTACGTCACCATCATCAAAGACCAGAGACAGATAAAACCACAAAGATGGGGAAAAAGCAGGGCAGAAAAGCTGGAAATTCAAAAAATAAGAGCGCATCTCCCCCTGCAAAGGAGCGCAGCTCATCGCCAGCAACGGATCAAAGCTGGACGGAGAATGACTTTGACGAGATGAGAGAAGAAGGCTTTGGTCCATCCAACTTACAAGGGATGTAAAGGACCTCTTCAAGGAGAACTACAAACCACTGCTCAGTGAAATAAAAGAGGACACAAACAAATGGAAGAACATACCATGCTCATGGATAGGAAGAATCAATATCGTGAAAATGGCCATACTGCCCAAGGTTATTTATAGATTCAATGCCATCCCCATCAAGCTACCAATGAGTTTCTTCACAGAATTGGAAAAAACTGCTTTAAAGTTCATATGGAACCAAAAAAGAGCCCGCATTGCCAAGACAATCCTAAGTCAAAAGGACAAAGCTGGAGGCGTCACGCTACCTGACTTCAAACTATACTACAAGGCTACAGTAACCAAAACAGCATGGTACTGGTACCAAAACAGAGATATAGACCAGTGGAACAGAACAGAGTCCTCAGAAATAATACCACGCATCTACAGCCATCTGATCTTTGACAAACCTGAGAGAAACGAGAAATGGGGAAAGGATTCCCTATTCAATAAATGGTGCTGGGAAAATTGGCTAGCCATAAGTAGAAAGCTGAAACTGGATCCTTTCCTTACCCTTTATACGAAGATTAATTCAAGATGGATTAGAGACTTAAATGTTAGACCTAATACCATAAAAACCCTAGAAGAAAATCTAGGTAGTACCATTCAGGACATAGGCATGGGCAAGGACTTCATGTCTAAAACACCAAAAGCAACGGCAGCAAAAGCCAAAATTGACAAATGGGATCTAATTAAACTAAAGAGCTTTTGCACAGCAAAAGAAACTACCATCAGAGTGAACAGGCAACATACCGAATGGGAGAAAATTTTTGCAACCTACTCATCTGACAAAGGGCTAATATCCAGAATCTACAAAGAACTCAAACAAATATACAAGAAAAAAACAAACAACCCCATCAAAAAGTGGGCAAAGGATATGAACAGACATTTCTCAAAAGAAGACATCCATACAGCCAACAGACACATGAAAAAATGCTCATCATCACTGGCCATCAGAGAAATGCAAATCAAAACCACAATGAGATACCATCTCACACCAGTTAGAATGGCAATCATTAAGAAGTCAGGAAACAACAGGTGTTGGAGAGGATGTGGAGAAATAGGAACACTTTTACACTGTTGGTGGGATTGTAAACTAGTTCAACCATTATGGAAAACAGTATGGCAATTCCTCAAGGATCTAGAACTAAATGTACCATATGACCCAGCCATCCCACTACTGGGTATATACCCAAAGGATTATGAATTATTCTACTACAAAGACACATGCACACGTATGTTTATTGCGGCACTATTCACAATAGCAAAGACTTGGAATCAACCCAAATGTCCATCTGTGACAGACTGGATTAAGAAAATGTGGCACATATACACCGTGGAATACTATGCAGCCATAAAAAAGGATGAGTTTGCGTCCTTTGTAGGGACATGGATGCAGCTGGAAACCATCATTCTTAGCAAACTGTCACAAGAACTGAAAACAAACACCGCATGTTCTCACTCATAGGTGGGAACTGAACAATGACATCACTTGGACTCGGGAAGGGGAACATCACACACTGGGGCCTATCATGGGGAGGGGGGAGGGGGGAGGGATTGCATTGGGAGTTATACCTGATATAAATGACGAATTGATGGGTGCTGACGAGTTGATGGGTGCAGCACACCAACATGGCACAAGTATACATATGTAACAAACCTGCACGTTATGCACATGTACCCTAGAACTTAAAGTATAATAATAATAAAATAAATAAATAAATAAATAAATAAATTACCTAGTCTTGGGTATGACCTTATAGCAGCATGAGAACAGACTAATACTTTAATTATTTACAAATAAATAATTAAATTGCCTTTATGAGCTGTGAAAAGAACATGGAGATGCAGAATTCTCTGATTGTCAAATAACATCTAACTCAGTCAGAAAATTAAATTAATTATAATGTTGCAGATTTTCAAAAGATTGGGCTGGTCCTGAGCCCTCTTCTCTCTCTCTATAACTTTCCCCCAAGTGATCCCATTAGTCCCAGGACTTTAAACATCAACTATTTGCTGGTGACTCCCAAATGTACAGATGGTCCTCAACTTACGAGGCTAAGTTCCGATACAGTCAAAAAAATCATAAAGTCATAAAATCATTAAGTCAAACCATGGTAAGTTGGAGACTGTCTGTATATCACTCTCTCTAAACTCTGAACTCATATATTCAACTATGTGTCATCTCCACTGAGAGTCTCATAGGCATCTGAAACTTATCATGTCAGAACTATACTCCCCATTTCAACTTCCATTGTCTCCCCATAAGCCTGTCCAGGACTAGTATTTCTTTTTTTTTTTTTTTTTGAGATGGAGTCTTGCTCTGTCGCCAGGGCTGGAGTGCAATGGCCGGATCTCAGCTCACTGCAAGCTCCGCCTCCCGGGTTCACGCCATTCTCCTGCCTCAGCCTCCTGAGTAGCTGGGACTACAGGCACCCGCCACCTCACTCGGCTAGTTTTTTGTATTTTTTAGTAGAGACGAGGTTTCACCGTGTTCGCCAGGATGGTCTCGATCTCCTGACCTCGTGATCCGCCCATCTCGGCCTCCCAAAGTGCTGGGATTACAGGCTTGAGCCACCGCGCCTGGCCTGGGACTAGTATTTCTTATCTCAGAAAGCAATGCAAACACACACCTCAGTTGCTCTAATCAGAAATGTAAAGTGACCCTTGACCCTTTGCCTCAAGCCTCCTGTCTAGCTTATCAGTAAGCCCTGCAGGTTCTATATCCAAAATATATCTTACTTTATATAACTCTTGTCATCTCCAAATATCACCTGTTATCTGCAATTGCCTCCCTACTGGCCTCCTCGTTCTTTCCACCCTTATCTCCTATAGTCTCTTCTCCACACAGCATCCAAAAATATCTTTTGAAAGCACAAACATGGTCACTCCCATGTTGAAAACCTTTCAGTTGTATTTCCATAGTTCTTGGGGAAAAAAAATCAAAACTTCTTACTATAGTCTATAAAGCCTCGCATGATGTCATCCTTGCCTACTTCTCCACAGTTTCCTCATTCAGCCCCACTACATTATGATCCAGCCACACTGCCCTCCCTTCAACCTCCTCAAACATGCCAAACTCTCCCACCTTGGAGCTTTGAATATGCCTTTTGTTTAAGCAGCTCTTTTCCTTTTACCCTATGGCTGGCTCCTACTTATTCTTCAAACCTCACTCGGTATAACTCCATCATGAAGGCCTTGCCTAACATCCAATCTATGTACTGCTCCCTAGTTATTTCAGTCATAGGATTATCATAATTTGTAATTACAAATTTGTACACATGCTTATAATGAAAACTATAAATCACTGATGAAAAAAATTGGAGAGGACAACACACACACAAAAAAAGGAAAGATATTCCATGTTCATGGATTGGAGGAATCAATACTGTGAAAATGTTCATAGTACATACACAAAGCAATCTACAGATTCAATGCAATTTCTATCAAAATACCAATGATATTCACAGAAAGAGGAAAAACAACCCTAAAATTTATGTGGAACCATTAAGACCCAGAATAGCCAAAGCTATCCTAAGAAAAAAAAAAAGGAGGAATCATATTATCTGACCTCAAATTATACTACAAAGGAATAGTAACCGAAACAGCATGCTACTGCCGTGAAAACAGACACCTAGACCAATGGAACAGAATAGAGAATCCAGAAAGAAATCCATACATCTATAGTGAACTCATTTTTGGGAAAGGTGTCAAGGACAAAATTGGATTATTAGATGTTTTCTCCTGTAGAGTTGTTTGGAGCTCCTTATGTGTTGTGGTTATTAATCCCTCATCAAATGGGTAGTTTGCATATATTTTCTTCCATTTTGTGGGTTGTCTCTTCACTTTGTTGATTGTTTTCTTTGCTGTGCAAAAGCTTTTTACCTTGATGTGATCCCATTTGTCCATTTTTGCTTAGGTTGCCTGTGAGTTAAACCTCAAGAACATACATTGGGCAAAAGACAGTCTTTTCAAAAAGTGTGCTGAAAAACTGAATATTCATAGGCAGAATAATAAAACTAGACCTCTATCTCTCACCACATAAAAAAAATCAAAAATAGATGGATTAAAGAATTGAATCTAAGACCTCAAACTATGAAACCACTACAAGAAAACATTGGGGGAACTCTCCAGGACATTGGACTGGGCAAAGATTTCTTGAATAATACCCCACAAGTACAGGCAACCCAAGTAAAAATGGACAAATGGGATCACATCAAGGTAAAAAACTTTTGTACAGCAAAGAAAACAATCAACAAAGTGAAGAGACAAGCCACAAAATGGAAGAAAATACATGCAAACTACCCATCTGACGAGGGATTAATAACTAGAACACATAAAGGAGCTCCAAACAACTCTATAGGAAAAAAAGTCTAATAATCCAATTAAAAAATGGGCAAAACACTTGATAGACATTTCTCAAAAGAAGACATATAAATGGCAAACAGGCACGTGAAAAGGTACTCAACGTCACTGATCATCAGAGAAATGCAAATCAAAACTACAATGAGATATCATCTCAGCCCAGATAAAATGGCTTTTATCCAAAAGACAGACAATAATGAATGCTGGTGAGGATGTGGAAAAAAGGGAACCCTTGTAAACTGCTGATGGGAATGTAAATTAATACAACCACTATGGAGAATAGTTTGGAGGTTGCTCAAAAAACTAAAAATAGAGCTACCATATGATCCAGCAATCCCACTGCTCAGTAGATACCCAAAAGAAAAGAAATTAGTATATCAAAGAGGTATCTGTACTCCTATGTTTATTGCGGCACTGTCTACAATAGCCAAGATCTGGAAGCAACCTAAGTGTCTATCAACAGATGAATGGATAAAGAAAATGTGGCCCTTATATACAATGGAGTACTATTCAGTCATTTAAAAAATGAGATCCTGTCATTTGCAACAACATGGATGAAACCGGAGGTCATTACTTTAAGCAAAATAAGCCAGGCACAGAAATACAAACATCTTGTATTCTCATTTATTTATGGATCTAAAAATCAAAACAATTGAACTCATGCAGATAGGGAAGGATGGTTAACAGAGGCTGGGAAGAGTAGCAGAGAGGTGAAGGGGAGGTAGGGATGGTTAATGGGTACAAAAAAAAAAAAACAGAATGAATAAGACCTAGTATTTGGCTGAGCAGGGTGGTTCACACCTGCAATCCCAGCACTTTGGGAATTAGGCAGACTGCTTGAGCCCAGGAGTTTAAGACCAGCCTGGGCAACATATTGAGACCCTGTCTTTACAAAACATTAAAAAATTAACCACACATGGTGGCTTATGCCTGTAGTCCCAGTTACTTGGGAGGCTGAGGTGGGAGGATTGCCTGAGTCCAGGAGGTCAAGGCTGCAGTGAGCCAAGATCACGCCACTGCACTCCAGCCTAGGTGACAGAGCAAGACCTTGTCTGGAAGAGAGCACAACAGGGTGACAACAGTCGGTAATAATTGTACATTTTAAAAGAACAAAGAGGCTGGGCACGGTGGCTCATGCCTGTAATTCCAGCACTTTGGGAGGTCAAGGAGGGTGGATCACCTGAGTTCAGGAGTGCGAGACCAGCCTGACCAACATGGAGAAACCCGGTGTCTACTAAAAATACAAAATTATCTGCACATGGTGGCACATGCCTGTAATCCCAGCTACTCAGGAGGCTGAGGCCAGGAGAATGGCTTGAACCCGGGAGGCGGAGGTTGCAGTGAACCGAAATCACGCCATTGCACTCCAGCCTGGGTAACGAGAGCAAAACTCCGTCTACTGCTACAGATAAAGCAAGCTTCGTGAGAAAATTATGCCTGGTTTATCCATCAATGCATACTTACTGCCTAGCACAGTGTGTGACATATAGTTGATGCTCAAAATATATGTTTAGAATAAATAAATCAATGGATGAAGATTTTAAAAAAACAATTGGAGAAATAGATGGAAACAAGGATCAAATAAGTATAGACTACAAATCTCCCTTATTACCTTATTCAGCACTCATATTTCTTCTAGATTTCCACTATAGTAGATATTCCATATTAAATAATGAGTTACTAGTCATAGTATTACCATAAGGCATATGCAACAAAAAGAAAATCCAGCTGTATCTCACTAAATATACTATGCTATGATTGTAATAAGCAAATTAATGGTATAATATGAAACTCAAGATCTCAATTGTTTAATTTTCTGAGCTATAGAAAAAATGGATAGGCAGAGAAACAAGCTCAAAGCAGTAAGTGAATAACAGAAAAGGTCTGGTTCAAGATTCATTGATATTCTGAAGTCAATCACAGGAAAACTTAACAAATACAGCATTGTGTTATTTGTCACAATTATACAAACTGCACAAATTGGTGGCTAAATTACATGACTTCCCCCCACATCTCTTGTCTGTACATTTTATTTTTAAAAATGTGTCCAGAAGTATATGGTTTTAAAATTCCATGGTAAAAAGTCCAAGAGCTGAAATATCATGACCATATTTTCCAAACAAAAAAATCAGAAAGTTGACCTATATTTAAACTAAGAATACTGAAAATCCATAATATAGTTTAAGTATTATCATTTCCATATTACGGATATACACAGACTCAGCCATGTTATCTATCCAAGATAAGTGGTAAGTATAAAAGGCAGAATCAGTATTTAAACAGGTTTTTCTTATTCAGAGGCTCATGCTGTTTCCATTTCTCTGCAGTGCTTTCTGCTGTTTTTTTTTTTTTTAATAAACTTTATTTTTTAGAGCAGTTTTAGGTGCACAGCAAAACTGAACAGAAGGTGGACAGATTTCCTATATTGCCCCTGCCTCCACACATGCATATAGCCTCACCCATTATCAACATCTCCTACTAAAGTGGTACATTTGTTACAACTGATGTGCTGCTCATTTTCTCATTCATTCCAATATGAACTGAATGCCTACTAGGTGTTATTGTGAACAAATGGATATTAGAAAGAAAATACAACTCTTCCCTAAAGTTAATAAATACTCCCCAAATCAAACAAAACCTAACCTGAGAGAGAACAGACCACCTGAAACAAAGAAGATCAACTGTCTTTTTCTTTGCGAAGTCTGCTCTAACAGCATGTGACATCCATTTGAGGCTTCCAGTTGGTCAGAAAATCATCAAAACAAGATACAATGTTTCCAAATCCCAGTCAAAGCTCATGAAAATTAAGCTGGGGAAAGCACTGCCACAAATTTAATGTTGGGCATACTAAATTTTGACAACTAAAGATGTAAGAGACTAGAATGTTAAAAAGATAAAAGATGTTTTCAAAAATTTGTTATAAAATATTTTGCTCATGAGACTCAAAAATAAGAGCAGACCAATTGCAAAGACAACTCCATATACTATATACACATGCTGCTAGGATGAAGAGCCTTCTAGTCATTCATTCGATTATCTATCCATCCATCCATCCATCCATCCATCCATCCATCCATTATCCATCTAGCTAGCTGGCCATGAAACATCATTGAGTGCCTACTACATGTTGGGCACTCTGCTGAACAGTATACAGGATAGGGTGCAGTGACACAATCACAGCTCACTGCAGGCTCGACCCTCCAGGCTCAAGTGATTCACCTCAGTCTGCCGTGTAGCTAGGACTATAGGCACGCACCACCACGCCCAGCTAATTTTTCTACTTTTTGTAGAGACGAAATATGTTGCCGATGCTGGTCTCAAGCTATGTTGCCTAGGCTGGTCTCGAACTCCTGCACTCCAGCAATCCAACTGCCTCGGCCTCCCAAAGTGCTGGGATTACAGGCATGAGCCAACACGTCGGGCCCATTTTTTCTTTAAACCAGAGGTTGAAAACTGGAAGCTTACAGGAAGAATACTCCCTGTAGAACTGTTCTGTATAACTTTCATGGTATGTATTTTTAATTAATCTGATTTTTAGACAAGAGATACACAGAGACTCCAACAATTCCCTAAGTCTTACATAGGCCCAATTCATATATTCATGCTGCCCGCCTGGCTTTGGCAAGCAAATGAGTTCTGACTCTTGCTTTACACTGTGCTGCCTTCTCCAATAGTACAGGCTGAATTACTTAAGAAACTTACTTCCCTTCCATCCCAATTCTCAAAGGCAAAGGTTTTTTCTTCTCCCTAAGAACACTACCTCATATTTGAGTAATACTTTCATAAAAATAACATTTTTTGTGTAGGACATTTTATAAAGATACAAAGATAAATGAATTTGCTCATGGTTACAAAGCCAATTAGGGCTAGACCTGGGGGATTCCTGGCTCAGTTCCGGGGTCTTTTTATTAATATTAAACCTTGAGCCCAAAGGACCAAACAGCATATCTCACAACAATTCATTTATGGCTCAATTCTTTCTTTTCAGAAAAATATTTATATCAAACTAAAATGAACATACTGAATTCTGAATAACATCTTTCATAGGTATAAGGAAATCTAAAAGATACGGAGTAGTATCTGTGTGCCCATTATATGTTCTAAATTGTGATTAATGCCTTCAAATACAAACATGTTAACCAATTATCACAAATGAAATGTAAGAATAACAAAGTGACTAAAGACTTTTTAAAGAACTAAAGATTAGAAACTAGAATTTGATACACTGCCAGCATCTATACATGTGAAGTACTGAAGATTTCCCAAACCTCAGTTATAGTAGCTATAAAATAAGTTTGTTATCAGTTGGCCACCAAAGAATAGTAGGATAGTTTTTCAGTGAAAAGGAGAAATAAAAATCCTTATATTAAATGCAGTTAGGGAATCGTGAACAATCTGTAGTGCCTATTTTCCTTCCTTCCTTCCTTCTTTCCTCCCTCCCTCCCTTCCTTCTTCTTTCTTTCTTTCTTTCTTTCTCTTTCTTTCTCTCTCTCCCTTTTTCTTTTCTTTCTTTCTTTCTCTCTCTCTCTTTCTTTTTCCCGAGACAGAGTCTTGCTCTGTCACCCAGGCTGGAGTGCAGTGGCACAATCTTGGCTCACTGCAACCTCTGCCTCCCAGGTTCAAGCAATTCTCCTGCCTCAGCCTCCCGAGTAGCTAGGATTATAGACACCTGCCACCGCACCCACGTAATTTTTGTATTTTTAGTAGAGATGGGGTTTCACTGTGTTGGTCAGGCTGGTCTCGAACTCCTGACCTTGTGATCTGCCCGCCTTAGCCTCTCAAAGTGCTGGGATTACAGGTGTGAGCCACTGCACCCGGCCCACCACCACGCCTGGCCCTACTTTATTAATAAAATGAAATAATTATGAAAAGTACACTTGGGAGATGAAATTAGAACTTGAAATTTTCCCCAAAACTTTAAAATGAACTCAAACTTTACAAGCTTCAATGAGAAAAACAAACAAACAAACATCTCCAAACATTCAATTGAGGAAAAAACTGCATTATTTGCTTCTTAAGGTGTACAGGAAGTCATTTGGTTACAGAACTCAATGGCTGAAAGCTTCAGGGAGATACAAAGATTGATACATAGCTGTCCTATTATACAATGCCAGTCTTAACTTCTTCTAAAATGAGAATGTAATTTTTAATATTTGGAAAATGATGTCTGGAGCATACTCACTGCTATTACTGATGGAAGTGTAAACTAATACAACTTTTCTAGAAAGCAATTTGGCACACTTATCAAAAACCTTTCAAAAGTTCACAGCTTTCTCTAGTAAATCCCTTTTGATGTGCACATTTCTTTCTCCCACTATCATCACCATCAAAATAATCCAACAAATTTGAAATCATCAAGGATTTATAACTGGCCTTAAGATAGTAGCCTGGACTTTCCCCTGCACCTCACTATATACTCCAGGTAGCATTCTAATTCTCACATGGAGCTTCACAATACATGCTTTTAAATAAAGATGCTGGCCAGGCACAGTGGCTCACTCTTGTAATCCCAGCACTTTGGGAGGCCGAGGCAGGTGGATCACAAGGTCAGGAGTTTGAGACCAGCCTGGCCAAAATGGTGAAACCTCGTCTCTACTAAAACTACAAAAATTAGCTGGGCGCAGTGGCGGGCAACTCTAATCCCAGCTACTCAGGAGACTGAGGCAGGAGGATCGCTTGAACCCGTGAGGTGGAGGATGCAGTGAGCTAAGATCACACCACTGCACTCTAGCCTGGGCAACAGAGCAAAACTCCATCTCAAAAATAATAAATAAATAAATACAAATAAAATAAAATAAAATAAAATAAAGATGCTCCCAGCTGGAAGTCTACCAAGTTATCATCAAAGACAATTTTTTTCCTTTCAAAAATATTTTTGTAGAGACAGGGTGTCACTATGTTACTCAGGCTGGTTTTGAACTCCTGGGCTCAAGCGATCCTCTCGCCTCAGCCTCTCAAACTGCTGTTATTAAAGGCATGAGCCACCATGCCCAGCCCAATTTTTTTCTTAATGGCCAAACCATATTTTTATGCCTAGAATCCTTTTGTGGTTCATAAGCATGATGACTGGGTTTTCATGCTTTTGTGTGAGATGTGCCTCCTTTAAACCTTGTTACAATATCAGCACATTAACTGCCTGATGTGAAAAGAAATAAAATAGAAAAGAAAAAAGAAAAAAACACTCTTATACTTAGTGACAAGTTGAATTCTGGTAAGGTAAAAGGCACCTATTAAAAACTGGTATTAATTTTTAGAGTTAGTAAGCTCAAAGAATTTAAACTCTGAATAATGAGTACATTTTATATTTTGGGCTATATCTTTGTAATTCACACATCTTCCAAATCCTATGTTAGGTGTCATTTTATTGAGTGCCCATTATGTGCTTAGCAGCTGTAAAAAGAAGAAAGAATTTTAAAAGAAACAGAAGACACATTATCCTTTCTGAAGAAAGGTTTTTGCTAATAGTAGTCAGGGCAACAGATTAGTCTTAACTAAATTACATGACATACTATAATATCCAAATATAAGTTATACTGTTTATAAATATAAATTTTTATCTATGCAAGACAAATTGATAAAACTGCACATTGGATACACTTTATACGTTCTCCTGGAGTAAAGAATAGGAATGTCATCCTGTATAGTAAGGTTAAATTATAACAGGAAATAGATATTTAAGTCACAGAGGATGAGTTAATTCTCTTCCTGGCCAGCCTAACTTCTCCTTTTCCAGACTAACTCCTTATTTAGTGTTTTAGACCAGTCCCCTAAGATCTGTTCCTATCAATGATCTCCTGTCTCACTTTTATTTTCTATCTCTTTCTCACTGCCATTACTTTGGTTCATTTCCTTTAGCACAGAAACATTTTCAAGACTACTGCATACTTTAAAAACAAGAAAAATATTTGACCTTGCATTCCTCTATCTAGATTTCATCTTTTTTCTCCTTCTATTCATGAGAACTCTTATGAAAATGAATACTCTATTGTCACTGTTTCTTTACATATATATGTGTGTATATATATGTGTGTGTATATGTGTGTGTGTATATATATATATACACACTTAGAGAGAGAGAGAGAGAGGTTCTTACTATGTTGCCCAGGCTGGTCTCGAACTCCTGGGCTCAAGCAATCCTCCCGCCTTGGTTTCCAAAAGTGCTGGGATTACAGGTGTGAGTCACTACATCTGGCTTATATTCACTATTTCTGTTTGATCAATTTTCTCTTCAACCTACCTCAGTCAGGCTTCTCTGTCCCACCTCTCCACTGAAACTACTCTAGCCAAAGTCACAGGTGGCTTCCACACTACCAACTCATAACACTTTTCTTTGTATTATCGAATTTCTCAGTTGCATTTGACAGAATTGCACCATTGATTTTTTTTCCTAAAACTTTTGGCACACTATTTTCTACTGGTCTTCCACAAATTGCTTTCTGATTGCTCCTTTCAGTCTGTCAAATTCTCCTTTTCTACTTTTACCCCTTACATATGGGGGCTTTCAGGGTTCTGCCCTTGGCATCTGTCTCCATGGGCATTCCTTCGGTGATGTTATCTCTCTCACAGCTTCAAGAGACTACAAACATTACTTTAGGATATTTTCATCACTGGTCTTCTTGGATATCTTACTGCCTAATTGGAACATGTTTGTTAACATATTCCACAGGATTACATACCTCAGCTGGTCCACAACTGAACTCATCTTCCCACCAAAGCTTTACTTCTTGTATTTTTGTTAATACCATCTGCCATCTACTCAGCCCAACCAAGCTCAAAGTCTTCAAGAGTTAACCAGTCTTCTATCTTTATTTCACCTCATAATCCATCATCAGGCCTCTACCACTTTACTTTTTATATATTTCTCTAATCTATCTCATCCTGTCTATCCCAACCACAATTGCCTTAGTTTCAGCCTATGTTAGTTCTAGGACTTGGCAACTGAAACAATCCACTCTAAATTATAACTCTAACCTTACATCTCTACATAAAACTTTTATGTTCCTCACTGCCAAAAGCAGTATTTCTTGTGTCAGGGTTACTTGTGGATGCTTCTAAACATGCATATTCCTGGATCAATCTGCATTTTTACATATTTTTCAACTTATTCTGATGCAATGTAAAGCTTGAGTACAGGCTAAAGTTTAAATTTAAATTTCTTACCAAGGCATAAAAAGCCTCCAAGGTCTTGGCTCTTGCCTACCAAGTTTTCTAATCTAGCACCTCCCTTTTTCTCCCATCACGTGCTTTATTATCTAGAGTACTGAATTCATTTACACTTATCCAAGTGTCTTTGGTTTCCATGTTTTTGCTGTCCTTCCTCTTTCTTCTCACCAAGTGTTATGCAACCTATTGAGTATTATGCTTTTTTTCTATCAAGCAGGTACTAACTTTTAACTCTTATTAACCAAAGACTGTGGTTTCTTGCAGAGGAAGAGGAAGGAAGGAAGGAAGGAAGGGAGGGAGGGAGGGAGGGAGGAGAGGGAGGAAGGAAGGATCAGGTCTTTTTCCCCAGTTCCCGACACAGAACTCCTAAAACCCTTGGAATTTCCTGAGTGATAAGAGTGATAGAAGCATCTTTTGTTCTAAGGAAGTGTCTCTTGGCTGGACCCTAGATAGCTTTAGGGTGGGAGCTAGTCACCAGAAACACCAATCCTTGATCAGAAGGTTGGAATTTTCAGCTCCATCATGTAACCAGAGGAGTGGAGATTGAGTCAGTTACCAATGACCAATTAATCAATCATGCTTACTGATATGGTTTGGCTGTGTACCCATCTAAATCTCATCTTGAATTGTAACTCCCATAATTCCCACGTCATGGGAGGGAGCCAGTGGGAAGTAATTCAATCATGCAGGCAGGTTTTTCCTGTGCTGTTCTGGTGATAGCAAGTCTCACAAGATCTGATGGTTTTATAAAGGGAGTTTCCCTGCAAATGCTCTCTTGCCTGCCACCATGTAAGATGTCCTTTTGTTCTTCCTTATTCTTCCGCCATGATTGTGAGGCCTCCCCAGCCATGTGGAACTGTGAGTGCATTAAAACTCTTTCCTTTATAAATTACCCAGTCTCAGGTATGTCTTTATTAGCAGTGTGAGAACAGACTAATACAGTAAACTGGTACCAGGTAGTGGGGCACTGCTGTAAAGATACCTGAAAATGTGGAAGCAACTTTGGAACTGAGTAACAGGCAGAGGTTGGAACAGTTTCAAGGACCCGGAAGACGACAGGAAAATGTGGGGAAGTTTGGAACTTCCTAGAGATTTGGAGGGCTCAGAAGACAGGAAGATATGGGAAAGTTTGTAACTTCCTAGAGACTTGTTGAATGGCTTTGACCAAAATGCTGATAGCGATACGGACAATAAGGTCCAGGCTGAGGTGGTCTCAGATGGAGATGAGGAACTTGGGAACTGGAGCAAAGGTGCTCTTGCTATGTTTTAGCAAAGAGACTGGTGGCATTTTGCCCCTGCCATAGAGTTCTGTGGAACTTTGAGCTTGAGAGAGATGATTTAGGTATCTGGTGGAAGAAATTTCTAAGTGGCAAAGTGTTCAAGAAGAAGCAGAGCATAAAAGTTTGGAAAATGGCCGGGTGCCGTGGCTCACGCCTGTAATCCCAGCACTTTGGGAGGCTGAGGTGGGTGGATCACCTGAGGTCAGGAGTTCAAGACCAGCTCGACCAATATGGTGAAACCCCCTCCCTACTAAAAACACAAAAATTAGCCAGGCATGGTGGCGTGCACCTGTAGTCCCAGCTACTCGGGAGGCTGAGACAGGAGAATTGCTTGAACCCAGGTGGCAGAAGTTGCAGTGAGCCAAGATCATGCCACTGCACTCCAGCCTGGGCGACAGAGCAAGACTCCGTTTCAAAAAACAAAACAAAAAAAAGCTTGAAAAATTTGCAGACTGATGATGTAACAGAAGATAACCCATTTTCTGGGGAGAAATTCAAACCTGCTGCAGAAAGTTGCATAAGTAACAAGGGGCTGAATGTTAATCACCAATTATAGTGCTCCTTCAACCTCTATTACACAATTCTGAAGACACTTTACCAAGAGTATATAGTATCTTTAAGTGCTAAAGCTGGACAGGACCTTAGAGATAAAAGATTTTTTTCTCAGATAAGAAAACCAGGACTAGAAAGATGAAAAGATTGACCAGAGCCAGAGTTAAGTGGTAGCAAAGCCAGATGAATGGCTCTCTTATCGAGCCAATGTAATTTCTTCAACATCATGCAGCTTATACTACTTTGGGGCCACCTATTTTACTTAATTATATTCCTATAGAGGATATTTTGTTAACAACTTAACACCTGAGATCAGTAGTAGTGTTATAAAAGCAAGCTAGTAGCATAGAACACAATAAAAATCTTGGAGCAGGCATAGAAATTTTTGTACATCTTAGATATTGTAATTATGAAATTATTTAGTGAGGATTAATAGAGGATAAACTTGAGCTTTAGTAAGAATAAACAAAAACAAAACAGAGCACTTTAGGTGTATTTCCTAGGTCCTATTTCCTAGACCCATCAAAAATGACATGGAATTCAAGATTGGAGTTTAAGACAAGAAGGGTAAGGCAGGCCAATTTTTGGTACGTGCTTTTAATACAAGGGGCTCTGAAGTCGGATTGCCTGGATTCTAATCCTGTCCTACTCCTTATCTGTGCCTCAATTTCCTCATCTGTAAAATGAGGATGGTAATAGTACACATCTTCAGAGGGTGGTTGTCAGGACTGAATCAGATCGTATTGATAAAGAGCTCAGAATAGTGCCTAGCATAGAGTAAGCCAATGTTGGTTGTTCTTATTTCTTTCTCTTTGAAGAGAAGAAACCTGGTCATCATAGTAGAACATACATAGTAGAGGGAACAGACCTACTTTTAAATGGTCTTCTGCAGTTCAGATTAGGGAATGCTATTACTAAATATTAATTTTAGAAAATAAATGATTTCAGCTTCTTTTAATGTAATTTAATGTGAAGAAAACATTTCTTTACCTTTTACAAAAACTAAGATGACCTTATAGAACACAATATAGGTTTTACAGATTAGTATATGTGAAGATTATGAAAGAAACTATGCTGAGGCCAGGTGGGATGACTAAACTGCAATCCCAGCACTTTGGGAGGCCAATACAGGAGGATCACTTAAGCCCAGGAGTTCAAGACCAGCCTGGGCAATGTAGTGAGATCTCATTTCTACAAAAAAATTTAAAAGTTAGCCAGGCATAGTGGTGCATGCCTATAGTCCCAGCTATTCAGGAGACAGAGGCAGGAGAATTACTTGAGCCCAGAAGGTTGAGGCTACAGTGAGCCATAGTCATGCCACTGCGTTCCAGCCTGACCGACAGAGTAAGACCCTGTACCGTCCACACTACCGCCAGAAAGAAACTGTGCTGAAACAGAGACGGCACTTGACTCTACCACGGAAACTAACAGATAGTGGTGAGAAAAAGCCTAAAATCACGAAGCCTAAGACTGGGGAATCTTTATGGTTCCATGGGATGGTTAGAAAGAGATTTGGAGAGAATCAGGCATTCAGTGTATTTCTTTCCCACTGAAATCCCAAGAAAGCAGAGTTGGAGAAAGCAGAGTTGGAGTTTTATATATGAGACTTAGTGCCATAGTATGGACAGCTTGGAAACTGGACAACTCTCTGGGATGGAATCCATGTAAGTGCAAAGCAAAAACCTAGTAATTGTTATAGATCAAATATTTTGATGGTTTATATTTCTACAGAATTAACAGCAACCTTAACCATACAAACAGTAGAAAAAGTCAGTATAAAGAAAGTGACAGCCAGGTGCAGTGGCTCATGCCTGTAATCCCAGCACTTTGAGAGGCTGAGGTGGGAGGATCACTTTAGGCCAGGAGTCTGAGACCAGCCTGGGTAACATGGCAAAATCACATCTCTACAAAAAACGTAAAAAAAAAAAAAAAAAAAAAAAAAAAAAAGAAAAAAGAAAAAAGCCAGGCATGGTGGCACACTCCTGTAGACCCAGCTACTCAGGAGGCTGAGGTAGGAGGATCACTTGAGCTCGGGAGGTTGACGCTGCAGTAAGCCATGATAGTGCCACTTGACTCCCAGCCTAGGTGACAGAGTGAGACCCTGTCTCAAAAAAAAAAAAAAAGAGAGAGAGACTACTATGTTTCTAATTTAAAATAAAATTAAAAGCATTGTATATAAAATTTGAGTTTAGTTTTCTAAAAAAATGGTGCTGAGACACCTGCAAAGCCACATGCAAACAAATACCATATACAAAAATTTACTCAAAATGGATCAAAGGCCTAAATGTAAGAAAAACCATAAAACTTTCAGAAGAGTCTGGGCATGGTGGCTCACACCTGTAATCCCAGCACTTTGGGAGGCCAAGGCAGGTGGATCACTTGAGGTCAGAAGTTCGAAACCAGCCTGGCCAACATGGTAAAACCCCATCTCTACTAAAATACAAAAATTCGCTGGGCATGGTGGCACATGCCTGTAATCCTAGCTACTTGGGAGGCTGAGGCAGAAGAATTGCTTGAACCTGGGAGGCAGAGGTTGCAGTGAGCTGAGATCGCGCCACTGCACTCTAGCCTGGGTGACAGAGAGAATCTGTCTCAAAACAAACAAACAAAAAACCAAAAAACTCTCAGAAGAAAACATAGGGGTAAATCTTCATGATGTAGGATTTGCCAAAGAATTCTTACATATGACACCAAAAGCCTGAACAACAACAAAAAAATAGGTACACTGAACTTCATCAAATTTAAAACTTTTGTGCTTCAGAGTACACCATAAAGAAAGAAAAAAGACAACTCACAGAATGGGATAAAATATTTGCAAATTACTTATCTGACATGGGACTTGTATCTGGAATACTCAAAGAACTCTTACAACTCAATAATAAAAAGACAAACAGTCCAATTTAAAAATGAGCAAAGGCCAGCCTGGGCAACACAGTGAGGCCTCATCTCTACCAAAAAAAACAAAAACAAAAACAAAACAGCCAGGTATGAGATCAGATACCAAGACTGGGGCAGGAGGATGGCTTGAGCCCAGGAGTGTGAGGCTGCAGTGAGCTGTGACTGTTTCACTACACTCCAGCCTAGGCAACAGAGCAAGACCCGAGTCTCTAAAAAATTTTTAAAGTAAAAAAATAAAAAATGGGCAAAAGATCTGAATAGATATTTCTCATGTGAGGAAGTGGCCAGTGAGCACATGAAAAGATGTTCAACATCACTAGCCATTAGGGAAATGCAAACCCAAACTGCAATGAGATAATACTTCATATTCACAAGAATGGCTAGAATCTGAAGTCAGGTAACAACAAGTATTGATCAGGATGTGGAGTAATCAGAGCCCTCATACACTGCTGGTGGGAATGTAAAATGGTGCAGCTGCTGTGGAAAACCATCTGGCAGTTCATCAGTTAAAAAGAGTTATCATATGCTCTAGCAATCCCTCTCCTAGGTATATGCCCAAGAGAAATGAAAACATATGTCCATACAGAAACTTGTACACAGATGTGTACAGCATCATTCATAATAGCCAAAAGACAGAAACAACTTAAATGTCATCAGTGGATGAAAGGATAAAACACTATTATTATTTGGCCATAAAAAGGAATGAAGTGCTAACACAGGCTATGGCACGGATAAGCCTTGAAAACATTATGCTAACTGAAAGAAGCCAGTCACAAAGACAACATACGATCCCATTCATAAACAAGTCCAGAATAGGGAATTTATAGAGACAGAGATTAGTGTTTGCTTAGGATTGGGCGGGGGGTTAGGTGGGATAGAGTGGTCATAGATAAAGGGGTTTCTTTCTCAGGTGATGAAAATTTTCAAAAACTGTGGTGTTGGGTGCATATATCTGTGAATATACCAAAACTAATGTATTAATTGTATAGTATTTGAATTATATTTCACTAAAGCTGTTTACTCTGTCACCAGGCTGGAATGCAGTGGCACAATCTTGGCTCACTGCAACCTCTGCCTCCCATGTTCAAGCAATTTTCCTGCCTCAGCCTCCCAAGTAGCTGGGACTACAGGCACATGCCACCACGACCAGCTAATTTTTGTATTTTTAGTAGAGTTGGGTTTTCATCATGTTCGCCAGGATGGTCTTGATCTCTTGACCTTGTGATCCGACTGCCTCAGCCTCCCAAAGTGCTGGGATTACAGGCATGAGCCACTACACCCAGCCTGTGAGAAGCACCTGGACACACACTCCTCTGATTTGGGTTTTAACCATGGACACTTTAGCTACAGTCAGTGTAAGGACCAGCCTGGATCAGGCCTAATCACAGACTGGCTTCCCTGCACCAGTACTTTTCATATGTTAGTGCTTAACAGAATCACCCAAGAGCCTGTTAAAATACACACAGTCCTGACTATCTCAAGAAAGACTGAGTAGGGCAGAGATGAAACCCACAAATCTGCTCTGCTTAAGTCCCCACATGAATCTAGTGCAGACGGTTAGCAACCACATTTACTACAAATATTTCTCTGCACTGTTATCCAGACAAAACCCATCAGATTTAGCCTTCACTTCTAAATAAATTCTTTTTTTTTTCAAAGTAACAGAAGAAGCAACAAAGGCACAGGTTTCTTGAAACAAAAGTACACTCCACAGTGAAAGCAGGCTCAAGCAAGCAGCTCAAGAGCCCTAAATAAATTCTAAATTATAAAATGTTGAATATTATGTCCTAGTAATAGAAAAAGAAAACAAAATAGGCTTCAAACTTCTAACATGTGAAGAGCAGACCAAATGTAACTGCAGAATGTCCAGACTTCTCATTTGACCAAAAGGACTCTTCAATTATAGACAAAAGAAACATAATTAGCTAAAAAACTACAGAGCAGAACTGCATCATTATACAGTGACCCCCTATAAATCAAAAGGTCTCAGTACAGACCACACCATGATTACCTGGTACCACTAAGAATATTTAATCTTGCACAATTTTATGGTTATAAGTCAGAACCTTATGTTCTGACTAGCCCATTAACTTTCCAGATTCTAGTTAAAACCCATCTTCAAACTGAAGAGATTTTGTATAAACAATATATAGCTGAAGATATCTACCACTAAGAAGCTTTATAAAATTAGGAAAATGGCTTTTAGAATTTAAAAGAGTGCATAAGTGAAGTAATAGCAGACTTTCTTTTTTCTTTTTTTAAAGAGATAAGGTCTTGTTCTGTTACCCAGGTTGGCCTTGACCTCCTTGGGCTCAAGTGATCCTCCTGCCTTATAGTCTCCCAAGTAGCTGGGGACTATAGACATGTGCCACAGCATTTGGCTAATAGCAAACATTTTAAATAGTAAATACATATAAATTAAAAACATCTGAAAGTTTCCAAAGCAGCCCCCACCCCCACCTCACCTATTAAAGGAATTCTAAGTACAGAAAAGATGCCTCAAAGTTTATAAACTGCTTCCCTGGTGTGGATGAGGGTGTTGCTCTTTAGACCTTCAGGTTATTTACTCTTAATTCCTGAAAAGCCTGGTTTTCTAGTTGGAAGCAGATAGGAAGCAGCAAAGTAAAAGTAAAGAGCTGCTAGAGGAAGGCACAATGACAGTAGGGAATGTCAACAGCCACCACTGTGACAATGAAGAGGAAGATTCAGTAAAGCTACACAAAGTAGACCCAAGTTGGTCTGAAGGTTGTAGGTCACTGTTAAGCTCATTAACATTGTTTCGACCATGACTGACTAGCTTAAAATTTTTTTTTGTAAATTAAAATAAAATAAAAATAGACCCGAACACAAAAACAAAAAACATAACAATCCTACTAGGAAAAGAAGTTCCTAAAGGCATTTCCGTACTAGAGCTCAGTGTAATACTATCCAACCTTCCAAATCTCTCTCTCTCTGTCCTCTAGAACCTCTCTCCTCCCATTTCTTCCAGGATCTTGCTCCATGAATCATTCCCTCTTCCCGTACCCTTTTCTTTCCTAATGATCCCTTCCTTCCCCTCAGCAGAAAAATATTCTCAAATCTCTTCCAAATAACCCAAAAGAGCCCTTCTCTTACCCTAAATTTCCCTCTAGCTACTTCTTTCCTTGATACAAGGTTTAAAAGAACAGTCTCTACTTGCTACCTTCCTTTCCTCACCGCTCATTTACCTTCTAACCTGCTGCAACTGGTCTTCTGACCACCCACTCCACCAAAGCTGATCTTACAAAAGTTACTAGTATCCTAATTGCCAAAGTCAATTGACTTTCTACTCTTCCTTCTCTTGACCTCCCCAATACATCTGACTCAACAGTGCACACTTCCTTCCTGAAACTCCCTCTTTGCTTAGTCTGTGATGCCACACTCACCTGAATTTCATCCTAACTAGAGTACCTAGTCCTGGAATGTCAATGGAATTTAGGCAAAAAAAAAAAAAAAAAAAGGGGGGGGTGGGGGAGAATTACTATGGTCTGAATGCATCCCCCCAAAATTCATATGCTGAAACTTAATCACCAACATGATATAGTACTAAGAGGTGGCGCCTTCAGGAAGTGAGTAAGTCATGAGGACAGAGCCCTCATGAATGGAATTAATGACCTTATACAAGAAGTGCCATAAAACTGTTCACCCCTTTTCCCCTTTTGCTATATGAGGACGCCGCATTTGCTCCTTCTACATAAGGATGCAGCAAGAAGGCTTTCGCCATACACCAAATCTGCTGGCACCTTGTCTTGGACTTCCCAGCCTCCAGAACTGTGAGAAATAAAATTTCTATTATTTATAAATTACCCTTTCTGTGGTATTTTGTTATAGTAGCAGGAATGAGACTATGACAAGGGTATGTGATCAAATAGTTTTGGGAAATGTGGTATTAAAGTTAAGTATTTTCAATTACTACAGATTTTCTCAGATCTTTAATATACTGAGGTATATTGTGACTCTACAAGATGAGGTTCTCCAATGTTTTCCCAAATTTCTTGACTCTTCCATCCCTTTTAAATAATTATTTTACATAACAAATTGAGTTGGGAAACACATTTTGGGTTAACATTGCTCTTGATGTTATTTTTCAGTCTTATTTGCAGGATTTTCCTTCATTAGCCTCCCAAATGTCTCATTCCCCAAAAGTCCTTCTTTAGGCCTCTCTCATCTCACACCTTAACCACCTTTTCGTTCTCCACTTGTCTCATGCTATGTTCTCCATAAGTGATCTCATTCATATCCTCATGGCTTCAATACAGCTTTAGAGCCTCTAAGTTTCTCTGCCACTTACTAACTGTGTAAGCTTGGATCTTGGTTTCCTAATTTATAAAACAATAACAATTCGTAAGTACTAAATGACATATATAAAGTTTCTGCCACAGTATCTGACATATTTAAGCAAAGGCTCAATAAATCGTCACTATCATTTTTTCTTTCTCTAGCCTAGATCTCCTTGCTGAGTAACACATGTATGTATTCAGCTTGGGACTTTCCTTTGCTTGTTTTATATATAGTCATCTCTTGGTATCCACAGGGGATTGATTCCAGGACCCCTACAGATACCAAAATCCACAGATGCCCAAGTCCCTGTTATAACATGGCATAGTATTTGCATATAAGCTATGCGCATGCTCCTATACACTTTAAATCATCTCTAGATTACTTCAACATAAATACTTTGACGTAAATACTATATAAATAGCTATTACACTTTTTAAATTTGTATTATTTGTATTATGGTATTGTTATTTTTATTGGGGTTTTCCCAAATAGTTTCAATCCACAACTGGTTGAATCTGCAGATGCAGAACTTCCAGCTACAAAGGACTATTTACCTCAAACTCAAGATGTTCACCACCCACTCCCACCACTTAAACTGGCCCCAGTATTCTTTATCTCAGGGTATGGAACCACTATCTACCCAGATGCCTAAATCTGGAACACTGAAGCCATATTCTAGACCCTTCCTTTTCAGTTACCATCCTTCCCCCTTCCCCCAATTAAGTAATTAAGTACATCTAGCTCTGCCCCCACCCTCCCCATATAGCTTCAGATGTGCAAATCTGATCATACTTAAATTCTTCAATATTCCTCATGGTTTTCAAGACAAAATTCAAACTGGTATCAAATAAGGCTCTTCATGATCTAGCCTCTTTAGTCTCATCTCCAATCATGCCCCTTCTCTGACATATACTCTCCACTCCAACCACATAAAATCATATGTATTTCTACAAATATGTAGAAATATGTATTTCTACAAATGGCTATGCTGTCATGTTTTCATACATTCTATTTATAGATAGATATATTTTATACATTCTATTTTATTTACAGCTCAAAGAATGTATAAAATACATTATAAAATGTATTATATAAAATTATTATATATAATATATACCAAATATTTTGGTATTTTAAATAAATATTGCATAGCTTATATGTAAATACTATGCCATGTTATAACACAGACTTGGGCATCTGTGGATTTTGGTATTTTATAAAATATATTTTATTTTAAATGTATTTTGGTATTTTATAAAATACATTATAAAATGTATTTTATACATTCTTCCATCTATATGGTCCATTCAATCCCATTCCCATCCACTTTATTGCTGGCTAGTTCCCACTGGTCTTTTTCATGAGTTTAATTACATGATATTCTAATCCTATACTTTAAATTTTCTATGTATCATATGTAAAATGCAGCCTATACATTTAATATTCATTCTCAGCCTATTTAATATGCTTAGGTAAAATTATCAACTCCACAATTGTCTTATTTTAGTAATGAGTAAGTCTGTAATTAAATGAAATTAACAGCTCTTCACTGACATCTATTTATTACCCATTTATCATATTCCAGACACTAAGGGGTTACAAAATGAACAAGAAAGGCTCCTGACCTCAATCTAATGGGACAGGGTGACAAAAATACTAATGTAATGCTATAAAGATATATTTATGTGTATATATATATTTATATAATTTCTATGAGAATAAAGAGGAATAAATAATTCACTTAAGTAGTTACAAAAGAATTAGAACAAACTCTAAATAAAATGTTTTCTCTCTAAGATGAAATTTTTTACTTAAGAGTTAGATTAGGGCCGGGCGCGGTGGCTCAAGCCTGTAATCCCAGCACTTTGGGAGGCCGAGACAGGCGAATCACGAGGTCAGGAGTTTGAGACCATCCTGGCTAACACGGTGAAACCCCGTCTCTACTGAAAAATACAAAAAGCTAGCCGGGCGAGGTGGCTGGCGCCTGTAGTCCCAGCTACTCGGGAGGCTGAGGCAGGAGAATAGCTTAAACCCGGGAGGCGGAGCTTGCAGTGAGCTGAGATCCGGCCACTGCACTCCAGCCCGGGCGACAGAGCAAGACTCCGTCTCAAAAAAAAAAAAAAAAGAGATTAGGATAAAACTCAATCACTATCAAGATAAATTCCTGTTTCTAAACAAGTGACAAGTTGTATTTCTCTGTTGCAAAGCCTCACAGTATAACAGGATGTGGGCATACCTAAATTTTAAGTAAAAATTCTAAGTAGTCAAAAAGGCAAACATTAGAATATTCAGGAAAATCCAGCAATATATGCTCATGAATACAATATAGGTTTGTTGAGTCTAACCATCCCATTTCACAGACGTTCTCTGACCTCTGATTAACAAGAAATGGTTCCTCCTCCGAACTGCTAAAAGAGAGAGAAATGAACTTCAATCTTACTTAATATGTCTCAGTGTGTTGAGGCTCCTTCCTTCCTTCCCTTCTCTCTTCCTCCCTCCCTCCCTCCTTCCTTTTCTTTCTTTCTCCCTCCCTTCCTCCCTTCCTTCCTTACTTCCTTGTTAAGAGAGTGTCTTTCTGTGTCACCTAGGCTGGAATGCAATGGCATATGATCATAGCTCAATGCAGCTTCGAACTCCTGGGCTTAAATGATCCTCTCACCTCAGCCTCTCAAGTAGCTAAGACTATAGGCACATGCCACCATGCCTGGCTAATTTTTAATTTTTTTTTTTTTTTTGTAGAGACAGAGTCTCCTATCTCTTGCCCAGGCTAGTCTTCAACTCCTGGCCTCAAGGGATCCTCCTACCTTGGCCTTCCAAAGTGTTGGGACTACAGGTGTAAACCATCCTGTCTGGCCATGGGCTCTCTTTTTTTTTATAGCAGCTTGGCCTATTCCTTAACTAATAAGGCAGAAATGGCAATGAATGTATACTACTTTCTGAAAGATATGATACATGAAACTTAAAAATTAATTTCCAAAATTCACATTTAATATGCTGTAAGGTCTCTTCTTTACTCAACTGCAAAGTAAAATATAAGCTCATATAGATGCATAAAAGCAACCTTTGTTATGAGTGTGTCATAACCACTTTAAAACAGCAACCCCTTGAATGTTCACCTTAGATTGTTTTCTAGAATCCTCATCACTATGGTAGCCATATGCCTCAGTCTGCCCATTCTAGTTAACACTTGTTGCACAGTGAAATGATCACTAGCATTCCTTTTATTCCATTATTATCCTGGTTTGAATAGCAAATTATAAGTTCACCCTACCTATCATCTACTTTCTGTTGCCCTTAAAAAAAAAAACCTCAATAATTTGTCTTTTCATTCTGGAGGTCAGTTTCTATCATTTATCATCTTTAATACCTTTAGGAAAAAAAGGTATCCAGTTTTAACTACTCAGTCTCTGAGAGTAATTGGTTAAAAATACTCTTCAATTTTACTATTACTATGCCTCTTCCCCCCTCCCTTACCCCCATATTTGCTGTGAAAGAACACTCTTGCCTTCTTTAGCCCAGAAATTTTTTTAAAAGGAGATCATAAAGGCATCTAGGACAGGTAGGAAAAATGGACAAATTCTACATTAATTTTCCATGGTGAATACTTTTTGAGACTATCTCAAGGTAAAAGTAGAGAATTCAATTTAAGTCTATAAAATAATAAACTGTCCAGGCACAGTGGCTCACACCTGTAATATGAACACTTTGGGAAGCTGAGGTGGGTAGATAGATCACTTGAGGTCAGGAACTCAAGACCAGCTTGGCCACCATGGTGAAAACCTGACTCTACTAAAAATACAAAAATTAGCTGGGCATGGTGGCAGGTGCCTGTAGTCCCAGCTACCCAGGAGGCTGAAGCAGGAAAATTGCCTGAGCACAGGAAATAGAGGCTGCAGTGAGCCAAGATGGTGCCACTGCATTCCAGCCAGGGCAAAGAGCAAAATTCTGTCTCAACTTAAAAAAAAAAATATATATATATATATTAAAAATATATTATATATTTTAAAACATAATTTAAAAATATACTTAAATATATATTTATATGTATAAATATATATTAAAATATATATAAATTAAAAATAAACTAATATTTCTTTTTTAACCAACACAACAGAATATATATTTTTTAATGCGTTCTCTTCAAATAGTCATTTTGAGAAGTTGTATGATATACCACAACTTGAAGCATTTTCAGAATATCTGCTTGTAAACTGTGTTTAAGCCAGTGCATGATTTACCAAAAAAAAAAAAAGTCATTTCACTAACTTATAGATAAGCCTATTTTTACTGCCTTTCCTTTACTAAAATTATTAATTTTGTGAATAATTCTCCATGGCCGAGAGCCCCTTCTCTGTTCTGCATCTCCCTGATAAATCCCTTAGTCTTTTGATGTGCCGTCTGCCCCAGTGTTATGTATCAACCATTCCGCTACAGTTCTGAAAGCAGGAACTGATTATGCCACTCTTTTTCCCCTAGGGGCTGAAATATGAAAGACACTCAATTAAGATGTTTGGGATTGATTAATTAATATTCACTGAATATGGGTACAAGTTATTTTTGGCTATTTCCAAAAATCAAATTCACCTTCAAAGGAAGATTTACTACCCTTGGAAATATTTAAAAGAACTGAAGACGATGCCAGAAAAAGGAGCTCCAAAGATGCCAAACAAATGTTGCATCATTTGCATAAATACATTGTCCAACATACACCCTCCTGAGACTGAACCAGGAAGAATATGAATCCCTGAATAGACCAATAATGAGTTCTGAAATTAAGGCAGTAATAAATAGCCTACCAACCAAAAAAAAAAGCCCAGGACCAGATGGATTCGCAGCTGAACTCTACCAGAGGTACAAAGAAGAGCTGATACCATTCCTACTGAAACTATTCCAAAAAATTGAAAAGGAAGGACTCCTCCTTAACTCATTCTATAAGGCCAGCATCATACTGATGACTAAACCTGGCAGAGATACAACAAAAAAAGAAAACTTCAGGCCAACATCCTTGCTGAACATCGATGCAGAAATCCTCAATAAAATACTGGCAAACTGAATCCAGCAGCACATCAAAAAGCTTATCCACCATGATCAAGTTGGCCTCATCCCTGGGATGCAAGGTTGGTTCAACATATGTGAATCAATAAATGCGACTCATCACATAAACAGAACTAAAGACAAAAACCACATGATTTTCTCAATGGATGAAGAAAAGGCCTTTGATAAAATTCAAAATCCCTTCATGTTAAAAACTCTCAATAAACTAGGTATTGAAGGAACATACCTGAAAATAATAAGAGCCACATATGACAAATCCACAGCTAATATCATACTGAATGGGCAAAAGCTGGAAGCATTCCCCTTGAAAACCAGCACAAGACAAGAATGCCTTCTCTCACCACTCCTATTCAACATAGTATTGGAAGTTCTGGCCAAGGCAATCAGGCAAGAGAAAGAAATAACAGGTATTCAGATAGGAAGACAGGAAGTCAAATTACTTTTGTTTACAGATGACATGATCATATGTCTAGAAAACTCCATTGTCTCAGCCCAAAAGCTTCTTAAGTTGATAAGCAACTTCAGCAAAGTCTCAGGATACAAAATTAATGTGCAAAAATCGCTAGCATTCCTATATACCAACAACAGGCAAGCAGGGCTAAATCATGAATGAACTCCAATTCACAATTGCTACAAAAAGAATAAAATGCCTAGAAATACAGCTAACAAGGGAAGTGAAGGACCTCTTCAAGGAGAACTACAAACCACTGCTCAAAGAAATCAGAGAGGATAGAAACAAATGGAAAAACATTCCATGCTGATAGATAAGAAGAAACAATATCGTTAAAATGGCCATATTACATAAAGTAATTAATAGATTCAATGCTACTCCCACTAAACTACCACTCACATTCTTCATAGAATTAGAAAAATCTATTTTAAAATTTATATGGAACCAAAAAAGAGCCTGAATAGCCAAGACAATCCCAAGCAAAAAGAACAAAGCTGAGGCATTACACCACCCGACTTAAAACTATACTACAAGGCTACAGTAACCAAAACAGCACAACACTGGTACAAGAACAGACACATAGATCAATGGAACAGAATAGAGAACTCAGATATAAGACCACACACCCATGATTGATGGTGGTAACTGCTCCAGTCAGCCTGCCATTACTTGCCCAGCAGGGAGGTGTGGCTGGGGCTGCATGCTCCAAGAAGTAGGCAGGAGCCCTGCTTCCTGGGTGAGGCTGCAGCCACCCAAGTTGTAGCTGTAGAACCAAGCCTCCTTGTGCTTTTGGGGAGCTGGGAGGAGGCAGGAGCCATCACTCCTCAACCTGGATGTGCCTGCCCCTGCTGCCTGGCTTCTCCCTGCTGTCCACAACTGCTTAGATCTCAGAGCAAAGTCAGGAGAGCCTGAGTGTCACTGAACAGCAGTGGGAGGCAGACACAGTTCCAGGTGGAAGGGGGTGGGTCCCTGGTAAGGTCCCTCCCTCAGGCCAGGGAGGGCCTGTGTGCTGGGGGCTAGGCTGCCAGTCCCACGGACCAGAGTGGAAACTGGTGCCTTTTCCAGGACTGCCCATGGGCCAATCTGCATGCACTTTCTCACTTCTGAGGCCCATAAAAGCCCTGAGCTCAGCCAGAGCTGAGCAGACAACCAAACCAGATGACCAACTGTAGAAACGAGCTACTCTCTCTACTGAGAGTTTCAGAGACCTGCAGAGACCCCCAAACAACCTGCCTGCAGAGAGGAACTACCCTCTCCACGGCTTCCTCTCTGCTGAGAGCTGAACACTCAATGGATGACCTGCCTGCCTACAGAGGGGAGCTACCCACTGCAGGTCTCCTCTGAGCAGTTCTAATACTAAATAAAGTTCCTCTTCGTCTTCTTCACCCTTCATCTCATTCTATCTCATTCTTCCTGGATGACAAGAACTCAGGCAAAGGCACCACTGGCCACAGAGGTTTCCAAAAATTGACACCCCAAAGATGCTGTAACACAACCATCTGAACTTTTTTTTTTTTTTTTTTTTTTGAGATGAAGTCTCGCTCTATCACCCAGACTGGAGTGCAGTGGCCGGATCTCAGCTCACTGCAAACTCCACCTCCCGGGTTTACGCCATTCTCCTGCCTCAGCCTCCCGAGTAGCTGGGACTACAGGCACCCGCTACCTCGCCCAGCTAGTTTTTTGTATTTTTTAGTAGAGACGGGGTTTCACCGTGTTAGCCAGGATGGTCTCAATCTCCCGACCTCGTGATCCGCCCGTCTCAGCCTCCCAAAGTGCTGGGATTACAGGCTTGAGCCACCGCGCCCAGCCAACCATTTGAACTTAACCTGACAAAAACAAGCAATGAGGAAAGGACTTCCTATTTAATAAACGGTGCTGGAAGAACTGGCTAGGCATATGCAGAAAACTGAAATTGGACCCCTTCCTTACACCACATGCAAAAATTAACTCAAGATAGATTAAAGACTTAAATGTAAAACCCAAAACTATAAAAACCCTAGAAGAAAATCTAGGCAATACCATTCAGGACATAGGCATGGGCAAAAATTTCATGACAAAAACACCAAAAGCAAGTGCAACACAAGCGAAAACTGATAAATGGGATCTAACTAAACTAAAGTGCTTCTGTGCACCAAAATAAACTATAATCAGAGTGAACAGACAACCCATAAAATGGGAGAACATTTTTGCAATCTATCCATCTGATAAAGGTTAATATCCAGAGTCTACAAGAAACTTAAGCAAATTTAAAAGAAAAAAAACAAACAATCCCATTTAAAAAGTGGGCAAAGGACATAAACAGACAATTCTCAAAAGACGACATACATGTGGCCAATAAACATATGAAAAAACAAAAAAAATCACTCATTGTTAAAGAAATACAAATCAAAACCACAATGAGAAACCATCTCATGTCAGTCAGAATGCTATTATTAAAAAGTCAAAAAACAGATGCTGGTGAAGTTGTGAAGAAAAAGGAACATTTTTACACTGTTGGTGGGAGTGAAAATTAGTTCAACCATTGTGGAAGACAGTGTGGCAATTCCTCAAAGACCTAGAGGCAGAAATAAAATTTAACCCAGCAATCCCATTACTAGGTATATACCCAGAGGAATATAAGTCATTCTATTATAAAGATACAAGCACGTATGTTGACTGCAGTACTATTCATAGTAGTGAAGACATGGAATCCATCGAAATACCCATCATTGATAGACAGGATAAAGAAAATGTGGTACATACATACCATGGAATACTATGCAGTCATAAAAAGGAATGAGATCATGTCTTTTGCAGGGACATGGATGGAGTTGGAAGCCATTATTTTCAGCAAAGTCACGCAGGAACAGAAAACAAAAGACTGCATGTTCTCACTTATAAGTGGGAGCCCAGTGATGAGAACACATGGATACATGGTGGGGAACAACACACAATGGGGCCTACTGGGGGTGGGGTGGGGGGAGGGAGAACATCAGGAAGAATAGCTAATGTATGCTGGGCTTAATACCTAGGTGACGGGATGATCTGTGTGGCAAACCATCATGATACATGTTTACCTATGTAACAAACTTGCACATTCCTGCACATGTATCCCTGAACTTAAAAGTTGAAGAAAACAAAAAAATACATCGTCTATTTTCCTTAGGCACTAGAGAACAGTCTTTCGAATATATAAGCTCTGTTATGTTTGTGAAAAGAATTAGTCTTATTGCCCCATGGCCTAGAGCTCCTTAACTGAAATCTTCCAAATAAAGAAAGAAAAAACTCAGTCCAGAGCCAAACTGGCTACTCGTCATCAATATCTGGCCTTAAGAGTGTTCTTACTTTTAAAGACTCTCTAATTCTTCTCTCCCAGATAAAACTGCCAATCAATCAGTGGCAAAATGCATCAACGCTGACAAACCTTTTTTTTTTTTTTGAGACAGGATCTCACTCTGTCACTCACGATCTGGGTTTCAGTGGCGTGATCATGGCTCACTGCAGCCTTGACCTCCTGGACTCAAGCAATTCTCTCACCTCAGCCTCATGAGTAGCTGGGACTATAGGCATGTGCCACAACCCTGGCTGTTGTATTTTTTGTAGAGATTGGGGTCTCACTATGTTGCCCAGGCTAGTCTTGAACGCCTGACCTCAAGTGATCTTCCCACCTTGGCATCCCAAAGTGCTGGGATTTTGGGTGAGCCACTGTGCCCAACCCTGATAAAACCTTAATTGCTTTATAATCCTTTCCCTAAATTTTTCACTAAACGTTTCCCCAAGGCCAGGTAATCCATCTGTAATGTAGCACTTCGGGAGGCTAAGGTGGAAGGATTGCTTGAGTCCAAGAGTTCAAAACCAGCCTGGGCAACATAATGATAACCCATCTCTCCAAAAAAACAAAAACTAAAAAATAAATTAGCCAGGTATGGTGGTACACACCTGTCTGTAGTCCTGCTACTCAGGAGGCTGATGCAGGAGGATCACTTGGGCCCAGGAGATCAAGACTGCAGTATACAGTGAGCCATGACCGTGCCATTGCACTCCAGCCTATGCAACAGAGGGAGACCCTGTCTCTTAAAGAAAAGTTTCTCTGACACAGTGGCTCATGTCTGTAATCCCAGAACATTGGGAGGCTGAGGCAGGCGGATCACTTGAGGTCAGGAGTTCCAGACCAGCCTGGGCAACATGGTGAAACCCCATCTCTATTAAAAATATAAAAATTAGCTGGGCACGGTGATGCGCGCCTATAATTCCAGCTACTCAGGAGGCTGAGGCAGGAGAATTGCTTGAACCTGGGAGGCGGAGGTTGCAGCGAACTATCACACCACTGCACTCCAGCTTGGGCGATAGAGCAAGACTCTGTCTGAAAAAAAAAAAAATTGGTTAGGCGCAGTGGTTAACGCCTGTAATCCCAGCACTTTGGGAGGCCAAGGCAGGTGGATCACCAGGTCAGGAGATTGAGACCATCCTGGCTAACACGGTGAAACCCCATCTCTACTAAAAATACAAAGAATTAGCCAGGCGTGGTGGCAGGCGCCTGTAGTCCCAGCTACTTGGGAGGCTGAGGCAGGAGAATGGCGTGAACCTGGGAGGCAGAGCTTGCAGTGAGCCAAGATCGTGCCACTGCACTCCAGCCTGGGCGACAGAGCGAGAATCTATCTCAAAGAAAAAAAAAATGTTTTTTTCACCAAAACTTAGCTTTAAAGGATTTATTATTAAAAAATATACCCTACTGTAAAAATAGCTTGAGTTTAAGTTTTAATATGACTTCTCTTATAGGAAATTAGAAAAATTTCTAAATATATTTAACTAGGAGAATAAATTTCTATGTATCTTTCCAATTAACTAGACCTGTCCCCCTTTTTACTAATAAACAATATTTCCAGGTATCATGGTAATGCTTGTATAGCTGTAAAAATGCCAAAATCAAGTTTCCATGAGACCTAGTTCTATAACCACAGTAAGATTAAAAAAAAAAAAAAATAAGGCTCAGTAGCTGAACTTAATTAACTTTAAATGAATAAATCATCCAATCACAGATGAATGAGTGTCAAGGGACAGTAGAAGAAAAATAATCACAGGTAAGGAAGATTACATGATATTTAAAGACTTTAAAAAGCATAAGCTAATTATAACTCAGACGTTATAAATGCCATACCTTAAATTCCCATGATCACATACTAGTGAAATTTAGCTGTTCTTACTATTAAGACTGTCATGGAACCAGGTTGTACACACAGATTCTTAGGAATTCTCAAATATAAGAGTTAAATTATATGAAAAAGTTACCAGTATTTGTTATTTCCAGTGCTTACACTGAGCAAAAAAACCAACCTATCACATCACTACATGAGTCACCTTAAAACAAGATTTTCCTCCTTTGTTAGAAACAAGACAGTCTTATACCAAGCAATAAGTGATGAGGTACAAGTATGACTTTACTTTCAGTAAAGTCAGCACCTGACAGCAGTTGAATAAAAGCATATTACTGTTCTTAGAGTTTTATTCTATCACTATTGTTGTTGCTATTCTTGTTGTTGTTATTATTATTTTTAGAAATGGGGTCTCACTCTGTCACCTAGGGTGGAGTGCACTGGCATGATGACAGCTAACTGCAGTCTCAATCTCTTGGAGTCAAGTAATCCTCCTGCTTCAGTCTCCCAAGTAGCTGGGACTACAGGTGTGTGCCACCACAATTGGTTACTTTTTTTATTTTTTGTAGAGACGAAGTCTTGCTATGTTGCCCAGGCTGGTTTCAAACCTCCTGGCCTGAAGCAATCCTCCTTCCACCTTAGACTCCTAAAGTGCTGGGATTACAGGCTTGAGCCACCATGCCCAGCTCACTGTTATTCTTACTTTTAAATGTTGGATCCTCAAGAAAAATGTCCAAAGAGTGCACCCCTGACCATTGTAACCTATAAAATAAACATTTCCTTTAAGAAAAGGAAGGCCCCATTTGTCTTCCTGTATGGCAGTGCTGGAGATGCCTAGGCGATATTTATGCCTTACTCTACATATGATTCATTAACTTGAGCACTACAGTCTGACCCAAGTGACTGAATTCCCAAAATAACAAAACACGTTATTCAGAGAGTAAATGTACAAAGATCATTATATACATAATACTTTTTGTCAATAGTATAAGATCTTGTTAGACATATGTGTCAACACTGTAAAATAGATCATTTGTAACTGTCTATGGTTGCATAAGCTTTGGATGAAAATGGTTAACATCCTTGATGAACGACTCCCAGATGAATTTTATCATTAAGGGTTCCTGACATCTTGCATTCTACTTAATAACACTTTGTCTTTGGAAATCTTTACATCATCAACTTAAAAAAAGTATTTTTTTTTTGCTTTTGAAATCAAAATATTCATTTGTGTGAATGATATACTTCACAATTCAAACAGAAAAAATTTTTGCATATTTGTTTGGCATTGTGTTAATTTTGGCCCATAAATTTGGAAGCAGTTATGTTAGCGTTTTCCCTTGAAATATAATTGATAATTCTATATCCTTATCTCTAAAATGGTGACATTATTCCCTTGGCCATATTCATCACTTACAAATCTTGGCAGATGTGGCAGAAAAAAAATCATCATTGGTCCATGCTGTTGAGCCCTGGACAACCTCCCATTTCTTCATCCTCGAATATCACATAGTGCACCTATGGTAACAGTAACAGTTACCATTGATTGAAGGCTTAAAAGGGCTAGTTTCTATGCTAAGCTGAGTATGCGCTGGGTAGAAAATAAACATGAGGCCGGGCACGGTGGCTCAAGCCTGTAATCCCAGCACTTTGGGAGGCCGAGACGGGCGGATCACGAGATCAGGAGATCGAGACCCTCCTGGCTAATACGGTGAAACCTTGTCTCTACTAAAAAATACAAAAAACTAGCCGGGCGAGGTGGCGGGCGCCTGTAGCCCCAGCTACTCGGGAGGCTGAGGCAGGAGAATGGCTTAAACCCGGGAGGCGGAGCTTGCAGTGAGCTGAGATCTGGCCACTGCACTCCGGCCTGGGCGACAGAGCAAGACTCTGTCTCAAAAAAAAAAAAAAAAAAAAGAAAATGAACATGAATAAAAATATAAGTTATATTTTAGTGCACATGATCTTACCTGCCATTCCACTCAACAAGTTTAGGTAACAAAGTAAGCATGAGATGGAAGAAACTGTGTCCCCTCAAACAGTCTCAGTTACAGAGTTGTATGCCCAAAACCATTTACTTTGTTCTCTGTGAGGGATTTAAGAGATTTTTTGAAGGATAATTTTTACTATATTTGATTTTTGCCCTATATGCTCACTTTAGAATCCTAAGGTGGGACTTCACTGTATCACACTTGGCCCTCATAAAGACTACGTGAGGTAGTATACAACTATAAGCCCCATTCTACAGAGAAGGAAACACCAAGAGAGGTTATGCAACTTGCTCGGCAGAGACAGGATTCCAACTTAGGTTGTTCAGATTCCAAAACCTCTGCACTTAATTACTATGGTATATTGCAATGTTATAGATCAATTTTCCAGATAAGGAATGGGAGGCTCAGAAAGATTAAGCAAACTTACCCCCCAAAAACACTGCTAACAAGCCTCTATACCAGGACTTAAACTCAGGCTTTCTAATTTCAAGTTCCTTGGTGATATAATAAAATGACTGATAGAAGCTAGGAATCAGTAGTAGAGTACTGAAATGGAAGGAAAATATATTGTTCATAGTGTTTACACATTGGTGACTCACTAGCTAAATCTGGGCCTCAGATATGTTCTGTTTAGCCTTGAAGATATAGTTATTTAAATCTGCATTAGTTGTTATACAAAGTTTGACAATAGCTATTCCAAACATTCTTCTCCCTTGCTGTCACTCAATGATTAAAATGGAAAGTCATATACTTGCTTTCCCAGGCTCTACTGCAACTAGAGCAGGCCATGTAACCTAGCTCTGGCAGGAGACTTAAAGAGAAATCTACTGGGAATGGGCAGATGGTTTCCGGGAAAATTTTTGCTTCCTAATGAATGGTACAGCTACTGCTGGCACTGTACCTTTTACCCCTTTCTGCAACAAATATGGATGTACTGCCAGAGCTACAATAGCCATCTTTTATGTGCAAAAAAGCATAAAGATGGGAATCAAATACACTATTAATGGCAAAACAGAAAGATATAAACAACTTAGATCTTTATGGTACTTCTGAGCTGCTAAGTTAGTCCTGGACTATATGTATCTTCAAACTTCTTGTTAGATAAATCATAAATATTCCTATGGTTTAAATTTGGTCTTCTGTTACTTACAGTCAAAATAATTTCCAGCCAATTCAGTTGCCAACATTTAAAAATCAGAGGATTTCAAACAGCCAGAGTGGCTCACACCTGTAATTCCAGCACTTTGAGAGTCCGAGGTGGGAGAACTGCTTCAAGCCAGGAGTTTGAGACCAGCCTGGAAAATACAGTGAGACCCCATCTCTACAAAAACTAAGAAAAGATAGCTGGGTATGATGGTGTGCACCTATAGTCCTAACTACTCAGGAGGCTGAGGTGGGCAGATTGCTTGAGCCCAGGAGTTCAAAGGCTGTAGTGAGCTACGATCTTGCCACTACACCCCAGCCTGGGAGACAGAGTGAGATCCTGTCTCTAAAGTCCACTCCCCACCACCAAAAAAAAAAAAAAAAACAAAAGATTCCATATAATCTGCTAATTACTACTGTTTCCTGAGATATAAGACTTTTCTGGCAACACTGGGTCTGTACAGAGTCACACTGGAAGCCTCTGAAGATAGAGCTCATAGTCTCCCACTTACCACAGATCCTATTTGGCCAGCTTCACTAATGTAGGTCATCTGCTAAATCTTGTAGCCACACTTAAATGTACAACTTCCTGTATCTCAATCTAAGTCTGGTCTAGAACCCAAGTGGCCATCTGAACACGTACCATTAAAAAAAAAAATCTCCAGCCAGGCACAGTGGCTCACGCCTGTAATCCCAGCACTTTGAGAGGCTGAGGCGGACGAATCACCTAAGGTCAGGGGTTCGAGACCAGCCTGGCCAACATGGTGAAAACCATCTCTACTAAAAATACAAAAATTAGCCAGGTGTGGTGGCGCACATCTGTAATCCCAGCCACTTGGGAGGCTGAGGCACGAGAATTGCTTGAACCTGGGAGGTGGAGGTTGCAGTGAGCCGAGATAATGCCACTGCACTTCAGCCTGGGTGACAAAGCAAGATTCCGTCTGAAAAAAAAACAAAAAAACAAAAAAAAAACTCCAGTTTCTACTAAAGATGTAGTAAAGGGCTTTTACACTAGCAAAAGCTCTCCTGAAACTGCCCAAAAGATAAGCTATTCTGACCTTTATTCTTGGAGCCAAACTTTGGCAATTATTTAACAGTAAAATGGGCAATTAAAGTAGTCAATTTTCCAGTTATGAAATTCTGTGAACTACTAGGAAGTAATATTTATGAATAAATCCCAAGATTCCAATAATAATCAAGAATCCAAGAAGTTTCCTGTATTTCTTTCTTTCTTTCTTTCTTTTTTTTTGAGACGGAGTTTCTCTCTTGTTGCCCAGGCTGCAGTGCAATGGCGTGATCTCAGCTCACCGCAACCTCCGCCTCCTGGGTTCAAGTGATTCTCCTGCCTCAGTCTCCCGAGTAGCTGGGATTACAGGCAAGTGCCACCACGCTGGACTAATTTTGTATTTTTAGTAGAGACGTTGTTTCTCCATGTTGGTCAGGCTGGTCTTGAACTCTTGACCTCAGGTGATCCGCCTGCCTTGGCCTCCCAAAGTGCTGGAATTACAGGCGTGAGCCACCACTCCCAGCCAGCTTCCTGTATTTCTTACATAGAAGTGGCAAGGCAATATAAAACCACAGCATCTAAAAGCCCCCAAGCAAGAAAATAAGATTGTCATTTGATAGTCTCAGTAGCAAAGTAAGCTGGTACCACCACTGCACAGTCCTAGTGAAGGATTTAGGATTCTTGTATCCAAAGCTATCAAGCCACACCTTACAAGTCACAGGTGAGGTGATGTTTTGAGACATTTCAAGGAGACTGTCATTTAGGATAGTTAAACAATACAGACTTTCACTACAAGCAGTTTCAAGAAATGACACACCTATCTCAACTGCCAAAAGACTATTTCTGGCCCGGTGTGGTGGCTCAAACCTGTAATCCCAATACTTCAGGAGTACAAGGCAGGAGAACTGCTTAAGCCAGGAGTTTGAAGCCAACCTGGGCAACACAGCCAGATCATGTCTCTACAAAAAATAAAAAAGGTGCCAGGTGTGGTGGTACGCACCTGTAGTCCCAGCTACTTGGCAGGCTGAGGTGGTAGGATGGTTTGAGCCCAGGGGGTTGAGGTGAGCTATGATCGTACCATTGCACTCCAACCTGGGTGACAGAGAGAGACCCTGTCTGAAAAAAATAAAAACAAAAAACAACCCTAAAGAGCATTTCCTGTCAGTTCTTCAGACAAACATTAATAATTTAAATGAAGTGCCAATTATTTTAAAAATCACTCGACTGTGCCCAATGAGCATTAAATGAGGATGCAAATGTCCAATGTAAAAGTCCATTGCATCTCTATCTAAAAAGAATTTTAATAGCTTTAATGGTAGCTGCAGATAACAACAAACAACAGTTCTATCTTCAAATATACTTCATTACACATGACTTCATTACCATTACCAAGATGGCCATGCCAATTTCAATCCAAGGTGTACTGTATACAACTTCTCATAAAATAACATATGAGAGAAATATATATTTGACACAATTCTATAAAGACTGAAATATGTCACCTATAATAAATATGCATCAGAAGCAAAGTTAACATAACTTTTAAAAAATTAGGTACTGTATATGTTGTGCAGAAAGCAAAAAATTAAATCTACTTAACATTAGCAATCACTAGCAGTCACTGAACTCTCACTATGCAATAGTATCAGACATTGTGCTAAGCATTCATCTAGTTCTTTCAAAAAAGCCAACAATAATCCTATAAGATATGTATTAGAATTATCTGTACTTTACAGAGAAAGAAACTGAGGCTTAGAAAAGTTAATTTGTACAAAGTCACACACCTAGTAAGTGTTGGAGCTGGATTTTTAACTCCAGAATCTAGCATAAGAACCTAAAGCCAATGTAACCACTATGATAGAATGCAGCCTATTTCCTGGAGAACAAGTACTTAAGACATACAAGCATTGTTAATTTGGCCAGAGTGGGAAACTGTCCTTTTGGGTCTGGATTTGGCAGGGTAGAAAAGCATACTGATGACCAGTGTACAAAATACTTTATTCTTCAAACTAATGTAATCAAGAAAAATTCAGCAGCATTAAAAAAGAAAACAACCTCCATTATATCAACTCACTGTCATTGCCTACGGATCCTGAAGAAATTCTACTCTCTATGTCCAAAATGGTATTTCAGAAAGTAAGTAATAAATCAAGTGTAGTAGGCAAAAAGCAAAATAAGGAAAGATAACTTTTCTAATTTTAGGGGTTAAGAAATAACAATGCTACAAGGCATTTTCTCAACTATTGACCCCTTGAAATAGCATTTTGTATACTCAGATAATTTCCAAAGGCAACTGTCTAGTCAGTAATTTTTTTCCTTTGTCTTTGAATTTGCAGCCATATATAATCTAATTCAGTAAGGTTTCACTTTGGTTATAGCAACCATTTTACTATCTATATGTATCCCACAATATCATATTGTATACCTTAAATATATATAATAAAATCCATTTTTTAGAAAAAAGGTTTCACTTTGGAGTCAATACAACTATTGCACAAAGTTCTCTAATTTTTAATTAGGGAATCACTATTATGGTTATTTCGGAAATGTGAGCCACAAGTAAAATACAAAATAAAAAAGTATAAAATCAAATGGGAGACTTCCATATAACATCAGAATAAACAAACAGTAAAAACAAAGAACCTCAACCATACAATTTTCTAAATCACATGTTCAAAATAAGGCAACTCACTTTAAAGAGTAGGCTATACCAGCAGCTTAAATCACATAAAGTCTTATACACGGTAGTAACTCACACGTGTTTGCCAATGAATGCAATCTAATAAAGTGAGAAAAAAAAATCTATGAAAAAAAAGTTTAAGCTGAGATCTGTTAAAATAGCCTTCTTCAAAGTGTCTTGAATTACCCAAAAGGACACCTAGAAACAAACCAAAGATGACCAACATCTCTAACTTTCAGCAGACTGACATCCTGAACAGGCTGATCAATATAGAAGTCCAAATCATCTTAGTGCCTTGAAATGTTTTCATTTTTAAGCCACAACTATGATTTTCTATAAGACAGTTTCAAGAATATAAGAATACTTCTGGTGTGTGTGTGTGTACATGTGTTTTGTTTATTTGTTTGTTTTTTGTAGAGACGGAGTCCCGCTAGGTTGCCCAGGCTGGTCTGAACTCCTGGGCTCAAGTGATCCTCCCACCTCTGCTTCCCAAAGTGCTGGGATTACAGGTTTGAGCCACCATACCCAGCCTCCTGATTTTTTTTTAAATAAAATTACCTTGGCCAGGCACGGTGGCTCATACCCGTAATCCTAGCACTTTGGGAGACCGAGGCAGGCGGATCACCTGAGGTCGGGAGTTTGAGACCAGCCTGACCAACATGAAGAAACCCTATCTCTACTAAAAATACAAAATTAGGCATGGTGGCGCATGCCTGTAATCCCAGCTACTCAGGAGGCTGAGGCAGGAGAACTGCTTGAACCTGGGAGGTGGAGATTGCGGTGAGCCAAGATTGCGCCATTGCACTCCAGCCTGGGCAACAAGAGCGAAACTGTCTCAAAAAAAGAGAAAAAGAAAAAAAAAAAGGCTGGGCGCAGAGGCTCACGCCTGTAATCCCAGCACTTCGGGAGGCCAAGGTGGGCGGATCATGAGGTCAGGAGATTGAGACAATCCTGGCTAACACGGTGAAACCCGTCTCCATTAAAAATACCAAAAATTAGCGGGCGTGGTGGAGGGCGCCTGTAGTCCCAGCTACTTGGGAGGTTGAGGCAGGAGAATGGCGGGAACCCGGGAGGCAGAGCTTGCAGTGAGCCGAGATCTCACCACTGCACTCCAGCCTGGGACAGAGCGAGGCTCCATCTCAAAAAAAAAAAAAAAGATTACCTTAATTTTTTAAAATCCTATAGATTAAAATCACACAAAATAGTGCTTAAATGAAAATGTCCTAAAAATATTTTATTTCTCCTAAAAGCCTTAGATTTAATTTTCAAGATGCTGGGCCGGGCGCGGTGGCTCAAGCCTGTAATCCCAGCACTTTGGGAGGCCAAGGCGGGCGGATCACGAGGTCAGGAGATCGAGACCATCCTGGCTAACATGGTGAAACCCCGTCTCTACGAAAAAAACTACAAAAAACTAGCCGGGTGAGGTGGCGGGCGCCTGTAGTCCCAGCTACTCGGGAGGCTGAGGCAGGAGAATGGCGTAAACCCGGGAGGCGGAGCTTGCAGTGAGCTGAGATCCGGTCACTGCACTCCAGCCTGGGTGACAGAGTGAGACTCCGTCTCAAAAAAAAAAAAAAAAGATTCTGTATCACAAAAAATGTTTAGTAGGCAAGTATGGGAGGAGTTCCTGGATTTTTCAATTGCATCTTGCCTAATCAGACTTCCTTTACAGTCAATACCGTTTCTTTTAAAGTTTAATAGAAAACCATGGAATCAGCATAAAAATGCTGAGAGTTGTGAAAGTTTTAGTTTGTATAGACAGATTAAGAAGACAAATCAGCATATCATGTTCACAGAAAACTCAGTGTCATTTTTTTCAGTACTCAAAAAATAAATAGGTTGTTTCTCTTTTTTGATAGGATTCAATAAAAACTGTAAACTAAAAGCAACCAAAGCCTGAACCAAAGATCTCTTGTTATATCATATGTGAGTTCATTCACATGTTCTCCTATTGTTGCTTCAGACACTTATAGAAAAAGCACATTCAGTTGCTTTGGAAATGCATCTAAGAGCAGCATTCAATTTCAACTGCCAACTGCTCGTAATAGCTGGATTAGACAGATCATTCTTCTCACCTATTGTTTCCCTTTACAAGGATATATTTAAAGCCATGAATACACTCAGTGTCTTTGGATCTCCATATTTTAAAAAAATAAATGGCAATTACTATTTTGCCACATGATTTATAGTCTCAATCACTAAAAATACCAACACATTAATTATATGATTTGACTATACAAACTAAGGTGACCACTTGCAACAATCTGTCCTACTATATAGAAAAACATTCAACAGATTAATATGCTGCTAAGCATAGCCTATTAAATTGATAAACTTTCAAGGGAAGAAGAATTTTAAAGATTACAGTTGGACTAATCTTTCTGTATGGTGCTCCAGGATCATCACAAAATCAAACACAAAAGACTTTGCTGTGGAAACTGGCAACTAAAACAAAGATTCTCTAATTAAAAAAAAAAAAAAATGAAGCCATTATGAAATAACAAAAATGTAAAAAGTAATAAAGAGAAATTAAACTCTGAAATAGGCTAACCATGTGAACTACATTGTCATAAAGCAAGTAACTTCCCCACCAAATTTGTTACAATGAAAAAATTGCTTAATAACCAAATAGCAACCCTAAATCACCATCATTATAAAAATGACTAATACTTTGTGAATACATGTATATTTGGTGCCAGGCATGGTGCTAATGCATTCCCTGGCTTACCGCTTACAACATTTTTGTGAAAGAAGTACCATATTGCCCCTATTTTACAGGTGGGCAAACCAAAGCATAGAGCGGTTAAGTGACTTAGTCTAAGTCTAGTAAATTATAAACTCAGGGTTCAGATTTAAGCAGACAGTTTTCCAGACCCTGCACTGCCACTGTATCATGTTGTTAAAGGTTTTTGTTTTTGTTTTTTTCTTTTCTTTTGCTTTTTTTAGAGAGAGTCTTGCTCTGTCACCCAGGCTGGAGTGCAGTGGCGTGACTCACTGCAACCTTGGCCTCCCAGGCTCAAGTGATACTTGTGCCTCAACCTCCAGAGTAGCTGGGATAACAGGCGTGCACCACTATGCCCAGGTAATGTTATAGGTATTTTTGAAGGCCTAAGGAGAGAAATAAAAATACTTTTAGGGCTTCTCCACCCTCATAAGGCTTATTTATGTTAGGATAACTGGCAGATAACATTTTTATTCTAAATCACAATCACTTTATCAAACCCCAAGGAATCAATGAGCTTCCTTAATAGATTAAGATAATGTGTTACAAGATGCTAACACGTGGTTTATCCTAATACTTGCCTGAGACATGCTTAATATTCCTACTATTTATATTTGTGTCTGACGCAACAATAGGAGAATCACTGCTCCAATCAGCAAGTTGCATGGAGGTGTCTTCTTTAACTTCAATAAATATAATTTCTTACATTACCTGATCTGTCTGCAGCAGGAAAAAAAAAAAGTGTGTGTCAGGTTTTTTCCTTTTTCTTTAAGTGAGGAAAAGTACAGAGGTGGGAGAGCAAGAATAGGCGAGGGGCAAAGTAATCAAATCTGGCTGCCATGTCTTAAATAACAGTATCTTATAATAATCACTCAGTAGAAAAAAAACAAAACTGGCTTCTAATTATAAATGAAACTGAAAGGAATTAATATCTAGAAGGAAAAAATTTATCTCATTTTGCTAACTGCAAAGATATTTTGCTCCTCCATCTTTTCCAATTTAGTTTTTTCCAAATTCCCTGACCATTATCCCCTTTGGAACTGATGTTTTCTTCACATGTACACATTTGGTTTGTGCCTTTCCTACTGCTCACTATACGAGGTAATTATAAATGCTTAGTTTATAGCTGCCTTCCCCACCAGACTTGTAAATCTGAAGGCAAAGGTAATGCCTTATATCATCCCTCAGTGCCTTCTCAAGGCTCTCAACAAACTTCTGCTGAACTGCCTTAGTATCAAGTACTAAGGCAGGAGCAGCAAAATGACACAAATTGCAATGATTCAAACTGTGGCAGGGCAAACGTAAAAGTAAATGATTAAAAAAGAGAATAAATCCCATCCTGGTTAACATGGTGAAACCCCATCTCTACTAAAAAATACAAAAAATTAGCAAGGCATGGTGGCGGGTGCCTATAATCCCAGCTACTTGAGAGGCTGAGGTAGAAGAATCACTTGAGCCGGGCGCGGTGGCTCAAGCCTGTAATCCCAGCACTTTGGGAGGCCGAGACGGGCGGATCACGAGGTCAGGAGATCGAGACCATCCTGGCTAACACGGTGAAACCCCGTCTCTACTAAAAATACAAAAAAAACTAGCCGGGCGACGTGGCGGGCGCCTGTAGTCCCAGCTACTCGGGAGGCTGAGGCAGGAGAATGGCGTAAACCTGGGAGGCGGAGCTTGCAGTGAGCTGAGATCTGGCCACTGCACTCCAGCCTGGGCGACAGAGCGAGACTCCGCCTCAAAAAAAAAAAAAAAAAAAGAAGAATCACTTGAACCCGGGAAGCGGAGGTTGCAGTGAGCCGAGATTGCGCCACTGCGCTTCAGCCTGGGCGACAGAGCAAGATTCCAACTCAAAAATAAATAAATAAATAAATAAAATTTAAAAATAGAATAAATCAGGCCAGGTGCACATGGCTCACGCCTATAATCCCAGCAATTTAAGAGGCTGAGGTGGGAGGACTGCTTGAGCCCATGAGTTTGAGACCAGCCTAGGCAACAAAGTGAGATCCCATCTCTACAAAAAACTAAAAATAATTAGCTGGGCATGGTGGCATGAGCATCTGTGATCCCAGGTACATAGGAGGCTGAGGCAGGAGAATCCCACTTGAGCCCAGGAGGTTGAGGCTGGAGTGAGCTGTGTCTGTACCACTGCATTCCAGACTGGGTGACAGATGGAGATCCTGTCTCAAATAATCAATCAATCAATCAATCAAACAGCACTTTGATTGACACTAAGAAGGTAACACGAAAGGGCAGGGGGGTGGAATTTAGTCTAGTAGTTGCTTTCTGACTCTGACAAAGTTCAAGTCCCAGCTCTGCCATTTCTAGCTGGGGGAGTTTGGACACCTCCCTGAGACTCAGTTTCTTCATCTGTAAATTGAGAACAAGAATAGTACTACTTCCAATGGTAATTGTGATGACTATTTAGTGCTGAACCCAGTGTCTACAATCACAAATTTGCACAGTCACTTGAAAGAAAAGCCAACTGTATTCAAGGTAAAAATAAGGATGCAGATGTTAAAATTCAGAAGAAATTATCTTTACTCCTCCAGCCTTATTTTCTGCACTTTACATGGCATCAGCACTGTACTGCCTGTGGTTCCCAGCATATATCATGCTATTTGTAGCCCTGTGCCTTAAGTTCTTGCTTAATAATGTTTCTTTTGACCGGGCACCGTAGCTCACGCCTGTAATCCCAACGCTTTGGGAGGCTGAGGCAGGCGAATCACTTGAGGTCAGGAGTTCAAGACCAGCCTGGCCAACATGGCGAAACCCTGTCTCTACTAAAAATACAAAAATTAGCCAGGTGTGGTGGCCCGTGCCTGTAATCCCAGCTAGTCGGGAGGCTGAGGCAGAAGAATAGGTTGAACCCGGGAGGAGGAGGTTGCAGTGAGCTAAGATCACACCACTGCACTCCAGCCTGAGTGACAGAACGAGACCATCTCAAAGAAAAAAAAAAAAAACAACTCTTCTTTCCATCCTGCCACTCACCCCTAACCCTCTGTTTGCTGAACAATTCCCACTCACTCTTCAAGGCTCAAGTTATAAGTCCTTGCTGGCTTTCTTCCTCTTTCTCAAGGCTTATGTATTTGTGACAACTACACTGTAATCTACTGACCTATTTAATATCAATCTTTCTACTGCTACTCTAAGCTTCCTGAGGTCAGAGATGAACTGGCTGCTGGATCCCCAGCAGTGGTATAAATGAGTAAGTAAATAAATATGTGTCAGACATAAAAAAGGTACTAAATAAGTTTTTCAGAAAATTAAATCAAACAGTTCCATCAAATCTAAGCTGGAACAGAGTATTATCTCTCTCCATCTGTTTCCAAGCACATCCTTTCCCACTCAATAAATGAAGTACTTCCCCCAGTCTTTCAGGAAGTCTAGGGAACCATGGATCCTTCTATTACATTTCAGAGCCAAGAGTACCTCACCAGGCTTTACCTTGACCAGAAAATGAGGGGCACTGTGATCAGTAGCTTTGCTGCTCAGAGGGGAAAGAAAATGCAGGGCAGTTTATAAAGGTATCTGAAGAGAAGTCAGTGCTGAGAAACAAAGGAAGGGAATGTATGAGATCACCTGCACAAAATAGCACTCACTAAATACTTCTGATTAACAAGATTCTTAAGGTTTTACTCATGTACATCCAGTCTCTGGCATATTTCAGGTTGGGTAAAGGGGCTCATCAAGAATTACACTTTTTAAAAAAAAAAATTGGAAATACTTTCCCTACTACTAAGTTTACTGAATGGAAAAACTACAGCTAGGTGTTTTTATTTTTTTTAATGGATTAACAAATAAACATAAAACACGGACATGTGAATAGCTTCAAAAGGCTAGGCACTACTGCAGACAACACTACAGCAGGCATTAATGGAAAAACTGTAAATCTTAAGCTGCTGAAACCAGGAGTGATTTTGCTTTTTTTTTTTTTTTTTTTGAGACGAAGTTTCCCTCTTGTTGCCCAGGCTGGAGTGCAATGGTGTGATCTCGGCTCACTGCAACCTCAGCCTCCCGAGTAGCTGGGATTACAGGCATGTGCCATCACGCCTGGCTAATTTTGTATTTTTAGTAGAGATGGGGTTTCTCCATGTTGGTCAGGCTGGTCTCGAACTCCTGACCTTATCTGCCCACCTCGGCCTCCCAAAGTGCTGGGATTACAGGCATGAGCCACCGCGCCCGGCCTCCAGGAGTGATATTTAATGGCGCTGCCTAGGAAGACAGTGCTGCACAGTGTTTTTTTCAGTGTGAGCAAAATCTAGAAACTGCTCTCTCTCACTTAAAGCCAGATAGAAAAGATGAGAGACCTGAAGATACTTTTTGAGGACCAAAGGCCTTCTCTTTCTCTGGGCTTCCCAGGTACTTGAGTGAAAATTCAAAATGTAAGCTAGTTTAAAGTTTACTTTCTACACATGCAATTTAATAAATACTAAGTAATATATGAGACTTGCAATGGAACTTCAATGGAACACACTTCAGCTTATACCTGAATTAAGTATTTGGGAATTTAGTACCTCCCAAGGAAGAGTTCCACACTATTGGAAAAAAGGAGTGACTGTTTCATATAATTAACTAAGACAAGCTGCTATTTGGAACAAAATAAACATAATCCTTACTTCACATCATGTAGTAAAATTACTTTCAGACAATTAAAAGATATAAAAATAATACTGTAAATAGCTTTAAAACATATAGGTCCAATTTTTTTCAGTAAGTAGAATATTTCTATCCTTATAGATGGAAAAGTGAACTAAGAAAAATAATTTTAAAAATCCACACACAAGACTGGATTGATGGTATTAAAATTTTGTAAATGTCTGTATATACAAATGAATAAAATAAAATAAAACAAAATGGCAAATGAAAAACCAGGGGAAAATCTGCAACATAACAGAAAAAGGTTAATATTCCTAGTATATAAAGAATACTTGGCCGGGCGCGGTGGCTCAAGCCTGTAATCCCAGCACTTTGGGAGGCCGAGACGGACGGATCACGAGGTCAGGAGTTCGAGATCATCCTCGCTAACACGGTGAAACCCCGTCTCTACTAAAAAATACAAAAAGCTAGCCGGGCGAGGTGGCTGGCGCCTGTAGTCCCAGCTACTCGGGAGGCTGAGGCAGGAGAATGGCGTAAACCCGGAAGGCGGAGCTTGCAGTGAGCTGAGATTCGGCCACAGCACTCCAGCCTGGGTGACAGAGCGAGACTCCGCCTCAAAAAAAAAAAAAAAAAAAAAAAGAATACTTACACATCAATATGAAAAAAATAAATAGCCATGAAGAAAGCTGGGCAAAGAACATGAACGATTTACAAAACAAGGAATATATAATAAAACATATAATAGTAAATATTTGAAAAAATGTTTAGCCTCTGGTTTTTAAAAATGTAAATTAAAACAACAATAAAATACTAGTGATTAAGAGAAGGGGTTCTGAGGTCAGACACCAGGCCTATAACCCTGGACAATTGACTTCACTTATCTGAGTCTATTTTCTCGGTAAAATCAAGAGAACAATAATGCTTACCCCACAGGAGTGATGTGAAAATTAAGCAACATGATGCACATGAGGTACTCAACACAGTGTCCAGTATACAGTCAAGTGTTCAATAAATATCCCTATGATGATGATGATACTTAAGGCTGTGAGAGTACACTGAAACATTTTCATACAATGCTTGTAAACAAAGACTGATTCAACCTTTCTGCAGGATAATTTGGCAACATGTATGAAAAGTCTTTTTTTTTTTTTTTTGAGACGGAGTCTCGCTCTGTCGCCCAGGCTGGAGTGCAGTGGCCGGATCTCAGCTCACTGCAAGCTCCGCCTCTCGGGTTTACGCCATTCTCCTGCCTCAGCCTCCCGAGTAGCTGGGACTACAAACGCCCGCCACCTCGCCCGGCTCATTTTTTGTATTTTTAGTAGAGATGGGGTTTCACCGTGTTAGCCAGGATGGTCTCCATCTCCTGACCTCGTGATCCGCCTGTCTCGGCCTCCCAAAGTGCTGTGATTACAGGCCTGAGCCACCGCTCCCAGCCGTATCAAAAGTCTTAAAAGTGATCATCTTCTTTGGGCTTCTCAAGATATCTGTCTACGCTTAAAAACAGTAGAAGAACTCAAAATATTAAAGATTGCTAAATATGACTATATCCATTGATCATCCATTGATCCATGTGTCAAATACTTTTTTTTTTTTTTTTTTGAGAGGGAGTTTCGCTCTTGTTGCCTAGGCTGGAAGTGCTATGGCGAGGTCTTGGCTCACTGCAACCTCCGCCTCCCAGGTTCAAGCGATTCTCCTGCCTCAGTAGGAGTAGCTGGGATTACCGGCACCCGCCACCACACGCGGCTAATTTTTGTATATTTAGTAGGCTGGTTTTAAACTCCTGACCTCAGGTGATATGCCCACCTCAGCCTCCCAAAGTGCTGGGATTACAGGCGTGAGCCACCGCACCCAGCCCCATGCGTCAAATACTTTTGAGCTCTGATAATACAAAAATATGCAAATGACCCAGTCCTTGACTTATAGGTTAGTGGGGGAGATAAGTAATAAAACAAGTACAGTAAAAAGATAAGAGCCACCATGGGTAAGTATACGGTGCTATGCTGTGTGTAGAAGGAGCACCTACCATGGTCTGAGGGGGTGGAGTCAGGGAAGCTTCCCAGAAGAAGTGACATTTAAGCTGAGACCTGAAGGATGAGTAGGAAATAGTTAGGTAGAGAGATGAAGGAAAAGTGTTCCAGGTAAAGGAAACAGCATGTGCAAAAGCCTAAAGACCAAAGGGAGCATGGGCACGTCAGCTTAACTGTGAGCGGTGTGCAAGGCAGGGACTTGGGAAGAGACAGGGCTGAAGAGGTAAGCAAGGCTGGATCATTGAAGGATCACTAGTAATTTAATTATAGACTTTATTCTAAGAATAATACAAACTGAATTTAAAAGCACTTAGTTTGTAACAAATATAATAGTTAATATTCGTAATACATCAAGAGGGTACACAAACTGAAAAGAATAGCTCATAAAAAGGAAATACAGGCCGGGCGCGGTGGCTCAAGCCTGTAATCCCAGCACTTTGGGAGGCCGAGACGGGCGGATCACGAGGTCAGGAGATCAAGACCATCCTGGCTAACATGGTGAAACCCCGTCTCTACTAAAAAATACAAAATAGCCGGGCGAAGCGGCGGGCGCCTGTAGTCCCAGCTACTCGGGAGGCTGAGGCAGGAGAATGGCATAAACCCGGGAGGCGGAGCTTGCAGTGAGCTGAGATCCGGCCACTGCACTCCAGCCTGGGCGACAGAGCGAGACTCTGTCTCAAAAAAAAAAAAAAAAAAAAAGGAAATACAATTGAAGTGAGTGTTGCACAACTCTAAGTTAACTAAAAATAATTGGATTGTATACTTATTAAAACAGGTACATTTCAGAGTTTGTAGATTATACCTCAAAAAATATATCTTTTCAAAAACTTTAATGTAAATGCCTATTAAGCATTTGAAAAATACCTGACTTAATAATAAAATACAAATCAAACCAACTAGGTACTACCCTTTATCCTAAAAAATTAGTAGTGATTAAAATACAAATGAAATGAGGCTGGACACATTGGTGTGGGCTTATAATCCCAGCTACTCAGAAGGCTGAGGTGGGAGGATTGCTTGAGCCCAGGATTTCAAGACTAGCCTGGGAAATAGCAAGACACCAACTCAAAAATGAAAATGAAATGAGAATATTCAGTGTAAATAAGGTTAGGAAAAATGAGCATTCCTATACCATTCTAGCTGGAATAAACATTAATTGAAATAACCCTTCTAGAAAGCATAAATATATAACAGAAGTCTTTAAAACAATTTTTTTTTTTTCCACGGAGTCTTGCTCTGTTACCCAGGCTGGAGTGCAGTGGCACAATTTCAGCTTACTGCAACCTCTGCCTCCCAGGTTCAAGCAATTCTCCTGCCTCAGCCTCCCAAGTAGCTGGAACTACAGGAATGTACCACCACACCTGGTTAATTTTTTGTATTTTTAGTAGAGATAGGGTTTCACTATGTTGGCCAGGCTGGTCTCAAACTCCTGACCTTGTGATCCACCTGCCTTGGCCTCCCAAAGTGCTGGGATTACAGGCATGAGCCACTGTGCCTGGCCTTAAAATTGTTTATACCCTATAATCCAGTAATTGAATTTCTTGAAATCTTAATAAATGTTCCAAACTGAGTCAAATATTTTTAGCCAGTGATGTTCATTGTAATGTAATTTATCATAGAAAAACAATGGCTGGGTGTGGTGACTCACATCTGTAATCCCAGCATTTTGGAAGGCTGTAGTGAGAGGATTGCTTGAGCCCAGGAGTTTGAGACTAGCCTGGGCAACAGGATGAAGCCTCGTTTCTCCAAAATATAAAATATTTGGATAGGCATGGTGGTGCATGTCTATGGTCCCAGCTTTTTGGTGGGGCTGAGATGGAAGGATCACTTCAGCCCAGGTCAGGGCTTCAGTGAGCTGTGATTGTATCACTACACTCCAGCCTGGGCAACAGAGTGAGACCCTGTCTCAAAAAAAAAAAAAAAAAAAAAAAGCTGGGGGCAGGGGGGCTGGGAAAAAACTGAATGCCAACCAATAATGGAATGGAATGGTTAGAAAGAGTTAAAATTACTGAATGGAGCCGGGTGCGGTGGCTCACGCCTGTAAGCCTACAACTTCAGGCAGGCATGGTGGTGCACGTCTATGGTCCCAGTTACTTGGGAGGCTGAGAAAGGAGAATCACTTGAACCTAGGAGGCGGAGGTTACAGTGAGCTGAGATCATGCTACTACACTCCAGTCTGGGCAACAGAGTGAGACTGTCTCAAAAAAGCAAAACAAAACATACAAACAAAAACTACTGAATGCGGTCATTTAAATGATATAGCAATACATCTGTGATAGATACCAAAGTTCTAAAAAAAAAAAAGATATAAAATTATATATATACAGCAGTACTTCAGCTTTGTAAAATAAATGGCACATGTCTTTTTTTTTTAATCTTTTCTGTACTTCTCTATATTTCTGGATTTCCTACAATAGTCATTTCTAGAGTTCATGAAAATTTCTAAAGCTGTCTTCAAAAAATTCAAAGGCATCACTTTTTTTTTTTCTCTGTCACTGGTGCCTAAATCAAGAAAAGCATCACTTGTGTTTATACTTAATAGAAATCAATTTCATATCTGCCTTGGCTTTATTTTCTCAAGCTAGTGAGAGAGGTGTGCCATATTTAATCTATATGTACATATAACTCAATAATATTTATTCAGCATAGCATCAAGAAATAAGATGTATATGTAAATGGATTTATGCATTAATTAGAATGTGCATCTTAAATGTCAAAACTTTGGTGAAACTTAGATGGACATCTATCTAAAAATACACCACACTCAATCCTGATGGCTTAAATCAAGATTTAAAACAAGAGTAAGCCTTCTTATGATGATTCAGAATCATCATTAGGAACATATAATAGTAGCTGTCAGGAACTACTGGGTCCTAGAGGACTATCTGTTCCTATATTAATTAGGCAAGAATTGTTCAATTTTTTTATTATGCCAGCTACTTGTGGGTTTTTTTTTTTCCCCCTTTTCCCTTGTGGTGAAACCAATAGCTATTCTTTCCCAGCACTATAGGGAACCTGCCTTTAGCAGCACCTGTAATTTTCCATTCTTATGCTGCTTTTGGTAATATAAGAATAAGAAAACTTAATATCCACATTTATAAGATTTATGTATAAATTAAGAGTTAATAGGCTTCAAACAAAGCTATCACCTAAAATGATTTGCATAAACTTAGATGATTCTGTTCTAGGTAGTCAAGGTTGCAATTTAAATGATCTCCAAAGAGACTGTGAGTTCTTGATTGTGTTTCATATCTTGCACCTTTATTCAACTGGCAGTCAAGTCTCAGGATCAGAAACTGCTGCATATGCTGTTTCTCTTACCACATCATGGAAAGAGATATAAACCAGGAGCCAAGGAACTTAGTTCTATGCAGTTATTACACCCACAAGTTTTGTCACTTTCAGCCAAGTCTTTAAACTGTGGTACCTGTCCTGCGTAACTTTTGAGGCTGCTTGAGAATTAAATTAGATCACAAACACACACACACCAAAAACCACTCTGAAAAGTACCGGGCACTACAGAAAACTAAAATACTATTATAGTATTATACTGTGTTTATTTAACCCTGGATCAATATAGGTATCAATTCAGAAAATTCACACGAGATTGGGGATTGGTGGGAGAACGGGGAGGAGATGATGGTCAAAGGGTACAAAGTCTCCATTAGACAGGAGGAGTAAGTTATGAAGAGCTATTGTACAATATGGTTTCTATAGTCAATAATAATGTATTGCAGACTTGAAAATTGTAGCTGGTCACAGTGGCTCATGCCTATAATCCCAATTCTTTAGGAGGCTGAGACAGGAGGATCCCTTGAGGCCAGGAGTTCAAGACCAGCCTGGGCAGCAAGTCCCCAAGCAAGTCTCCATCTCTACAAAGAAAAAAAATTAAAATTAGCTGGGCAGTCCCAGATACTCAGGAGGCTGAGGTAGGAGGATCACTTGAGCCCAGGAACTTGAGGCTGCAGTGAGTTATGACTGTGCCACTGCACTCTAGCCTGTGCTACAGTGAGACCCCATCTTTAAAAAAAAAAAAGAAAGAAAGAAAATTGCTGTGAGATTTTAAATGTTTTCACCACAAAAAAAGCTAACTAGGTGAAGTGATAGATGTTAATTAGCCTTACTTAATTATTCCATAATGTACACATATATTAAAACATCATGTTTTATACCATAAATGTTTTGTCCATTAAAAAGTAATACATTTTTTAAAATAAAAAAGAAGTTTTAAAAAAATTTATACCAGAAAGAACAGAAAGAGACAGAGATGATTCTTATATTGCCTTCTAGTAATCAGGAAACATCTATTATCTAAGAAGAACAATATCTATCCCAAGAGTTGGCATCTCTGATCCCTCCCCTCAAATCTAATCAGTTCCCAAGTCTTTTCCACAGCCCCTCACATCTGTCTCTTTCTTTCCTTTACCACTTCAAAATCCCAGTTTGGGCATTTATTACCTCACGCCTGAGCTTCTAGAACAGCCTCTCACTGGCTCCACTCATGGCCTCTCTCTCTTTCTCAAAGAGAAAGTTCTCTGGCTCATATCTACTAGATCAATTTTCTTAAAATAGGCCTGGTGTGGTGGCTCATGCCTGTAATTCCAGCACTTTGGGAGGCCAAGGTGGGCAGATGGCTTGAGCCCAGGAGTTCGAGACCAGTCTGGGTAACATGGCGAAACCCCATCTCTACAAAAAACAACCAAAAAAACCACAAAAATTAGCCAGGCGTGATGGTGCATGCCTGTAGTCCCAGCTACCGGGGAAGCTGAGGTGGGAGGATCGCCTGAGCCCAAGAGGCGGAGGTTGCAGTGAGCCGAGATTGTCCTACTGCACTCTAGCCTGAATGGCAGAGTGAGACTCTGTCTCAAAAAAAAAAAAAAAAAAAAAACTTAAAATACCACTGTGATCATATCTACTCAAAACCTCAGCAGACTCTTCATTACCTTCTCCATCAAGTTCAAACTCCAAACTCCCAAGCTCAGTAGTCCCTGTGCAGTCCTAGCTGCCTCCTCACCTTTATCTCTTACTACTCTCCCAAACAAATCCTTCCTCAAACTGGTCTATTTAATTCCTTCAGATATGCCCTGTACTCTTCTGCCTCTAAGTTTTGGCGTACACAATTTCTCTTCATTTGCAATACTCTCTTCTTCACAACTTCTCTCTTGGCCTATAGAAATTCAATCCATCCTTCAAGAACTAGTTTGAGAGCCACCTACTAGGCATACCTTTTCATCACCAAGGAGGAAAAGATGGCAGATTCTAAAGTTAGACATGTCTAGGTTTGAATTATAACTCCAGTCACTTACTGGCTGAGTGACACTGCATATACTCCTTAAAACTCTTTGCCTCAGCTTCTTCATCTTTAAGATGAGGATAAGAGCAACTTCCCTAAGGCATATTGTGTGAAGTAAATGAATTAATTCATGTAAAGCACTTAACATGATGCCTGGCATAGATGAGGACCCAAGAAATGTTAGATATTGTTATTACTCTTATTATTAACATTGCCATCAGTGAATTTATCTTAATCTGAATTCAGATAATACTTATGGCCATTACAAACCCTTCACATACCTACAGTATCATTCCCCTCCTTCTTCTTTTCCCTCTTACCTCATGTTTGTTCTTCCTCCAATGCCCCAGGCCCCCAGATTGCAAGATCCTGATGAACGGGTCAATTTCTTATACATCTTAGTATCTACAATGGTCACTCGCACCTAGCATATTGTTTAATGCCTAATGAAACAACACTAAAGAGCTGGCAGTATTAAAATGCCCTGCATCCTATAGTGAAAAAGTATTAACAGCGTGCTTAAAATGATTAATTAAAAAATGTAAATTTCCAGCCTCACAAAATTAAACCTCTTCTTTCATGGTTCTCTAGGTTCTTTTTGCTATTTTAAAGCAAACGACCCAACCTATTCATGCAGCAAGAGATGGAACAGCAAAATATATGGAGATCAGACAGCAGCCAAATGCTAGAGTACAAGGACCTCGAAACAACTCAGCTGAACACAATTCTGGATGAAGTCCAAAAGGGAGACAATTTAAAGGGAAAGGAAGCTGGCTTATTAGTTATGCTAATAATGCTGATTGTTACACCAGCCTTAGGATTCCTTTGCATACAGGGCCAAGTATAAACAACTGAAATAACCAGGCTAGTAGATATAGAAATATTAGTGATTTAACTCAACAATGGAGCTTATTACACGATCAATTTAATTACCTATGTCAAAAGTGACTATTAACATACCTCAAGATTTGAAAGTAACTCAAGTTTTGGCTAATGAAGTCATATCAAGTGTACACGGTCTTACTGTATACTAATCATTCACTTCAAGTAAATTAGTATGATGACAACTTGATATACATATATTATCATAGCATAAACTATTTTCAACAATGCCCAAGGAAAATAAATGTTACTCTAGTACTGATTTCCAGTTTATTTGTATGACTCTAATAACTTTCAATCGATTTATTCAAAATCAGGCCTAGTAACCACAAACCAAAGAGTTTACTAGTGGAGTGAATTAAGAAGGTTTGATGGTATGTTAATGACTTTCCAAAAACTAGCATAAAGTACTACACATAAGAATAAACTATATTAAATTTTTATTCCTATGATACTTGTCCTCAGATGACCCTAAAATGTTTTACCAGCTTTGAAGTACAAGTATTCTCAAATCACAGAATCTTAGATTAGAAATAGAAGTCCCCCACTGCAGGAATTCTTTATATCACCTCCCAGGCAAAATGTTCTCCAGCTTTGCTTGAATATTTCCAGCAATGTGCACTCACTATTTTGCAAGGCAGTGCACTCCACTGTTACAAATTCTTCCTTACAATCACTGGAAATATGCCTCCCTGAACCAAGAATCCCAGTTCAGCTCTCCGAAACAACCCAAGATATGTTAACCTTTGAAATAAAATCACTTATTGAATTAAGATATAGTTGTCAATTTGGTCACACAAAATGCAATTAAAGCTCAGAAAAGAAGAAACTACAACCATACACAACAAAACTTTGAAATTCAGGAAATGATACTGAAATGACGAGCTTTGATATCTCATGCCTCAGTTAACATACAAATATTAAGAGTAACCTGATTGATTTTTTTTTACAATGGAGAGTGGTACAGTGTTTATTAAATACCTTTTTTTGCATCTTGATACTACTAAATCCACCAACACAGTTTTTAAAATTACAATTCTGCAGGAAGTTCAAAGTGGTTTTCCCAGTTGCTCACATTTTCATTCAGTCTATTTCTCTCTAAAACATCTGGGTGTTTGTTTTTTAAAGCCCATTCGCCCCACTGGTGCAATATATTGTTTTTAAAAATAAATATTTTCAAAAACGAAGCCTAAGAAATGGAGTGTAAAAGAGTGGGGGTGGTGAAAGGAGAGAAGGCAAAGACGGGCCCAGCGGGGAAAGGCTGGTTACTGGGTATTCTCCTTCTGAGAGCATGCTTTATTGGCACAGGCATCTGAGGTAACGAGTCATACAAACACGACCTTATAACGAGAATGATCATGAGCAATGAGTGTAAGGCATAAATATCTGTAAGATGGAAATAATTTGGCACTGATCACCAAGCAGCACCAGATGCTTCGGGACCTCATAAAGGAAAGGTAAGAGGTCCACGAAATAGAGATCATTGTCACCCTTTGGGGTGGGGGGCAGGAGGGAGAAACCAAGGAGTAACTACCGTTGGGCAGTTCAAAGCCTGAACAGTACAGAGCACAAGAAAGCCAGCAAGTGACTAGGGGAAGGCACACACCCTGGCGAGTCCGAAGAAGGGTGTGCAGTGTGCAAATACTGAACGGGTCTATGAAATGGTGTGGGTAAGAGATGTGGGTGTGGGTAAGGGGCAACGCAGGAGGCTCACGGTCCCCTCCCTGCCGCAGAGCAACAGAGGGTAAAAGAAGGGGGAGGGTGAAAAGCAAGAATGACTCATTACCAAAAGGAAGTGCTCAAGCCATAGGGAGGCATGCCACAGGGGATTTCAGGGCGAGGATTGTGAGGAGCTAGGTGCTCAGGGTGATGGGGGCAAAAATCAACGTCTTGTAGTTCCTGCTGCTAGTCTTTAAGATGGGGGTGTGGGGGGTTCGTGGCAGCCGACTGCCAAGGCCTGGGAAGCGGCGCGGCGCGTGCGCAGTGGCGTTCGGCGGGACCCGCTGAGGCAAAGCGGAGCCGCAGTGACAGAAGCAAGCGGAGCGGCCGCCAGGAAGGACTCACCGAGGCGCAGGGGCTGGAGGTAGTGCTGGGGGTAGGTGACCGCTGGACCGTGACCAAAGCCATCTAGGCGCTGCTGGGTTGTTCCGGGCAGGGCATTCTTGTCCTGAGTGTGGGGGGCGGGAGGGTGACGGAGCCGGGATGGGGAAAGGGGTGCGGGGTGGGGATGAAGGGAACGGGGAGGAGGAGGAGGCCGCAGGAACGGCCGCAGATTCCGCACCCACCACCAGACTCTCGCCGACTGACGCGCCGAACGGGCGGCGGGCGGGCGGTTCGGCAGCTGCGGGGCACAATGAGCGCTCCCAGTGCGCAGGCGCCACCTGTCAGCTACCGCCTCTCCCCTCGGCGCGCGCCGCCGCCTGGTCGTAACCCTTGAGTTGCCGGAAGCCGGCCAAGTGTGTGGGCTTCGGGCCGCCGCACCCTCCTGGGTTGCCTCCTTCGCACTGGAATTGCGTGGTTTGCCAGCGCTGGGTGCTGTGGAGTGGGGTAGAGGAAGGGGCCGGGGGGAGCCAGCCGGGTGAGGGGTCTCAGCCGGGTGAGGGGGCCGCTGGAGTCTTCACTCCTGAGAGACAACCATTTTATGAGGTGGGGCGGCGCACAGCTTAACCAACCTTAGAAAAAAGCATCTGAGATGAAAATCCTGAAGCAAACACGTTTTCTAGTGGGAAAGGGCTCCGCAGAGTTTCAGACCCTCTCACTGGGCGCAGACAGGACTGAGCTAGACCCGTTTACCCCCTTCGGTCCGGTTCTCGGGGGCTTTTTCTCAACTTTCCCACCCTTCCGTCCATGTTTTATGATGAGACTTCTGGAAAGAAAACCATTTTCCTTTTGATACCCTGGAAAGGTTTGTGGTACCCTCCTGCTTCCTCTATTGGCTATCTAAAGACTTATTCATTATTCCTGAGGAGAAGAGAAGCTGAGCGCGCCTGGGAGTCCGTGGAAGCCTGGCTCGATGAGTTGTGAGGGTCCAGCCTGCTATTGACCTCTCACTTGCCTCCTGCTGTAAAGACATTCTCTTAATTAAACAGGATTTGCTCGTTAAGCTTTCTTCTCTTTCGTCTCTAAATGTCATTATTTCATAGACCCGTGTAAAAGTGAAGATTAAAAGATATTTTAAGGGAATGATTTTCTCAGAGGTAAACTCTTTGCAGAACATAAGCAAAAAATGTAATGGAAAATCAAGATTAAAAAGGAAAAAAAATCGCACAATGCAAATATCACTGATTATTTACACAAAGAAAGAGCGTTGACAAGGCTATTTCTCAGTTTGAGTGGATGAGCTGGTAAATACCACCGTATATATCAAAGCTGTAGAAAACACACACACTCGGGAGTTTGCAGTTATTAAAACCCACCCCCTCCTGTTTGTCACTCAAACACTCTTGGATCTCATTGCTCCTTTTAAACTGACAGGGCTGTCATGAGCTCTTTCTGGCTGCTGTACGGTTAAATGCCACAAGAGTTCTCTGTGCTGAGCCTTTGTTCTCTCCCTGGGGCCCTGTGGTTGAAATAATTAGCAGGGAGGTTCCATCAAGAATCAGACACTGAGGGTCCCTGTACTATACAGTCCTATATAGAGTGTAGTGCGGAGAAGCCAGCTGGTAGGCTTTTGCCCCCTGGTGGTGATCAGGAGTGACTGTGAGGCAAAATTAAACAAAGATGTATGGTTCACAGATTAAACAATCTGACTGTGTTTTTCCCAGAGCTCCGTAGTAAACAGGAAAAGAGAAGGCAAGGTTCAGAAGTAAGAACTTTGAACCAATGCATGGGAGACCAAACAGGAAACTAGATACACAGCCAAGAAATACACATAGCTAGAAGCTGAATGAACTCAAATAAATGAAATATATGTGCTTTATGAACCAAAGTATCATTCTAGAAAAAGTAATACTCAAATCTGTAGGTCTTAGTACTTGTATGTTGATTCTCTGACTCAGGGACGGCAACAACGATGATCTACTTTTTCATGGTAACATACTCTTAAGAAATTATCTTGGAAAATGTAGGACTTGAGTCCATTAACCTTGCAGTGAGAAAGAGCACTACCATTGGAATCAGAAGACCTGGTTTCTAGTTCCAGCTCTAAAACCTTATGCAAATTGCTTGAACTTTTTGAGCGTTAATTCCTTTATCTCTACAATGGAACCCTAACTGATAGGATTCTTGAGATAATGTATGGTAAAGTGCAGCATAAACTGTAAAGCCCTCTATGTAATTAAGATAACTTTTTTTTTTTTTTTTTTGAGACAGAGTCTCCCTTTGCTGCCCAGGCTGGAGTACAGTGGTGCAATCTCGGCTCACTGCAACCACCACCTCCTGGGTTCAAGAAATTCTGCTGCTTCAGCCTCCCGAGTAGCTGGGATTACAGGGGCCCGCCGCCACACCGGACTAGTTTTTGTATTGGCCAGGCTGGTCTCGAACACCTGTCCTTAAGTGATCTGCCCACCTCAGCCTCCCAAAGTGTTAGGATTACAGGCATGAGCCACTGCGCCCGGCCTTTTTTTTTTTTTTTTTTGACGTGGAGTTTCACTCTTGTTGCCCAGACTGGAGTGCAATGGCACAATCTCAGCTCACTGCAACCTCCGCCTCCCTGGTTTAAGCTGTTCTCCTGTCTCAGCCTCCTGAATAGCTGGGATTATAAGCATGCACCACCACGCCTGGCTAATTTTATGACTTTTTGGTAGAGACAGGGGTTTCACCATGTTGGTCAGGCTGGTCTTGAACTTCTGACCTCAGATGATCCACCTGCCTTGGCCTCCCAAAATGCTGGGATTACAGGCGTGAGCCCCTGCGCCCGATCATCATTCTTTTTCTTAATAGTAGAAGTAGAGTAGTGGTCAAGACATGTTTCATCTGTAGGTAAGTGTGGAACATTTTTGTTCCACATATCTAAGGTGATAAAATCCTGATCAAGAATTATGAGACACCAAAATTCACATTGTTTGTATCAGGAAGTTCATTTATTAATAATTTTCAGGGGAAATATTTCTTCCTGGTATATACCTTTTAAAGAAACTAAGATTTGGAAATTATTGGTGCATGTTCATTAATTTATTTACTAATAATTGAGAAAATATTTTTTGAATGTGTATCGTATACTAGACACTGCTTTAAGAACAAGAAATGTTTATCTACCTCTTAGGGGCTCAAAGCCAATTAGTAGGGGAAAACACATCAACAAATAATTAGAGCGTAGTTTAGTGGTACCATGGCTTCTGTCACCTCTGCTAGGCACGAAAGGAGGTATGTAGAAATATAGGAGAAGTCTATATACATACAAAGTTCTATAGAAACAAAGCAGAGAAGGTCTGGGCAAATGTGGCCTTTATGATATTGGCTTTCAGGCTTTGTCTGCAGATCCCAGTACAGTCACTTTGTGAACAGAGTTGGACCACAGTAAGCATTTGATGAATCTAGGCTCTGTGCCCCATTTATACCTAATTTTCCTAGGCTCCACCCTGGTTCCTGCTAGGTCTTCTGGTGAACTGAGAGAGGAGGTATCTTCTAATAGAGTGAAGATCCTAGGATCCTCTTACTATTCTGGTTGAATTTGAGGAGAGAGAGGTCAAGAGCAGGATTCCCAAAAGAGGGAGCCAAAGATACAAAAGTCCTCCTAGTTCTATTTATAGCACTTTCACTCTTCCCACCTATGATGCTGGAGGCCTGGTTGTACCACTGGAGTCCATTTAACCCTTAACTTGTATCAATACTTCTTCCGGGGTGAAATTATAGGGGAGCTTGAAATCTCTGAGGTTAGCTGCTTCTTAAGCTTTGAGAACCTGATGAAAACTATTGACCTTCTCTCCAGAAAGATGTACTTGCGTATTTCTCATACCTACTAAAACCTATCAAGGAACCCAGGTGAAGAATCCTGATCTAAATGTTAAAGGGGTGGTTCTTTACCTTTTTTTTTCCACATCATGACATCCATAGAAATAATATTTGTACGGCACACTGGGATACATTAAAGGGGATTTGGAGGCAACTAATTACATGGGACTTGGTGAAAAAAAATGGTTTTCTTTATATTACTTACTTTTAATGAGAAAATAAACATATTAAGGATGACACTAAATACTGAATTTGTATACGTTTCCAAATAAAGTTATCTAAAAATTTAATGAAAAACCTGACTTTGCTTCTCTAAACATAACTTTTTTTATACAGGATTTTATTATTGAAATGACTGCATGCAGTTCTTGAATGAGACAGTTTAACAGTGATCTCTTCAAATTCTTGGTGGTCATTATTGATGAGAACTTAGTTCATACAAGTAGGTGATAAAAAAAAAAAAACTATTTTTTGTTGTTTTTTTTTTGAGATGGAGTCTTACTGTGTCGCCCAGGCTGCAGGCTGGAGTGCAGTGGTGCAATCTCCACTCACTGCAAGCTCCGCCTCCCGGGTTCATACCATTCTCCTGCCTCAGCCTCCCGAGTAGCTGGGACTACAGGCGCCTGCCACCATGCCCGGCTAATTTTTTGTATTTTTAGTAGAGACAGGGTTTCACCATGTTAGCCAGGATGGTCTCAATCTCCTGACCTCGTGATCTGCCTGCCTCGGCCTCCCAAAGTGCTGGGATTACAGGCGTGAGCCATGGCGCCCGGCCAAAAAAAACTTTTAAACAATTTTCACAACAATTCAAAATTTACAAGTATAAATTATAATTGATAATATAGCCACATTATCATAGGGTATTTCCTCATTACATTTGCCAATGGGAATTTCCCCATCTACCCAAACACTTTTCATGTCAAGCATCTATTGCAAAAATATTGATAACAGTCTAATTTGCAGAGTATGATTGTGTTATTAGAGCAATAATTCTGCATCTAACTCGAACATAACTAAAAGGGCACATCAGATATAAACAAAAGGAAGAATTCGATATATATAAAAAGAGAGATTGTGAGCTGAGTTCATCAGGAGTACCTAGCAGGCCTCCCTGTCTTTCCTGGCCTTATCTGAGGCTGTAAGTCCTGCTCTTTTGGTACCTGGAACATCCTCCAAAGCTCAGTGTTTATGATAGGCAGCAATGTGTACTACAATTGTCTTGTGAAAGTGATGACCTGGTGGTGGAATACTCCTTGGCTTTGCTTGGCAAGAACTTCATTGTGCTGTCCACCAGCAGGACCATGGGCATACTAGGGTGGGTATTCACAACCTGATTTTGGGGGGCTGCTGAGAATCTCTAGATCACACTGCTTCTTGCCGGGAGTGAATTACCTAGATGTATCAACCACTCCAGTTCTTTTAAGTAACTCCTCAGGCTGAATAGATCCCTATCTTGCAATATGTCTGAAACTCATTCATTGCATACCAAATGAAGTGTTTCACTTGAAAGATTATGGCTTATATAGCTAAGCTTAAGAGAGAGCAAAAAAAAAAAAAAAAAAAAAGAGAGAGAGACAAGAAATCATGGTCCTATCCTTGATAATCCAATCCCTTATATTTGAAACAACTCAGGCATAATTATAAGTATAAATTAATATAGCACAGATATATAAGAGCTGAGAGCAACTGCAGTATTATTGAGTCATGTGTTGCCTTCACTTGGTTGCATTTTTTCTTAAGTTTTATAAAAACTGTAACTTTTACTAACTTCATTTAACTGTGTCCTAACAGGAGATAGAAACCACACCAGCTTGGGTGGGGTGCAGTGCCTCATGCCTGTAATTCCAGCACTTTGGGAGGCTGAGGCAGGAGGATTGCATAAGAATAGGAATTTGAGAGCAGCCTGGGCAACATAGTGAGACCTTATCTCTCCAAAAAATACCAAAATTAGCCGGCTGTGGTGGTACACACCTGCAGTCCTAGCTACTTAGGGGTCTGAGGTGGGAGGATTGCTTGACCCCAGGGTATTGAGGTTGCAGTGAGCTATGATTATGCCATTATACTCTAGCCTGCGTGACAGAGCAAGACCTTGTCTCAAAAAAAAAAAAAAAAAAAACAGAAACTCTACCAGTTATTTGCCAAGAAATTTTAACAATGAATTAATTACTAGATATAAAGTTATTAAGTAGATAACTTTTTTAGAGAAATGTAAGGTATCACAGAGGTGAGTAATACCTCCCACCTTAAGGGCTAGAAAACAAAAAACAAAGAATCAAAGGGAAAAATTTAGAAATTTAGAGGATAGGCCCCACAGAGCTAAAACTAAGGTCTCTGAGGAGAAAGTGCTGCTCAGCTGGTGTTAGTGCCTCTGAGCTTAGAGGAGGGGCTTCATGGCACCCAGGGTTCTGGGACACAGACTTCTGAAGCCAGAGCACTGGCTGGCTGGTGGTGGTGCCTTAGAGTAATGAAAATTATAGAACTATAGAAAAACTACTACACACTGGATTCAGCTGTTGCTTCAAAAAGGAAATGCTACTACCAGAATGAAGAAGCATTACTAGGTGAAGTACACAGGAACCAAAAGAGCACAAGAAGCAGTCAGCGGATAGACAAGAAGGAGCAAGTCTCTTGTCTTTCCTTCGGGTGTGGGATGTCCCTCTGGTGCCCCCAGTTAACATAGTATAACAAAGCCAGCTGGGGAGGCAAAGAAATGTGATTTTCAGGGTCTCAGCTTTAGCAACAAAGAAGAGTAAAAATGGGTGAATTTGGAGATGAGACAATAATTTAATAACTGGCACTTGATTGATGTGGAAATTGATGCCAGAATGGAATTTATCTCCCATCCTCTGGTTTGCATATATCTCTTAAAGACAGTTAAAGACCTTGCTACTTCCTGCTCCTCAGATACACTCAGCATACTTTCATCAATGTGATGCAGACTGGGAAGTCAAGATGCTCAATATCTCTGTGGACTATATTATGGCAGGGAGCTAGAGAAATGATGTAGCCCTGAGGCAAGACTGTGAAGGGATATTGTTGGCCCTGCCAAGTAAAACCAAACTGCTTCAGGTGTTTCTTGCCAATTTATATGGAGAAATAAGCCTTTTCTAGGACAATAGCTACATACCAGGTGCCAAGGGCTGTGTTGATTTGCTTCAATAAAGATATTACATATGGAAGAGGAGGTGCAAGTGGAGGCATAATCTGATAAAATTTACAGTAATCCACAGTCATTCTCCAAGATCCATCCACCTTCTTCTTCGCAGGCCAAACAGACAAGTTAAATTGTTGTGAGGTAGCTTTCATCACTCCTGCTTCTTTTTTTTTTTTTTTTTTTTTTTTTTGAGACGGAGTTTCCATTGCCTAGGCTGGAGTGCAGTGGCATGATCTCGGCTCACTGCAACCTCAGCCTCCCAGGTTCAAGTGATTCTCCCACCTCAGCCTCCCGAGTAGCTGGGATTTCAGGCATGTGCCACCACGCCCGGCTAATTTTCATATTTTTAGTAGAGATGAGGTTTCACCATGTTGACCAGGCTGGTATCAAACTCCTGACCTCAGGATATCCACCCGCCTTGGCCTGCCAAAGTGCTAGGATTACAGGCATGAGACACTGTGCCCAGCCTCTCTCCTGCTTCTTTCAGATCTTTATTGGTGTCATTAATCTGTGTAATCTCCCATCCCCGCAACCCCAAGGAAGCAATATTTTTGTTTACTGTCCTGGTGTGTTTGGAGGGGGTTTGAGAGGAGGTTTTCAAAGGCTTCAACTTGGCCCTTCCTACTATAATAGTCCTTATTCCAGAGTCAGAGAACTGATATAGAGATCCTGCCAGTTACCAGTATCTCTGTTCTAATTATATATTCAGGGACTGATGAAATCACCACAGGGTGGTTCTATGGCCCTGCTAAACCACTGTGATTCAAACTTGAGTTAAGACTGCATCTGACCACCACAAACCCCCACTTAACCTTATGGACTGAAGTGGTATTTTGGATCCCCAGGATTAACATCAGTTTAGAATTAGTGTTTAGATATCTCTGAAAAACCTGGATATTCCTTTTCCCTAGCACAAAGTCATTTTAGGAAATGGCCACCAATCTCTGTGGAAAAGACTTAGAGGAAGATTTTTCAGTATATTCTAGTGGCAATGCTACAGAGCTCTTTCTCAAAGGGACCCACCTTTCAATTAAGGAACTGGGTGGGAGGTTGGAATTCTCCATTGTGGTGACTAAAATTATATTTTTGGCCCTTATACACGCAGACCTTGGAGATATTTTGGGTTTGGTTCCAGACCACTACAATAAAGAGAACATCACAATAAAGTGGTCACATGAAGTTTTGGTTTCCCAACGCATATATAAAAGTTGTATTTATCCTATAGTCTATTAAGTGTGCAGTAGCATTCTGTCTAAAAAATGTGCATACCTTAATTTAAAAATACTTTTCTTGCTAAAAAATGCCAACAATCATATGAGCCTTTACCCACTCAAAATCTTTTTGAGGATGGAGGATCTTGCTTCGATGTTGATAGCTGATGACTGATCAGAGTAGTGGTTGCTGAAGGCTGGCGTGGCTGTGCGAATATCTTAAATTAAGACAATTGAGTTTGCTACATTGATTGACTCTTCCTGTCATGAATAATTTCTCTGTAACATTCGATGCTGTTTGATAACTTTTTACCCACAGTGGAACTTCTTTCAAAATTAGAGTCAGTCCTGTCAAATCCTACCACTGCTTCATCAACTAAGTTTATGTAGTATTCTAAATCCTTTGTTGTCATTTCAATGATGTTCACAGTGTCTTCACCAGGAGTGATTCCATCTCAAGAAACTGCTTTCTTTTCCCATCTGTAAGAAGACACTCCTCATTCATTCAAGTTTTATCATGAGATTGCAGCAATTCAGTCACATCTTCAGGCCTCATGTCTAATTCTAGTTCTCTTACTATTTCCATTACATCTGCAGTTACTTCCTCCACTGAAGTCCTGGGGCCCTCAAAATCATCCATGAGGATTGGAATCAACTTCTTCCAAACTCTGTTAATGCTGATCAATTTTGACTTCCTTCCATGAATCACAGATGTTCTTAATGACATCTAGAATGGTGAATCCTTTCAAGAAAGTTTTCAATTTACTTTGCCCAAATCCATCAGAATAATCACAATCTATGGAAGCTATAGCCTTATGAAATGTAGTTCTTAAATAAGACTTGAAAGTTGAAATTGGTCTTTGATCCATGGGCTGCAGAATGGATTCTATGTTGGCAGGCATGGGAACATTAATTACCTTGTACATTTCCATCAGAGCTCTTAGATGACCAAGTGTATTGTCAGTGAACAGTAATATTTTGAAAGGAATCAATTTTCCTGAGCAGTAGATCTCAAAGGTGTATTTAAAATATTCCATAAACCATACTGTAAACAGATGTGCTGTCATCCAGACTTTGTTGTTCCATTTACAGAGTACAGGCAGAATAGATTCAGCATAATTCTTAAGGGTTAGGATTTTTGAAATGATAAATGAGAATTCTTTTCACTTTAAAGTCACCAACTGCATTAGCCCCAAACAAGAGAGTCAGACTGTCCTTTGAAGCTTTGAAGCCAGACGTTGACTTCTCTCCAGCTATGAAATCCTAGATAGCATCTTCTTCCAACAGAAAGCTGTTTTGTCTGCATGGAAAATCCATTGTTTAGTGTAGCCACCTTCATTGATGATCTTAGTTAAATCTTTTGAGTAACTTGCTGCAACTTCTACATCAGCATGTGCAGCTTCACCTTGCACTTTTAAGTTATGGAGATGTCTTCTTTCCTTAAACCCCATGAATCAACTTCTGCTAGTTTTCAGCTTTTCCTCTGCAGCTTTCTCACCTCTCTTAGCCTTCACAGAATTGAAGAGAAGTTAGGGCCTTGCTCTGGATTGGGCTTTGGCTTAAGGGAATGTTGTAGCTGATTTGATCTTCTATCCAGACCACTAACAGTTTCTCCATATCAGCATATCTGCTATATGAATTCTTCAAACACTTTTTGAACCTGGAGTGTTTGTTCCTTCTGCTTCAAATATCCTTGTTCCTTTGTTCCTTCTGCCTCAAATATCCTTTCCCCCTCCTTTACACAAAACTTTCTTACTAGTCTTTTACTATCCAGCTTCCTTTGTGAGAACATCCATAACTACCCTGGGAAAATTAATTGCTTATTTCTTTGTTCCTTAACATTTTGTGTGTACCTCTACTCTTTTACTTTGCAGATTGAATTGCATCTGTTTCCCTCACTGAACTGGGAACTCTTTTTTTTTTTTGAGATAGAGTTTCGCTCTTGTTACCCAGGCTGGAGTACAAATGGCATGATCTCAGCTCACTGCAACCTCCGCCTCCCAGGTTCAAGAGATTCTCCTGCCTCAGCCTCCTGAGTAGCTGGGATCACAGGCACCTGCCAACACACCCAGCTACTTTTTTGTATTTTTAGTAGAGACAGGGTTTCACTATGTTGGCCAGGCTGGTCTTGAACTCCTGACCTCAGGTGATCCACCCGCCTTGGCCTCCTAAAGTGCAGGGATTACAGGCGTGAACCACTGCGCCCGGCCTAAACTGGAAACTCTTTAAGGCAGGTCATATTAATCCTTTTAAGCCCCAACATTTGCCTGCATATAGAAAGCACCCAATAAAGGCTTATTGAGTTGAATGTATCGGAATGCATACAAACCAAATAGATTTTAAAAGAAACGGAAGGAAGCTTCTCAGCAATTTCAGGAGATGGACACCATAAGCAAAGAAATGAGGCTGTTGGGAATATACAGTTGGGAGCTATCACATACATTTATTTTCTATTATTTATTAAGTGCTTCAAAAAGGCTTTGAGGCAGCTATTTTTAAATGTTGGAAATTCGTCTCTCCAAAGGCAGTACTTTTGGTTTATTTAGCTAGAACATGTGTTATGTTGATAAAAAGAAAAGGAAATGGCCAGGTGTGGTGCCTCACACCTGTAATCCCAGCACTTTGGGAGGCCAAGGAGGGTGGGTCACTTGAGGTCAGGAGTTCAAGACCAGCCTGGCCAACATGGTGAAAACCCATGTCTACTAAAGGTACAAAAATTAACCAGGCGTGGTGGTGAGCACCTGTAGTCCCAGCTACTTGGCAGGCTGAGGAAGCAGAATCACTTGAACCCAGGAGGCGGAGGTTGCAGTGAGCCGAGATTGTGCCACTGCACTCCAGTGTGGGCAACAAAGTGAGACTCTGTAAAAAAACAAAAAGAAGAAGAAAAGAAAAAAAAAAAAAGAAAGGAAAAGAAAAGGGAATACGTTAGAGCATTAGATACATACTATTTCGAAGTAGAGTATCTAGACTGTAACTGTCCTGGAGGCAGAGACTGTGTGAATATAATTTACTCTTTACACAACACCTAGCTCATATATACATAAACTCTTAAATGATTTTTGGCATGGCAGTGATTTAATAATCTGTGAATCTACAGTCATTTGCAGTAAAGTGGGGATCTGGTAATTATTTAATACCTCAATATGAATAAATAAACCAGATAAGTCACATTCTTCTGGAATTCTCCCTTGCCAAAAAAAAATGCTTTTTGAGATATTACTATTCTGTTCTCTATCTACCTTTCTTGCATGAATTAGGTAGCCATAAAAGTTTTGCTTTACCTCACCTTGTTATCTCAGAAATTAATGAGGATGACAATCATGTTAAAAAATGCAATTGCATTTCTGTTTTTTTGTTTGTTTGTTTGTTTGTTTTGTTTTAATGATAGTAGCAATGATTACTATGGTGAGTTTTCTTGTCTCCCTGAGCAATGATCTAGCTTTGGTCAGTAGCAACAGCCATAACAGTAATACAGTTGGAAAAGTTCAGCAGTTGAGAATTTATCACTCAATAGAATTGTGGAGTGAGGTGAGGGCAGGAGCGAGGGAGATTTTTTAACTTACAGAGTACTTTGTGATGTTTATTAATATTTCTTTCTTTTTGTTATTAATACTGGTCTAGTAATATTCTTCTGTACCATTTGGTGATACCTTTTGGAGTCCAGATGAATGAGTCAACATCTCAAGAGGAAGTCAGACCTGATCAGGTTCTTGTCCTACATAGGTTTATTACATTTATGAGAAGATTTGAGATTCACATTCTTGGGAAAATTGAGATGCAATATCATAGTCTATCATGTAATTATTTCTCTTTTTGGTTGAAGTATTCTGCATCAAGTTTTGACAGAAATGCTGAAAAGGGGGTCAAAATAACAGTTGAGTCATGGCGACCTGCTTCTAGTTGGTTGGCATTCCTTGATTATATATAAAAGTCTGTTATTGTTTGAATTTTTTTGATACAACTACTTTGTGTAATGTTATTTGGCATGATATTTACTCATTATGTGAAATTTTTAAAAGTTAAAAGCTTACTGTATTAAAGTATAAGACAGTAGTTTAAGCCACAGCTCTTTTTGGATGCCATTTACTAACACTGTTTCCATTTCAGGAAAATGGAAAAGACAAAAAGAGGAAATGGAACTCAACTGAAGTGAAAGAGCTTCATGAGGTAGAGTTGGCATGAATAAATCAGATATTAATGCTGGAGAATCAACTAGATAAATCAATTTTCTTATGGTAAAAGAAAAGATGTGGGTGTTCAAAAAGATAAGTAAAATTGCAAAAGGAAAAGGACAAACTCATGTTGATTATTAAGCTGATACATTTGAGTAAGTTGTGGGAAACTTCCATAGACAGGTAAATTATTTGTGAAGAGCTGTTATAAATTACAGATAAATAAAGAATGCTTTCTAAAGTTACCCTAAAAACTGTAACCACCAGCTTTTAGGATCACTTTACTATCATGCTGAAAATGTAATTTCCAGGTTAATCATTTAAGTAACTTTGTGTTTAAATAAATACAAGGCTACAATAAAGAAAAACATTTCATAGAAAAGGGGAGGCAATTGAAAATAGTCCTATAGATTCACAAGTGAGTTGACTAATGTGGGTTTTTAAAATATCCTACTGATTGTCGATGGCTGACTCCTGTAATCCCAGCACTTTGGGAGACCGAGGCGGATCACTTGAGGTCAGGAGTTTGAGACCAGACTGGCCAACATGGCAAAACTCCATCTCTACTAATAATACAAAAATTATCCGGGCATGGTGGTGCATGCCTGTAATCCTAGCTACTTGGAAGGCCAAGGCACGAGCATCACTTTGACCCAGGAGGTGGAGGTTGCAGTGAGCTGAGATTGTGCCGCTGCACTCCAGCCTAGGCAAGGGTGAAACTGTGTCTCCAAAAAAAAAAAAAAAAAATCCTGTTGTCAGATTTTTAAAGTACATTAGCATGTATACAAAAACTATTTTGTTAGGCCGGGCGCGGTGGCTCAAGCCTGTAATCCCAGCACTTTGGGAGGCCGAGACGGGCGGATCACGAGGTCAGGAGATCGAGACCATCCTGGCTAATACGGTGAAACCCCGTCTCTACTACAAAATACAAAAAACTAGCCGGGCGACGAGGCGGGCGCCTGTAGTCCCAGCTACTCGGGAGGCTGAGACAGGAGAATGGCGTGAACCCGGGAGGCGGAGCTTGCAGTGAGCTGAGATCCGGCCACTGCACTCCAGTCTGGGCGGCAGAGCAAGACTCCGTCTCAAAAAAAAAAAAAAAAAAAAAAAAAAAACTATTTTGTTGCTATTCATAAAATTAATCCTTTATTTCCTCAATTAAGATGAAATGCTCTTTCTTTTTGCCACAAATACAGAAAGTGATTCTAGTAGTAAAACAGTAGCATTTCCAAAGGTCTGATTTCCCTATGCTATGGTTTCAAATTATGTTTCTATAAAGTGTTGTATAATTCAAGAATTAATGTCATCTAAAATGATTCCTAGCATATTACTTTGTTAGTAATAGGAAGATGTGAGGACATTTTGAACCAACACATTTTATCTTGTAAATGCAGAAAATACACTGTGATTACCTCTTTGCTTGTAATATACAACATTATATCCCAGAAAAATTAACTAGGGATGTTTGGTTAACTCTTACAAAGCAATTAACTTTCCTTTACTTGGAATAATTTATACAACTTTGTGGAAAATCAAGTCACATTGAAATTGGTGATTTTTTTTCTCTTTTCAAAGACTTTACAGTGTGTGCCAGACGTTCCTGTAAAAGAGGCCACTAACAATGTGGTGGAGAAAGCAACGGATGAAATCAAATCCCAAGGTAGAGAACTAGCTTTTCTCTTATACAATAGAATCTAAAACTGGCCAGGCGTGGTGGTTCACGCCTGTAATCCCAGCACTTTGTGAGGCCAAGGCAGGTGGATCACCTGAGGTCAGGAGTTCAAGACCAACCTGGCCAACATGGTAAAACCCCTTCTCTTCTAAAAATACAAAAAATTAGCAGGGTGTGGTGGCGGGCACCTGTAATCCCAGCTACTCTGGAGGCTGAGGCAGGAGAATCAAGTGAACCTGGGAGGCAGGGGTTGCAGTGAGCTGCGATTGTGGATTGCATTCCAGCCTGGGTGACAGAGCGAAACTCCATCTCAAAAAAACAAAAATCTAAAACTATCTTTAAAATTTTACTGGGGATGCATTATTCAAGATTTTGCATTTTAAAGACATAATTTCAGGGGATATTTTATTTTATTTTTATTTTTTAGAGATGAGTCTTGCCCTGTCACCCAGACTGAAGTTCAGTGACATGATCATACTTCACTGCAGACTCAAAGTCCTGGGTTCAAGTGATCCTCCCACCTCAGCCTCCAGAGTTGCTGGGACTGTGGGTGCACACTACTTCACCCAGCTAGTTTTTTAATTTTTGTTTTTGTAGAGACAAGGTCTTGCTATGTTGCCTAGGCTGGTCTCAATCTCCTGAACTCAGGCGATCCTCCTGTCTCAGCCTCCAGAGTCAGTGAGATTGTAGGCCAGAAGGTATTTTAAATGCAGTTTGGGAAATAATTTAAAATGTATTTCATTCACCTTCTGTTAATGCTTTTGCGGCAATTTATGATTATTCATCTTGTACTTAAAGAGAAAATTTATCTAAGAAAACTGACTGACATCTAGCAGGCAACCCACTAATACAATAATAAAATGAATAACTCCAGTGATTTCAGATGCTTATTGTCCTTGGCCCTGTTTATTGTTTTTGTTTTTGGTTTCTTTTGGTGTTTTTTTTTTTTTTTTTTTCCCCCCGAGACGGAGTGTTGCTCTTGTTGCCCAGGGTGGAGTGCAATGGCGCGATCTCGCTTCACCACAACCTCTGCCTCCTGGGTTTAAGCAATTCTCCTGCCTCAGCCTCCCGAGTAGCTGGGATTACAGGCATGTGCCACCACACCTGGCTAAGTTTGTATATTTAATAGAGATGGGGTTTCCCAATGTTGGCCAGGCTGGTCTCGAACTCCCAACCTCAGGTGATCCGCCCACCTTGGCCTCCCAAAGTGCTGGGATTACAAGCATGAGCCACTGTGCCTGGTCTACCCTGTTTATTGTTTTTACACTTGTACTTGACCACATATTTATTCTATTTGATCCAAAGCTTGACTACTAGCTCCATCCTTAACCCAAATTCCACATAATTATGCAGATTGAAAATTTATAGGACTAAAAAGGCTTTAAAAAAGTAGATAAGACACTCATCTCTTTCATACAGCTCTTTTAACTCCAAATACTTAGTGAAATCCCATACCACCAGAAATTCTTTACAGTATTTAAAATTTAACAATTTTACTGTAATTTTTCTTCAATTTACAAGAAAATATTTGCAAACTGTGTATCCAACAAATAACTGATATCCAGAATCTACAAGGAACTCAAACAAATCAGCAAGAAAAATAAAACAAAAATCGATTATCCCATAAAAAGTGGGCAAATGACATGAACGGACATTTCTCAAAAGAATATATACAAATGGCCAATGAACATGTGAAAAGGGGCTGAACATCACTAATCATCAGGGAAATGCAAATTAAAACCACCATGAAATACTACCTTACTCCTGCAAGAATGATCATTATTAAAATGTCAAAAAACAATAGATGTTAGCATGGATATGGTGAAAAGGAAATGCTTGTACACTGCTGGTGGGAATGTAAATTAGTATAACCTTTATGGAAAAGAGTATGGAAATTTCTTTTTTTTTTTTTTTTTTGAGACGGAATCTCGCTCTGTTGCCCAGGCTGGAGCGCAGTGACACGATCTTGGCTCACTGCAAGCTCCGCCTCCCAGGTTCACGCCATTCTCCTGCCTCAGCCTCCTGAGTAGCTGGGACTACAGGCACCCACCACCGCGCCTGGCTAATTTTTTCTATTTTTTAGTAGAGACGGGGTTTCACTGTGTTAGCCAGGATGGTCTCGATCTCCTGACCTCATGATCTGCCTGCCTTGGCCTCCCAACGTACTGGGATTACAGCCGTGAGCCACCGTGCCCAACTGAGTATGGAAATTTCTTAAAGAACTGAAAGTAGATCTACCATTCAATCCAGCAGCCCCACTACTGGGTATCTACCCCAAATAAAATAAGTCATTATATTAAAAAGACACTTGCATGTATATGTTTATTGCCGCACAATTCACAGTTGCAAAGATATGGAACCAACCTAAGTGCCCACCAACTAATGAGTTTGGATAAAGAGCACTTTGGGAGGTTGAGGCGAGCGGGTCACAAGGTCAAGAGATTGAGACCATCCTGGCCAACATGGGGAAACGCCGTCTCTACTAAAAATACAAAAATTAGCTAGGTGTGGTGGCAGGTGCCGGTAGTCTCAGCTACTTGGGAGGCTGAGGCAAGATAATTGTTTGAACTCAGGAGGCAGAGGTTGCAGTGAGCCAAGATCATGCCACTGCACTCCAGCCTGGCAACAGAGTGAGACTCCCTCTCAAAAAAAAAAAAAGAAAAAGAAAATGTGATATATATACACCATGGAATACTACTCAGCCATAAAAAGAATGAAATGATATCTTTTGCAGCAACTTGGATGGAGCTGAAGGCCATTATTCTAAGTGAAGTAACTCAAGAATGGAAAGCCAAATACCATATGTTTTCACTTAGAAGTGGTAGCTAAGCTATGAGTATGCAAAAGCATGCAGAATGATATAATTGGCTGTGGAGACTCAGAAGCGGGAGGGTAGAAGGAGGGGTAAGGGATTAAAAAAAACTACATATTGGGTACAATGTACACTACTCAGGTGACAGGTGCACTAAAATCTCAGACACCACCACTATACAAGTTATCCATGTAACCAAAAATCACTGTATCCCTGAAAATTAAAAAAAAAAAAATTTAAAGAACCAAACTTTCCAACACTTATTCTGTTTTTCTTATAAACTTAGTACTGTTTTCACAGCTTCACTAACTTCTAAAAATTTTCTTCCTGGCAAGTGTTTACTTGTCCTCTTCTACCTGTCCCCACCTCCTGTTTTTCTGATTTTACTTCCTTATACCAAACATCTACCACCAACACTGCATACATATACTTTGCCTTTACCTTAATCACTTGGACCAGGTTTATAAATTAACTCATTCATTTTATTTTATTTTATTTTTTGAGATGGAGTCTTGCTCTGTCATCCAGGCTGGAGTGCAGTGGCACAATCTCAACTCACTGCAACCTCCGCCTCCTGAGTTCAAACGATTCTCATGCCTCAGCCTCCCAAGTAGCTGAGATTGCAGCCGCCTGCCACTACACCCATCTAATTTTTGTATTTTCAGTAGAGACAGAGTTTCACCATGTTGGCCAGGCTGGTCTCGAACTCCTGACCTCAGCTGATCCACCCACCTTGACCTCCCAAAGTGCTGGGATTACAGGCTTGAGCCACCACGCCTGGCCTAAATTAACTCATTCATTTTAAAGATGCCAGACACAATTTTGATCTAGGTAATTTGTTATACATTTAATTAGGTGTTCACTTTAATTAGTTTGTGGCCACATTTGCACCTACAAAACTGTACATATGTGTTCCATTAGGTAATGTATCACCTCCCAGAAAACACATCAAGCAAGAGTTTGTGGTCTTTCCTCTTCTTGTACTTTCCATTTCTCTTATTGCTTTTCAATGTATGGTAGAGAGAAATGTGTTTTGTTTAAAACTATTTATCCCAGTATATGATATGTACTGAAAACATTGCAGTTGCTTATTCTGATATCATATGCAATGCAGTGTACTTATTTATTAAATGATCAGTCACTATTAAAACTTTTTATTCTAAATCCCTCGTTTGTGAATGTATGTGTATATGTGGGTATATACAAAGTAGGAAGAGGAACTGTTACTGCAATTTCAACAGGTCAAAGGAAGTGTCTTCATCCTTGTTACATACTTGTCAAAATTAAAGTCATATTACCTTGATAAGCAGCTCCCAACATGCACTCAAATACATATCGTTGCATAGAAAATACTGTGGTTAAATGTATCATGTCAGTTCCTCATTTCTTTACCCTTGTTTTTCTACTTTTCAGACTGAGCTTAACTTGCATTTTGAGAATTTTTTCAATTATCAGTTTGCTCAGTTCTATTCTTATTACACAACCCTAACATTAACAATGTTTTGTAGGAAACTGCCTTTTCCTTTACCTATTGAATTTTAATTCCGGTGGTGTTTAGTAGTACTTCTTTACCTCCTTCCTTTGCAGTAGTCATTCTACATCATGTGCCAATGTTAAGAAATCCTGATAATAAGGACAAAGCAACTGAGTTTCAAACAGGGCCTGTGTTTAAAGAAAACATCATACAGCTTAAGTAGCCCTGCTGGGTCAATTTTCACCAGTTTAATCAGCAGCCAGACCCACTAATGTTATATGCCTCCTTGTGAAGAAAGAGCCTGCTAAGGCTTATTACAATATGAATTATAATTCATTCCTATTTATATCCTTAAATAGGCTTTGTACTGAGGCTCTGCCCAGCAGTGGGCCATACACTGAGAGCAGAAAATAATAAAGGTCACTTATAAGGCTAGACTTTTCAAAATATGTATAAGGAATTCTTTTGTGTTCCTACTTATTTAGTTGAAAGCATTTATACCCATAGTGCCTGGATAGTTCTTTTTATATTAGAACTTCACCACTAGAGTGGTGAAGATGTACATATTGGGGGCAGAGCTTAAAAGGCTCTTGATTCTTGAAAAAGTTTAGGAAGATGATCCTGAAAAAGAATTCCAGTGCCTGGCACACAGTGAGAAATTAATAGTTATTTATTGAGTGAGTATATAAATGAATAAATCAATCAGTCTTAAAAGGTTTAGGATGTCCAACCAGAGACCTGTGAAAAAATCCAGTACCTCTCTGAAATTATTCAATTAAACCTCTGAATTCAATTGCCCTTGGGGCAGTGCTGTCATTTGTGATCCATGAATTCAGGGTTCACTCAGTCAAAAGACAGCTTCAGATAGGCTTGTTCAGAATCCTGATTTATTGACCCTGCTGTTGCTGTGCTGCTTTTTCTTGTTTTCATGGTTCTAAGAGAGAAGTGTTTAACTACAGTGGTAACCAAACACATGTCTACTTCCATTCTGTACATCAGTGGGGACAATGCAAGCACTAGGATTATTGCTTAGCAACCTATAATAGCCAAGTACACTAGAAGAGCACTACCAGGCTGCAATGAAGATGGAGAGTGCCCTAGTTCATGTGTGAGTTTACTAATGAGCCATGGCAGATAGGTAGATATTAAGTTGCCGTATATCCTTAATGCAGGAGGAGGAATTGTCTGCCTTGGGTTATGGAAGACAGGTTAAAAGGAAAGAGTACAGTTGACTCTTGGACAACACAGTTTGAATTGCATAGGTCCACTTATACACAGATTTTCTTCCACCTCTGCCACTCCGAAACAGCAAGATCAACCCTTCCTCTTCCTCCTCTCCTCAGTCTATTGAACATGAGGACAATGAGAATGAAAACATTCATGATGATCCACTTCCGCTTAATCAATAGTAAATATATTTTGTCTTCCTTATGATTTCCTTCCTTCATTTCTTCCTTCCTTTTCTCCCTTCCTTTCTCCTTCCTTCCTTCCTTCTTTCCTTCCTTCCTTTCTTCCTTCCTTCCTTCCTTCCTTCCTTCCTTCCTTCCTTCCCTCTCTCTCTCCCTCCTTCCTTCCTCCTCCCCCCAACCTCTCTCTTTCTTTCTTTTTTAAAAAATAGATACAGGGTCTCACTCTGTTGCCTAAGCTAGAATATAGTGATGCAATCATAGCTCACTGCAGTCTCTCCCTCCTGGGCTCAAATGATCCTCCTGCCTCAGCCTCCTGAGTAGCTGGGATTACAGGCGTGTACACCACACCCACCTAAGTTTTTAAATTTTTTTGCAGAGACTGGGTCTTGCTGTTTTGCCCAGAGTGATCTTGAGCTCCTGGCCTCAAGTGATCATCCTGCCTCAGCCTCCCAAAGTGCTGGGATTACAGATGTGAACCACTGCACCTAACCTCTTATGATTTTCTTCATAACATTTTCTTTTCTCTAGCTTACTTTATTGTAAGTATACAGTATATAATGCATATAACATACAAAATATGTGTTAATCAACTGTGCATGTTTTCAGTAAGGTTTCTGGTCAACAGTAGGCTACTACCAGTCAAATTTTGGGGGAGTTGAAAGTTGTACATGAGTCTTTGTGCAGATATCAGTTCCTCTAACCCCTACATTGTTCAAGGGTCAACTGTACATTACAACCTATAGACTTGAATGAATTCCTCCTTTTTATACTTACTTAAAAATAAAAATAGGCCAGGCTCAGTGGCTCAAGCCTGTAATCCTAGCACTTTGGGAGGCCGAGACGGGTGGATCACGAGGTCAGGAGATCGAGCCCATCCTGGCTAACACAGTGAAACCCCGTCTCTACTAAAAAATACAAAAAACTAGCCGGGCGAGGTGGCGGGCGCCTGTAGTCCCAGCTACTCGGGAGGCTGAGGCAGGAGAATGGCGTAAACCCGGGAGGCGGAGCTTGCAGTGAGCTGAGATCCGGCCACTGCACTCCAGCCTGGGCGACAGAGCGAAACTCCATCTCAAAATAAATAAATAGATAAATAAATAAATAAAATAAAAGCATTATATATTTATGAGCATTGTGACAAAACAGAAGGGAAATACACCTTTCCCTCTTCCCCCACCCAAAATAGTTAATATGTTTGCAAATCCAACTTAGAGGTGAGGGGAAGCATTATATTACCCTCTTTACTTTTCCCATATTGGAATAAGAGAAGAGGCCAAGGAAGTAATCAAAACTTGGGAGAGAGATTGATAAATACTATCCACTATTAGATTTAAGACATTCTGTAGATGAAATGTTGGCTTTTCCAGGATTTCTTCACAGACCAATTTTTCTCCTGGACAGAAAGATGGATACTATCTAAATAGGATTTAAAAGTATTCTTCAGGATATATATATATATTTTTGAGACAGATTCTCACTCTGTCTCCCAGGCTAGAGTGCAGTGGCGCGATCTTGGCTCACTGCAAGCTCCGCCTCCTGGGTTCACGCCATTCTCCTGCCTCAGCCTTCCGAGTAGCTGGGACCACAGATGCCCGCCGCCATGCCTGGCTAATTTTTTGTATTTTTTTTTTTTAGTAGAGGCGGGGTTTCACCATGTTAGCCAGGATGGTCTTAATCTCCTGACCTTGTGATCTGCCCGCCTTAGCCTGCCAAAGTGCTGGGATTACAAGCGTGAGCCACTGCACCCAGCCAGGATATTGGTTTTTAAACTTTTTTAAAGCAGAAAAACCTTTTTTCTCAAATGAAAATTTCCTATGCTTTACAGTTATGTAAAACAAATTGAAGCATAGCCGCTCCAGTTACAAATAGTACAAGGAGTTTAGAGTCCTATGGCCTTTGAAACTCCCTCTTGGGACCCTGAGAAGCATAGTTCAAAAACCACTGCTTCACAGTAGGAACTCTTATTCTTGCAGGTGGTGACATAAATTGGTACCAGTCACTCTGGGAAATAATTTAATAATATCTCCTTAAGATGAAATGCACTTACCTATGACCCTGTGTCAATCTGTTCCTGCTGCTATAGCAAAGTAGCATAGATTGGGTAATTTATGAACAGTGTAAATTTAGTGCTCACAGTTATGGAGGCTGGGAAGTCTAAGGTCAAGGCACCAGCAAGTTTGATGTCTGGTAAGGGCCTGGTCTCTGCTTCCTAGATGGTGCCTTGAACATTGTGTCCTCCAGAGGAGATGAACACTGTCCTCATATGGCAGAATAGATGGAAGGGCAAAAAAAAAGGGAGGTGATTAGCTAGTTCCTTCCAGCCCTTTTAGAAAGGTACTGTTAATCCATTATTGAAGGCAGAGCCCTCCTGACTTAATCACTCCCCCAAAGGTACCACCTCTTAATACTATCACATTGGGTCTTAGGTTCCAACATATGAGTTTTGGAGGAACACATACATTCAAACCATACCACTTACAATTGAAATCCTAGTAATATATACCAGAGAAACCCTCACATGTGGACACAAAGAGACATATGCAATCATTTTCATAATAGGATTGTCTTCATAGTAAAAAAAACAAAAACAACAACTGGGAATAACCCAGTCTATCTAAGAGAGAATGAATAAACACATTACAATACAGTTATATCATAAGATATTATGCAGCAGTGAAAATGAATGAACTAGACCTATACCTTTCAATATAGATGAATTTTCCAAATACTAAGTATAAAAAAGACTGTAGAATATATATAGAATGAAATATTTTTTATGAAATTAAAAAGCAAGAATAATATATTGCTTAGATATAATAAAAAATAATGCATGGAAATGATAAACATGAAATTCAGAATAGTCTATCTCTCAAAGTAGCAGTCTATGGGAGGCTTTAATATATAGGTATTTTTTTTCTTAAGCTAAGAGTAGATATATGCTACTTATTATATCATCATTATACTTGCAGGTCTTTAATATTTTATAATAAGTAAGGTTAAAAAACACTACTCTAGAGTTATAAAGATTCTGGTCTCTTGCTATTATCATATAATATTGTTTATTGAGAGTTATTAATGATTGGAGCACATCTTAATAACTGCTTTCCAGTTAGGGTTAAAAATAGTGAGTTTACCTGGCCATAGCAATCAGGCAAGAGAAATAAATAAGGGACATCCAAATAGGAAGAAAGGAAGTCAGACTATCCCTCTTTGCACACTACATGATCCTATATCTAGAAAATGCCATATTTAGCCCCAAAGCTCCTTAAGGTGATAAACAACCTCAGCAAAGTCTCAGGATACAAAATCAGTGTACAAAAATCACTAGCATTCCTATACACCAACAATGGTCAAACCAAGAACCAAATCAGGAACATAGTCCCATTCACAATTGCCACACACACAAAAATAATAATAAAATTCAGCTAACCAAGTGATATGGTTTGGCTTTGTCCCCACCCAAATATTGAATTGTAGCTCCCATAATTCCCATATGTCATGGGAGGGACCCAGTTGGAGGTAATTGAATTGTGGGGAGCAGGTCTTTCCCATGCTGTTCTCATGATAGTAAGTCTCACAAGATCTGATGGTCTTATAAAGGGGAGTTCCCCTGCACATGCTCTCTCTCTTATCTGCCAACATGTAAGACCTGATTTTGCTCCTCCTTTGCCTTCCACCATGATTGTGAAGCCTCTCCAGCCACCTGGAACTGTGAGTCCATTACACTTTTTTTCTTTATAAATTACCCAGTCTCAGGTGTGTCTTTATTAGTAGCATGAGAACCAATACAGTAAATTGGTACCAGAAGAGGGGTGCTACTGTAAATATGCCCAGAAATGTGGAAGTGACTTTGGAACTGGGTAACAAGAAGAGGTTGGAAGTTTGTAGAGCTCAGAAGAAGTCAGAAAGATGTGGGAAAATTGGAACTTTCTAGAGACTTGTTGAATGGCTTTGGCCAAAATGCTGATAGTGATATGGACGATAAAGTTCAGGCTGATGTGGTCTCAGATGGAGATGAGGAACTTGTTGGGAACTGGAGAAAAGGTGACTCTTGCTATGTTTTAGCAAAGAGACTGGCAGCATTTTGCCCCTGCCCTAGAGATCTGTGGAACTTTAAACTTGAGAGAGATAATTTAGGGTATCTGGGGGAAGAAATTTCTAAGCAGCAAAGGGTTCAAGAGGAAGCAGAGCATAAAAGTTTGAAAATTTTGCAGCCTGGCCGGGCGCGGTGGCTCAAGCCTGTAATCCCAGCACTTTGGGAGGCCGAGACGGGCGGATCACGAGGTCAGGAGATCGAGACCATCCTGGCTAACATGGTGAAACCCCGTCTCTACTAAAAAAAAAATACAAAAAACTAGCCGGGCGAAGTGGCGGGCGTCTGTAGTCCCAGCTACTCGGGAGGCTGAGGCAGGAGAATGGCATAAACCTGGGAGGCGGAGCTTGCAGTGAGCTGAGATCCGGCCACTGCACTCCAGCCTGGGCGACAGAGCAAGACTCTGTCTCAAAAAAAAAAAAAAAAAAAAAAAGAAAATTTTGCAGCCTGACTACCATGCAATAGTGCTATGTGTAGTACTATGCAATAAAAAAGAAAACCCCATTTTCTAGGGAGAAATTCAAGCCAGCTGCAGAAATTTGCATAAGTAACAAGTAAAATAAAATAAAATAAAATAAAATTTTATTTATTTTTATTTTTTTAAATTATACTCTATGTTCTAGGGTACATGTGCACCATGTGCAGGTTTGTTACATATGTATACATGTGCCATGTTGGTGTGCTGCACCCATTAACTCATCATTTACATTAGGTGTATCTCCTAATGCTATCCCTCCCTGCTCCCCCCACCCCATGACAGGCCCTGGTGTGTGATGTTCCCCTTCCTGTGTCCAAGTGTTCTCATTGTTCAATTCCCACCTATGAGCGAGAACATGCGGTGTTTGATTTTCTGTTCTTGTGATGGTTTGCTGAGAATGATAGTTTCCAGCTTCATCCATGTCCCTACAAAGGACAGGAACTCATCCTTTTTTATGGCTGCATGGTATTCCATGGTGTATATGTGCCACATTTTCTTAATCCAGTCTGTCATTGATGGACATTTGGTTGATTCCAAGTCTTTGCTATTGTGAATAGTGCCACAATAAACATAGGTGTGCATGTGTCTTTATAGCAGCATGATTTATAATCCTTTGGCTATATACCCAGTAATGGGATAGCTGGATCAAGTGGTATTTCTAGTTCTAGATCCTTGAGGAATCACCACACTGTCTTCCACAAAGGTTGAACTAGATTACAGTCCCACCAACAATGTAAAAGTATTCCTATTTCTCCACATCCTCTCCAGCACCTGTTGTTTCCTGACTTTTTAATGATCGCCATTCTAACTTGTGTGAGATGGTATCTCATTGTGGTTTTGATTTGCATTTCTCTGATGGCCAGTGATGATGAGCATTTTTTCATGTGTCTGTTGGCTACATAAATGTCTTCTTTTGAGAAGTGTCTGTTCATATCTTTCACTCACTTTTTGATGGGGTTGTTTGTTTTTTTCTTGTAAATTTGTTTGAGTTCTTTGTAGGTTCTGGATGTCAGATGAGTAGATTGCAAAAATTTTCTCCCATTCTGTAGGTTGCCTGTTCACTCTGATGGTAGTTTCTTTTGCTGTGCAGAAGTTCTTTAGTTTAATTAGATCCCATTTATCAATTTTGGCTTTTGTTGCCATTGCTTTTGGTGTTTTAGACATGAAGTCCTTGCCCATGCCTATGTCCTGAATGGTATTGCCTAGGTTTCCTTTTACAGTTTTTATGGTTTTAGGTCTAACATTTCAGTATTTAATCCATCTTGAATTAATTTTTGCATAAGGCGTAAGGAAGGGATCCAGTTTCAGCTTTCTACATATGGCTAGCCAGTTTTCCCAGTACCATTTATTAAATAGGGAATCGTTTCCCCATTTCTTGTTTTTGTCAGGTTTGTCAAAGATCAGATGGTTGTAGATGTGTGGTATTATTTCTGAGGGCTCTGTTCTGTTCCATTGGTCTATACCTCTGTTTTGGTACCAGTACCCTGCTGTTTTGGTTACTGTAGCCTTGTAGTATAGTTTGAAGTCAGGTAGCGTGATGCCACCAGCTTTGTTCTTTTGGCTTAGGATTGACTTGGCAATGTGGGCTCTTTTTTGATAGGAACTTTAAAGTAGTTTTTTCCAATTCTGTGAAGAAAGTCATTGGTAGCTTGATGGGGATGGCATTCAATCTATAAATAACCTTGGGCAGTATGGCCATTTTCACGATATTGATTCTTCCTATCCATGAGCATGGAATGTTCTTCCATTTGTTTGTGTACTTTTTTATTTCGTTGAGCAGTGGTTTGTAGTTCTCCTTGAAGAGGTCCTTTACATCCCTTGTAAGTTGGATTCCTAGGTATTTTATTCTCTTTGAAGCAATTGTGAATGGGAGTTCACTCATGATTTGGCTCTCTGTTTGTCTGTTATTGGTGTATAGGAATGCTTGTGATTTTTGCACATTGATTTTGTATCCTGGGACTTTGCTGAAGTTGCTTATCAGCTTAAGGAGATTTGGGACTGAGATGATAGGGTTTTCTAAATGTACAATCATGTCACCTGCAAACAGGGACAATTTCACTTCCTCTTTTCCTAATTGAATACCCTTTATTTCTTTCCCCTGCCTGATTGCCCTGGCCAGAACTTCCAACACTATGTTGAATAGGAGTGGTGAGAGAGGGCATCCCTGTCTTGTGCCAGTTTTCGAAGGGAATGCTTCCAGTTTCTGCCCATTCAATATGATATTGGCTGTGGGTTTGTCATAAATAGCTCTTATTATTTTGAGTACATCCCATCAATACCGAATTTATTGAGCGTTTTTAGCATGAAGGGCTGTTGAATTTTGTCAAAGACCTTTTCTGCATCTATTGAGATAATCATGTGGTTTTTGTCTTTTGTTCTGTTTATATGCTGGATTACATTTATTGAATTGTGTATGTTGAACCAGCCTTGCATCCCAGGGATGAAGCCCACTTGATCATGGTGGATAAGCTTTTTGATATGCTGCTGGATTCGATTTGCCAGTATTTTATTGAGGATTTTGCATCGATGCTCATCAGGGATATTGGTCTAAAATTCTCTTTTTTTGTTGTGTCTCTGCCAGGCTTTGGTATCAGGATGATGTTGGCCTCATAAAATGAGTCAGGGAGGATTCCCTCTTTTTCTATTGATTGGAATCATTTCAGAAGGAATGGTACCAGAGGGAGCCACATTTTAATCACCAAGACATGCAGAAAATGTCTCTGGGACATGTCAGAGACCTTTATGGCAGCCCCTCCCATCACAGGTCCAGAGGCCTAGGAGGGAAAAATGGTTTCATAGGTAGGGCCAAGGGCCCACCCTGCTGTGTGTAGCCTTGGGACTTGGTGCCCTCCATCCCAGCCACTGCAGCTGTGGCTAAAAGGGGCCAATGTACAGCTCAGGTCATTGCTTCAACAGGTGCAAGTCCTAAACCGTGGCCGCTTCCACATGGTGTTGGGCCTGAGGTTGTGCAGAAGTCAAGAATTGAGGTTTGGGAACCTCTGCCTAGATTTCAGAGCATGTATGAAACTCCTGGATTTCCAGGCAGAAGTTCACTACATGATGGAGCCCTCATGGAGAACCTCTACTAGGTCAGTGTGGCCAGGAAATGTGGGGTTGGATCCCCCACATAGAGTCCCCACTGGGGCACCACCTAGTGGAGCTGTGAGAATATGGCCACCATCTTCCAAATCCCAGAATGATAGATTTCACTGACAGCTTGCACTGTGCACCTGGAAAAGCCAGAGACATTCAACGCCAGCCTGCGAAAGCAGCCAGGAGGGGAGCTGTACCCTGCAAAGCCACAGGGGCAGAGCTGCTCAAGGCCATGGGAGCCCACTTCTTGCATCAGTGTGACCTGGATGTGAGGCATGGAGTCAGAGGAGATCATTTTGGAGATTTAAGATTTTACTGCCCTGTTGTATTTCGGACTTGCATGGAGCCTGTAGCCCCTTTGTTTTGCCCAATTTCTCCCATTTGGAATGGATGTATTTACCCAATGCCTGTACCCCCATTGTATCTAGGAAGTAACTGACTTGCTTTTGATTTTACAGGCTCATAGGCAGAAGAGATTTGCCTTGTCTCAGGTGAGACTTTGGACTGTGGACTTTTGAGTTAATGCTGAAATGAGTTAAAACTTTAGGGGACTGTTGTAAAGGGATGATTAATTTTAGAATGTGCGAACATGAGATTTGGGAAGGGCCAGGGGCAGAATGATATGGTTTGGCTGTGTCCCTTCCCAAATCTTGAACTGTAGCTCCCACAATTCCCACGTGTCATGGGAGGGACCTGGTGGGAGTTTATTGAATCATGGGGGTGGGTCTTTTCCATGTTGTTCTCATGAAAGTGAATAAATCTCACAAGATTTGATGGCTTTATAAAGGGGAGTTCCCCTGAGCATGCTCTGTCTTTTGCCTGCCACCATGTAAGACTTGACTTTGCTCCTTCTTTTCCTTCCACCATGATTGTGAGGCATCCCCAGCCATGTGGAACTGTGAGTCCCTTAAACTTTTTTTTCTTTATAAAGTACCCAGTCTGGGATATGCCTTTATTGGCAGCATGAGAACAGACTAATACACCAAGGAAATGAAAGACCTCTACAAGGAGAACTACATAACACTGCTCAAAGAAATCAGAAATGACACAAATGGAAAAACATTTCATGCTAATGGATAGGAAGAATCAATATTGTTAAAATGGCCATACTTCCCAAAGCAATTTATAGATTCAGTAAGATTCCTATTAAACTACCAATGATATTCTTCACAGAACTAGAAAAGAAAAACTATTCTAACATTTATATGGAACCAAAAGCAGCTTGAGTAGCCAAGCAGTCTTAAGCAAAAAGAACAAACCTGGAGGCATCATGCTACCTGAGTCCAAACTATACTACAGGGCTACAGTAATCCAAGCAGCATGGTACTGGTACAAAAGCAGACACATAGACCAATGGGACAGAGTAGAGAACCCAGAAATAAGGCCACACACCTACAACTATCTGATCTTTGACAAAGCTGACGAAAACAAACAATGAGGACAGAGCTTCCTATTCAATAAATGGTGTTGGGATAACTGGCTAGTCATATGCAGAAGATTGAAACTGGACCCCTTCCTTACACTGTATACAAAAAAATTAACTCAAGATGGATTGCAGACTTCAATGTAAAACCCAAAACTATGAAAACCCTGGAAGACAACTTAGATTATACCATTCTGGACATAGGAACAGGCAAAGACTTTATTACAAAAATGCCAAAACCAATTGCAACAAAAGCACAAATTGACAAATGGAATCTAGTTAAACTAAATAATTTCTGCACAGCAAAAGAAACTACAACAGAGTGAACAGACAACCTACAGAATGGGAGAAATTTTTTGCAAACTATGCATCTGACAAAGGTTTAACATCCAGCATCTATAAGGAACTTAAACAAATTTACAAGAAAAAAAAAACCCATTAAAAAGTGGGCAAATGACATAGACAGACACTGAGAAGTCTAAGGCTGCAGTGACTGAGCCATGATTGTGACACTGTATTACCGCCTGGGTGACAGAAAAGGCAAGCAAGGGATGAGAAAAGACATTTATAATGCCTATGTTCATCAAAGGCTATTATTTGACTATACAGAGAATGCCTACAAATCAGTAAGAAAAGACAGACAAACCAGTAGAAAAATGGACAAGACTTGAACAGATACTCCATCAAAGAGAATATTCAAATAGCTCATAAACATAGAAAAATGTGTTCAAATTATCAATTATCAGAAAAATGCAAATTAAAATCACAGCGAGATACCACCACATACCCATTAAAATAGCTAACAATAACAACAACAACAAAACCAGATAATACCGAAAGGATATGGAATACAGGAATTCTATTTATTTCTTCTTTCTTTTTCTTTATACATGTGTCAACTCATACCTATGGTGGAATACAGGAATTCTGATACATTGCTGGTGGGAATGTAAATTAGTACAACCACTTGGGAAAATGGCTTGGCACTATTTAATAAAGCTGAACTCTATGATGCAGCATTTATACTCCTGGATACATACAAAGAGAAATGAATCTATATGTCTACCAAAGACATGTAGAGAAATGTTCATGGCAGTTTTTTTGGGGAATAGCCAAATCTGGAATCTATTAAATTGTCCATCAACAGTAGAATAAATAAATTGTAATATAGTTATACAATAATATACTATGTAGCAATTAATAACAACTATTAAAAGAAAAGCTTTAGACAAATTGAACAGAGTTGAACTGAACAAAGAACAATTCAGGAATCAGGCAGCCTCCAGAACCAGAACAGGATCAGAGCAACTCCAGACTCCAGAGCTGTCACAGGGTTGGATGACAGTTATGGACAGAAAAAGGAAAGTGATATACAGAAAACAGAAGTGAGGTGCAGAAACTATTGGATTGGTTACAACTGGGCAGTTGCCTTATTTGAAGCTGGTTTGAACAGCTGACTGCCTGTGGTTTACTGATGTTTGGCTGCTGTGATTGGCTCACACTTAGCTACTTGTTACAACAGTATGTTATGGTCTTTTTACACACCAAGTTTGGTTACAGTTCACTATGTATGGAGAAACCTTTAGGCCAAATTGAATATTTGTATGGATGTAACTTTAGACCAAACTTGATTTAACACAACTAATGCCACACAACGTGACCCTAAGTGGTTATGTTGTTGAGTAACAACAGACACAAAAGAGCACATACTCTGTGATTCCGTTAATATGAAGTTCAAAAGCAAGCAAAATTAATCTGTAGTGTTAGAAGTCAAGGGAGTGATTGAAAGAAAGAAAGTGGGGAGGGAGGGTGGGAGGGAGAGAGAGAAAGGAAGAAAGAGGTGGACTGGGGAGACAGAAAAAGAGAAAGAAGGGAGAAGGCAAGGGAGAGAGAGTAAGAGGGGAGGGGGAAGGGGAATAGGAAGAAAAAGGGAGGGAGAGAGGGAGGAAGAGAGGAAAATAAAGAAAAAGGATGGAGAAAAGGAAGGAAGGAAGGCAGGGAGGGAAGGAGGGAGGGAGGAAAAGATATTGTTACTTTTGGAGGGAGGTCATGACTGGAGAGGTGACAAGAAGGGATTCCAAACCCTAGTGATGATCTTTATGTTTTCTGTAGGAAAATATATATGACATTTATTATTTTAATCATTTGTAATACTTGTCCTTCTGAGTCTGGTTTATTTCACCTAATATAATGTCCTCCAGTTCCATCCATGTTGTTGCAGATGACAGGATCTCATTCTTTTTTTTTTTTTTTTTTGAGACGGAGTCTTGCTCTGTCACCCAGGCTGGAGTGCAGTGGCCGGATCTCAGCTCACTGCATGCTCTGCCTCCCGGGTTTACGCCCTTCTCCTGCCTCAGCCTCCCAAGTAGCTGGGACTACAGGCGCCCGCCACCTCGCCCGGCTAGTTTTTTGTATTTTTTAGTAGAGACGGGGTTTCACCGTGTTAGCCAGGATAGTCTCGATCTCCTGACCTCTTGATCCGCCCGTCTCGGCCTCCCAAAATGCTGGGATTACAGGCTTGAGCCACCGCGCCCGGCCGATCTCATTCTTTTTTTATGGCTGGAATAGTCATGAAATATTGTGTACATATGCCACATTTTCTTTATCCATTCATCTCTTGGCAGATAGTTAGGTTGCTTCCAAATCTTGGCTATTGTGAATTGTGCTGCAATAAACATGGGAGTGCAGTTATCTCTTGATATACTGATTTCCTTTCTTTGGATTATATACCTAGCAGTGGGATTGCTGGATCATATAATAGCTCTATTTTTAGTTTTTTTTTGTGGAGCCCCCATACCGTTCTTCATAGTGGTTGTACTAATTTACATTCCCACCAACAGTATATAAGGGTTCTCCTTTCTCCACATCCTTGCCAGCATTCGTTATTGTCTGTCTTTTGGATAAAAGCCATTTTGACTGGGGTAAGATGATATCTCATTGTACTTTTGATTTGTATTTATCTGATGATCAATGATGTTAAACACCTTTTAACATACCTGTTTGCAATTTGTATGTCTTCTTTTGAGAAATATCTATTCAGATCTTTTGCCCATTTTTAATCAGATTGTCATATTTTTTTCCTATTTAGTTGTAAGCTCCTTATATATTCTAGTTATTAATCCCTTGTCAGATGGATAGTTTGCAAATATTTTCTCCCATTCTGTGGGTTGTCTCTTCATTTTGTTTATTTTTCCTTTGCTGTGCAGGAGCTGTTTAACTTGATGTGATCCCATCTGTCCACTTTTGGTTTGGTTGTCTATGCTTTCGCTCAAAAAATCTTTGCTCAGTCCAATGTCCTGGAGAGTTTCCCCAATGTTTTCTTTTAGTAGTTTCATAGTTTGAGGTCATAGATTTAAGTCTTTAATCCATTTTGATTCTGTTTGTGTATATAGTGAGAGATAGATGTCTAGTTTTCTTCTTCTGCATATATATGAGTATATGGTTTTCCCATTTATTGAAGATACTGTCCTTTCCCCAATGTATATTCTTAGCACCTTTGTTGAAAATGAGTTCACTGGCCGGGCGCGGTGGCTCAAGCCTGTAATCCCAGCACTTTGGGAGGCCGAGACGGGTGGATCACGAGGTCAGGAGATCGAGACCATCCTGGCTAACACGGTGAAACCCCATATCTACTAAAAAAAAATACAAAAAAACTAGCTGGGCGAGGTGGCGAGCGCCTGTAGTCCAAGCTACTCGGGAGGCTGAGGCAGGAAAATGGCATTAACCCGGGGGGGGCGGAGTTTGCAGTGAGCTGAGATCCAGCCACTGCACTGCAGCCTGGGTGAGAGAGCAAGACTCCGTCTCAAAAAAAAAAAAAAAAAAAGAAAATGAGTTCACTGTAGATGGATGGATTTATTTCTGGGTTCTGTATTCTATCCCATTGGTCTATATGTCTGCTATAGTCTATCACATTGGTCTGTATGTCATGGTACTGCTTTTATGCCAGTACTGTGCTGTTTTGGTTACTATGACTCTGTAGTATAATTTGAAGTCAGGTAATGTGAATCACATTCCTCCAGTTTTGTTCTTTTTGCTCAGGATGGCTTTGACTATTCTGGGTTTTTATGGTTCCATATAAATTTTAGGATTATTTTTTATATTTCTGTAAAGAACGTCATTGTTATTTTAATGGAAATTGCATTGAATCTGTAGATTGCTTTGGGTAGTAAGGACATTTTAACAATATTGATTCTTTCAATCCATGAACATGGGATATCTTTCCATTTTGTGTGTGCTCTCTTCAGTCAAAATCTTGGATCAATGTTTTATAGTTTTCATTGTAGAGATCTTTCACTTCTTTGGTTAGTTCCTAAATATTTAATTTAATGTGTAGCTATTGCAAATGGGATTACCTTCTTGATTTCTTTTTCAGATTATTTGCTGTTGGCATCTAGAAATGCTACTGATTTTCATATGTTGATTTTTGTATCCCGCTACTTTACTGAATTTATCAGTTTTAACAGTTTTCTGGTGGAGTCTTTAGGTTTTTTCAAATATGAGATAATATAATCTGCAAATAAGGATAATTTGACTTCTTTCTTTCCATTTTGGATGCATTCTATTTCTTTCTTTTGTCTGATTACTCTAGCTAGGACTCCAGTACTATGTTGAATAACAGTGGTAAAAATGGGCATCCTTATCTTGTTCCAGATCTTAGAGGAAAGGCTGTTTTTTTTTTTTCCCATTCAGTATGATACTAGCTGTGGGTCTGTCATATATGACTTTTATTCTGTTGAGGTATATTCCTTCTATACCCAGTGTTTTGAGGGATTTTATTATGAAGAGCTGTTGAATTTCATCAAATGCTTTTTCAGAATCGGTTGAAATGATCGTATGGATTTTGTCTTTCATTCTGTTGACATGTTGTGTCACAGTGATTAACTTACATATATTGAACCATCCTTGCATCCCTTGCATCCCTGGCATGATGAAGGATTTTTAAAAATTTTTATTTTATTTTAAGTTCCAGGATACATGTGCAGTACATGCAGGTTTGTTACATAGGTAAACATGTGCTATGGTTGTTTGCTGCACCTATCAACCCATCGCCTAGGTATTAAGCCCCACATGTATTAGCTGTTTATCTTGATGCTCTTCCTCACCCCACATCCCTCCAGCAGGCCCCAGTGTATGTTGTTCCCCTCCCTGTGTCCATGTGTTCTCATTGTTCAGCTCCCACTTATAAGTGAGAACATGTGGTGTTTGGTTTTTTGTTCCTGTGTTAGTTTGCTGAGGATAATGACTTCCAGCTCCATCCATGTCCCTGCAAAGGACATGATCTCATTCCTTTTTATGGCTGCATAGTATTCCATGGTGTATATGTACCACATTTTCTTTATCCATTCCATCATTGATGGGTATTTGGGTTGATTCCATGTCTCTGCTGTTGTGAATAGTGCTGTAATGAACATATGTGTGCATGTATCTTTATACAGAATGATTTATATTCCTTTGGGTATATACTATATACCCAGTAATGGGATTGCTGGGTCAAATGGTATTTCTGGTTCTAGATCTTTGAGGAATCACCACACTGTCTTCCACAATGGTTGAACTAATTTACATTCCCACCAACAGTGTAAAAGCATTCCTATTTCTCCACAGCTTTGCCAGCATCTGTTGTGTCTTTACTTTTTAATCATCACCAATTAATTATCTTTTTAATGTGTTGTTGAATTTGGTTTGCTAGTATTTTGTGGAGGATTTTGCTTCAATGTTCATCAGAAATATTGGCCTGTAATTTTCTTTAATTAAGAAAAAGTATTGTAGCTGAATATTGTTATGTTTTTCTGGAAATTTTTCTGTTTTTATCCTTTTAAATAAACTTTCTATCCATATCTCTCTCTCTCTCTGCCTTCTCTTTAAGGTCAATAACTCTTAACTTGGTCCTTTTGAGTCTATTTTCTAGATACCGTAGGCATGCTTCGTTCCTTTTTATAGTTTTTTTCTCCTCTGAGTGTGTATTTTCAGAGAGCCTGTCTTCAAGCTCACTAATTCTTTCTTCTGCTTGATCAATACGGCAGTCGAGGGGTACATTAATTGAATTTTTCAGCTCCAGAATTTCTGCTTGATTTTTAAAAATTATTTCAATCTCTTTGTTAAATTTATCTGATAAGATTCTGAATTCCTTCTCTGTGTTATCTTGAATTTCATCGAGCTTACTCAAAACAGCTATTTTGAATTCTTTGTCTGAAGGGTCAAGTATCTCTGTGACTCTGGGATTGGTCACTGTGTTCCCTGACTTTGGTAAGATCATGATGTTTGCGGATGTTCATTGATGTCTGGGCATTGAAGAGTTAGGTACTTACTGTAGTCTTCACAGTCTGGGCTTGTTTGTACCCATCCTTCTTGGGAATGCTTTCTAAGTATTCAAAGGGAATTGAGTGTTGTGATCTAAGCCTTCAGTCACTGCAGCCATATCTGCATTAGGGGGCACCCCAAACCCACTAACACTGTGACTCTTGAGGCCTTGTAGAAGTACTGTCTTGGTTGTCTTGGGTAAGATGCAGGAGAATTCCCGGTATTACCAGGCAGAGACTCTTGTTCTCTTCCCTTACATCTCCCCAACCCCCTGCCAAAATGGAGTCTCTCTCTCTCTCTCTCTCTCTCTCTCTCTCTGTGCTGAGCTGCCTGGACTTGTGGGAAGAGTGACACAAGCCCCGCTGTGGCCACCATCACTGGGACTGTGCTAGGTCCAACCTGAAGCCAGCACAGTACTGGGTCTCACCCAAGGCCTCTGGCAACTATTGTCTGGCTACTGCTGATGTTTATTCAAGGCCCAAGGGCTTTTTAGTCAGCAGCTGGTAAATTCAGCCTGGCTTGTGTCTTTCCCTTCAGGGCAATGAGTTCCCTTCTGACCCAGGGTGGGTCTAGAAATGCTTTCCAGGAACTAGAGCCTGGAATTGGTAAATTTAGAAATCTACTTGGTGTTTCATTTTACTGTAGCTTAGCAGGCATCCAAGTTGCAAGACAACATGCTTTTTACTCTTCCCTCTTTTTTCCTCAAGCAGGAGTCTTTCCCATGTGGTCTTTTCCCACCACACCTGGGAATGTACTGGGTCATACCTGAAGCCTGCATGGCACTGGGTCTTATCCAAGGCAGTGAGTACTGCCTGGCTACCACTGATGTTCATTCAAGGCCCATGGGCACTTTAGTCATCAGGTGATGAATCCTACTTGGTCCTTCCCTTCAAGACAGTAGATTCCCTTCTGGCCCAGGATGTGTCTAACATTGTCATCTGGGAGGCAAGGCCTAGCATGGGGACTCCAGGACTCTGCTTGGTACTTTATTTTACTGTAGCGGAGCTGGTATCCAAGTTGCAAGACAAAGCCCTCTTTACTCTTCTCTCTCCTTTCCTTAATTGGAAGGAGTCTCTGCTGAAGCTATGAGCTGCACTGTCTGGAGTTGGGGGAGGGGTGACATAACCACTCCCTTGGCTGCCCTAGCTAGTGTCTCACTAGGTCATGTACACCCAAGTCCACTGGCTTTGAGCCCAGTACAGCACCAATACTTGTCCAGGAACTATAGTCCTTATACTAGATTGCCTTTCAATTTTATTTAGAACCCTAGAGCACTTTAGCCCTCAGTGGTGGGCTAGCTGGAACTCAGGTTCTGACTGCTGGGATGGACAATTCCCCTCTGGCCAGGGCTGATCTAAATGCTCCCTTTATGGGTACCAGCTGAATTCTGCCCCATGTTGCTTTCCACTGTGACAGGGTAACACTGCGTGACAATGCAAAATCCCACAGTCACTGTGCTCTCCCTGCCCCACGCATCATATTCTTTCTTTCACTGCTGGGGGATGGAGGAGGGGTAGTATAGGCAATTCAAGACTCCTATTCTCCTCACTGCCTCTTTCCTTGATATGATATTAAAACCAGGTATTGTGATCACTCACCTGATTTTTGGTTCTTATGAAGGTGTTTTCTTGTGTAGATAGTTGTTCAATGTGGTATTCCTGTGAGGGGAATGATCCCTGGAGGGTTCTGTTAGGCCAACTTGCTCTGCCTCTCTCAAAATTTCATTTTAAAAAGATTTTATTTTAAGTTCTGGGATACATGTGCAGGATGTGCAAGTTTGTTACGTAGGTAAGCATATGCCATGGTGGCTTGGTGCACCTATCAACCCATTACCTAGGTATTAAGCCCCACATGCATTAGCTATTTATCCTGATGCTCTCCTTACCCCACCCTCAAAATTTTATTTTTTCAATGGGTGAATGATATTTCATTGTACATATATACCTCATTTTGTTCATTCATCTGTGGACGGATGCTTGAGTTGTTTCTACCTTTTACTGATTGTGTATAATGCTGCCATGAACATTGATGTGCAAGTATCTGAGTCCCTGCTTTCAATGTTTTTGGATATATACATAGGAGTGGGATTGCTGGATCATATGTAGTTCTAGGTATACCTGAAAAAATTAAACTATATTATTAATATTGATTATTAATTTTTTTTTAAGAGACAGGGCCTTGGCATGCTACCTAGGCTGGAATTGAACTCCTAGGCTTAAGCAATCCTCCCACCTCAGCCTGCCAAATATCTGGGACTACAGGGACATGTCCCTGTACCCAGCTCTATGTTTAATGTTTTGAGAAACCACAACAGTTTTCCACAATGGCTGCATCACTTTGCATTCCCACCAGCAAAACACAAGAGTTCCAATTGCTGTCCATTCTTACCAACACTCGTTATTTTCTGAGTTTCTGTTTGTTTTTGTTTTCTTATTATCATCTTAGTAAGTGTGGAGTGGTATCTCATTGTAGTTATGATTTGCGTTCCCTAATAACTCATAATGTTGAACATCTTTTCATGTACTTATTGGCTATTTGTATATTTTCTTAGGAGGAATGCCTGTTCAAATCCTTTGCCCATTTTTGAATTAGGTTGTTTTATTGTTATTGAGTTTTAGAAGTTCTTTATGTATTCTGAATATTAATTCCTTATCAGTTATTTGCTTTACAAATATTTTCTCTCATTTACTACATCATCTTTTCACTTTTTGACATAATTCTTTGATGTACAAAAGTTTTTAATTTTGAAGTATGTTTTATCTTTTTTTGTTTGTTTTCTGTGCTCTTGGTGTTACATCCATGAAGTCACTGTTAAAGCCAATGGCATGAAGATTTTCCACAGGTTTTCATTTTTCATCCAGGAGTTGTAAGGTTTTATTTGTTTTTAAAAACAGGGTCGGCCGGGCGCGGTGGCTCAAGCCTGTAATCCCAGCACTTTGGGAGGCCGAGACGGGCGGATCACAAGGTCAGGAGATCGAGACCATCCTCGCTAATATGGTGAAGCCCCGTCTCTACTAAAAAATACAAAAAACTAGCCGGGCGAGGTGGCGGGCGCCTGTAGTCCCAGCTACTTGGGAGGCAGAGGCAGGAGAATGGCGTAAACCCGGGGGGCGGAGCTTGCAGTGAGCTGAGATCCGGCCACTGCACTCCAGCCTGGGCGACAGAGCAAGACTCCGTCTCAAAAAAAAAAAAAGACAGGTTCTCACTCTGTTGCTCAGGGTAGAGTGAAGTGGCATGATCATGGCTCACTGCAGCCTCAACCTCCTGGGCTCAAGTGATCCTCCCACCTCAGCTTACTGAGTAGCTGGGACTATAAGTGTGCATCAACAAGCCTGGCTAATTTGTTTTTTTAATTTTTTGTAGAGATACAGTCTCACTACGTTTCCCAAGCTGGGAGAGTTGTATCATTTTCTCTCTTCAGTTTAGATATTTGATTTGTTTTCAGTTCATTTTTGTATGTAAGGTAAAGGACCAACTTCATTCTTTTACGTGATATATCAGGTAGTCTCAGCACCATTTGTTGAAAAGATTATTCTTTCCCTGTTGAATAGTCTTGACACCCTTGTCACAAATCAATTGACTATATATGAGAGTTTATTTCTGGCCTCTCTATCCTATTTTATTGGTCTGTACATCTGTCCTTACTCCAGTACTGTTTTATTTGTTGTAGCTTTGTAGTAAGTCTCAAATTCGGGTAGTGTGAATCCTCCAAGTTTATTCCTTTTTTTTTTCAAGATTTATTTTGGTTATTCAAGGGCCCCTGCAGTTTCATATTAATCTGAGGATCACTTTTTCTATTTCTGTGAAAAAACTATTGGAATTTTGATTGCATTGAATCTATAGATCACTTTGGGTAGAAGTGATATCTTAACAATGTAAAGTATTCCTATCTATGAATAGGGACATCTTTCTACTTATTTATGTCTTCTTTAATTTCTTTCAGCAATGTTTTATAGTTTTCAGCATATATCTTCCACTTCCTTGGTTAAATTTATTCCTAAGTGTTTTATTCTTTTAGCTGCTTTTATAAATGGAATTGCTTTCCTTTTTCCCCTCCATTTTTATTTTTTTAGAGATAGGGTCTCACTCTGTTGCCCAGATTGGACTGCAGTGATGTAATCATAGCTCACTGCACCCTTGAACTCCTGGGCTCAAGCAATTCTCCCACCTCAGCCTACCAATAGCTGGGACTACAGGTACATGCCACCATACCTGGCTTTTCTTTTTCTTTTTCTTTTTTTTTTTTGTATAGACAGGATCTCAGTACGTTGCCCTATTGAATTTGTTCAGTAGTTCTAGTAGTTTTCTTTTGGATTCTTTCTATATATAGGATCATGTCATCTGTGAATAGAGACAGTTTTACCTCTTTCTTTCCAATTTGGATGCCTTTTATTTGTTTTTCTTGTCTTATAGCTCTGGCTAGAACTCTGGTATGATGTTGAACAGCAGTGGTGAAAGTAGGCATTCTTTTCTTGTTACTGATTTTCGGGAGGAAGCTTTCAGTGTTCCATTACTGAGTGTCATGTTAACTGTGAATTTTTTATTTTTATTTGTGTTTTGAGATAGGGTCACTCTCTGTCGCCCAGACCGGAATGAGTGACATGATTATGGCTCATTGAAGCCTCAAACTCCAGAGTTCAAGTGATCCTCCCACCTTAGCCCCCCAAGTAGCTGAGACTCTAGGCATGTGCTATCACACCCAGCTAATTTTTAAATTTTTTGTAGAGACAGGATCTCACTATGTTACCCAGGCTGGTTTCGAACTCCTGGACTCAAGCAATCCTCCCACCTCAGCCTCCTAAAGTGCTGGGATTACAGGCGTGAGCCACCACACCTGGCCAACTGTGGATTTTTAAATAACTACCCTTTATTATTTTGAGGAATGTTCTCTCCGTATGCATTGAGATGATTATGTGACTTTTTTCCCCTTCATTTTATCAATGTGATGATTACATTGCTTGATTTTCTTATGTTGAGCCACCTTGGCATTCCTGAGATAAATCTGGAAAGATTTCATGTTGAAAAGGCTTTTGCTATGCTCTTGGAGTTGATTTGTTAATATTTTGTTGAGGATTTTTGCATGTATATTCATAAGGAATATTGGTCTATAATTTTCTTGTGATATCTATCTAGCTTTAGTATCAGAGTAATTCTATCCTCATAGAAAGAATTAGGTAGTGTTCCCACCTCTTCAATTTTTTACAAGCATTTGGTAATAATTCATTTCATGTCTTCTTTAAATATTTGATAGAAGTAACTAGTGAAGCCATCTGATCCAAGACTTTTCTTTGTTGGGAAGTTTCTGATCACTGGTTCAATCTCTTTACTTGTTAGAGGTTTGATATGGTTTGAATGTGTGTCCCTTTCAAATCTCATATTGAAATGTGACCTATGATGTTGGAAGTGGGCCTAGTGGGAGGTTTTTGGGTTATGGGGTGGATCCCTCATGAATGGTTTGGTGCTGTTCTTGCAGTAATGAGTGAGTTCTCACTCTATGAGTTCATGTGAGATCTGATTGTTTGAAAGAGTGTGGTACCTCTTCTCTCTCTTGCTCCCTCTCACCATGTGATATGCCAGCTCCCCCTCTGCCTTCCGTCATGATTATAAGCTTGCTGAGGCCTCACTGGGAACAGATGTTGGCACTCTTTCACATACAGCCTGAGCCAAATAAATCTCTTTTCTTTGTAAATTATCCAGTCTCAGGTATTCCTTTTCTTTTTTTTTCCAGGTATATCTTTATAGCAACACAAAATAAACCTACTAACATAAGATCTGTTGAGACTTTCTATTTCTTCTTGAGTCATTTTAGGTAATTTCAAGGAATTGGTTCATTTCTTCTAGGTTATCCAATATGTTGGCATACAATTGCTCATAGTATTCTCTTGTAACTGCTTTTGTTTTTGTTTTCCAAGATGGAGTCTTGCTCTGTCACCCAGAGCTGGAGCGCAATGGTGTGATCTCTGCTCACTGCAACCTCCACCTTCTGGGTTCAAGCAATTCTCTTGCCTCAACCTCCCAAGTAACTGTGATTACAGGTGTGTGCCACCACACCTGGCTAACTTTTGAATTTTTAGTAGAGACGGGGTCTCACCATGTTGGCCAGGCTGGTCTCGAACTCCTGACCTCGTGATCTGCCTACCTCGGCCTCCCAAAGTGCTGGGATTACAGGCGTGAGCCACTGCGCCCAGCCTATAATTATTATTTTTTAAATATCTGTAAGGTTGGTGATAATGTCCCCACTTTCATTTCTGATTTTGGTTATTTATGTATCTTTGCTAATGTTTTTGTCAGTCTAGCTCAGGGTTTATTCATTCTGTTGATTTTTTTCAAGGAACCAATTTTTGGTGAAATTGTTTTTCTCTACTATTTTTCTATTCTCTCTTTTATCTCTACTTTAACCTTTATTATTTTCTTTCTTTTGCTAGTTTTGTGTTTAGTTTGCACTACTTTTTCGAGTTTCTTAAGGTGTAAAGTTAGGTTATTGATTTGACTTTTTTTTTTTTTTTTGAGACAGAGTCTTGCTCTGTCGTCCAGGCTGAAGTGCAGTGGCGCGATCTCGGCTCGCTGCAAGCTCCGCCTCCCAGGTTCACGCCATTCTCCTGCCTCAGCTTCCCAAGTAGCTGGGACTACAGGTGCCTGCCACCACGCCTGGCTAATTTTTTTTTTTTTTTTTTTTTTACAGAGATGGGGTTTTTTTTTTTTTTTTTTTTTTTTTTGAGGAGGAGTCTCGCTCTGTCGCCCGGACTGGAGTGCAGTGGCCGGATCTCAGCTCACTGCAAGCTCCGCCTCCTGGGTTTTTTACGCCATTCTCCTGCCTCAGCCTCCCTAGTAGCTGGGACTACAGGCGCCTGCCACCTCGCCCGGCTAGTTTTTGTATTTTTAGTAGAGACGGGGTTTCACCGTGTTAGCCAGGATGGTCTCGATCTCCTGACCTCGTGATCCGCCCGTCTCGGCCTCCCAAAGTGCTGGGATTACAGGCTTGAGCCACCGCGCCCGGCCCAGAGATGGGGTTTTATCATGTTAGCCAGGATGGTCTCAATCGCCTGACCTCAGATTTGACTTTTTTTAATGTTATCACTTACAGCTATGATTTTCCCTCTGAGCCCTTTTTTCACCGTATCCTATAAATTTTGATATGTTGTGTATTCATTTTCATTTGTCTCTTATTATTTTCTAATATCCCTTGTGATTTTTTTGACCCATTAGTCGTTTAAGAATGAGTTGTTTATTTTCTGTAGCTTTGTATGGTTTCTAGTTTTCCTTTATTGATTTCTAACTTCATCAAGTTTTGTGCTCTTCATTAAAGAGCAGGTATTTTATATGGTGTCTATTTTTTTAAATCCATTGAGACTTGTTTCGTGGCCTAACATATGGTCTATCTTGGAGAATGTGCCATGTGCACTTGAGAAAATTATGTGTTCTGCTGTTATATTGGATAGACTATTGTATATATGACTATTAGGACTAAAGATAATTTTTATATATGGTGTAAGGTAGGCCTTTGCATGTAGGTATCAGTTGTCATGGCACCGTTTGTTGAAGAGACTGTTTTTTCCATTAAATTGTCTTGGCACCCTTGTCAAAAATCAATTGGTTTCAGAGTAGAAGAGGAACTTTACAAAATAATCAGTTGGTCATAGATGTATAGGTTTATTTCTGGACTCTCAATTTTATTCCATTGATCTATATGTCTATCCTAATGCCAGTACTACTTCAGTAAAGTTTTATAGCTTTCTTCATATTAGTCTGACACATTTCTGTTTGGTTTATTTCTAAATATTTTAAATTTTTGTTGCTATAATGAAATGAAGCTTTATAAAATTATATTTTCATTGTTAACTAAAGATATAAAATATTTTAAATTGGTTATTAATTGGTAGTTCCAAGGAAATCAATTTACTTCTGTATTTTAATCTTGTTTCCTTTGTTTATTTGGTAGGCTTTTAAAAAATTGTGGTAAATACATATACTATAATATTTACCATTTAAACTATGTTAAAGTATATAATTCAGAGCCATTAAGTAAATTCACAGTGCAACCATTACCACTGTCTAGTTCTAGAAAGTTTTTATCATTACAAATGGAAACTCCATTTGGTAAGCCTTTCAAAGCTGAAGACTTGTGTTTTTCTTCAGTTCTGAGAGATTTCTTACATTATTTATTTGAATATTTCATTATGTCTAACACTTGGCTTATACCTTCTGACACTTTTATAAGATTAATATTAAATATTCTGGATTGGCTGGGCATGGTGGTTCATGACTGTAATCCTAGCACTTTGGGAGGCTAAGGTGGGAGAATCACCTGAAGCCAGGAGTTCCATACTAGCCTGAGCAATATAGTAAGACTTTATCATTACCAAAAAAAGAAAAAAATAGAAAAATTAGCTGAGCATGGTGGCATGTACCTGTAGTCCCAGCTACTCGGGAGGCTGAATATATGCTGTCATATACTCATATACATATACATATGGGTATATGGTATCAACATGATATGTTACTGTAGATGTTAATAATGATCATTAGCTTGAGATAATATTTCTCAGGTTTCTCTATTTTCCCCCTCCCATTTCCATACTGTACTCTTTGAGAGGAAGTCACTATATGCAGTCCGCAATTAAGGAGAGGGGAGTTATGCTCTACATCCTTGATCGTGGAGTATCTACATAAATTATTTGGAATATTTCTGCACAGGAAATTTGTCTCTTTACTTATTTACTAGTTTTTTTTTCAGCACTTCGTTACTTTCTGGCACTACAAGATATTCTAGGCACTACAAGATATTCTTGTATATATTTCCTGCATATGAGATGAGCCCAGTCCTATAATCAGCTGTATCTCCAAGGAGTTCTGATTTTTTTTTAATTGGAGAGTGATATTCGAAACCAAGATGTGAGCGCTAGATGGTCTACATTCTCTTAAGTGTTTAACTTTTAATTTCTTCTAACTTCTCTGCTCTGAGGATATTAATTCTTTGACTCCTTACATTTGTTCTATTTAATGGTATTTCCTTGGGTGGTATTAGTTATTCTGTTTGTTCAATTTAGTCATGGGGATGATTTTTCTTAAACATTCTATGAATGTGTGCTTACATTTGAATTTGAGATTCTCTATTTGCTTTCCTATAGAGTTACTGTTTTCTATAGTCTGATGCCAGTGGGGGAAGGACAAGATGTGCAGACAGTGAAGCTGTTAATAATTCATTTTCTCTGTGTGTGAAAATCCTGTTTCTCTAGCCTAAACATCTATATACCTTAACTCAGTGCAGGGGAAGACACTGATTAGCTCAAATAGGAATGAAGATATACAAAAAGGTTAGTCTTTCCCCTATGACCCGTATCTACATCCTCTAAACTTGGGGTACCTCAAAATCTGCTCCCAAATTTTACAGTGGTCTCCACCGTATCTTTTTAGCGCTATAGTTTCTTCAATCGGTTGAATTCCCCTGCTTTACATTTTTCAGAGATCTTCAAAATTCCTGACTATCGAGGCCCCCTTCATGATTGTAGTATTTTTATGCATTTTTAAAATTTTAAAAACATACACACAACTTTTCCTGTCGTTGCTAGAGATTTTGGTAGGGAGGGGATGTAGATGCCTGTTCTCAGTCTACCATCTTGGTCTAATGTCTCCATCCTGCATTTTAAAAATGAAAACATAAAGGAAGCTGGGAATAAAATCAAGAGAAATATATTTAAATAGACATGTGTGGTCGACTCTTTGCTTACTCACCACACATTTCCTCACCTTTTTTTTTTTTTTTTTGAGACAAAGTCTCCCTGGAGTGCAGGGGCATGATCATGGTTCACTGCAGCCTCAACCTCCAGGGCTCAAGTGATCCTCCCACCTCAGTCTCCTGAGTAGCTGAGACCACAGGTGTAAGCCACCATGCCTGGTTAACTTTTTTATTGTTTGTAGCATCTTTCTAATGTTGCCTAGGCTGGTCTTGAACTCCTGGGCTCAAGCATTCCTCCTGCCTCGGCCTCCCAAAATGTTGGGATTACAAATGTGAGCCACTGTGCCCAGCCTTCCCTACCATTTTGCCTGCCAACTGAACCTCAGTGTTGTAGCAGATGAAAATAACTTGTTATCAGAAAACTTGATCCAAACTCTGAAACCAATAAATAGATTATAATTTGTCTATACTATTCATAGTAATACTATTTCCCTTTACCAGCGATTGGTCTGGGCGTGGGAATGTATCCTAGTTAGGGCCGATGAAATGTAAAGGGAAGTCTTATAGTGGGGAGTCTGGGATCTTCTATCGGATAATAAAACAGAGCCTCAAGAGGAGGAAAATCCTTTGTCCTCAATCCTTTTTTGCTGTGAGGAAGTGATGACTGGAGCTCTAATAGTCATCATGAGGTACAAGCAAAAAAATGAACGAAAATAAACAGAAGCAGCCTAGGTACTTAATGAAATCACTGAACTGCTGAATGGCTTCTGATTAAGTCAACAATAAATGTCTTTATGGTTAAAGTCACTTTGTCCAATTTTCTGTTACTTTCAGCTGACCTTGTTCCAATCCACTGTGTAAATGGATATAAAAATTTTTTCAAATATTATTCTAAAGTCATGTAGATTAAAATTTGCTTCTAACATTTCTTACATTTCACTTTTTTATCCCCTCAGAATTAAACCTGGAGGGGCAGCGAAAAATTTCACCTGGTTCAATAAAGGACTCTAAAACCGAAGCCTCAGGTAATGTTGCAATTAGAAAATCTGCAAAAGTGATATTTGCTTTAGATGAAACTGAACTGAAATCAAAGCTAGAGCAACAATGGAAGAAAAATCTTTTTGAAAGAATGGAGGCAAGAGCCCAAGCAATGCAGCAGAAAATAATAGACAAGGAAAATGTGAAGAAGGAACTAGAAAAAAAGGCTGAAAAAAAACTCCCTAGGGATAATTTGGCCAAAGAGTGGTTTAATACTGAAAGCATGACACTGAATAATCGTGCATATTTGCTTGACAAACTTTTACCTACCTTAGTTCCTGGAGTAGAAAACATGTTAACTCAAGTAGAAAAGAAGAAGGTTTTGACAGAAGTTGATACTCCAAGCAAGTTTGACCCAATTAATTATTTGGGGGAATATTTAATGAGAAACAATCCTAATTATATCAAAGACCCAGGAATATCTGGTTACCAGAGGGTGATGAAAGAAGTCACAGAAAACCTGAAGATATATGTTCCTGACACTATCTGCAACAGGTACAATCTGTTATAGTTTCAGTTCATGATCTGTCTCCTTACATTGAAAAACTAGTAGAAAAATAACATAATCATAGAGACAGGACTTAAAACAAGTGATTCTACAGTTACTCAGAAAGTATTTATTGAGATACTAGTATGTGCTTCACTCTTTTTGAGTCACTGTGAAGACTAACAAAATAAATAAGTTCCTTGTATTCGTAGATTTAATTATCTCACTATGACTCCAAGTGTATATTGATTTGTATTTTTATTTATCTCCCTGCACTGGAAAGTAAGCTATATGAAAGTTGGAACTTAAAAAAAAAATCTAGCTTTCCATATAGGCAATATATTCACCTGGTTTAAAAGCCAATATGTAAAAAAAGTTACACAGGGAAAAGTTTTCCTCCCGTTCTTATCTTCTATCTACCCAGTATTCCACCTCCACCATAAATAACTTCTATTCTTAATTTTCTATAGATCCTTACAGAATTTCTTTATACATACATAAGGAAATGCAAACATGGATTATTAATTTTCTTTCTTTTACACAAAAGCATGTGATATGTGTTACAAATACCCATTTTTACCCTCCATTTATCTTTTGTCATGTAGAAGATTTTTTGTTTTTATATAGTCAAATTCAGGATTTTGAGGCACTGTTACATTTCAAAATATTAAAAGAATTCTTCCATGTTCTCTTCCAGAATTATGATTTTAATTTTCATTTTAAATATTGACTCATTTGGAATTTAACCTAGTGTAACATACAGGGATTCAACTTTATCCTTTTTCAAATGTCTACTTAGTGGTCCCAATCAGAGTTGAATAGTCTATCTTTGCCCCACTGTTTGGGATTGAGCCTTTATTAATAAACTCATGTATATTTTAGAGTGTATTTCTGGATTTTTCCGTCATATTCCATTGGTCAGTCTCCTTTTCATGCATTCATACCACACTGCTTTAATAATTGAGACTTTTAAATATATTCCATAGATCTGACAGTGTTGGTCCCCACTATTTGCCCTTCTTTTCTGATGTTTCCTGACTATTTTTGTTTGTCTACTTTTTTTGTATGAATTATGGGAGTAACTTGTCTACTTGAAAAAAAAAGGGGGAGAGAAAACCAAAAAACAAATCTTATAGGAATTTTTATTGAAATCTGATGACATCTATTAATATTCTTAGAAAACCAATATCTTCAAGACTGCAATTAGCCAAGATTACACCACTGCACTCCAGCCTGGGTGCCAGAACGAGACCCAATCTCAAAAACAGACACACACACACACACACCAGAAAACTAACATCTTTAATAATGATGAGTGTTTCTGGGTGTCTTTCCATTTGCTCATCTTATTTTGTATGAATTAGTGTTGTCCTAAAGTTTTTTCACAGCTGGGCATGGTGGCTCACGCCTGTAATCCCAGCACTTTGGGAGGCCTACGTGGGTGGATCACCTGAGGTCAGGAGTTCAAGACCAGTCTGGCCAACGTGGCAAAACCGTGTCTCTACTAAAAATGCAAAAATTAGCCCAGCGTGGTGATGCATGCCTGTAATCCCTGCTACTCGGGACACTGAGGTGGGAGAATCACTGGAACCTGGGAGGCAGAGGCTGCAGTGAGCTAAGATGCACCATTGCACTCCAGCCTGGGCAACAGAGTGAGACCCCGTCTAAAAAAAAAAATTTTTTTTACATAAGTTTTGTGTCTCTCTCATTAGATTCAGCACTAGTTATTTTTATCATTCTTTGTTGCTGTTTTAAGCAGGACTTTCTTCTCTTACTACATTTTCTTTCTGGAATGTAGTCTGAAGTACTAATTTCTGTATATTTGTGTGCCCAGCTACCTTACTGAGTTCTCTTACAGTAACATTTTAGTTGATTTCTTGGGTTTTCTAGGGAGGCAACCATTGTCTTCAAATAATAGTAGTTTTCCTACTTCCTTTTCAATTTTTATACAAACATCTTCCTACTACCTCCAATACAATATTAAATAATTGTGGTGATGTGGGCATCCTTGTCTTTTTACAACTTTAGTAGAAATGCTGCTTCTGTTACTGCTTCATTATGGGCAGTTTTTGTATTACTAGTTCTATTCCATTTGAGTATGAAAAACATTTTATCTCAATGAGAAAATGTACCTATTTTCTACCTTTCAGAGTGATTTTTAAAAATTAAGACTAGATTTTATCAAATGCTTTTTCAACACCTATGAAAGTGATAATATGATTTTCACCTTAGATTCCTTAATGGTGAATTTTATTAATAGATTTCCTACTATTCAATTATCTTAGAATTCCTGAAATAAATCCTGCTTGGTTGCTATGTATTTGGGTACACTGAAATATGCTTCCTACTAGTAAGACAGAATAAATATTTCTTTCCTTTTAATTACAGATTTTCAGAATATGATATATATCTGTCTACCTATCAATAGTCACCTCCAGTGGCAGCAAATGAAAAATGTTTTCCCCTTTTGGGAAAGGGTTCCTTTTTCAGTATCACCATGGACGCATGGATTTTAATATATATTCAATATATTTTAATCAGTTATAGTCATTTTTTTCTGTTAGATGCTCAAATTGCACCAACTTTGGCTTCTGTGTTCTGACATTACCCCTTTAGTCTTTGAAAACTTCATGCATTTTTAAAATGGATTCTTGGCTCCTTTTAATGGGGATCACTCACCTGTGAGCTAGGAATGCTCACAAATATTGTATAGTCATTGTTTCTAGGCCCTTCAGGACTAAAACATGTAATTTTTAGAATCAGTGGCTTGTGGTCGGACGTCACCTGCAGCCTCTTTGGGCATGCCACCGCAGCCAGGCCTGCTGTACGACCTCGCGGGCTCTTGGCTGTGCCTGCTGTTGGCGCTCGGCTCAGGAGGACCCTTTCTTTCTTTCTTTCTTTCTTTCTTTCTTTCTTTCTTTCTTTCTTCTTTCTTTCTTTCTTTTTCTTTCTTTCTTTCTTTCTTTCTTTTTCTTTCTTTCTTCTTTCTTCTTTCTTTCTTTCTTCTTTCTTTTTCTTTCTTTCTTCCTTCCTTCCTTCTTCCTTCCTTCCTTCTTCCTTCCTTCCTTCCTTCCTTCTTTTTATTTTTTATTATTATTATACTTTAAGTTCTAGGGTACATGTGCATAATGTGCAGGTTTGTTACATATGTATACTTGTGCCCTGTTGGTGTGCTGCACCCATCAACTCGTCAGCACCCATCAACTCATCATTTACATCAGGTATAACTCCCAATGCAATCCCTCCCCCCCTCCCCCCTCCCCATAATAGGCCCCGGTGTGTGCTGTTTCCCTTCCCGAGTCCAAGTGATGTCATTGTTCAGTTCCCACCTATGAGTGAGAACACGTGGTGTTTGGTTTTCTGTTCTTGCGATATTTTGCCGAGAATGATGGTTTCCAGCTGCATCCATGTCCCTACAAAGGACACAAACTCATCCTTTTTTATGGCTGCATAGTATTCCATGGTGTATATGTGCCACATTTTCTTAATCCAGTCTATCACTGATGGACATTTGGGTTGATTCCAAGTCTTGCTATTGTGAATAGTGCCGCAATGAACATATGTGTGCATATGTCATTATAGCAGCATGATTTATAATCCTTTGGGTATATACCCAGTAATGGGATGGCTGGGTCATATGGGACTTCTACTTCTAGATCCTTGAGGAATCGCCATACTGTTTTCCATAATGGTTGAACTAGTTTACAATCCCACCAACAGTGTAATAGTGTTCCTATTTCTCCACATGCTCTCCAGCACCTGTTGTTTCCTGACTTTTTAATGATTGCCATTCTAACTGGTGTGAGATGGTATCTCATTGTGGTTTTGATTTGCATTTCTCTGATGGCCAGTGATGACGAGCATTTTTTCATGTGTCTGTTGGCTGTACGCATGTCTTCTTTTGAGAAATGTCTGTTCATATCCGTTGCCCACTTCTTGATCCAGGAGTGGACCCTGGTCTCATTGAAGCCAGATGGGGTCTTGTGGCGGTCTGTTAGGGATGTGATCCAGCGCTTTGGAGGCAGGGATTCAAGCTGGTAGGGATGAAGATCCTGCGGCCGGCCGGAAAGCGCTACCGGGACCTGCGAAGGAAGCCCTTCTACCCAGCCCTCCTTAGCTATGTGAGCTTCAGGCCTGTTGATGGCCGTGGTCTGGGAAGGGTACAATGTGATCCATGCCTCGAGGGCCATGATAGGATACACTGACAGGGCTGAGGCTGACTCTGTGACCATATGCGGAGACTTCAGTGACGTCCACATCAGCAGGAATATCATTCACACCAGCTATTCAGGGTAAGGGGTCAGAAAGAGATCCAGCTGTGGTTTGAAAGCAGTGAGCTGGTGAACTAGCTCCCCTAGACAGGGGCCACTGCAGGAGCGTCTTCCCAGCCAGAGGGCTCAGGCTCCCCTTGGCCACCCCAGCCTTGGTCCACCAGCACCAACTACCTCTGTCACAGGAACCCAAGCCCACACTCCTACAAGTCTCTCCCAGACCACTTCCCTGTGCACATTCTGCCCCACCCCAGCCCAGTGGACTTTGAGCCACAAACTTTACGTGCCTTTCTGTATCCTAGCCAGCACAAGATTGGGCCAAATCCTTTCTGCACCAAACTGCCAGACAATCTTTGGGGTGTCTTCAAAAGTGGATAGGGCAACCTCTCCTTCTGGAAAAGGGAAACATTAAAATTCGCTGTGCTGAGAAAAGAAATATATAATTTAAAAAATGAGTTAATATTGACAGTGGCATATTAAATATAATGTTTCAGGGTCTTTATCTAATTTCTTTGATATTTGCATTTTATTTTTCCTTTTTTTTTTTTTTGAGACAGAGTCTCACTCTGTCACCTGTCACCCAGGCTAGAGTGCAGTGGCACGATCTCGGCTCACTGCAACCTCTGCCTCCTGGGTTCAAGCAATTTTCTGCCTCAGCCTCCTGAGTAGCTGGGATTACAGGTGCCCACCACTAAACCCAGCTAATTTTTGTATTTTTCATAGAGACAGTGTTTCACCATCTTGGCCAGGCTGGTCTTGAACTCCTGACCTCGTGATCCACCCGCCTCTGCCTCCCAAAGTGCTGGGATTACAGGAGTGAGCCATTATGCCCAGCCTGTATTTCCTTCTATCTTACACAAAAAATCTTGGTTCCTAATGATATTGACATAATTACTGATTTGTTTTATCCTGCAGTTTACATAAAAACTTCAAAATAGCCCAGCATGGTGGTTCAAGCCTGTAATCCCAGCACTTTGGGAGGCCAAGATGGGTGGACCACCTGAGGTCAGGAGTTCGAGACCACCCTGGCCAACATGGTGAAACCCCATCTTACTAAAAATACAAAAATTGGCCGGGCGCGGTGGCTCAAGCCTGTAATCCCAGCACTTTGGGAGGCCGAGACGGGCGGATCACGAGGTCAGGAGATCGAGACCATCCTGGCTAACACGGTGAAACCCCGTCTCTACTAAAAAAAAACTACAAAAAAACTAGCCGGGCGAGGTGGCAGCGCCTGTAGTCCCAGCTACCCGGGAGGCTGAGGCAGGAGAATGGCGTGAACCCAGGAGGCGGAGCTTGCAGTGAGCTGAGATCCGGCCACAGCACTCCAGCCTGGGTGACAGAGCGAGACTCCGTCTCAAAAAAAAAAAAAAAAAAAAAAAAATTAACTGGGTGTGGTGGCATGTGCCTGTAATCCCAGCTACTCAGGAGGCTGAGGCAGGAGAATGCTTGAACCCAGAAGTCAGAGGTTGCAGTGAGCAGAGATTATACCACTGCACTGTAGCCTGGGTGACAGAGTGAAACTCTGTCTAAAAAAAAAAAAAAAAAGCTTCAAAATAATACCAACAAGCTTACTACTAATAAAAATATTAAACAAGGCTTTACATTTATTTGCAGCTTTTTCGTCCTTAGAATATATCCTTGCCAGGTGCAGTGACTCACACCTGTAATTCCAGCATGTTGGGAGGACAATTTAAACATTGTTAAAAAAGTATTTAACAATTAGGCTGAGGCAGAAGAATCGCTTGAGCCTGGGAGGTGGAGGTTGCAGTGAGCCGAGCGCCACTGCACTCCAGCCTAGGTAACAGAGCGAGACTCCGTCTCAAAAAAAAAAAGAAAGAAAGAAAGAAAGAAAGAAATTCAGTTTAGCTTTGTGAAACTAAGACCACCAGAGCTTAAAAACACCTTCAAACAAACAAACAAACACTGAGTTTATTAACTTGCCAGGCAAAGGAATATATACCAGTGAAGACTTCACTGAATGGTTTGTGGAAGGGGGAAAATTCAGGGGCTTTTAATTGTTTTATAATAGCTATACTTATAAGAACTAAAAACTTACCACATTGTATAGGACGGAGTGAGTCCATAGGTCTGTACATGATTGATTAAAACAAGTCCCAGTTTTTAGTGGTCAAGAAAGAGTCTTCAGTTAGGTGTAGCAATGATCTGGTATACTGAGGTCACTCAAAGTTCATGGTCAGTTATCCACTTAAGCTGATTAGAACCAATTTTGATGTAATACAACTTTCACTTTTGATATAATCTAGGCAAATATTTCTGTAAATAGAAGATTTCCCTATACAGCTTGAATTGATGGTTAGAATTTGGATTGTCATAACTAGGTGGGGAAGCATTTTTGCTTCTGCTCTTTAATCAGGTTGGTATTATGCTTTTCTTTAAAAGATCTCGAAACACTCATTCATGTGGGAAAACTGTTTTATTAGTTAACTTTTGCTGCATAACAAAATACTCCAAAACTTCATGGCTTAAAGCAATAGCATTTATTTGCTCATGATTTTGTAGATTGGTAACTTTGGGCTGGGCTCATGGCTCATCTCTATTCCACATGGTATCAATTGGACTCACTCATGCAATGCAGTAAGATGAAATCTTTCAATGATATCCCTTTACTTTCAGAATAACAACCAAAAGTGATGACCTCAATTACTTTTGTAGTGGTTGGCAGACTCCTTTGCAAAAGTAATGGAAGTAACTGGATCATCATCCAGCAGGCGAGCCCTTGCTCATTTCTTTGATGGTATTGTAGTGGAAGGGCTCCCAAGTTCAATAAAAGAGGGCAAGCCCCAGTGTTCAAGTACTTTTCAACTTTCTGCTTACATTCTGTTTTCTAATGGCCCATTGGCCAAAGCATGTCACATGGCCAGAGGCAGACACAAGGAGTACAGGAAGAGACTCCACTTCTTCATGGGAGGAGCTGCAAAGTTATGTTGCATTCATAGAGACTTGCATACAGGAATGGGAAGAATTGATGACTATTTTTGCAGTTTTACATAATGCAGTTTTTCTTCCCTTCCAGTCTGCTTATACTTAGAATGAATCTGCTTATAGGTTATGTCTGCCCTGTACTGCCCAAATTAAGAGTTTTGGATCCTTTAGAATCTCTGGATTAATGTAAACATCTTCATGAGATAATGCAGACTACAGAAGACAAATTTTATTAATTCCCTAAATGGGTGACACAATCAACTTAAAATCCATTTGGATTATATTTTGAGTCTCATGTACAGGGGCCCAGAAGCACAAAACTATATTTTGTGTCTAGTTATGGACATCAATAAACGGGAGGAAATGATGTCTGAGGTGAGACCTAAAGCATGTGGAGGATCTAGTCAGGCAAAGAGAGGGAGAAAAATATTTCAAGCACATGGGAAAATGACAGAAAACCAATTTTGTGAATTCATTTTTGTGTCACATGAGAATCTGGAGACACTCAGTACTTACCCTAAAATATAATTTACTTATCTGTTCTGCCATTGGACCCTAAGCTTTATAATGGCAGAATCCATAGTAGGTGCCCAATAAATACTTATGTAATGAATGAGTGAGTGGCTTAGTGAGTGAGTGCATGAATGAATAATTTAAAAGAGCTGGGTGAAAAACACAGCTACAGAAGACAGAGCCACAGAGGAATGAAGACAGAAATTGAGAAGAATCCTAGCTAGAGATGAGGGGGAAAGAAAAAAGGAGCAGAGGATGAAACAGATAAATAGCAGAAGGGGAGACAAGCAGAAGAAGGGACTGGGAGTTCTGAGAGCTGAGCAGGGGTTGGTTAGTAATTGCATCAGAGAAACTTAGCACTCCTTTAAAATACTTATTAAGCCCAGGTGCGGTGGCTCACACCTGTAATCCCAGCACTTTGGGAGGCCAAGGTGGGCAGATCACGAGGTCAGGAGTTCGAGACCAGCCTGGCCAACATAGTGAAACTCTGTCTCTACTAAAAATATAAAAAATTAGCCAGGTGTGGTGGTGGGCACCTATAATCCCAGCTACTTGGGAGGCTGAGGCAGGAGAATTGCTTGAAACCAGAAGGCAGAGGTTGCAGTGAGTCAAGATTGTGCCACTGCACTCCAGCCTGGGCAACAAGAGCAAAACTCTGCCTCAAAACAATAAATAAATAAATAAAAACAAAATACTAATCTTCCAGCAGTTCAGACCCAGCTCCTTCTGTACTATTAAACTGCCTGTCTGCTTTTATTTTCAAACTTCAAATTTCATTTTTGAACACTTGTTTTTCTAGAGAATTTTGAAGGCTTTATGTAGGCATAAGGTAATGACTTAGATTTTAGTAGTTTCTTTGGGTTGTCAGATGTATCCAATTTACCAGTTCCCACTGAAAATCTTTTTGCATTTTAAAATATGTCGGATTGTCTTAGTCTTTCTTCTCTGAAAGATGAAGACTTGCCTCCAACATTGTTGGGAAAAAACTGTACTTGAAACTGTTTGGATGAACGGAGGCAAGATGGTGCACTTCCGGGTTCTTCATCCCCCCCAACTTTTCCCGCGCACGCAAAAATGCAGCCGGCGACCCGGGAAGGTGCAGACCAACTGGGCATGCACCAGGTGACGTCAATCCAAAGAGACCAAGATTTACCTGGTCGCACCTGCGGAACGCCCCCTGACACGCCCGTGCCCCGCCTATTGCCCTCCCACTCCTAGAAAAGCCGATCCGGAGGGACGCAACGCGCGGCCTTCTCACAGTCCCACTCCTGTCGGGATGTCGGGACTGTGGGAACTCCGTCCGAGAGCCCCACCGGGGGACTCTGTCGGCCTTCTTTGCCGGAGGCCGACAGACCTCTTCCCCACACCTTAGGTGACCAAAATAAACTTGCAGTTTTGCTCCTACACTTGCCTAGTCGCTGGTTCTTTTGTGCCCACTCTGGTGGTCTTAGAAAAACAAATCAGAAACCAGCAACTATTTTTATTATTCTGAGCCATTCTATTTGATTTCAATCAAAACCAGTTGGGGTTTTTGGAGTGCTAATAGGAGTGATGCACATAGGTACAATTAAAAGCACAGTTTTCCCCCATTCTCAACTTGGGTGATGCAGTTCTGGCTGCAAGGGTAACTCTTATGCTCAGGACTTCAGCAGTGGCTGGCAAAGCATGTGGCTTTGGCTAGATAAAGGCAATTAGCCGAGATATACTCCTAGAGAGATTTCTCAGAAGTTTGATCCAAGGCATCAGAATGACCTGAGATGCTTGTTATAAATGCATCTTCTAGGCTTCCACCCTAGACAGGAATGCCGAGACCAGCTTGGTCGTGGAGACCCTAACCCAGTGGCACCAGAGGAATTAAAGACACACACACAGAAATATAAAATGTGGAGTAGGAAATCAGGGGGCTGACAGTCTTCAGAGCTGAGAGCCTTGAACAGAGTTTTACCCACATATTTATTGACAGCAAGCCAATGATAAGCATTGTTTCTATAGATTATAGGTTAACTAAAGTGGAAAATAAAGGGATGGGCTGAAACAAAGGGATGGGCTGTGGCTAGTTATCTGCAGCAGGAGCATGTCCTTAAGGCACAGATCACTCATGCTATTGTTCGTGGCTTAGGAACGCCTTAGGTGGTTTTCCGCCCTGGGTGGGCCAGGTATTCCTTGCCCTCATTCTGGTAAACCCACAACCTTCAACATGGGCGTCATGGCCATCACGAACATGTCACAATGCTGCAGAGATTTTGTTTATGGCCAGTTTGGGGGTCCTGTTCCCAACATATTCCCCATTCTTGTTTTTGTAAGACGATAAAAGCAAAGACAGCTTTATCACAGTGAGCTACTTACTTCTTGCAGGAGTCGGAATCTGCATCTGCAGACTATACAAAGACAACAGATTAAAAGCACAATCATCATTGAAATCACAGAGCTTCCAAGTGTTTTTGTCCATCTTAATGGGTTAATAGCTGCTAATCCATCTGTAGCTCCTTCATGCACTCCAGTTCCTGGCATTAAGATCAGGTGTGCCTGGAATACTTTAAATATTTGTTATTTTAATTTTGCAATATCCAAAGACAAGTTTGTAGAGTGTCCTTCTAGATGTTTTTTATTCTTTCCCAAATTTTGATCTTATTAAGAGCCATTAATAGTTTCCACAAGTCCTTATGTTTAGCTCCTACAACGGGCCATATCATTTGAGGTTGAGGTGCCACTATATGGCCATGTTTCCAGATAATAGGAACTCTTGCCATATTTCTTACCATTTCTACAGTCTGACCATTTTGTTTAGACCAGCTGAACATAGTGTGGCCATGGCATGCAAACTGAGAGGTGCAATTCAAGCTAAACATCCCCTTAGGGGACCAATCAATAATGATTCCATACAAATCGTTGCGCAGTACCTCTGCCTGTTCTGCAATGCAATCTTCCCAAACAAGTACATTCATTATCTCTGGCCAGGTCCAATTCTGTTTACAAATAGGTTTTTGAGGGTGGCATGCCTCAATTATAGGAGCAGATTCATTATGGTAAATACTGAGACCAGAAAGCATGTGTAACTGTGCCATAGAGTGATTACGTCCAGGCATTATTGCCAGCCAAGATTGATAAATATGCCCAATAAGTATAATTGTTCTCTGCATCAGCCCTTGTTGAAGGAATACTCATGGCAATGGTGATCACCACTGTGATAGCTATCATTAAATTACTCATTGTGACTGGTTATCCTGCTTTCCTCAGGTTTTCTTCTGCCATCTGTGACAGCTTCTTGATCTGTCCCCAGGTAGGTGGTTGTGTTCGACGGGTGTTGCTTTTGACAGTTAGTGTCCTCCTCAGTGTCAGTCTTGACATGTCTGCAACTGGTGGGTCTTTGGGATCTTCCCAAAACCTCTTTCTGGGCATCTGGCTCATAGCAAGGCTTTAGATGTCTTGATGGCACCCAAATTGGCTATTGATTCGGTCCTGGAGAAACACAAGCATAACCTCTACCCCAAGTTATTATTTTACCTATTTTCCAACTTTTTGTTATCGGATCTCTCCACCAAACCAGTTGTTCTGCTTCTGTCTTTGCAGCTGGTTTCTGTAGATGCTGTTCAGTTGCTGATAGCATCTGGCCTTTAGGTAGGCTAAGAAAATTTAAAGTCAATAATGCTAGATTCAATTGCATCTGTGGTGTCCCATAGTCCCTATTTTCCCCTTCAGGGAGAGATTCATTCTTTCCACTATGGCTTGTCCTTGAGAATTATATGGGATACCAGTAATGTGTTTAATATTCCATATAGAGAAAAATGTAGCTAGAGCTTGACTAGTATATACTGGGGCATTATCTGTTTTAATAGAAGCTGGAATGCCCGTACTGCAAAACACTGCAAAAGGTGATGTTTAACACAGGCAGAAGACTCTCCTGATTGGAATGTAGCCCAGAGGAGTGAGAAAAGGTGTCCACACATACATGTACATAAGCTAGTCTCCCAAACGAGGGAACATGTGTGACATCCATTTGCCAAGAGAATTAGGTTCCAATCCTTGAGGATTAACTCCTCCTGTAAAAGATGAGGAATGCACCATTTGGCAAGTTGGGCATCGCTGGATAATAGCTTTAGCTTCTTTCCAGGTAATGCAGTATCTGTGTTTGAGACCAAAGGCATTAACATGGGTTAAATTGTGAAAGTGTCTAGCATTAGATATTGCAGTAACAACTAGTTGATCAGCCATTTGATTCCCTACAGTTAAAGGTCCTGGAAGAGGTGTATAAGCCCTAATGTGAGTGATGTAAAAAGGGTGCATTCAAATCCTAACTGCTGCTTGCAATTGGGTAAAGTCATCAGTTGTTCACCTGTATGAAATTGTAACTGAGCATTTTCAATTAATTGTGTGGAAAGAACCATGTATGAAGAATCAGAAATCACATTAATAGGCATATTAAAAGCAGTCAATACCTCAATTATAGCTACAAACTCCGCTTTTTGAGCTGAAGTATAGGGAGTCTGGAAAACTTTACCTTTTGACCCAGAATAAGAAGCTTTACCATTACTAGACCCATCTGTAAAAACATTCTCAGCATCTTCAATTGGCTTAAATTTAGTTATTTTAGGGAAAATCCCATTAGTTAATTTCAAAAATTGAAACAATTTGTGTTAGGAAAATGGTTATCAAGAATACTCACAAAGTCAGCTAAATGGATTTGACAAGTAAGACACTATTTATAAAAGCTTACTGTATTTGCTGTATTTGTGCCTTCGTGAGAGGGACAATAACTTTCCCAGGATCATATCCGTGTAATTTAACAATCCGAGTTCTCCCGTTTCCTGTCATAGTAGCGATTTGATCCAAATAAGGAGTTAGAGTCCGTGAATCAGTATGTGGAAGAAAAAGCCACTCTATAAGATCTTGCTCTTGAACAATAACACCAGCAGGTGAATGCTGAGTTGAAAAAATTAGCAAATCTGGAGTCTTCTCTGAATCTATTCTATTTATTTGGGCCTTATGGACTTGCTTTTCAATCAGCTGTAACTGCCTCAGCCTTCTTTGTTAATTGCCAAGGGCTAGTGAGACTAGGATCTCCTCTAAGGATAGAAAATAGATTACTTATGGCATAAGTAGGAATGCCTAGAGCACTCGTATCCAATTAATGTCCCCTAATAATTTTTGAAAGTCATTTAATGTTTTCAGTTGATCCCTACATGTGGTTACTTTCTGTGACACTATTGTAGTGTCATTTACTAAGGTCCCCAAGTAGGAGTAAGTCTGAATTTTGTTAGGAGCTATAATTAAACTGGCATGAGAAATCAAGTTTTCCAAGTGATCATAACATTGGAGTAATATTTCTTGAGTAGGGGCAGCACAAAGTATATCGTCCATATAATGAATAATGTTAACACTGTGAAAATTTTTTATGAGTAGGTTCAACTGCTTGCCCTACATACCTTTGGCAAATTGTTGGACTGTTCAACATGCCTTGTGGCAACACTTTCCAGTGAAAATGCTTAGCAGGCTGCAGGTTGTTTACCACAGGAATTATAAATGCAAACTGGTCACAGTCTGGCTCAGCTAAGGGGATAGTAAAGAAACAGTCTTTTAAATCGATGACTATTAAAGGCCTATGTTTTGGAATCATAGCAGAAGAAGGCAGTCCTGGCTGCAGTGTCCCCATAGGTTGTGTAACTGAATTAATGGCTCTTAAGTCAATCAACATTCTCTATTTACCTGATTTTTTCTTAATTATGAAAACTGGAGAATTCCAAGGGGAAAATGTTGGAGCTGTGTGTCCTTTTTCTAATTGTTCAGTAACTAAGTCCTCCAAAGCCTCCAGTTTCTCTTTACTTAGTGGCCATTGTTCTATCCAAATTGGCTTATCTGTTAACCATTTTAAAGGTATAGGTTCTGGAGGCTTCACAATGGCCGCCACAAAAAAATGGTATCCTAAACCTTGGTGGGAACTTTGTCTTTCCGCTTGAAGCAGTTCCTTCAAACCTTGCAAATTTTTTCCTAGTTCTACACCAGGGACATACCCCATTTCATACACTGTATGTTGACTTTGAGGGCTATATAATTGCTCTGGAATTAGAACTTGTGCTCCCTATTGTTGTAATAAATCTCTCCCCTATAAATTTAGAGGTACAGAAGTTATAATTGATTGAAAAGTCCCAGGTTGTCCATTGGGCCCTTCACAATGCAAAATATAACTACTTTGATATATTTCAGGGGCTTTACCAACTCCAACTATGTTAAATTGAGTGGGTTGAATTGACCATGTGGACAGCCAGTGCTGTAGAGAAATGATTGAAATGTCCACTCCCGTATCTACCAAACCTTTAAATTTCTTTCCCTGAATAGTTATAGGACATTTATCAGTAATTTGATTCACCCAATAAGCTGCTTTGCCTTGTTTATTTGTGCTTCCAAATCCTCCTGTTCATTTAATTTCATTTTTCCCCATTTCCACATATGGCACAATCAGTGCTATACGCTCTCCTGGCTCTGCTTTCCAGGGAACAGAAGTAGATATAACAATTTGAATTTCCCCATTGTAATCTGAATCAATGATTCCTGTATGTACTTGCACTCCTTTTAAATTTTAAACTAGACCTGCCTAGAAGTAATCCTATTGTCCCCACTGGCAACATCTGACTGGAGACAGCAACCTTCTTTAACAGTCCCATTACAAAAGGAGAACCTGGTCCATATTGATTAATAGCTGGTTTAAATTCTTTGAGTTATTAAAAAGGAAAAAGCTCAAATGTAGGTATATCTCCCTGTTGATCTCGGGGGTGTATCCTAACAGGGAACTGCCAGGCCTCTAAATCACCCTCTCTTCTAGCTTGCTGAATTTCTGCCTGGATAGAACTGAGAGTGGTCGCTCAAGCCACTGCTCGAACAGTCAGTGGGGCAACTACTTTTTGCCCAGTGTCCTCCAGAAAAGAAACATCTGGAGGGTCAGGCCACTCTTTTTTCTTCACAATAATGAGGGAGTGCAGAAGGATAGGAATAAACCTCTCCCTCCTTTGCTGCTTTAGCTTTAGCTGGCCAACAAACCTGCTCTGTCACCTCTTCTGTTACCTCTTTTTTTTTTTTTTTTTTTTTGAGATGGAATCTCTGTCTCCCAGGCTGGAGTGCAGTGGTGCGATCTCGGCTCACTGCAAGCTCCGCCTCCCAGGTTCATGCCATTCTCCTGCCTCAGCATCCCAAGTAGCTGGGGCTACAGGCGCCCGCCACCACGCCCAGCTAATTTTTTGTATTTTTAGTAGAGGCAGGGTTTCACCATGTTAGCCAGGATGGTCTCGATCTCCTGACCTCATGATCCGCCCGCCTCGGCCTCCCAAAGTGCTGGGATTACAGGAGTGAGCCACTGCGCCCGGCCCTGTTACTTTATACTTTCCTTCCTCCTCATCATCAGTGTGAAAAGGTTCCAAGGTGGAATGAACCAGGGCCCACACTTGTCCCATTGTTACCCTAATGCTTCTGAGCTCCCCTTCTTACTCACCACGGGGATTGCTTAAGAATACTCAGGTGTCCTCCAGCTTAGTTCCATGTTCTTCAACTGTCGCTCCAGCAATCCTTCAACCCGGGTTCCAGCCCCATGTATGGGCGCCATTTGCCGAGACCAGCTCGGTCATGGAGACCCTAACCCAGCGGCGCTAGAGGAATTGAAGACACACACACACAGAAATATAGAGTGTGGAGTGGGAAATCAGGGGGCTAGCAGCCTTCAGAGCCGAGAGCCTGGAACAGAGTTTTACCCACATATTTATTGACAGCAAGTCAGTGATAAACATTGTTTCTATAGATTATAGATTAACTAAAATGGGAAACAAAGGGATGGGCTCTGGCTAGTTATCTGCAGCAGGAACATGTCCTTAAGGCACAGATCACTCATGCTATTGTTTGTGGCTTAGGAATGCCTTAAATGGTTTTCTGCACTGGGTGGGCCAGGTTTCCTTGCCCTCATTCCGGTAAACCCACAACCTTCAGCGTGGGTGTCATGGCCATCATGAATATGTCACAGTGCTGCAGAGATTTTGCTTATGGCCAGTTTTGGGGCCAGTTTATGGCCAGATTTGGGGACCTGTTCCCAACACCTGAAATCAATCCCTTCAGATGATTTCTGTGTCCAAGGAAGAGAGAAGCTCACTACCCTAAGGCCTTACTGCATCCAACCTTGTCTTTTCAGTATATATAGCAGCTTCTAGAGCTGTTTTTTCTTCCTGTTTTTTAAGTTGTAAATCAATATCTTATAATTATATACATACATTTACAAGGTCAAAGTGATGTTATAATTTGTGAATACAATGTGAAATAATGAAATCAAACAAATTAGCATATCTATCACCTCAAATACATATCCTTTTTGTGGTGAGAACATTTGAAATTTACTCTCAGCAATTTTGAAATGTACAATAAAACTTATTCATCTTGTCTAAATGAGACTTTATACCCTTTGACAATCATCTCTCCATTTCCCCCATTCCCAGCCTCTGTAACCACCATTCTACTCTCTGCTTCTATGCGCTTGTTTGTTTTATATTGCACAAATATGTGAGAACTTGTGGTATTTGTCTTTCTGTGCCTGTCTTTTTTCACTTAGCATAATGTTCTCCAATTTTATTCATGCTGTCAGAAATGACAGAATTTCCTTCTTTTTAAAGACTGTATAGTATTTCATTGTAGTTATTTATTTATTTTTATTAATATTATTTTTATTTATTTTATTGTTTGTTTATTTATTTATTTATTTTTTTATTTTTTTTTTTTTTTGAGACGGAGTCTTGCTCTGTCGCCCAGGCTGGAGTGCAGTGGCCGGATCTCAGCTCACTGCAAGCTCTGCCTCCCGGGTTCACTCCATTCTCCTGCCTCAGCCTCCTGAGTAGCTGGGACTACAGGCGCCCGCCACCACGCCCGGCTAGTTTTTTGTACTTTTTAGTAGAGACGGGGCTTCACCGTGTTAGCCAGGATGGTCTCGATCTCCTGACTCATGATCCGCCCGTCTCGGCCTCCCAAAGTGCTGGGATTACAGGCTTGAGCCACCGCGCCCGGCCTATTTTTTATTATTATTATTATTTTTTGAGACAGAGTCTTGTTCTGTCACCCAGGCTGGCACAATCTTGGCTTACTGCAAGTTCCATCTCCTGGGTTCATGCCATTCTCCTGCCTCAGCCTCCTGAGTAGCTGGCACTACAGGCGCATGCCACCACGCCCAGCTATTTTTTGTATTTTTAGTAGAGATGGGGTTTCACCATGTTAGCCAGGATGGTCTCGATCTCCTGACCTCATGATCCGCCCACCTCAGCCTCCCAAAGTGCTGGGATTACAGGCATGAGCCACCGTGCCTGGCCCCTCCACTGTATTTGTAAACCACATTTCCTCTATCCATTTGTCTGTTGGAGGACACTTAGGTTGGTTCTATCACTTGGCTATTGTGAATAGTGCCACAGTGAACATGGAAGTGCAGCCATCTCTTTGACAAACTGATTTCAAATCTTTTTGGTAAATATGCAGACATGAGATTGCTGGATCATATAGTGATTTTGTTTTCAGTTTTTTTAGGAACCTCCCTACCATTTCCAACAATGGTTGTACTAATTTGCATTCCTACCAGTACTTCTTAAGTCTAGTATTTAGTTGGGTAAAATAAGGCCTACTTCTATAAAAAGTCAAATAGTAGAAAGTACTCTATGATTAATGCCAAATTCAATAAGTGCTTATGGAAGAAGGGTTCACTACAGGCCTGAATGAAAGATTTTATGGAGAAAAGACAGGCAAACATTTTCAAAGAGAGTCTGAATTCCTGTGTTCCAATCTGGATCAAATCCAAGGGTATTAACTCAACATGTTTTCTATATCTACATCCTGCAGAGTATCCAAGATGAAGGAGAATGTTAAACAGAATAGAAAACAAAGAGAAAGCATAGACAAAATCAAAGTCAAGGTGGCCAACACACGGAAACAGGCTCTGCAGGAGCAATTCGATGAATGGATTCTAGACCCTAAAGGAATGATTCCTAAGACAGTGGTAAGAAAATTGGGGGTATATGTGACAGATAGGTGGGGTAAGTGGTAAGAGGGCAATTGCTAGAATACTGAGTAGCATACTAGAAGCCTCCCTTGAAATTTTCAGTATTGCTGAGGTAAGTCTTGACCTGTCTGATCCATGAGATTGATTCCTTCAATTTCTCTTGAGCATTACATAAAAAAAAAAAAAAAATTCTAGCTAGATTTCTAAAATTTTGACTCTGGCTGAGGTTCCCAAACTCATCATTGTAAACCAACATATATTTCATTTGTTTGCTTTTTGTGTGTGTGTTTTTTTTTTTTTTTTTTTTTTTAGACGGAGTCTCGCAGTCGCCCAGGCTGGAGTGCAGTGGCCGGATCTCAGCTCACTGCAAGCTCCGCCTCCCGGGTTTACGCCATTCTCCTGCCTCAGCCTCCCGAGTAGCTGGGACTACAGGCGCCCGCCAACTCGCCCGGCTAGTTTTTTCTATTTTTTAGTAGAGACGGGGTTTCGCCGTGTTAGCCAGGATGGTCTCGATCTCCTGACCTCGCGATCCACCCGTCTCGGCCTCCCAAAGTGCTGGGATTACAGGCTTGAGCCACCGCGCCCGGCCTTGTGTGTGTGTTTTTATGTGTGACTACTTCAGTGAGACCTGCAAGACTGTCTCTTAGCTCTAGAGAACAGCCATACTCTGAGAGTTAAATGCTTTCTCTTAAGTGTATATGGATTTGGAAATACTTCTTCATTAGATACAATGCTAAGCATATTTTCAGTTTAAAGTGAATGATTAAAAATAAATCAGGGAAGACAAGTCACAGACTGGGAGAAAATATTAGCAGAAGGCATATCTGGTTGGGTGTGGTGGCTCACACCTATAATCCTAGGACTTTTGGAGGCTGAGGTGGGAGGATTGCTTGAGGCCAGGAATTCGAGACCAGCCTAGCCAACATAGGGAGACCCTGTTTTGACAAAAAAATTTAAAAATTATCTAGGCTGTGGTTCCAGCTTCTCAGGTGGCTGAGGTGAGAGGATTGCTTGAGTCCAGGAGGTCGAAGCTGCACTGAGCCATGATCATGCCACTGCACTCCAGCCTGGGGAACAGAGAGAGACCCTGTCTCTTAAAAACAAAACAAAACAACAACAACAACAAAACATATCTATATATGTGATATATATAGATCACATATATAGATATATATATCACATATATATGTTACGTATATATATCTGATAAATGACTGTTATCTAGAATATACAAAGAACTCTTTTTTTTTTTTTGAGACGGAGTCTTGCTCTGCCACCCAGGCTGGAGTGCAGTGGCCGGCTCTCAGCTCACTGCAAGCTCCGCCTCCCGGGTTCACGCCATTCTCCTGTCTCAGCCTCCCGAGTAGCTGGGACTACAGGCGCCCGCCTCGTCGACCGGCTAGTTTTTTGTATTTTTTAGTAGAGACAGGGTTTCACCTTGTTAGCCAGGATGGTCTCGATCTCCTGACCTCGTGATCCGCCCATCTCGGCCTCCCAAAGTGCTGGGATTACAGGCTTGAGCCACCGCGCCCGGCCTAGAATATACAAAGAACTCTTAAAGGCTGAACAATAAGAAAACAAACAGCCTGGTTCACAAAAGAAAGTGTACATATGGCAAATCTTATTTGAAAGCATATGAAAAGATGCCAGACATCACATGTCATTAGGGAACTTCAATGAGATACCGCACACACCATTTAGAATGGTCAAAATCCAAAACACTGGCAACTTCAAATGCTGGTAAGGATGTGAAGCAGCAATAATTCTCATTCTTTGCTGATGGGAATGCAAAATGGTACAGACTCTTTGACAGACAGTTTGGCAGTTTCTTAAACATACTCTTAAAAAACAAATATTGAATTATTCCACTTATATGAGGTATCTAAAGTAGTCACATTCACAGAAACAGAATGTAGAATGGTGGTTGCCAGGGGCTTGGAGAAGGGGAAGGGGAGTTATTTAATTCGGGGATCCCCAACCCCTTGTGGCCTGGTAGGAGGTGGGCTACATAGCAGGATGTGAGTGGCAGGCAAGCAAGCAAGGAAAGCTTCATCTGTATTTGCAGTCACTCCCCATCACTCTCATTACCACTTGAGCTCTACCTTCTGTCAAATCAGTGGCTGCATTAGATTCTCATAGGAGCACAATAGGAACCCTGTTATGAACTGTGTATGCGAGGATCTGGATTTCATGCTCCTTATGAGAATCTAATGGCTGATGATCTGTCACTATTTTCCATCACCCCCAGATGGGACCATCTAGTTGCAGGAAAACTAGCTCAGGACTCCCACTGATTCTACATTGTGGTGAGCTGTATAATGGCTCATAATCTATAATGTAATAGTAATAGAAACAAAGTACACAATAAATGTAATATGCTTGAATCATCCCAAAACCATCCTCCCCCAACCCCTGGGTCTGTGGAAAAAATGTCTTCCACAAAACCAGTCCCTTATGCCAAAAGCAATGGGGACTGCTGGTTTAATGGATATAGAGTTTCAAGTTTGCAAAATGAAAAACTTCTGGCTGGGCGGAGTAGCTCACGCTTATAATCCCAGCATTCTGGAGGCTGAGGCAGGAGGATTGCTTGAACCCAGGAGATCAAGACCAGCCTAGGAAATATAGTGGGATCCTGTCTCTAAAAAAATTTTAAAAATTAGCTGGACATGATGGCATACGCCTATAGTCTCAGCTACTTGGGGGCTGAGGCAGGAGATAACTTGAGTCCTAAAGTTTGAGCCTGCAGTGAGCTATGATGGTGCCACTGCACTCCAGCCTGGGTAACAGAGACCCTGTCTATAAAAAGAGACAGAGAGAGAGAGAGAGAAAGAAAGAGAGAGAAAGAAAGAAAGAAGAAAGAAAGAAAGAAAGAAAGAAAGAAAGAAAGAAAGAAAGAAAGAAAGAAAGAAAAGAGTGAAAGAGAGAGAGAGAAAGGAAAGAAAGAAAGAAAGAAAAAGAAAGAAAGAAAGAAAGAGAAAGAAGGAAAGAAAGAAAAAGAAAGAAAGAAAGAGAAAAACTTCTGGAGATTTGTTTCACAATGATGTGACTATGTTTACACATATATACATACACTTAAGAATGGTTAAGCTGGTAAATTTTATGTTATGTGTTTTTTACCACACATAAACTAAACATACTCTTAACCTATGATCCAGCAATTGCTCTCCTTAGTATTTACCCAAATAAATTGAAAACTTATGTGTACACAGAAACCTGCACACAGATGTTTATAGTAGCCTTATTCATAAAATCCAAAACCAGAAAGCAACTAAGATACCCTTTATTGGAGGAATAGATAATAATGTGGTGCATCTATACAGTGGAATATTATTGAGTCCTAAAAAGGAATGATCTATCAAGCCATGAAAAAACAAGGAGGAACCATCAATGCGTATTACTAAGTAAAATAAGCTAATCTGAAAAGGCTACATGCCGTATGATCCTAACTGTTTGAAATTCCAGAAAAGACACAATCAGAAAGATAGTAAAAAGATCAGTGGTTGCCAGGAGTGAGGGGAGGGAGGGATTTTTAGGGGAGTGAAATAATTCTGTATAATGCTATAATGGTGGATACATGTGATTATACTTTGTCAAAGCCCATATCAAGAGAGACCCCTATTATAAACTATGGACTTTGGGCAATAATGACATGTCAATGTAGCTTTATTGACTGTAATAAATGTGCCACTCTGGTGCAGGATATTAATAATAGTACATAGCTGTGTATGTGTATAGTGTATGTGTGTGAGCTCTTTGTACTTTCCGCTCAATTTTGCTGTGCACTTAAAACTTCTCTAAAAAATAAAATGTTTTTAAAAATGGGCCAAGAAGAACTCGGAAATTTCATTTTTAGTAATTGAAGAATGAGAAAGTATAGAGGATTCTTTGGATAGCCAAAGTGCTTGCCAAAAGTGCCTCAGCTCCATCGTGCCGTGTCTGAGAGTTGCTAGAAATGTCCCCTGGAGGAGGCAAAATGGGGTCACTGTCAGCATCCCAGTCCTAATCACACAAAAAGGTTGGGAATCATTGAGAATATATGTGTAAAATAACTTTATATACCCTTCAGTATTCTAAGAGGAGACTTCAAAAAGTGTGTGGAAAAATTGAATTAAAAGATAATTAAAAATATAAACTTGATATCTCAACGTAAGCTCCATCAGGCTGGGCGCCATGGCTCAGGCCTGTAATCCCAGCACTTTGGGAGGCTGAGGCAGGAGGATCGCTAGTGCCCATGAGTGCGAGACCAGCCTGGCCAACATGATGAAACCCTGTCTCAAATATTAGCTTGGTGCAGAAGTAATTGTGGTTTTTGCCATTACTTTTTAAATGGCAAATAAATAAATAAAAAGAGGCTCCATCAAGTTTAAGACACTTGTAAGTGATGATACCAGCCATTTAGTCCATCCCTAAAGAGCTGAGGATCCTCGGAATTTAATCATTTCAATGCAGTCTTTTTTGCATTATTAACTGATGAAAAATAGGTGTCCTTTAATGATTATTTTTTAAGATTAGAAAATAAAAAATCAGAAGGAGCTAAATCAGGACTATAAGGTGGGTGCCTAATGATTTCTCATTGAAACTCTCACAACATTGTTCTTGTTTTGTTAGTGGAGATGGGTGTTGCTATTTTGTCCAGATTGGCACAAACTCATAGTTCTTCTACCTTAGCCTCCTGAGTAGCTGGGACTACAGGTGTGTGCCACTGTGCCCAGCTTGCCCTTGTTTGATGAGAGGAATGAGCAAGGGCATTGTTATGGTGGAGAAGGACTCTCTGGTGAAGCTTTCCCAGACATTTTTTTTGCTAAAACTTTAGCTAGCCTTTCTCAGAACACTCTCATAGTAAACAGATGTTATTCTTCTTTGGTCTTCCAGAAAGTTAATTAGCAAAATGCCTTGAGCATCCCCAAAACTGTTGCCATGACCTTTGCACTTGATCAGTCTGCTTTTGCTTTGACAAGACCCCTTCCACCTCTTGGTAACCAACCATTGCTTTGATTGTGCTTTGTCTTCAGGATCATACTGGTAAAGCCATGTTTCATCTCCTGTTACAATTCTTGGAAGAAATGCGTCAGGATCTTCATCCCACTTGTTTAAAATTTCCATTTGAAGCTCTGCTCTTGTCTGCATCTGGTCTGGGTGCAATGGTTTTGGCACCCACTGACTGGAAATTCTTTCAACTTTAATTTTTCAGTCAGAATTGTGTAAGCAGAGCCAATTGAGATGTCTATGTGTTGGCTATTGCTTCTGCTGTTAACTTTTAGTCCTGTTCAATAAGGTCATGAGCAAGATGATTTTTTTTCTTGCAAATTGGTGTGGATAGTCTGCGCCATGGGCTTTATCTTCAGCATCATTTCATCCTTTCTTAAAATGAACTATCCATTTATAAACTGCTGATTTCTTTGGAGCATGGTCCCCATAAACACTTCATAAAACACCAGTGATTTTACCATTTTTCCCGCCAAGCTTCACCATAAATTTAATGTTTTTGCTTCAATTTTAGCAGAATTCATGTTGCTCTGATAGGGGCTCTTTTCAAACTGATGTCTTATCCTTTTTAGTTCTTCAAGCTAGATCTTATTCAGACATAACAAGTTTCAACAAGTTTATTTTGGTGCAAAAAAAAAAAAATGGAAATCCATGCATATTTTTTTCATAATACACATTTTCCATGAACTTTTTGAAGACCCCCTTGTAGAAAGTACATGTGACTTATTACTATTTCTGTCCTTGGGTTGGAAAGATCACCCAATACTAAAATAGAAAGACTATAGATGGTTTTTAGTCTAAAATAACAAATATGTGGTAACTGAGGAGTGGCATATGGTTTCTTTCTTTTTTTCCTCTTTTGATTTGCAGATTCAGAATGTTCTTCATGAATTCTTTCAAAATCCAGATTTCAAGCTAGGTAAGTCTGCCTATTACTCTGATATTTGTATTTTTATTTCTTTTTTGGGTGGGGGACACTGAATTCAGATGAAGAGTCAACATGAGACAGATGTAATTCAAAGCTCTTGCAGGTGCAATTAGCCTCTTCCATGCTGTCCAGATAGAGAATGTATAAAAGCAGAAATGCAATCTGTGATTCTCAACCCTTTTAGTCTGGTGTCCATTTTATTACCAGTACTCTGCAATACTCTTTTATTATCCTATGACATTCCTAGAAAATATTCCTTACATACACAGAATTTTAAAAGAAAGATAAGATGTCATACTGTGATATAAAGGAGAAATATAAGGAAAGGCATAAGAAAATTGTATGCACTGGCCAGTTGCGGTGGCTCATGCTAAGATTTACCAGAGTTGAACATTGCCTCTGTAAATTCCTTAGTTTGAATTTCCTTGACGCTACCCACTCTTATATCCTACACCTTACCTATAACCCTCCTGGAGTCATTCTCTGTTTCTCAAATGTTGTTTCTTGAGTTCCCTTTCCATGTTACATAAATTTCCCTGGATAATCTCATCCAGTTCTGTTACTATATATACTAGGCTTAAGACTTCTTCAGAGGCCGGGCATAGAGGCTCACACCTGTAATCCCATCACTGTGGGAGGCAGAGGTGGGTGGATCATTTGAGGTCAGGAGTTTGAGACCAGCCTGGCCAACATAGTGAAAGCCTGTCTCTACTAAAATACAAAAATTAGCCGGGTATGGTGGCGGGTGTCTGTAATCTCAGCTACTCGAGAGGCTGAGGCAGGAGAATCACTTGAACCCAGAAGGTGGAGGTTGCAGTGAGCCGAGATCATGCCACTGCACTGCAGCCTGGGTGACAGAGCGAGACTCCTTCTAAAAAAAATAAAACAAAATAAAGAAAATTATATGCACTCTATTTCAATATATAAATGCTTTGTTATAACTTCACTATAAGACATAATAGTCAGACATTTCTACCTACTTATAATGTACCTTTAGATATAAGAAAAGTAAAATTATATACAGTTGATCATTTTATTTGTATTTGACATTTTGGAATAGGGCAAAATGAATATATATACATAGAATTCCCAGAAATGCAGACTGACACAAATGTGTTGTATTAGAATTCAGATACAATTTATGTTACTCCCTATTACACAATTTCTGAAATGGCAAACAACTCTAGGTAAAGTTCCAGAATTAAACAAAGTATAATTCTCCCTCAAATTTTCATAGAAGTTACATTTTTGGAAAATTCCACAGCAAAATTATATTCTGCATTCATATGTAAAATAGAATTGGGTTCTAGGTTCAAAATTATTATAAGCAGGTTTTTCATCTACTTGAATGTCCTGCAGGAGGCGGAAAGTCTTTATTGTGCAGAAATTACAGGAGTTCTGCCTCTGCTCCTATTCCTCGTCATTGTGGCAATAAAAACTCACCCAAGGCCGGGCGCGGTGGCTCAAGCCTGTAATCCCAGTACTTTGGGAGGCCGAGGTGGGCGGATCACGAGGTCAGGAGATCGAGACCATCCTGGCTAACCCAGTGAAACCCCGTCTCTACTAAAAAAAATACAAAAAACTAGCCGGGCGAGGTGGCGGGTGCCTGTAGTCCCAGCTACTCGGGAGGCTGAGGCAGGAGAATGGCGTGAACCCGGGAGGCGGAGCTTGCAGTGAGCTGAGATCCGGCCACTGCACTCCAGCCTGGGCGACAGAGCGAGACTCCGTCTCAAAAAAAAGAAAAAAAAAAAAAAAAAACTCACCCAAAACTTTCCACCATGCTGCCTGGGAGGAAGGGAGGACAGCACCACCCCTATGGAGATTCACAGATTTTGATGCTTTTGTTTTCAGAAAGATTTCCCTATATGAAATTAGGTGGAAAAAAAAAAAACCCTCACTTGTCCCATAGAAACTAGAGTTTGGGTCCTGAGATTTACATAATTTATATCCAATAAATTTTTTTCCAATTGATTATTTGACTACTTTTGTTACAATGACAACAGTACATTGTCTGAAGTCTGTTGTCACTTTTAAAAATAAAATATGCTTCCCATCTTCCTGATCACTGATCTCCAAGCATGATTTGGGCCTTACTGACAACGTTTTCTCCTTCTACCTGTTCTCACATTTTCCAAAAAACGTAATTCTTCAGTCAGCTCATCCTTTACTCTTGTTTCAAAAAATCATTGAAACAACTTCATTTATTTTCGAATGAGGGTACAGAAGGAGTGAGTTAAGAGAACTCAATTTGGGATCCTGATAAAAATTACAGAAATTCCAGAGCATTCCAATTGACAGTGATTGTTTCTTCTCTCACCTCCTATACTACAGTACTTATTTTCTCTACTATTCATTTGGTCAATATTCATTGAGCCCTCACTTAGTTCCAGATACTGTAATGAGTTAGAGAATGCAAAGAGGACTGACAAGACATGTTTCCTGCCCTTAAGTTGCTCAAACTCCAGTCAGAGACAGACTTAATAGCTGTCTCTGTTGTATAAGTATATTGTATACTTAATAGCAATTGTTACTGCTAGAAACCAGTCTGATTTGCATAATCATCTGGAGCTTGGGGGAAGGTCTGGGATGGAAATGTCAGCTTCTAATGCATAAGCTCATATGAAAATGTATATAGTCCTCCTATGGCCATAATAACTGATATCTCATAATTAGCACTTACCAAATTCAAGAGTGATTGAAAAATCTTTTCTATGCCCTTGTGCCAACTCCTGATAGGCAGGAAGAGTTACTATTAGAAGTAGGAGAGGAAGCCAGTGTATAGTTCTTTCATCATGAGCTTTCACACAATTTATGTATTTTTCTCTTAGTATGGTCAATAAGGATTACATAAGTTGTTGTATCAAATGAAGGTTTAAAAATCTGTATTTGAACTAACTGTCACGTTCTTCATTATTGATCACTCTAATTTATGAAACTCTTCTCTTGTTTTTTTGTGATATCATTCTCTTGATTTCTTTCTTCTATTTTTGATCACCTTTTAGTGTTTTTGTTTCTTGACTCTTCTTTTGCTTGCACCTTAACTTTTGTTTTCCAGAGTTTCCTTTCAGGCTTTCTTATCACTATACACACTATACACATTCTCTGGGTTTTCTTATTCAAGTCGATGGCTGCAGCTGATGACTCCCAATCTATATACACATTACAAACTTTCCCTGAGCCCCAGGTCCTATTTGAAAAAAAGCTACTATAAGTGGTAAATGAAAAAGCAAGTAGCACATCAAAATGATCATATTTATAAACAGAAAAACAAAAGGTACACGTGCACATATATATGCATTTATATACATACAGAAATGCATAGAAAGGTTGCTGGAAGGATGATAAACTGCTGACAGTGGTTACATCTGGGGCAGAGAGGAGTGAGAGTGCTGATGGGAGGTAGCAAAAAAGGAAGATACTCATGTTTTGTTGCTTATATTTTTGTATTATTTGAATTAGAACATTTTTATGTGTTATTTAATTTAAGAAACATTAAAGACAAAATAAAGTTTTTAAAAAGAAAGCTTGCAGAAGTGTTTTGTTTTAGGACCTGCTAGTGTAAACCAACACAGATGTTTTTATAGCCTTTCATACTATTGATGTGCATATTTATTTCTGCTTTATATCAATCTAGATATTAAAAATATAGACTCTTTTTTTTAAATATTTGGTTTGCTTGCTAAGCCAGGAAAAGTAATAATTTTGTAGTATTTGGTATGTTACCCAGCTATATGTAATTCACTTTATTGTAGTTATGGATAGACATTAGCTAATACATAATTTTATGTTCTTTTAAAGCACTATAGTATAAATATCAAATATATATTACAACCAAACTAACTAGCAAATAATCGTCATTCCATAAACAGGATCACACTGCGAACAATTGGATATTACTGACTCAACAGAACCAAGATTGAACAAAATGGAATTTACAGAAGTAAGAAGTTACATTATTTAATGTTTGAATTGAATTATTTCGCCAGTTTCAATTTTCTATTGGTGGCTGTCACACATCATTAAATTAGTATTAAATGAACACACAAAACTTATTTTATACATTCTAAAATATGTACTTTAAAATATTTCAACTCCTCTGAAATTAGGTTACATTTTACAATTTCTTTCAATCAGTATCACTCATGATGTGAGAGTATAAAATACTACCACTGACATCTTCTGGTAAGATCAAGAAAAACCAGCATCTTATATTCAGTGACATCTGGTTATTCAAACAATAATGAGATCTAAAACTTACAAAAACTTTCTTATGGGCCAGGCATCATACATGAACTTGGTTAACCCTCTCAGTAACCCTTTCCTCCGCTTTTACAGATGAAGACACCAAGATGTAGAAAGGTTAAATAACTTGCACACTGTTTCACAATTAGTAAAACCGGGGAAATTTGTATTCAGTCAGTTTGGTTTCAAAGTCTACATAATATTGCATATGAAAAAGTATGATTCTACGGCCGGGCGCGGTGGCTCAAGCCTGTAATCCCAGCACTTCGGGAGGCCGAGACGGGCGGATCACGAGATCAGGAGATCGAGACCATCCTGGCTAACACGGTGAAACCCCGTCTCTACTAAAAAAAATACAAAAAACTAGCCGGGCGAGGTGGCGGGCGCCTGTACTCCCAGCTACTCGGGAGGCTGAGGCAGGAGAATGGCGGAAACCCGGGAGGCGGAGCTTGCAGTGAGCTGAGATCCGGCCACTGCGCTCCAGCCTGGGCCGTGGCAGAGCGAGACTCCGTCTCAAAAAAAAAAAAAAAAAAGTATGATTCTATTGTAATGGAATAAGTGAAATAAGCAATTTAATGGTACCAGAGTCCTAAGTCTTCCACAGCTTACTTATATATTTTTTCATGTTTCTGCATTTCCCCTTGTTTTTCTCTGATGAGTTCCAGAGTCAAGGTAACTTTCTGTTTCTCTTTTCATATACCTTTGCATGACGGAAGGTGAAGATTATGCACTATATACAGTTTCAAAGTTCTGTATGAGGTATCTCTAGAATTCTTTTTAAAATGACTATTGTATAGATAAGAATTTGGCAAATTCTACCTGAGTTATGTTCTAACTGTGTTTTCTTAGATTCTGTGTTTGTCTATTTGTCATCCATTACTCACAAGGCCAAACTAATGGCCAGAGTTGTTTATATCTCCCCTGTGATCCAGAACCCATACTATGAACCACCTCCTTACTAATTCTCACACACTGAGCTAATATTTCTCCTGGTGTAAGTCAACCCAGGACCAGGTACCAGACAACCAGAGATAGCCCTTGTGCCTCAGAGTCTGCCAGAATTATTCAAACCAGCCAATCCTCAACTGTTTAGCCTGTTGTGGCTTGCATTTCTGGAAACTCCAGTAAGGATTCTGGCTTAGGCTGTCCCTTTGCTCCTTTCTGTTCTGCCTCTTGACCCAAACCTGGTGCTTCCCCTGTGGCCCTGCATGGTGTGGCATGCTTCCTTCACTTGGAAGTCTTAAGTAATAAAAATCTTCTTTCAGTGGCATTAGCCTCTCCATGTCATCATTCATTCACCTCCATGAATTAAAATTCCACAGATACAAATGAGACAAGCTACTGGAAGAAAAATACACAGAGGAACAAATGATGGTATTAAAATGATTCATGAAAAGTCAAAGCTTTATCTCTTTAATACAGTAATAAACATAACTTACATTTCTTTGCAAGGGACTGCCTATTTGCAAGGGACGTGCCTATTTGTCTTACATTAGTTTCCCTAAAAGTGGGCAAGTTAGAACATTTTCCTATTTTTTTTCATTATAAAAGTAGGCCGGATGCGGTGGCTTATGCCAATGACTAGGGAGGCTGAGGCAAGAGGATTGCTTATGACCAGGAGTTTGGGACCAACTTGGACAACACAGTGAGACCCTCATGTCTAAAAACAATTATAAAATATATTATGATATGTGAATTATATCTCCATAAAAGGTAATATAGGTTCATTATAGAAATTTAAAGACATAAAAGTGTAAAGAAGTAAAAAATTTAAAATCCACAATTTACCACCAATAAAAGCCACTGTTAACATTATATATTTTTTGTATAATAGTAATAGCTAACACTTTTTACCCCTTTTTATGTGTCATATTGTGTACTGAGGTTATTACATGCACTTTCTTGTGTAATCGTCACAACTGAGTTATTATTATCTTCATTTTGCAAATGAGACCTAAAAAGATTGAACACTTTCCTTGAGATCACACAGCATGTAAGTGACAGAGCTGGACTAGACCCAGGTCAGCCTGACTTCAAAGCTCATTGTGGTCTTGACCCTTGTGCTTTACAGTGTCTGTTATATTCATAGTGAGACATGTAAGGTTTCAGTTTTAATTTTGTGGGTTTTCCATATAGATTTTTGGTTATGCCTAATATATTGTATATCCTACTTTTTTCACTTAATATCATCTCTTGATCATTTCTCTATGTCAATAAATATTCTTTAAAATATGTTAACAATTTTTTATTTTGAAATAATTATAGATTTACAATAAGTTTCAAAGATAGTACAGAGAGGTCCCATAGACCCTTCATCCAGTTTCCCCAAAGGTTATATTTTCCATGACTTTAGTATAATATCAAAACCAGGAAATTAACATTGATATAATATGTGTGTATAGTGTTATGTTACTTTAGCACATGTAGATTTCTGTTGCCACCACCAAAATTAAGATACAAAACTATTTCAGTACCACAAAGGTCTACTAGGGTCTACTGGTAATGACATTTTGGCAGTTCAGGGGAAATGTAGAAACCCTACCTTCCTTTAAGTCATTTTCCACTTTGCCACTTATAACATCATTGTCTTAAATATTTCCCATATATACATCACGTCAGGCACTGTTACACTTTGCTTCAACTGTTAAACATCATTTAGAAAACTCAAGATGAGAAGAAAAGTCTGTTGTACTTACCTGAGTTTTTTGCTTTTTTCATTGTTCTTCCTTCCCGATGTTTCAAGATTCCTTCTTTTATGCATTCTATTTAGAGAATTTCCTCTAGCCATTCTTTTAGAGCAGATCTACAGATGAGACAAATTCTATTAGTTTTACATTGTCTGAGAATGTCTTTATTTTTCCTTTATTCCTGAATGATAATTTCACTGGATATAGAATTCTTGATTGAAAGTTCTTTTATTTTAGCCCTTGAAAATGTTCTATCATTTCCTTCTGATCTCCATAGTTGATGATGAAAAATCCACTTCATTCAAATTAATTTTCCTCAATAGGTAAAGTATTGTTTTTCTCTTGTGGCTTGTATTTAGTGTTCTGAACTCTGAAGACATGAATGTTAGATCTTTTATTATAATCCCACATGTTGCTGAGACTCTGAGATTCTGTTATTTCTTTTTTCCTCTTTTTTTTTGTTTGTTTTTTCCTCTGTTGTTCAGACTGGGTAAATTCTACTGTTCTGTCTTCAAGTCCATTGATTCCATCCTCTGTCTTCACGCTGATGCTAAGCCCATACCTTGAGCTTTTTATTTCAGTAGTTTTTGTTGTTGTTGTTGTTGTTCTTTTTGAGACAGGGTCTTGCTCTGTTACCCAGGCTGGAGTGCAGTGGCATGATCATGGCTCACTGCAGCTTCAACCTCCCAGGCCCAAGCCATCCTCCCACTTTAGCCTCCCAAGTAGCTGGGACCACAGTCATGCACCACCATATCAGGCTAAATTTTATTTCTGTAGAAACAGGGTCTCCCTATGTTGCCCAGGCTAGTCTCAAACTCCTGAGCTCAAGAGATCCTCTCACTTCAGCCTCCCAAAGGGCTGGGATTACAGGTGTGAGACACTGTGCCCAGCCTTGTTGTTGTTTTTTTAAGAAATGTGGTTTTGGGGAGGGGAGAAAAAGAAAAAAAGAAAAAGAGATGTGATTCTCCCACCTCAGCCTCCTGAGTTGTATTTTTCAAAATTTCCATTTTTTCTTAATGTCTTTTATTTCTTTGCTGAGACTTTTAAGTTTTTAATTTATTTTAAGCATGTTCATAATTGCTTGTTGAATTATTTTTATAGTGGCTGCTTTAAAATCCTTCTCAGATAATTCCAACAGCTGCGTCATCTCAGTGTTGGCATCTGCTGATTAAATTTTCTCATTCAAGTTGAGATTTTCCTAATTCCTCATACAATATGTGATCTTCTATTTTGTCTTGGACATTTTGGTTATAATGCTATTGATGCAGGACTTTTTGCTCCTTAGTTCAGCTAAAATCTAGGTTCTTGTCTCACAACTAGGGAAATGAGGCACGGAGACACATTGAAGGGTGAAGATGGATTTATTAGGCTAAAAGAAAGCTCTCCATAAAGAAAAAGAGGGTCCATCGAACAGGTTCTCACCTCACAGACTGAATACCAGGTCACCACACAGGAGCCGAAGAGGCCTGGCTTCTCCCCTTGCATAAGGCGTGAATTCTTGGTGGCTCTGCCCCATTTTCCCGATGCACGTGTGGGCCCCCAATCTGTTGCAGGCATGCCCAGGCAAGACCCTGTGCAAGGTTTCCTTAGCTCATCCTGCATCTATCACTATGAGACTTGGGATCTTACTTCCATCTTCTTTTAAAAAGCTTCCTCTGATACCATGCTGGTGGAAGAAGGGGAGGGCCACCTCTCTACTGCCAGGTGGGCATAAAGATCCAAGTTCCCCATTCAATCTCCGTTGCAATTTCAGAGGCAGGGGCAACGTGCCTTGTTATTGCTCAGTGGAGGCGAAAGTTTCTGATTTCTCCAAACGTTAGATAACAATTTAGTTTTAGTTTAGTGTTGTGGAACCTCAGCCTGATTTTTCATCTGGTCTGTTGGGCCTGGTTCAGGAGCTTAGTCCAAAACAACTGCCTTCTATAATTTTTGTTCAATAACCCTCACCGGATACTAACTCTGTGGGCACTTTTTTTTTTTTTGAGATGGAGTCTTGCTCTGTCACCCAGGCTGGAGTGCATTGGCACGATTTCAGCTCACTGCAGCCTCAACCTCCTGGGCTCAGGTGATTCTCCCACATCAGCCTCTGGAGTAGGGGGGACTATAGGCGCATGCCACTTTGCCTGGCTAATTTTGTTTATTTTTGTGGACATTAATCTCCCTATGTTGCCCAGGCTGGTCTCAAACTCCTGGATTCAAGTGATCCTTCAGCCTCTGCCTCCCAAAGTGCTGGGATTATAGGTGTGAGCCACTGTGCCCGACTGAATGAGAGATTTTTTAGCGCCCATGTAAATTCGATTTTTACAGAAAGAAGAGTATAGCATGAATTTTTTCAAGAATGTGTATATTTTAATACACTACTTATTGTCCTGTTGATATAAGATAAATCAAAACCAGAAGGATGGAAAACAGTCTTTTTTGTTGTTGTTTTTGCTTTTAGCAAACTCGGCTGCAAATAGCATACACAATATTAGATAAAATTTTTTCAGTCATCCCAAGATTTATTAGGGGAAGAAATGGGTAGACAAGCAGTGGATAAATTAGAAGTGGTAAGAAAACCCTAGTTCCATGTGGTTTCTTCTTACTTTGTCTGCTGTTGATGAAGCTGTCAACCCTCCATTATCTTTTCGTATTTATTGGGAAAGGCAATTTAATCTGCCAGACTGAAATGAAAAGATAAATCCTGGTATGACTTCTTATTCTTGTTCAATTGGGAATAAATTTATTCCAGAGTCTTATTTTACTCATAAACTGCCCAAGTAACATCATTGGAATAAATTTTTTAAAATTATGCAAACTGTTATTAAGAGAATATTGTAAAAATGAGCCCCTTGTTCTTCCCAATTTATAGAGACAGAGGTCTTCTCTGACCATGTCAGGTTAAAATGTAACTTTTCCTATCCTTCTGCATGGTTGGAGACTTCTAAACAGAAAGTCCAAACAATCATATTTCCATAATTCCAAGATGAATGGTTTTCCTACTGCATCTCTGAAATCAAGGTGCATCATTTAGCCCAGAGTGGTGACTCACACCTATAATCCCACCATTTTGGAAGGCCAAAGCAGGAGGATCGCTTGAGCCTAGGAGTTCAAGACCAACCTGGGCAACATAGTGGGACCCTGTCTGTACAAAAAATTAAAAACTTAGCCAGGCATGGTGGCTCACAACTGTAGTCCCAGCTACTCAGGAGGCTGAGGCCTAGGAGGATCACTTGAGCCTGGGAAGTCAGGCTGCAGTGAACCATGATTGCACCACTGCACTCTGGGCAACAGAGTGAGACCTTGTCTCAAAACAAAAAAAAACAAAAACCTGCATCATTTGATAAAATAGTATGTTTTCCTCTCTTCCCCAGTCCCCAAAATCTATTAAGTCAACAGCCCATCTAATGATTGATGGGTTTTGCTAATCAAAAAACTAAAAGCTATACTGTATGCATTTTATAAGCTAAACATCTAATACAAAAGGATGAAAAAAGATGAAAATAAGAAAATTGTTAAAGGAATAGCAGACACATGAAATAAACAAGTAAACAAACAAAACAGCAGATTTCAAGGTTAAAAATCATTTAATGAGATCAAGACTATTTTTTATATTTGTAAATGTGAAAATTTTGTATTTTAAGGCCAGGTGCGGTGGTTCATGCCTGTAATCCCAGCAATTTGGGAGGCCAAGGCAGGTAGACCTCTTGAGGTTAAGAGTTTGAAACCAGTCTGGCCAACATGGTGAACCCTGTCTCTACCAAAAATACAAAGATTAGCTGGGCATAGTGGCATGTGCCTGTAGTCCCAGCTACTCGGGAGGCTGAGGCAGGAAAATCGCTTGAACCCAGGAGGCAGAGGTTGCAGCGAGCCGAGATCATGTCACTGCACTCCAGCCTGGGTGACAGAGCAAGAATCCATCTCAAAAAAAAAAAATTTTTTTTATTTTAAAATTTAAAATTAATGAAGTTAATAGGACTCTCTTAAGCTTTATGAGTTTATAGCACATTGTAATAGAATATATAAAAATATATTAGAAATAAAAGGTGAACAAAAAATGCACAATAATTGTGTAGATTTTTAAACTTTTTTTGGTAGCAGCTTTATTCGGATATAATTTACAAAATGCATTTATTTCCTATGGCTGCTGTAGCAAATTACCACAAACTTGGTTGCCGAAAACATCAGACATTTATTTTCTCACAGCTCTGGAGGCCAGAAGTCCAAGATCAGTATCAGGCCAAAATGAAGGTGTTGACAGTGCTGCACTGCTCTCAAGAGGATCTGTGGAAGAATTGTTCCTTGGCTCTTCCAGCTTCTGGTGGCTGTTGGCATTCCTTTACTTGTGGCTGCATCACCAGTCTCTCTCTTTGTGGTCACATTGCCTTTTCTTCTCCTGTCTGAGAAATCACCCTCTTAAAAGGATATATGTGATTGCATTTTAGGGTCTACCTAGATAATTTAGGATAATCTCCCCATCTCAAAATCCTTAATCACATCTGCAAAGACTCTTTTCCCGTATAAGGTAGCATTTACAGATCCAGGAATTAGGACCTTACATCTTTGAGAGCCATTATCCAACCTACTATACCTACCTTATACCCATTTAAAGTGTACAGTTGAATGGGCTTTAGTATATTTGCAGAGGAGTACAGCCATTAAAACAATCAATTTTAGAACATTTTCACCCCCAAAAGAAACTCTATACCCATTAGCAGTCACTCCCCATTTCCTTCCAAACCTCCAGCCCTAGGCAGCCACAAATCTACTTTCTGTCTCCATAGCCTTGTCTATTCTGGACATTTCATATATATGGAATATACAATATGTGGTCTTTTGTTTTTGGCTTCTTGTACTTGTCATAATGTTTTCAAGGTTACTCCATGTTGTAGCATGTATCAGTACTTCTTTTTATTGCCAAATAATATTCCTGTTTATGAACATATCACCTTTTGTTTATCCACTCATCAGTTGGTGGACATTTGGGTTGTTTTCACTTTTTGGCTACTGTAAATAATACTACTGTGAACATTTGTGCCTAAGTTTTTACATGAATATGTGGTTTCTGTTCTCTTGGGAGTGGAAATGCTGGATCATGTGATAAACTTTATGTTTAACCTTTTGAGGAACTGCCAGACTGTTTTCTACAGTGGTTGCACATTTTACATTCCCACCAGCAGTTTACAAGGGTTGCAATTGTTTCACATCTTTGCCAACACTTACTCTCTGTTTAGGTTTGTTTTGATTTTTATTATAGCCATCTTTGTGGGCATGAAGTGGTAGCACACTGTGCTTTTGAAATGCATCTCCCTGATAGCTAAAAATGATGCTGAGCACCTTTTTGTGTTCTTAGTGGTCATTTCTTTTCTGTGACAGAGTCTCACTCTGTTGCCCAGGCTGGAGTGCAGTTGTGCAATCGGCTCACGGCAACCTCCGCCTCGCAGGTTCAAGCAATTTTCCTGCCTCAGCTTTCTGAGTAGCTGGGATTATAGGCACCTGCCACCACGCCCGGCTAATTTTTGTGTTTTTAGTAGAGACAGGGTTTTACCATGCTGGCCAGGCTGGTCTCACTATTCTTAAAGTCTGTAGTATGTAGTCTTGTTTATAAATATACTCTGAGACCATATGAAGAGACACCCCATAGATCATATGAATTCGTCTTTCATGTGATGGCAGTTGACTCTCATCCTCCACAGCAGGCTCAAGCCTGACCTTCCAATAATGTGACTCTGAACCAATGCAATTAAATTTTTTGGACCCCATTGTGGTCACTTTTTAATGTGTATACCAGCTATTGGGGTTGCAGAGGTAAATGAGGAGACAGACAGGCAAATAATTACAAATTATTGTAATGAAATTTACATTAGAAGATATCAGCATGTCAGAGGATGAAGACCCAAAGTAACTACTTTAGAATGTTTACTTCTAGTCTCTTAGTTATTAAGTATATACCAAATATTTACTCAATACAGTAATGCATTGTTGGATGGGAGCGCGTCTGTAGGTATATGCAGGAATTTATTTCCCTGTATGAGGGTTGGAGACACATGTGTGCACAGACACACTGGATGGGACTAGGTAGGACCAGAGAAGGAGAGGATCAAAATATTAGTAAATTAAGGACACATTCAGGCACGCACACGCACATACACACACACACACACACACACACACACACAAAATTACAAAGCAATAAACAGACAGCAATGAACAGATGCAAACATTATAAACTAGTATATTCATTGCTGCTGAGGGATGCATAGCAGAAGAAAAGTGAGACTTCAGCAGGGCAGGTTTCGTGTAGGAAACTCATTTGGTGGTCATGAGTTTTAATTTTCTTCCACCTTCCTCTTTGTTTCCTTACTTCAGAAAGAACCTTAAGAACAATGTTTTCAACATTGATATACTGACAGAAACAATTTAAAAGGTAGAATATTTTGGGGTTTTTTTGTTGTTTTGTTTTATAAGTCAAGTGTTTAGAAATATGTTTTAGGACTATATCAGGTTTGTTTTAAATTATAAGAACAATTTGATCCCCAAAAGACAACTCATTCCAGGAGACAAAACTTAACAATTTGTATCACTTTTAACACTGTTGCTGAGTTCCCTGTACAAGTTTGAAAAGACATAGAAGTTTTACCCCTTAGATTTCATTGGCCTTGCATTAGAAAAATAAACTATATTGTCTTGTGTTCAGGTCAAGAGTATGCAGGTGTTGTTAGGTGGATCCTTTCTGAAATTCCCCTCATTTAATCTGACAGAGGATCTACTGTTTCATTTCATTATCTAGTTGGTTAATTTGTTTACCTACAAAAGAAAACCACTGTAAAAGTATATTTGTTTTATTCAAACATCATTAATGTAGTTATTAAAAATTTAACTTTTTAGGTAGGAGAGTTCTCTTTTATTTCGTGAACTTTTTTAGTTGTACATGTTCCTCTCATTTTATTATTCTAACAAGGTCCATATAGAATTCTCTTGGTTTCAACTTCCCATCCTTGATGATAAGAATATTGCTTTCCTTCTAGTCTAGAGATGGCATCTTTCTTTTGTGTTTTAATTTTTTTGTAGAAATGGGGTCTTGCTATGTTGCCCAGGCTGGTCTCAAACTCCTGGCCTCAAGTGATCCTCCTACTTCAGTCTCCCAGAGTGCTAGGATTTCAGATGTGAACCACTGTGCCCAGCAGGAGGCATCTTTCACAAGAAAATTTCATCTTCTGCTTTTAAAAAAACACAAGGAGGTCAGAATGATTTTCTTGCACCTTCTTTTTTTTTTTTTTTTTTTTTTTTGAGATGGAGTCTCGCTCTCTCGCCCAGGCTGGAGTGCAGTGGTGCAATCTCAGCTCACTACAAGCTCCGCCTCCCAGGTTCACCATTCTGCTGCCTCAGCCTCCCGAGTAGCTGGGACTAAAGGTGCCTGCCACCACGTTTGGCTAATTTTTGTATTTTTAGTAGACGGGGTTTCACCGTGTTAGCCAGGATGGTCTTGATCTCCTGACCTTGTGATTCACCTGCCTCAGCCTCCCAAAGTGCTGGGATTACAGGCGTGGTGGTCTTTTTTTTTTTTTTTTTTTTTTTTTTAAGCGCCTTTAGCTCAGAATAATTCTTATGGCAAAGTAGTGTATTTGGGGGTGGCATATTCTGAATTTCTTCTCATGTATACCATAGAATATGAACTCTCTATATACTTTATTATGTGTGGTTGTCCCAATGGAATGATGATAGAAAGATGCTGTAGACACAGCTAAAGGCTGTAATGTTTCTTTTATGGCAAAAGATACAGATATAGACAGTTTGTTATATAAAGCAGGATACAACACAGCATGCGTCCAAACAGAAGTCTCCCAAAGCTCCCCACAGGGATTATACCATCAGCATGGATCGAGGTATAGGGTATTAAGCCGTCCTGGCTTGCCTGGGACTGAGGAGTTTTCTGGAACAGAAAACTTTCTGTGTTAAAACCAGGTTTTTGGTTCCAGGCAAAGTCAGGCACTTGGTCACTCGATTTGAGGAGTTTACTTGGCTATACTTACAGTCTATCCGGACCTTACTTCCCACCTGATTATTGTGGAGACTCTAGCCCCACATCTATCTACTTACCAGGGGCAAGTGAAAACACCCAATACATTCCTGTTTATTATGAGACTGTATAAAGTGAAGGTCAGTTTCCCAGGTGCATTCTTCAGTAGGCCTGGGCCTCAAGCAGTCTGAGGTCCACTCCTGAATCATTTAATGGGTTTAAGAATAATGATGTGCAAAACTACAAATACTAGAAAGTATGGAATTCAGATATTGACTTTTGATTCTGCTACACCGAGGAACTGTTGTATCCCTTAGCCAGGAGGAATAAGGGCCATGCCTCTGCCTGGATTCTCTTTGTTGGGACTCCTTCTGTTCTCGCTCAGTGGTGGTCCACTCTGAGATGGTCACTTCCTTATGGGATTATTTAATATCAGTCATACAATCTGAGGCCTTCAAACTGATGTGGCTCCAAGTTTAAATTTTAAAGAGAAAGGCTTCGTCAACTGTACCCAAAGATTCTGTCTTTCCTTTAATATACTCTACTAAATCCAGGCTGTGCATTTTTCTTACAATGATATTTATCTGAATGGCTTTCTTTTTTTTTTTTTTTTTTTTTTTTTTTTTTTTGAGACCGAGTCTTGCGCTGTCGCCCAGGCTGGAGTGCAGTGGCCGGATCTCAGCTCACTGCAAGCTCCGCCTCCCGGGTTTACGTACGCCATTCTCCTGCCTCAGCCTCCCGAGTAGCTGGGACCACAGGCGCCTGCCACCTCGCCCGGCTAGTTTTTTGTATTTTTTAGTAGAGACGGGGTTTCACCTTGTTAGCCAGGATGGTCTCGATCTCCTGACCTCGTGATCCGCCCGTCTCGGCCTCCCAAAGTGCTGGGATTACAGGCTTGAGCCACCGCGCCCGGCCTTGAATGGCTTTCTATTCTGTCTCTAGTTCATCAGTATCTTGTATTTTTTGCTTGTTTTGCTCATTTTGTTTTTTATGTGCTTTGAGCTGTAGCAAGGAAAGACAGAAAAAATAATCACAGCTTTTGGCAAGGTTGAGGCAGCAGTATGCTGTGACAATATATGAGAAAACCTTGGGGAGAAATGAGAGAATTCTAAGCCGGGAAAATAGGCGAACTACCCTCCAATTGGATGTGTCTCTTCCTAGGCAGTCTTCAGCTATTGAAACAGATCAAGGGCCTGCCTGATCAGCAAATCCTTATTGGCTGTATTAGTTTGCTAGTGCTGCTATACCAAAGTACCACAGATTGGGAGGTTTAAACAACCGAAATTTAATTCCTCACAATTGTGGAAGTTAGAAGGCTGAGAAAATGTGTTGGCAGGGTTGGTTTCTTCTGAGGGCCTCTCTCATTGGCTTGTAGATGGCTGAGTTTTCCCTTTGTCTTCATAGTCTGTACACTCTGTACATGTCTAAGTCCAAATTTCCTCTTCTTTAAGAACACTAGTCAGATTAGAGCCCACCCTATTGACCTCGTTTTAATTTAATTACCTCTTTAAAGACCCTATCTCCAAATACAGTTACATTTTGAGGTACTGAGGGTTAGGCTGTCAACATACTAATTTTAGGGGGTAAAACTTAGCCCATAACATTCACCATCAGAGGCACATTTTAAATCTGTCATTTTTATTAGTACTAGATAATAAATGTAGCCTTTGTTGATTTGTTAAGCAGACTTTTGAAAAATCAGAAGAGTTAAAAGTATGTTACAGATTTGTTAAGTACAGATGCTCTTTGACTTATGATGGGATTACATTCTGGTAAATTCATTATATGTTGAAAATATCTAAGTAAAACATGCATTTAATTCATCTAACCTACTGAACATCACAGTTTAGCCTACACCATCTTAAATGTGCTCAGAACACTTATATTAGCCTACAGTCGCAAAATCATCTAACACAAAGCTTATTTTATAATAGGGTGTTGAGTAGCTCATGTAATTTATTAAATATTATACCGAACGTGAAAAACAGAATTGTTGTATGGGTACTCAAAGTACAGTTTCTACTGAATGCATATCACTTTTGTGTCATCATAAAGTGGAAAAATTGTTAACTTGAACCATCATAAGTCAGGGACTGTCTGTATGTAATTAGCCCTAATCGGTTTTGTTTTTTTTTTTTCTAAAGGTTCCTCCCTAAAACTGGAAAGTTAATTCTCTGCCCACAGGCTGTATGAACACACCATTTCTTCAGTGATAACAAATATAACCTGAGTACTTCAATATTCTGTACTCCTTGTTTGCATTCCTCGTATACTACCAGCACTTACAAATACTGTTTGGAAGTTAATACCTAAGATAGATAGTTTCCAAACATAGTTTTCTTCCTATTGCTCTTATATCACCCATTTCATCAACTCTTCAGTATGTCTACAATGAAATAAGTATGAATCCCATTGGCCCAGAGCTATAGAATCTTACAATAGCTATTAAATGTGATATTTACTACATTCTCAGCATTAAGTCAGACAGGAAAATCCCAGAATTCATTACATTGGGACTTAGCACATAGAGATAACTTGACTAAGTACAGTTTGAATGTTTAACAGCTCACAGAGATATTAACTGAAGGATATTGGTAATTTATTCTTAAATTAAGCAATCATTGCTTGGAAAGGTATGAAAACATGGAGGCTACCATCTATTTTCACCTTTTTCTGTTTTTGTAAGAGATATTGGCAAACTTCTGTAATTCTTATATTTGGAATTGATTTGTAGTTGATGTTGCCAACTGTTAGTCTTTATGCCAGCTAGCCTATACTTACAGAACAATCAGAATATGCAAACTCAGAAAACCCACAGACTGTAGCTCCAGAATATTGTTTTTCCTTTAGAACTTTCAGGGCTGAAAAATCCAGAAGTGTCTCTCAGAAAAAGATGTTTTTTTTTTTTGTTTGTTTTGAGATGGAGTCTCGCTCGCTCTGTTGCCTAGGCTGGAGTGCAATGGCGCAATCTTGGCTCATTGCAACCTCCGCCTCCAGGGTTCAAGTGATTCTCCTGCCTCAGCCTCCTGAGTAACTGGGATTACAGGCACCCGCCATTATGCCTGGTTAATTTTTAATTTTTAGTAGAGACAGGGTTTCACCATGTTGGCCAGGATGATCTTGAACACCTGACTTCAGGTGATCCGCCCACCTCAGCCTCCCAAAGTGCTGGGATTACAGGCGTGAGCCACTATGCCCAGCCCAGAGAAAGGTTTTTTTAACTAATTCTTTTTTTGTTTGTTTGTTTGTTTGAAACATGGTCCCGTTCTGTTGCTAGGCTGGAATGATGTGGTCATAGCTCACTGAAACCTTGAACTACTGGGTTCAAGTGATCCTCCCACCTCAGCCTCCTAAGTGGGACTACAAGCATGCACCACCACTCTTGGCTAAATTTTTAAATCTTTTGTAGAGATGAGGTCTTCCTATGTTTCTCAGGCTGGCCTCAAGCTCTTGGCCTCGAGCGATCCTCCTGCCTCAGCCTTTTAAAACTAATTATTGATTCAGTAGCATTCCCACAGCCAGAAAACTCATATGGCTTTGAAGTCAATTCCCAAAAACTTAATTTAAAACAGGATGACTCTTCCAAATACCAATTCTTCCAAATACCAATTTTTTTTCAGCATTAGAGGACTGAGCTACAATGCTGCCGGAAATGTCAATTATTCAATAATTCTAACTTATGAGTGATATATAAAAATACCTACTAGTCAAGTTAAAAGTCATTAAGGATCAAACAACAGGATCTTAGGATACTAAGATTAGGATACTAATTAGGACCAGATACCCCAGATCATGGAGTTCAGTGGTTCTCAAACTTTAACGAGCATCAGAATTACCTGGGAGGCTTGTTAAAAACTATAGCTTGTTGGGCCCTACCCCCGGAATTTCTGATTCAGTAAATGTTGGGGGTGGGGGGGCTCAAAAATTTGCATTTCTGACAAGTTCTCAGATGATGCTGATGCTGTTGATCTAGGGATCATGCTTTGAGAACTGCTGATCTTGTTGGATTTTCTCCTTCTAAAGTTGTTTATCAGCTAAGAGGACTGTTTATTTAATGAAGAAGATGTTCTTGGCCAATTTCTTACCTACCTCAAGAGTAGACAAGCACAATGGCTGAAGAGAACTTACTATGTGAAACACCCAGATCGTACATACCATAACTCAGTGAGGTAACTACTACTGTGATACCCATTTCACAAATGAAGGGACATGAGAACAGGGAGTTGAGCCCAGATAGGCTTCAGAGTAAGTTCTTAGCCGTTTCCACTACTCTGCTTCCCATGGTAACAGATAAGAACTTAACTGTGTGCATTGATCCATCAAGAATGATGACAGTGATCCTGGGTACAGTGGCTCATGCCTGTAATTTCAGTACTTTGGGAGGCTGAAGCAGGAAGATCACCTGAGCCCAGGAGTTTGAGACCAGTTTGGGCAACATAGTGAGACCCTATCTTTACACATACAGTTGTTTTTTGTTTTTTTTTTTTAATTAGCCAGGTATGGTGGCTTGCGCCTGTAGTTCCAGCAACTCAGGAGGCTGAGGTAGGAGGATCACTTGATTCTTGTGGTCAAGGCTGCAGTGAGCCATGATTGTGCCACTGTACCACTGCGCTCCAGCTTGGGCAATAGAATGAGACCCTATCTCTAAAGAAATAAAAACAAAAATTATATGTCAATGAAATATGCCAAAAACATGTTCCATTTTAAACAAATTACTAAAGTGGAACATGATTTTTACAAACCATGTTAAATGCATGCTAATTACAAGCACCAGAAACCAACCTGAGCTGTACAGCTGAATATGAAATGTGCACAATCCAAGGGCTTCAGGAAGAGACTAGAACAAGGACTTGGAAAGTGTTAAGACTGCTTCTCTCTGCTTTCCATTTCATCTGTTTCTCTCCATAACAGACTTTCCCGGCAGTCTCAGTTCATATGGAGGAATCTGGCCACCCCAAAACTCTTAAATTTACATTTGAAGGGTGGCAAAATATGCTACCCCAAAACATTCCACTCTGGCATAAGGATTACTTTCAGCTAAAGGCACTTGAAAAATAGATACAAGAAGGGCATTCTAATCTCCTTTTTTCTTCCTGAAAATAGGAAGTTAAAATCTCCCATGTGAAAGATGTCCTCCCTGTATTAGGAGAAAGGAAACATTATTCAATTGGGAGTCTTAGCTGAGAGAATTCTGTACAAACAGACCTTGTTAAAATAATTATTATCTTCCTTTTAGCTTCCCAACATAATTTAGTTACTTTTCCACAATTGCATCTCTTTGTTCAACCCAATATATTAATAAAAGCATATAGTTTTTGCCATTTCTTTGGGTCTTCATTTCTTTATGACAGCTCCTATGTCACATAAAATTTATATTAAATCTTTATGCCTTTCTCCTACTAACCTATCTTATGTCAATTTAATTCTCAGGCCCAGCCAAAGACCCTAAGAGAGTAGATGTAAAGTTTTGCCTCGACTACACATTCACAAATTCAGGCCCACTCAGATTAACTGGCTGTTACTCAGTTGTAATCCCCAGTTCCTAGTGGAGAGAATCTGAATGGCCTTAAGTGTTTCCCCTGGTTCAATCATTTATGGCTATGGAAGTGGGGTCATGCAGTATAACTTTGGCTACTGCTGTGCATGAGGCAGGGGAGGAAATCATCGGCTGTGAACTGAGCTCACACTTTAAAAGGAGTGCTCTCAGAAACTCTTGCAGTGCTTGATCACTTCTATCACAGGATACCTTCTACCTCTTATAGTAAAGTGTAGACCAAGAATGTAATTTGTTCCTGACCTATCAAATTGGCAAAAACTGCCAATACACACTGATAGTGAGGCTGAGAAGAAATAGTCACTCATGTATTAGTGATAGGAGTGCAAAAGTGTGCAAGCCCCATGTCAAACCTACAAAATATTCAGGTGCATTAATCCTCTAAGCTAGAAATTCCACTTCTGGGAATCTACTCAACAGGGATCAAGAGAAATGGCCGAAGAGTATAGATGTTTTCAGTCCCTATACTTTTAAAAGAAGATCATAGACAAAGGATATCTTATTGCAATATCAAAAAACAAAAAGCCACCCATGATCCTTGTCCCTTACACGCCAGTAATTAAATGCAGCCAGTCTTGCAATACATGTGCTTTTATATACCATATATATATACCATAGAAAAACTACATTCAATTTTTAGAATTTTTAATTTGCAGGTAGCATTTTACAGGCAACTACTGCTATTTCACACTGTGAGGAAAGTCTGCCCTATATAATGTTGATGTGATGTAGAGGGAAATAGCTCCAAAAATATCTAGTCCCACTGATGTGTGGTACTGGGGACTGCATTAGTTACCTCTCTCTGCATCACAGCTTTTAGAGCAGCTAACATGAAAATGCTTTGTCTAAATGATAAGCAAATCATATGGAAACATTTTACAGCCAATATATTTCATGCACATTGGTTGAATCCTGGGGAAAATCCAAGTAGAGCATGGTTTTAAGTCAATCGTTTATCCTCTTTTTTTCCCTGTAGTACATCTCTTCACATATTAAAGACTTGAAGAGTGAAATGTTTGAGGAACTCCTTAAGCACCTTTGCCACTCTGCAGATGAATTCCGGGAGGTCATAAAAGCTGACATGCGGAGGCATATGTTCGCTGAACTCTTCCGACATTGTGACCATGGGAAGGTGGGTTAAGACATTTAAAGAATTGCTTCTTGGCCAGACACTGTGGCTCACGCCTGTAATCCCAGCACTTTAGGAGGCTGAGGCTGGTGGATTGCTTGAGCCCAGGAGTTTGAGACCAGTCTGGACAACATGATGAAACCCCATCTCTACAAAATAGATACAAACTTTACCGAAATATATTTGTTTATGAGCCTTATATTTATTTGTTTGTATCTCCATGTCCAGAAAGGATTTAAGTAAGCTCACAAGAATAGAGAAGATGCAACAACAAAATGTAAACTAAAAGTAGGATGAAAGAAGAAAAAAATAAGAGAGGGGATAGTAAATGAAGCTGGGAACAAAGCCCCAAATAATGACCTAAATAGTCGTCGTGGGTTGTTTACAAGTTTGGATCTAAGATTCCTAGCAGTGAATGTGAAAAGGAAAACATGACCAAACACACTATTGACAATGTTTATAAGATAATTACTGACCGGGCGCAGTGGCTCACGCCTGTAATCCCAGCACTTTGGGAGGCCGAGGCGGGCGGATCACAAGATCAGGAGATCGAGACCATCCTAGCTAACACGGTGAAAGCCCGTCTCTACTAAAAGTACAAAAAATTAGCCAGGCGTGGTGGCGGGTGCCTGTGGTCCCAGCTACTCGGGAGGCTGAGGCAGGAGAATGGCGTGAACCCGGGAGGTGGAACTTGCAGTGACCCGAGATCACGCCACTGCGCTCCAGCCTGGGCAACAGAGCGAAACTCCATCTCAAAAAAAAAAAAAAAGATAATTACAAACAAGTGCTAAGAAGTACAGACATTTGGGGTTCAAATTTTTATTTTTATTTTTTATTCATTATACTTTAATTTCTAGGGTACATGTGCACCACGTGCAGGTTTGTTACATATGTATACATGTGCCATGTTGGTGTGCTGCACCCATTAACTCATCATTTACATTAGGTATATCTCCTAATGCCATTCCTCCCCCTTCCCCCCACCCCACGACAGGCCCTGGTGTGTGATGTTCCCTTCCTGTGTCCAAGTGTTCTCACTGTTCAATTCCCACCTATGAGTGAGAACATGCGGTGTTTGGTTTTCTGTTCTTGCAATAGTTTGCTGAGAATGATGGTTTCCAGCTTCATCCACGTCCCTACAAAGGACAGGAACTCATCCTTTTTTATGGCTGCATAGTATTCCATAGTGTATATGTGCCACATTTTCTTAATCCAGTCTACCATTGATGGACATTTGGGTTGGTTCCAAGTCTTTGCTATTGTGAGTAGTGCCGCAATAAACATACATGTGCATGTGTCTTTATAGCAACATGATTTATAATCCTTTGGGTATATACCCAGTAATGGGATGGTTGTGTCAAATGGTATTTCTAGTTCTGGATCCTTGAGGAATCGCCACACTGTCTTCCACAATGGTTGAACTAGTTTACAGTCCCACCAACAGTGTAAAAGTGTTCCTATTTCTCCACATCCTCTCCAGCACCTGTTGTTTCCTGACTTTTTAATGATCGCCATTCTAACTTGTGTGAGATGGTATCTCATTGTGGTTTTGATTTGCATTTCTCTGATGGCCAGTGATGATGAGCATTGTTTCATGTGTCTGTTGGCTGCATAAATGTCTTCTTTTAAGAAGTGTCTGTTCATATCTTTCACTCACTTTTTGATGGGATTGTTTTTTTCTTGTAAATTTGTTTGAGTTCTTTGTAGGTTCTGGATGTCAGATGAGTAGATTGCAAAAATTTTCTCCATTCTGTAGGTTGCCTGTTCACTCTGATGGTAGTTTCTTTTGCTGTGCAGAAGTTCTTTAGTTTAATTAGATCCCATTTATCAATTTTGGATTTTGTTGCCATTGCTTTTGGTGTTTTAGACATGAAGTCCTTGCCCATGCCTATGTCCTGAATGGTATTGCCTAGGTTTCCTTCTACGGTTTTTATGGTTTTAGGTCTAACATTTCAATATTTAATCCATCTTGAATTAATTTTTGTATAAGGCGTAAGGAAGGGATCCAGTTTCAGCTTTCTACATATGGCTAGGCAGTTTTCCCAGTACCATTTGTTAAATAGGGAATCGTTTCCCCATTTCTTTTTTTGTCAGGTTTGTCAAAGATCAGATGGTTGTAGATGTGTGGTATTATTTCTGAGGGCTCTGTTCTGTTCCATTGGTCTATACCTCTGTTTTGGTACCAGTACCATGCTGTTTTGGTTACTGTAGCCTTGTAGTATAGTTTGAAGTCAGGTAGCGTGATGCCTCCAGCTTTGTTCTTTTGGCTTAGGATTGACTTGGCAATGTGGGCTCTTTTTTGGTTCCATATGAACTTTAAAGTAGTTTTTTCCAATTCTGTGAAGAAAGTCATTGATAGCTTGATGGGGATGGCATTCAGTCTATAAATTACCGTGGGCAGTATGGCCATTTTCACGATATTGATTCTTCCTATGCATGAGCATGGAATGCTCTTCCATTTGTTTGTGTACTTTTTTATTTCGTTGAGCAGTGGTTTGTAGTTCTTCTTGAAGAGGTCCTTCATATCCCTTGTAAGTTGGATTCCTAGGTATTTTATTCTCTTTGAAGCAATTGTGAATGGGAGTTCATTCATGATTTGGCTCTCTGTTTGTCTGTTATTGGTATATAAGAATGCTTGTGATTTTTGCACATTGATTTTGTATCCTGGGACCTTGCTGAAGTTGCTTATCAGCTTAAGGAGATTTGGGGCTGAGACGATGGGGTTTTCTAAATGTACAATCATGTCACCTGCAAACAGGGACAATTTGACTTCCTCTTTTCCTAATTGAATACCCTTTATTTCTTTCCCCTGCCTGATTGCCCTGGCCAGAACTTCCAACACTATGTTGAATAGGAGTCGTGAGAGAGGGCATCCCTGTCTTGTGCCAGTTTTCGAAGGGAATGCTTCCAGTTTCTGCCCATTCAATATGATATTGGCTGTGGGTTTGTCATAAATAGCTCTTATTATTTTGAGATACGTCCCATCAATACCGAATTTATTGAGCGTTTTTAGCATGAAGGGCTGTTGAATTTTGTCAAAGACCTTTTCTGCATCTGTTGAGATAATCATGTGGTTTTTGTCTTTTGTTCTGTTTATATGCTGGATTACATTTATTGATTTGTGTATGTTGAACCAGCCTTGCATCCCAGGGATGAAGCCCACTTGATCATGGTGGATAAGCTTTTTGATGTGCTGCTGGATTCGGTTTGCCGGTATTTTATTGAGGATTTTTACATAGATGCTCATCAGTGATATTGGTCTAAAATTCTCTTTTTTTGTTGTGTCTCTGCCAGGCTTTGGTATCAGGATGATGCTGGCCTCATAAAATGAGTCAGGGAGGATTCCCTCTTTTTCTATTGACTGGAATAGTTTCAGAAGGAATGGTACCAGCTCCTCCTTGTACCTCTGGTAGAATTCGGCTGTGAATCTGTCTGGTCCTGGAGTTTTTTTGGTTGGTAGGCTATTAATTATTGCCTCAATTTCAGAGCCTGCTATTTATCTATTCAGGGATTCAACTTCTTCCTGGTTTAGTCTTGGTAGGGTGTATGTGTCCAGGAATTTATCCATTTCTTCTAGATTTTCTGGTTTATTTGCGTAGAGGTGTTTATAGTTTTCTGTGATGGTAGTTTGTATTTCTGTGGGATGGGTGGTGATATCCCCTTCATCATTTTTTATTGCATCTACTTGATTCTTCTCTCTTTTATTCTTTATTAGTCTTGCTAGCGGTCTATCAATTTTGTTGATCTTTTCAAAAAAAAAGCTAGCAGAAGGCAAGAAATAACTAAGATCAGAGCAGAACTGAAGGAGATAGAGACACAAAAACCCTTCAAAAAATCAATGAATCCTGGGGTTCAAATTACAGTTAGGAGCTTCTCTTTATTAAAGGGGCCCTTATGTACTGAAGTGAAAATCTTTTATGATGGGATTGTAATAAATTAAACAATGACTTTTTTAGGGCAATTTCTTATAGTTACTTCAAATGTAGGCAAACGATGCCACACTGGACTGCAATTCAGAAAAAGCAATTCTTGAAAGAACCAACAGATTGCAATCTAGGTTCTCAAATTCCTGCTAACTTTGAGTGAAGCCAGGAATATATTTTACAAAATCTGAAATGTCTATCTATGTGTCTTTCAGTCAACCCTTATTGAATATTGCTTCTTTTAACAGAGCTTGTAATAAATATTGGGTGACAAGTGTCAAAGTTTTACTCCCTGGTAAAATGCCCGAAGGATAACTATTCTCTCTTGGCCAATTTAACACCAATTCATGTGCTGTAACAAACATAGTGGGACAACATTTAGAGCAATTAACTGAGGTTTGCTTTCATTCTTTGCTTTTCTTCTCATCATTCAAGCAGTAGTTACATGCAGGGGCGGAAAAACTACACCTGCATCCTCGTAGGATCCCTGCTGGGTCTGACCATTAAACTGACATAAGATAGAATAATAGGAGAAAACTGTACAAATTTAGTTACAAGTTTTATATGGCACAGGAGTCCTCTTAAGGAAATGAAGGCCCAAAGAAGCACTTAGAGTCAGTTACTTATGTATTGGATTGGACAAAGAACAGCAAACTGTGAAAATGTGACTAAATTATGTGGGGAGTCTTAAAAGATAAGAGTTATTCTAACAACGTCTGTACAGTATTCTGTTGGTCTCAACTTCTCATCCTTGAAGATAACAATTATGCCTTTCCTTATAGTATAGGGAGAGTTACTTTCACATGGGAATTTCATCTTCTACTTTGAAGAAACAGCCCAAGTGCAGGTGATCTTCTCATATCTATTGCTTTTCAAGTGTCTTTAACTTAGTCAATATGCCAGAATAGCATATTTTAACCTCCTCAGAGGAAAGATAGAGTCTCAAAAAAAGAAGTTATATGAGTTTCTGAATGGAATATATATCTGGGAACAAAGCCCCAAAATGCATAACATAATGACTATGTATATGTCTTATACACACACACACACACATAAATAACTATATTTTTTTATTTATTTATTTATTTATTTATTTTGAGATGGAGTCTCGCTCTATCGCCCAGGCTGGAGTGCAGTGGCCGGATCTCAGCTCACTGCAAGCTCCGCCTCCCGGGTTTACGCCATTCTCCTGCCTCAGCCTCCTGAGTAGCTGGGACTACAGGCGCCCGCCACCTCGCCCGGCTAGATTTTTGTATTTTTTTAGTAGAGACGGGATTTCACCGTGTTAGCCAGGATGGTCTTGATCTCCTGACTTCGTGATCCGCCTGTCTCGGCCTCCCAAAGTGCTGGGATTACAGGCTTGAGCCACCGCGCCCGGCCCTATATTTAATATATATTAATATATATGAGTCTCTCTCTCTCTCTCTCTCTCTCTCTATATATATATATATACACACTATATATGACCAAAAATAGATGACCAAAAACTCTCTCTCTCTCTCTCTCTCTCTATAATAGAGATAATCCATTCTCTAATAGATGTCCATATCCATTCTCTAATAGAGAGAGAGAGAGAAAGCGCACACCTGTGAGAAACAGAGCCTCACTCTATCACCCAGGCTAGAATGCAGCAGCATGGTCATAGCTCACTACAGCCTCTACCTCCTGGGTTCAAGTAATCTCCCACCTCAGCCTCCCAAATAGCTAGGACTACAGGCATGTACCACCATGCCTGGCTAAGTTTTAAATTTTTGTAGAAACAGAGTCTATGTTGCCCAGGCTGTTCTTGATCTTCTGGCTCAAGAGATCTTCCCACCTTGGCCTCCCAAAGCCCTGGTATTACAGATGTGAGCCACTACATCCAGCCTCGAATGTATATATGTGTGTGTGTATATATATATATATATTTTTTATTTTTTATTTTTATTTTTTTGAGACGGAGTCTCGCTCTGTCACCCAGGCTGGAGTGCAGTGGCGCGATCTCGGCTCACTGCAAGCTCCGCCTCCCGGGTTTACGCCATTCTCCTGCCTCAGCCTCCCGAGTAGCTGGGACTACAGGCGCCCGCCATCTCGCCCAGCTAATTTTTTGTATTTTTTAGTAGAGACGGGGTTTCACCGTGTTAGCCAGGATGGTCTCGATCTCCTGACCTCGTGATCCACCCGTCTCGGCCTCCCAAAGTGCTGGGATTACAGGCTTGAGCCACCGCGCCCGTCCCGAATGTATATTTTTAACCAGCAGCTGAGACAAAAGTTCTAAAGTTCTAAAAGCCCAGACTTTAAATGGAAAATACTGGGCTCTTAAGAAACAATGGAGTATAAAGTAAAGAAGTTTACTCCATTAAACAATGTATACTCCATTAAACAATGGAGTATAAAGTAAAGAAGAATGCAAAATGTGGCATCAAAGCAGTTATTCTATCAATGGGAAATTGTGACCAGCTGATGAGGGAAGGAGGTTGGAGTGCATGTGACAAGAGTTTAGAGGTTGTCTGGTTCCCTAAGTCAGGATTAGCACCTGATCTTCCATTCCTGAGCTCCAATCATGGTTGGAGATTGAGGGCAACATTATTGACACCCCTGGAAATTTCAGGTAGGTTGAGAGGAAATTTAAGAACAGCGGGCACTTATACTTCATTTTCTAGGTGTAGCTCAGAGACTACAAGCTTCATAGAGAAGTGCTAAATTCAACATGGCACTAAAGAGAAAGAGTAGCAGCTATAGAAGGTAGGGTGTAGGTAGATGGGCCTGAAGATACTCCCTTTCACTCCTGTGGCCAGAGGAAAGATGAGGACTATTCCTAAATACCTGTGTGTAAAGGACAGTGGGTGTGCAGAGATGATGACTGTGAAAGTTCTGGGAGTACCCTCAAGAAGACACCCGGGTTAGGACAAGGAGAACTATGGACATAAATAGCAAATACCAAAATAAAACTTCCAGATGACTCAATGAGATGAAGTACATACTCCACAGTCACAGTCAACAAGTACTGTGGCTGGCACTGAGCTAGACTCTCCTTTATTTGATGGCAGGACTGTATATAAGCACCCCCACCCCCCAAAATATGGGCAAAAGATATGAACACACAATTCATGGAATCACTATATACTCAATAGATGACCAAAAATAGTTTTTAATGATAATACCTATCACTGATATGAATAGAAGAAAAACATTTCTCAAACATTCCTGGTGAAAATTTAATAGTTGTATCTTTGCAAAGCATTCTGGATACATCTACTTAAATAAAAAATACATATATGCTTCAGTCAGGCAAGCCATTCCTGAAATTTGTATTCCATAGAAATAAAAGCATTAGTAAATTAAAAATACACATACAAAGAAAATTCTTGATGCATTGTTTATAAATGAAGAAAAAGAGAAAGAGAGGTTAATGAAATACTATATAAGGGAATGCTTTAAAGCCTCCCTATTTCCTGAGATACAACAATATTAAAATTAGGCCAATTAATAACCCTAAAAAGGGTTATTAATTGTATTTAAGTGAAAGGAAGAGTCACATATCTCTCACTTTAAATCAAAAGCTAGAAATGATTCGTCTTAGTAAGGAAGGCATGTTGAAAGCCAAGAGGTGGCTGAAAGCTAGGCCCCTTGCTCCAGTTAGCCAAGTTGTGAATGCAAGGAAAAGTTTTTGAAGGAAGTTAAAAGCACTACTCCCATGAAGACACAAGTGATAAGAAAGCAAACAGCCTTATTTCTGAGAGAAGTCAATGTCTGGCTTCAAAGCTTCAAAGGACTGGCAGATTCTCTTCTTAGAGGCTAGTGCAACCGGTGACTTTCAGTTGAAACCAGTGCTCATTGACCATTTCAAAAATCCTAGCCCTTAAGAATTATGCCAAATTTATTCTGCCTGTGCTCTATAAAGGAAACAGCAAAGCCTGGATGACAGTAGATATGTCTGTGGCATAGTTTACTGAATATTTTAACACACTGTGGAGACCGACTGCTTAGAAAAAAAGATTCCTTTCAAAATATTACTGTTCATTGAGATGCATCTGGTTACCGAAGAGCTCTGATGGAGATGTACAAGGAGATGAATGTTGTTTTCACTCCTAGTAACACAATATCCATTCTGCAGCCCATGGGTCAAGGAGTCAGTCATTTTGACATTCAAGTCTTGTTGCTTAAGAAATACATTTCATAAGGCTATAGCTTCCATAGATAGTGATTCCTTTGATGGATCTGGGCAAAGCAAATTGAAAATCTTTTATAAATAATTCACCATTCTAGGTGCTCTCGCCACTGTTCCATCTGTGATTGAGCACCCTTTCTGCAGAAAGGAAAGATTGCCTTGCTGAGAGATCTTTTATCTCCATGCTGACTTTTCTTTGTGGCACTGATTATCTATTTCTAACAATTTTGGTATTTCTAACAATTTTGGTGGCCCGTATGGGGATACATTCTCCTCTGGTGTTGGTCTCTGGTCCTTTCTCATGAGGAGGCGCCCCGCCAGCTCTTGCAGTGGCCTCAGGGGTAAGGGACCGAGACCCACCTGGTGTGACGAATAAACCCAGACTCTCAGCAACACAGAAAGAAACCAGCTAGCAACCTGGGGTAAAGCATCCTCACATACTGCGGTGACGAGTCTGTACACAGACCAAGGAAGGAGAAGCTGCAGGAGCCGTCTTTTAGCACAGCTACCACTGTTTGAATTTCTGGTAAACCAACACCAGCCTGAGAACCACATCCTCATCAAAGGGTGGAAAGAAGGGAAACTCAAGCCAGCCTGGGAAGGACCCTACCTTGTGCTGCTAACCACCGAGACTACTGTTTGTACAGTGGAAAGGGGATGGACACATTACACCCGAGTCAAGCAAGCGCCATTATCATCAGAATCATGGGCCATTGTTCCTGGATCAAGCCCTACCAAATTAAAGCTGAGAAAAGCTTAGTCTATCCATCTTTTCCTTTGCTTTCCTTCCCTCTAACTATCCCTCATTGTGTCAACAGTGTAACAAATCAGATTCACCACAGGTTATAACATTTGATGCTTGCCTTGTTATACCTTGTGGAGGTTTGCAAAGCCAGAGACAACTCTCTACTTCAGAAAAATACCTCTGCCCCTCCAGGGAGGCCACTGCCACCCCCGCATCTTGCTTATGGTTGAGGTACCATGATACTCCAAGTTGAAATTTATATGCTCAGCGAGTAAATGTCATCTGGATCAAGGCTGGACCTCGGAGGAGGGATGTGCCGACTTAAAGCCATACCTCCATCTTACTAAAGGGATTGCCCCACCCGCCCCCTGCCAATTGTCAATCCCACCAGTGTAACCCAGTGCTTATATCCATTACTGTTCCTACCACTAGCAACTCTAACCCCATTTTAGAGCGTTTCTATGGTTTAGGATCAGAAGTCACTGGAAAGGATCCTATAGGCTTCTTTAAGATGCGCTTTGTTCTCCCTCCTCCAGCTCCTACAACTGCCCTTTTCTCAAACCTATGAAATCAAACTACACCTTGCCTCATGTCAAATGACAAAAGCAAAGTCTCAGTAGTAGAAATAGAAGACCTAAGGCAAACCAGTGCTACTGAAACAGGGTATAAAGATGTAAATGCTTTGTTAGAATGGATTTAATATTCCATTTGCACTTTAAACAAAAGTGACTGTTACACTTGTGTGTATGGTAGGCTAGAGGCCCAGGTTGTCCCCTTTCCACTAGGATGGTCCTCAAATCAAGTGGACATGGAGTGCATGGTAGCTATTTCTCAAGATTCCACTGCCTGGAATAATGAATTGTGCCAAGCTCTTTCTCTGCTATTTCCTGAAGTTCAACACCCTACGGGCCATCCATCCTCCATCTTCCAAAACCAATGTTACCTTGTGTCTCCAATGACAAGGGGAAAAATTTGGCATTCCTTGGAGACTTAACAGGATGCAGTGAAGTCAGGCACTTCCAAGAGCTGACCTATCAGTCTGCCCTTATCCATCCCGGAGCAGATGTATGGTGATATTATGGAGAACCTTTACTGGACACTCTGCCAAATAATTAGAGCAGTACTTATGCTTTAGTCCAATTGGCTATCCCTTTTACCCTGGCATTTCATCAATCAAAAAAAGAAAAAAAGTAGCCTCAATTCTTACCTCTTTAACAACTATAATAAGGTATATACTAAGGTATATAATTCTTACCTCTTTAACAACTATAATAAGGTATATACTAAGGTATATAATTCTTACCTCTTTAACAACTATAATAAGGTATATAATAAGGTATAACTAAGCCAAGACATGTTAAGTGAGTTTGAAGAGGAAATTATAAAGTAAAAGAGGAGGAAATTGTAGAAAGTAGAAAAGTTCCTCTTCAAAGCTCGTCATGGTTTAAAAATAAAATAATAGACACTAGGAATAATAGCTTCTTACTCTAAAGCCTCCTATCAACTATTAGTTCTTATAGTTTAGCCCAGTTAGTTGCTTTGGCTTACTCAGGCATGTCTGGATAGGCCCAGGCAAATCTTAGCTCATAGCTTGTGCCCCTTCCTTATTTGGAAATGTTTTTGCTTCCTTAAACCTTTCGTAAGCAACTTCCTCTCATTCTTTGTTCTTCCCTGCACTTACCCATTTAGGGAAGTTTCAAGCTGTTAGCAAAGCGGGTATCAGTTTAAGAGTAAGTGAGGTCTAGCTCCAGCCAATGGATGCAGGACACAACAGTAAAGACGACCCAAATGCGTAAGGGATAAATATGTCTGCTTTTCCTTTGTTCAGGTGTGCTCTTGCCATTGTTTCATATGCAATTGAGCACCCTTTCTGCAGAAAGTAAAGATTGCCTTCCTGACAGAAAGAAAGAAAGAAAGAAAGAAAAAAAAGAGAGAGAGGAAGGAAGGAAGGAAGGAAGGAAGGAAGGAAGGAAGGAAGGAAATAATTCACCATTTTAGATGCCATTAAGAACATTTGTGATTCATGGGAGGAGGTCAAAATATTCAACAGTAACAGGAGTTTGGAAGAAGATTTCAACCCTCATGGATGACTTTGAGAGCTTTAAGACTTCAGTAGACAAAATAGCTGCAGATATAGTGGAAATAGCAAGAAAATTTTTTTTTTTTTTTTTTTTTTTTTTGAGACGGAGTCTTGCTCTGTCTCCCGGGCTGGAGTGCAGTGGCCGGATCTCAGCTCACTGCAAGCTCCGCCTCCCGGGTTTTACGCCATTCTCCTGCCTCAGCCTCCCGAGTAGCTGGGACTACAGGCGCCCGCCACCTCGCCCGGCTAGTTTTTTTGTATTTTTTAGTAGAGACGGGGTTTCACCGTGTTAGCCAGGATGGTCTTGATCTCCTGACCTCGTGATCCGCCCGTCTCGGCCTCCCAAAGTGCTGGGATTACAGGCTTGAGCCACCGCGCCCGGCCAGCAAGAAAATTTAGAATTATAATTGGAGCCTGAAGATGTGACTGAATTGCTGTAATCTCATGATAAAATTTGAATGCGTGACAAATTTTTTCTAATGGATAAGCAAAGAAAATGGTTTCTTGATATGGAATCTACCCCTGGTGAAGACATGAGCATTATTGAAATGACAACAACGGATTTAGATTATTACATAAACTTAGTTGATAAAGCAGCAATAGGATTTGAAAGAATTGACTCCAATTTTGAAAGAAGTTCTATTATAGATAAAATGGTATCAAACAGCATCACATGCTACAGAAAAATCATTCGTTAAAGGAAGAGTCAATAGGTGCAGCAAACTTCACTGTTATCTTATTTTAAGAAATTACCACAGCACATACCCACCTTCAGCAACCACAATCCTGATCAGTCAGTAGCCAACAACATTAAGGTACAACCTTTCACCAGCAAAACAGCTATGACTTGCTGAAGACACAGATGATCATTAGCATTTTTTAGCAATAAAGTGTTTTTAAATTAAGGTGTATACTTGCTTAGGCGATTAATCTATGGTACACTTGAGAAACTACAGTTTAAGCTATTGCACACTTAATAGACTACAGTATAGTATAAACATAACTTTTTTTTTTTTTTTTTGAGATGGAGTCTCACTCTGTCTCCCAGGCTGGAGTGCAGTGGCACAATCTTGGCTCACTGCAACCTCTGCTGCGTAAGTTCAAGCGATTCTCCTGCCTCTGCCTCTGCCTCTGGAATAGCTGGGATTACAGGTGTGCACCACCACGCCCAGCTAATTTTTGTATTTTTAGTAGAGATGGGGTTTCGCTGTGTTGGCCAGGCTGGTCTCGAACTCCTGACCTCAAGTAACCCACCTGCCTCAGTCTCCCAAAGTGCTGGGATTACAGGTGTGAGCCACCACACCCAGCCATAAACATAACTTTTATAAGCACTAACAAACTAAAGCGAATTTGTGTGATTCGCTTTATTGAAATATTCATTTTACAGCCATTGTCTGGAACTGGACCTGTGGTATCTCTAAGGAATGCCTGTCCTGATATCAGGAAAGAAAGAGGGAACGTCACTACAGACCCTGCAAATATTAAAAGAATGATAGGAAACATTATGAACAACTTTATGCCAATGAATTTGCAAATTACATTAAATGGATAAATTCCTTAAAAGACACAAATTACCAAATCTAACTCAAAAGAAAATAGGAAAACTAGATATCCTTATATGTATAAAGAAGTATAATTAATACCACTAAAAAAAAATTCCACAAACAGAACGCCTGGCCCAGATAGCGTTACTAATAAATTCTACCAAACATTTAAGGAAGGGATAATTTCAAATCTACATAAACTCTTAAGAAGAAGGAACACTTCCCAACTCATTTTATGGGGCCAGTATTATTTTGATATGAAATCCAGATAAAGATATTTCAATAAAAGAAAACCATAGACTAACTGTCCTCATGAAGATAGACTCAAAAATCTTTAAGTTAATTTTAACAAATCAGTTAAGCAGTACATTAAAAAGGATCAAAGAGAGCTTAATCCAGGGATACAAGGGTGGTTTAACATTCAAAAATCAGAGCTGAGCATGGTGGCACGTGCCTATAATCCCAGCTAATGAGGACACTGAGGTAAAAGGAGTGCTTGAGCCCAGGAGTTTGAATCCAGCCTGGGCAACATAGTAAGACCACCCCCATTTCTTAAAAAAAAAAATCTGTCGAAACAATTCATCACATTAAGAGACCAAAAAACAAAACTATATAACTGTGACAAAATTCAACACTCATTTGTGATAAAAAAATTTTTTAAAAACCTCTCAACACACTAAAATTTCTTCAACCCAATAAAGCACATCTATGAATACTTACAGCTATACTTACAAGGTAAAAAATTTAATGATTCCCTCCTTATAACAAGGACAAGGCAAGGATATCCACTCTTACCACTTTTATTTTACATTGTACTGGAGGTACTAGTCAATTAAATAAAGCAAGAAAAAAAAAGAAAACTCTCTTATTCACAGACTACATGATTGTCTGTGTAGAAAATCCTAAGGAATCTCAAGAAAAAAGTTGAATTCACTAAAACAAATACATAAATTTAGCAAGGCTTCAGGATGTAAAAATCAATACATGAAAGTCAATTGGATTTCCACATACTAGCAAAGAAATCTTGGAAGATGAAATTTGTAAATGCCATTTATAATAACATCAGACACATGAAATACTTAGAAATAAATTTAACAAAGTATTTGCAAATATCTACAGGCTGAAAACTATGAAATATTGCTAAGAAATGAAAGACCTAAATAATAAGAAAGATCCTTTATTGTTTCTGTCAAAGACTATATTAATGAGTAAAAAAATTAAGTATTGTTAGTCCCCAAATTGACTTACAAACCTAACACGATTCCAATACAAATCCCAGTGAACTTATTTACAGAAATTGACAAACTATTCTGAAGTTCGTGTGGCATTTCAAAGGACTCACAACAGCCAAAACAATGTTGACAAAAAATAGACATCACCAAAATAAAAAATTCTGCTCTTTGAAAGATACTAGTAAAAGAAATGAAACGACAGCTATAGACTGGGAGAAAATATTTGTGATACATTTAATGACAAAAGACTTGCATTTTGACCATATAAAGACTCCTACAACTTTACACAACCCAGTCTAAAAAAATCATGGGCATGCCAGAAAAGAAGATATAGGTATATCCAATAAGCACATGGAAATATGTTCAGTTATTCATCAGATTATAATTAATCTGATCAATTATTTATCAGATAAATAATAATCAATTTTTCATGCAAACTGAAGCCACAGTGAGATAAAAATTAAACCTACTAGAATGAATAAAATTTAAAAGACTGGCAGAGTACAGTGCCTCATGCCTGTAATCTCAGCACTTTGGGAGGCCAAGGTGAGCAGATCAGTTCAAGCTGGGAGTTCAAGACCAGTTTGGCCAACATGGCAAAACCTTGTCTCTACTAAAAATACAAAAATTAGCTGGGCGTAGTGGCCATACCTGTAATCCCAGCTACTGAGTGGCTGAGGCATGAGAATTGCTTGAACCTGGGAGGCGGAGGTTGCAATGAGCCAAGATCACAGCACTGCACTCCAGCCTGGGCGACAAAGCAAGACTCTGTCTCACAAGAAAAAAAAAAAATCTGATATTCATTATAATTAAAAAGAAAAAAAACTGACAATACCAAGTGTTGGGAAAGATATGGAACAACCTAAATTCTCTTAGATTGCTGGTAGGAATTATACAACCACTTCAAAAACAGTTTTGACAATTTCTTATAGAGTTCAATATACACTCCCCATATGACCTAGCAATCAGCAATTTCTCTCCTAGATTATACACCTAGGATAAATGAAATGAAAGAAATTAAATCATATAATTAAAACTAAAAGACTTATACATGACTGTTTTTAGCAGCCTCATTCTTTAGCTTTAAGCTGGAGACAACCCAAATGTCCATTGACTTGTGGATGGATAAACAAATTGTAGTATATTCACATGATGGAATACTACTCAGTAATAAAAGAGAATGAACCACTGACACAATAACACTGATGAATCTCAAAAATATTATTCTAAGTGAAAGAAGCCTGAACCAAAGAATTCGCCATTATTTTATTTATATAAAATTATAGAAAAGGGAAAAGTAATTTACAGCAATAGAAAGCAGATCAGTGGTTTCCTGGGACCATGAGTGAGGGGACTGATTAAGAAGGGACATAAGTGGCCAGGCACGGTGGCTCACACCTGTAATCCTAGCACTTTGGGAGGCCGAGGCAGGTGGATTGCTGGAGCTCAGGAGTTCAAGACTAGTCTGGGCAACATGGCAAACCCCCTTCTCTACTAAAAATACAAAATATTAGCCAGATGTGGTGGCACGTGCCTGTGGTCCCAGTTACTCAGGAAGCTGAGGCAGGAAAATCACTTGAACCCGGGAGGCGGAGGTTGCAGTGAGCCAAGATCGTGCCACTACACTCCAGCCTGGGCAACAGAGCTAGACTCTGTCTCCAAAAAGAAAGAAAAAAAGAAAGAAAGAAAGAAAGAAAAGGAAGGAAGGAAGGAAGGAAGGAAGGAAGGAAGGAAGGAAAGAGAGACATAGGGAGCTTCTGGGGATGATGAAAATGTTCTACAGCTTCACTGTGGTGGTACACATGAGTGTATACATTGTCAAAACTCATTGAACTATACACTTAAAATTGGTGCATTTTATTGAATCTGTACTTCACTAAAGTTGATTTAAAAAGACAAGAATGGTCTGGGCACAGTGGCTCGCACTTGTGAGGGCAATATAGTGAGACCGCCTCTCTACAAAAAATAAACAAAAATTACCTGGGTATCGTGGTGCATGCCTGTAGTCCTATATACTCAGGAGTCTGAGGCAAGAGGATCAATTGAGTCTAGGAGTTCAAGACCTGCCTGGGCAACATAGTGAGACCTGATCTCTACAAAAATAAATAAATACATAAATATATAATAAAATTACAAATAAATAAAAATATAAAAATTAGCTGAGTGTAGTCGCATGGCACCTGTAGTCCCAGGAGGCTGAGGCAGGAGGATAGCTTGAGCCCAGAAGTTAGAGGATATAGTGAGCTATGATCATGCCACTGCACTCTAGCCTGGGCAACAGAGTGAAACCTTGTCTCAAACAAAACAAAAACAAAAACGAACAAACTAATCGATAATGATAAATATCAGAATAATCACCACCTTTGGAAGAATTATTGACTAAGAAATAGTAACGGAGCCTTCTGGCAGTGATGAAAATGTGCTATGTCTTTATCCAAGTGTCAAACATTCAGTGAGCTAAACACTTAGGGTTTGCATACCTTGTTGCATATTTGTTACTCCTTAATGAAAATTTTCTTAAAAATAATCACTTGGCCGGGCGCAGTGGCTCAAGCCTGTAATCCCAGCACTTTGGGAGGCCGAGGCGGGCGGATCACGAGGTCAGGAGATCGAGACCATCCTGGCTAATATGGTGAAACCCCGTCTCTACTAAAAAATACAAAAAACTAGCCGGGCGACGAGGCGGGCGCCTGTAGTCCCAGCTACTCGGGAGGCTGAGACAGGAGAATGGCATGAACCCGGGAGGCGGAGCTTGCAGTGAGCTGAGAGCTGGCCACTGCACTCCAGCCTGGGCAGCAGAGCAAGACTCTGTCTCAAAAAAAAAAAAAAAAAAAAAAATCACTTATGGTTGCTTGGGATGAAGTGCCTATTAAAGGAAAAGCTTTTGCTGCATTTGGCCATAATTACAATAGTGATGACCCCTGGGGTTGTCAGTGGGTGGGCTTCATCTCACAGTATTAGAGAGGTTATAGAAAGTAAAAGACACGCTCAGGACTTTAAACTCTCAGCTCAAGTTGCAGTCAGAAAACCTGATCATTATATAGAAATCTCTATTTCTTGTAGCTTCAGGGCAAATATGGATGAAAAATCAGCCCCCAAATAAATGTGACAGAATCAAGATGCAAGTTGAATTCACAGACTTGCCAAATCTTTTACATAAAAGTTAGCACATTAGAAAATAGATGAGACCCTGAAATTTGGAATAGTTACATATGGGTGGACTCGGAGGAATCTGAGACTTGAGCCACAATTCTCCCTAAGCTTTCCTTGGCAGGAGAAGCAATACCTTCTCTCCTGTCTGAGAATATTAGCTTTTCTTTCCTTAGAGATCCTTTAATAATTTGCTTTGGGGCAATTAGTTTGCAAGGAGATGTCTGTTTTCTTCACGATCCACCTGTACAACATTCATTGCCTTTAAATCCAAAATTGGAGTCTGATCTCAGTATTTCTCCAGGAATACTAGTTCAAAGTCTGTCTTGAAAGATGAGTGTTGGTACTCCAACAGATCAGTAAGTTTTTGCTAATTTCTAGCAGCAGAAAGCTGGGTAATATGTGTGGGAATTGATTATAGTATTTTCAGACTAAGAAGGATAGATATAACTTTGGATTGCCTCAAATTTATCAATATTGGTATACTTTGTAGTATATACTTAGCAGTAATATTTTTGGTATCTGGGAATAGTTTTAACAATTTTATTGGTAGATTAAATAAAACCTTGACTCAAAGATAGCCTACATTCAATGAGGTTGAGATGCCAGAACCTTCTTGGCTTACTATACAGAAAGAAATCTCAAGGCTTTCAAGATTTCTGAAATTGATTTTTCATATGTAGCCTCTATATGTGCACTTCTACCATATTGCCCAGGACAGCCCAAATGACATTCCCTTGAGAAATAACTAAAGAAATTAACGAGGGGGAGCACCAACAAAACTAAAAAGTTCTATGGTAGCTGTCCTGGGGACAATGGTGAGAGTTACTGTCACTGAAGTAAACGCTCTAATTTCAAGGGAAATGATTGTCTTCTAGAGTGACAAAAGATACATGACATTTAACTATCAGAGATGAGGCCCACTAGTCAAAGTTAGTGCTCATAAGTATAATTAATCATGGTATTTTGATTCAATCTCAAAGATCCAAGGCCGTATTTTAACGGATCCAGTTTGTATAGGACTCACACTGTGGCTGGTTCCTGAATATATACTTGGAATTACCATAATAAGTAGTGGGAGTTAAAGTGGCCATCTGAATGTTTTCTTGGTGATTACAGTTTCCTTAGGAATTAAATGGATATAATACCTTCTAAATTATTACTGGATCTACTTACAGAAAAGCACTAACTATAGGTCCAGAAACATGAGTTGAGATACCACAATGGAGAATCCCAGTCTCTCACCCAGATGTCAGACTTAAGTCAGATAGTATACCCAGAACTCTTTGGTTGAAGGGAAGGTTGGGTCTCTTGGGGAAGAATTCTACAAGACTTCCTCAAGTATATATCATAGATTTTACTCTAGGCTTTACTCAAAGGGCCCGTAGCCATTTATTAGGGTGAATATGCATTGGCAAAGGAATATCACAGACTCAGGGATTACCAGATACTTATTCCAAGTTAACATCAATTCCTAGGATCCCAAAGCACTCCCATGGGCCACTGGGTAAAGTTAGGGTGTATAGATGTCAGACAATAAATGCTATTTTGGTCATATGTCACAGGCCCAATTAATCTATGGACTTAGCAAATATGGTTATTTCTGGTTCTTGGATGTTTAATTGGAATAGACACACAGCAACCAATAGAATCTTCACATTTGTTCTCCATATTGGGAACTGAGGACTATTATGGTAGGAAGGACCTGGTATTATGGTAGCAGAAACTGCTGAACTTTCCCTATCTGCCAGAATGTTAAAAAAACAAATACATGGCCGGGCGCGGTGGCTCAAGCCTGTAATCCCAGCACTTTGGGAGGCCGAGACGGGCGGATCACGAGGTCAGGAGATCGAGACCATCCTGGCTAACACGGTGAAACCCCGTCTCTACTAAAAAATACAAAAAAACTAGCCAGGAGAGGTGGCGGCGCCTGTAGTTCCAGCTACTTGGGAGGCTGAGGCAGGAGAATGGCGTAAACCCGGGAGGCGGAGCTTGCAGTGAGCTGAGATCCGGCCACTGCACTCCAGCCCGGGCGACAGAGCAAGACTCCGTCTCAAAAACAAAAAACAAAACAAAACAAAAAAACCAAATAAATAAGCAGATAACAAAAACAAAAAAACTCCACAGAGATAGATATGAAAATATATAAAGGATTCAGGGGAAGTAATCCTCTCACATTCTTATCTAATTTTCCTGTTTTGTCTATGTAGAAGGTGGAGGATACATGTTTTTTGTTTTTCGTTTTTTTTTTTTTTTTCTTTTGTGAGACAGTCTTACCCTGTCGCCCAGGCTGGAGTACAGCGGCACGATTTCAGTTCACTGCAACATCCACCTCTTGGGTTCAAGCGATTCTCCTACCTCAGCCTCCCAAGTAGCTGGGACGCGTGCCACCATGCCTTCTAATTTTATGTTTTTAGTAGAGATGGGGCTTCACCATGTTAGCCAGGCTGCTCTCAAACTCCTGACCTCAGGTGATCCGCCTGCCCCAGCATCCCAAAGTGCTGGGATTACAGGCATGAGCCACTGCACCCAGCCTACATCTTGAAGAATGTAGATTACTGTGGTTCTATTTATGTGGCTATTCCAGGTGTGGAATCTTTACTGAACCAAACTGATATAGCTCTCTCATTCACAACAACTATTGGTCTGGCAAATGCTGTTTTCTCTAGAGAAGTTTACAAGGACCAAAAGAAATTTGATTTCACCTGTCAAGAATAGCAATACTTTTCACTGCATTGTCTTAGGGCCAAGGCAGTTCTTCTTTTCTCTATTGTAATCTAGTATACATAGACCTTGATTGTATTGACATATCACAGAACATTACGTAGGTCCATGATATCCATCATGATGATTGGACTTGATTAGCTGAAAGCAGCATTAGATGCCTTGGTAAAGTAGCATTAGATGTCTTGGTAAGACAGCTAATGTGTGTCAGAGGATGGGAGATAAGCCCCATAAAAATACAGGTTTATGGTCTTGTTAACATTTTTACTTTGGGAGGCCGAGGCGGGCGAATCACGAGGTCAAGAACTGAGACTACCCTGGCCAACATGGTGAAACCCTGTCTCTACTAAAAATACAAAAGTTAGCTGGGTGTGGTGGCATGCGCCTGTAGTCCCAGCTACTCGGGAGGCTGAGGCAGGAGAATTGCTTGAACCCGGGAGGCAGAGATCACAACTCTGTCTCAAAAAAAAAAAAAAGAAAGAAATTTTAGCAGTCCAATAGTTCCAGGTGTAGGGTAAATTGTTGTGCCGTGTGCCACCTACCACTAAAAAAGAGGCACAATGCTTATTGGATCTTTTTTATATTTTAAAAACAATTGTTTCCACATTTGATGTGCTGCTTTTATGAATTAACTGAGCACATTTGTGTGTGTTACTTTTTTGCATTAAATGAGCCATCAGCTTCCAGAGTGGGTCCCAGAGAAAGAAAAGGCTTTGTAGGCTTTTCTAAACTGCAGTGCAAAAACTCTTCTTTACTTTGTGCCTTATTATATAGAAGATCCTACAGTATTTAGAGGGAATATGGCAATTTGGAATTGCATTTGGAGTGCTGTAGCAATTCAAACAATAAAATCATATTGTAGTTCCCTTGAGTTTTGGAGCAAAGCTCTGCCCTCTACTCAAGTTTGTGATTCTCTTTGAGAAAGTCCTCCTGTGTGTTTTTTTATTCCAATAATTCATAAAACCGTATACTTAGGTTTTGTGCACTTCTCTGTTTATAGGGTATATATATATATTTAAAAGGTTTAGTTAAAAAAAATTTAGATGGGAAAATAAAGGTTCAAATATAGCAAAAATAGTTACAAATGAAAAACAAGTGGGGGAGAATTTCCCTGATTTTTTTAACTTTTATTTAACTAATTAATTAATTTTATTTATTTTATTTTATTTATTTTTATTTATTTATTTTTTTATTATACTTTAAGTTCTAGGGTACATGTGCACAACGTGCAGGTTTGTTACATATGTATGCTTGCGTCATGTTGGTGTGCTGCACCCATCAACTCGTCAGCACCCATCAATTAGTCATTTATATCAGGTATAACTCCCAATGCAATCCCTCCCCCTTCCCCCCTCCCCATGATAGGCCCCGATGTCTGATGTTCCCCTTCCCGAGTCCAAGTGATGTCATTGTTCAGTTCCCACCTATGAGTGAGAACATGCGGTGTTTGGTTTTCTGTTCTTGTGATAGTTTGCTAAGAATGATGGTTTCCAGCTGCATCCATGTCCCTACAAAGGATACAAACTCATCCTTTTTTATGGCTGCATAGTATTCCATGGTGTATATGTGCCACATTTTCTTAATCCAGTCTGTCACTGATGGACATTTGGGTTGATTCCAAGTCTTTGCTATTGTGAATAGTGCCGCAATAAACATACGTGTGCATGTGTCTTTATAGCAGCATGATTTATAATCCTTTGGGTATATACCCAGTAGTGGGATGGCTGGGTCATTTGGTACATCTAGTTGTAGATCCTTGAGGAATCGCCATACTGTTTTCCATAATGGTTGAACTAGTTTACAATCCCACCAACAGTGCAAAAGTGTTCCTATTTCTCCACATCCTCTCCAGCACCTGTTGTTTCCTGACTTTTTAATGATTGCCATTCTAACTGGTGTGAGATGGTATCTCATTGTGGTTTTGATTTGCATTTCTCTGATGGCGAGTGATGATGAGCATTTTTTCATGTGTCTGTTGGCTGTATGAATGTCTTCTTTTGAGAAAAATTTTATTTTTTGAGACAGGGTCTCACTTTGTCACCCAAGCTGGAGTGCAGTGGTGGGATCTCGGCTCACTGCAGCCTCCACCTCCCAGGCTTAAGCCATCCTCCCACCTCAGCCTCCTTAGTAGCTGGGACTACAGGCGTGTGCCACCATGCCCAGCTAATTTTTTTATTTTTCGTAGAGATGGGATTTTGCCACATTGCCCAGGCTGGTCCAAACTCCTGAGCTCAAGTTATCTGCCCACCTCAGCCTCACAAAGTGCTGGAGCTACAGGTGTGCACCACCTGCCTGGACAGCTTTTATTTTAGACTCAGGGGTACTTGTATGGGTTTGTTATATAGGTAAATTGTGTGACATGGGGGTTTGATGTACAGATTATTTCGCCAGTCAGATAATAAGCACAGTACCCTACAGGTAGTTTTGTGACGCTCTCCGTCCTCCCTCCGCTGACCCTCAGGTAGGCCTCGATGTCTGTTCTCTTCTTTCTGTCCATATGTACTCAGTGTTTAGCGCCCACTTATAAGTGGAAACATGTTGGTATTTGGTTTTCTGTTCCTGTGTTAGTTCACTTAGGATTATGGCCTCCAGCTCCATCCATGTTGCTGCAAATGACATAATCTTATTCTTTTTGTGACTGCATAGAATTCCATGGTGCATATGTACCACATTTTCTGTTACTTTTTTTTTTTTTTTTGGAGACAAGGCCTTTCTCTGTCACCTAGGCTGAGTGTAGTGTGATCACAGGTCACTGCAACTCAGACTCAAGCGATCCTCCCACCTCAGCCTCAGGACTAGCTAGGACTACAGGTACATACCGCCACGCTAGGTAATTTTTTCTGTTTCTGTAGAGATGGTAACTCACCGTGTTACCCAGAGCTGCTCTTGAACTCCTCAGCTCAAGTGATCCGCCCTCTTCAGCCTCCCAAAGTGTTGGGATTACAGGCATGAACCACTGCGCTTGGCTTGTACCACATTTTCTTGATATGGTCTACCATTGGTTCATATTTAGGTTGGTTTCCATGTCTTTGCTATTGTGAATAGTGCTGCAGTGAACATACGTGTGCATGTGTCTTTATGGTAGAACAATTTATATCCCTTTGGATATATACCCAATAATAGGATTGCTGGGCCAAATGGTAATTCTGCTTTGAGTTCTTTGAGAAATCACTGAACAGTTTTCACAATGGCTGACCTAATTTACATTCTACCAACAGTGTATAAGCATTCCCTTTTTTCTGCAACCTTGCCAGCATCTGTTATTTTTTGACTTTTTAATAATAGCCATTCTGACTGGTGTGAGATGTATCTCATTGTGGTTTTGATTTGCATTTCTCTAATGATGAGTGATGTTGAGCATTTTTTCATATGCTTGTTGGCTGCGCATATGTCTTCTTCTTTATCTTTTTTTTTTTTTTTCTGAGACGGGATCTCATTCTGTCATTCAGGCTGGAGTGCAGTGGCACGATCATGGTTCACTGCAGCCTCAACCTCCTGGGCTTGAGCGATCCTCCTACCTCAGCCTCCCAAGTAGCTGGGACTATAAGCCACGCCACCAGGCCCAGATAATTTTTGTAGAGATGGGGTTTCACTATGTTGTCTAAGCTAGTCTCAAATTCCTGGGTTCAAGTGATCTGCCAGGCCTCCCAGAGTGCAGTGATTACAGGCACCAGCCATGTATGTCTTCTCATGAAAATTGTATATTCAGGTCGGGTGTAAACAGAGTAAACAGACAAACAAACGGGAGATAGTTTATTCTGCTGTGCAGGAGCTTATTTTTAAAATAAACTTAATTAAAATAGCTTTGACTTTGGTACTGGAATAGACAAATGAATGGAACAGAATATTAGATCTGGCATCAGACGCAAGAGCATGTGGGAATTTAGTATATAACGCAGGTGGCAATATAAATCATTGGGAAAAGAAGTAATCAATGAGTTGTGCTAGGACAATTAATTTTCCATATTGGGAAAAATATAAAAGTAGATTCCACCCTCATTAATGAGGAAAAGTGAGTTCTGTCTAATTAGAAACCTAGATGTGGAAAACAAAATTTTTAAAATTTTAGAAGCAGCCAAGTGTGGTGGCTCATACCTGTAATCCCAGCGACTCCTGCTGAGGCAGGAGGATTGCTTGAGTCCAGGAATTTGAGGATGCAGTGAGCTATGATCATGCCACTGCACTCCAGTCTGGGTTACAGAGTGAGACCCTGTCTCAAAAAAAAAGAAAAAAGAAAATTTAGAGCATATATTTGGAACTTAAAATGGTTTGTGCTTATTTGGAGTATTCCTTAGGAGCATTCCTTAGTGAGACCCTGTCTAAAAAAGTTTTAGAAGCAGCCAGGCGTGGTGACTCACACCTGGCTGCTTCTAACATTTTTTAAATTTTATTTTCCACAGCTAGGTTTCTGATGAGATAGAACTCACTTTTCTCATTAATGAGGGTGGGATCTACTTTTATGTTTTTCCCAATATGAAAAAGTAATTGTCCCAATATCATTCACTGATTTTTTACTGTATATCAAAAAGAAATGATTTATATGTTTGACTACCTCAAAATTAATGTATATCCTCAAAATTAATGGATAACATTGATATGGCTAAACTCACCAAAAGTTAAATTGAAAGATAAGAGATAAACTGGGGAAAAATATTTGCTACGTAAATAAAAGAATGGTCATTCTCAAAATTTTACAAATCCATAAGAAATAGACAACTGGGTGGGGCGCAGTGGCTCACCTCACACCTGTAATCCCAGCACTTTGGGAGGCTGAGGTGGGCGGGTCACGAGGTCAGGAGATTGAGACCATCTTGGTTAACACAGTGAAACTGCATCTCTACTAAAAAGACAAAAAGTTTAGCCAGGCGTGGTGGCAGGCATCTGTAGCCCCAGCTACTTGGGAGGCTGAGGCAGGAGAATCGCTTGAACCCGGGAGGTGGAGGCTGCAGTGAGCCGAGATCGCGCCACTGTACTGCAGCCTGGAAACAGAGTGAGACTCCATCTCAAAAAAAGAAATATGCAACTGGTCCCAACTGAAAAATGAGAAAAGGATATGAAAAAGCCATTCATAGAAGATGAAAAACCCAAACATATAATAAGCACATGAGAATATATTAAATCTCACTAGTAATCAGGGAAATGCAAATTAAAATAATGATACCATTTTTATCTATCAGATTAGAAAAAATAATAAACTCTAATAATATCAAGTATTGATGTAGATATGGAGAAATAATACTGTCATTCAATGCTGGCAAGAATGTAAATTGGTATTAACATTTTGTGAAGCAATTTGGCTATAACTAATAAAGTTGAAAATGCATATATTATACAATCCAGTAATTCCACCTCTAGTTATTTACCCTATAAAAATGTTTGCATATGTACACAAGGAGATGTGTATAAGGATATCCATCGCAGCATTATGTTAATATCAAAATACTAAAAATAATGAAAACGCCCATCAATAGAGGAGTTTTTTTTTTAAATTATGGTGTTTTCATATTACAGAATGTCTTATTGCAGTTAAAAAGGATAAAATATATTTCTTTACAGATATGAATTAGATCTCAATGTTGAGTAAATAAAAGCAATTTGAAGAAAGACATATGTACTATATCAGGTATTTTTTTTTCTTTTTTTTCTTTTTAGACGGAGTTTTACTCTTGTTGCCCAGGCTGGAGTGCAACGGCATGATCTCTGCTCACCGCAACCTCCGCCTCCTGGGTTCAAGTGATTCTCCTGCCTCAGCCTCCCAAGTAGATGGGATTATAGGCACCCGTCACCATGCCTGGCTAATTTTTGTATTTTTAGTAGAGACAGGGTTTCTTCATGTTGGTCAGGCTGGTCTTGAACTCCCAACCTTAGGTGATCCACCCACCTCAGCCTCCCAAAGTGCTGGGATTACAGGCATGAGCCACCACGCCTGGCCGATATCAGGTATTTTTGTTTTTGTTTTTGAGACAAGGTCTTGCTCTGTCAGCCAGGCTGGAGTGCAGTGACATGATCATAGCTCACTGCAAATCAAGCAATCCTCTGGCCTCAGCCTCTGGAGTAGCTAGGACTACAGGTGTGCACCACTATGCCTGGCTAATTTTTTACTTTTTGAAGCAATGGGGGTCTCACTGTGTTGCTATATCGGACTTTTTAAAGCACATACACAAAATGTTAACAATCATTATTTCTAGGTGTTGGGAACACATGTGTTAATTCTATCATTTTCTATATTCTATTATTAAAAAGTTTTTCAAAAATAACAATGGAAAAAGAACAAGTAGGGAGCAGTTAATTGTTTCAAGTGACATACTCAGGTCAGGTAAGATAAGAACTGAACATTATACATTGGATTTAGCCATCAATAAGTCAGTCACAAATAGTTCTTAAACATTTACTAAGTAGAGGTCATTTTGACATGTCATAGAATGAGAAAGTAGAGTATAAGCCTAAAGGCAAGATACAACTTTCCTGATTTTGATGCTGCAGCTTTTACTTACATGATAATGATTGTTGTGGTGGTAGTGATGATAAAAGCTTCAATAAGCCACGTTGCAACTGCATAAAAATCTTAAATCTCCTGTAACAACTAATCACAAACTTTCTTCTTTGCTTAGGTAGGGTTTTTGGATCGGCAGAGGACATTGGCCTTGCTGGAATTGTTCTATGACCATAGTTCACAAATGCTTAGGAGTTTACTTCGAAACCCACGACAATGTAAGTGCCACTCAGAGGGAGTATGTTCAAGCTGGAGTGTCACTTGATATGTACTGATATGATACACTGATATGATAACACAAGATTATTCTACCACCATGGAATCCCTTCACATAATAGCTCCTTTGATCATGATAACTGTATCTAGTTGTTTGTTCCCTCCACAAAATTCACTCTTCATCACAACTAGATGTATTTTTCACCACAGTGCAATACTCAAACATTTTATATCAGAACTCAGTGAGAACTCAATTTTAAATTCATGCAAATGAAGAAATGCTCTAGTGACAGTCTGAATGTTTTGGAAATTAAGTTGATAATGGTAATTCCATTTTATCAACCAAAAAAATTTTTTGAGACAGAGTCTTACTCTTCTTGCCCAGGCTGGAGTGCAGTGGCATGGTCATGACTCACTGCAGCCTCAACCTCCCGGGTGGGAGATGATTCTCCCACCTCAGCCCCCTGAGTAGCTGGGACTATAGGTGTGCACCACCATGCCCAGCTAATTTTTTGTATTTTTAATAGAGAGAGGGTTTCACCCTGTTTCCAAGGATAGTCTCAAATGCCTGGGTGCTGGGATTATACGTGTAAGCCACTGCACCCAGCCTGGTAATTCCATTTTTAATACCCAACTTAAAATTATAAGATTTATAAGAATAGTATTTCCTTTTCCCAAGCATTTTTACTTGTATACCTTTACTTATACAGTAAAATGTCCTTTTTATGTTATTTCCAAGACAAATAGAATTGTGGGGTTTATTTTTATTTTATTTTACTTTTTCAGAGATGGGGTCTTGCTATGTTGCCCAGGCTGGCTTCAAACTCCTGGGATCCAGCAATCCTCCTGCCTCAGCCTCCAGAGTAGCCAGGACTATAGGCATGTGCCACTATGCTCAGCTTTTTTCATTTTTTTTTTTTTTAAAGAGAAGGTATCATACTGGCTGAGTTTCTCAAAGAATGTCTTTTTTTTTTTTTTTTTGAGACAGAGTCTTACTCTGTTGCCCAGGCTGGAGTGCAATGGCGTGATCTCAGCTAACTGCAACCTCTGCCTCCCGGGTTCAAGCGATTATCCCTGCCTTATTCTCCCAAGTATCTGGGATTACAGGTGCCTGCCACCACACACAGCTATTTTTTTGTATTTTTAGTAGAGACGGGGTTTCGCCAACTCCTGACCTCAGGTATCCACCTGCCTTGGCTCCCAAAGTGCTGGGATTACAGGCATTGAGCCACCACACCTGGCCAAGAATGTCAATATTTTATTTTTGTGTGAAGATTTATTACTTGGATACTTACAAATCTGTGGGTGATATACTTGGAGTATTTCTGAAAATTGTGACAATCACAATTTTATAGCTTACCACTACTGTTTTGGGAGAAACAGGAACAGTCTTGTGGCATGATTTCCACTCTTTATAGTACAGACACCAGGGTTTTACTGTTGTTGTTTAACAGTGGGATTCTGTGAATACTATCCAGTCTTTCCCTAGTATTCTGTTCCAGGTGCCCACATAAGTTGTAGAGAAAAATAACTGAGGAATGAAGAACAAAGAAGCGGGAAAGAGATAGGGGGGAAAATGAATGCTGGAAAAACATAGCCTCAGTGAAAGATTGTCATGGATAAAGACTTGCTTTTTATATTGCAAATATTGAAAATATATTTGAGATGAAAGATGTGTCCCCTTTCCCATCCCTATGCGATGCTTATTGTAGGGGACTACAAAGGTAGAGGACAAATTCTATTTGCCTTGGCAGTCTAAGCAACACTCCAAGTAGCAAAAGGAGAATCCTGTTTATTTCCAAAATCACGCCTTTTAGGAAGGGATGATTTCTAACTTAGTAGTATAAGTTATTTTGGATACCTTTTTAATTTTTATTGTGTTGCAGCCAAAGATAACTGATATTTATTTAGAGCAATAGGTCTGTATTACAATCTCTGTGCTCAATGCTTTTCTTTGCATTAATTTAATAGCTCTAATTCTGCATTATAAGATCAATGGTTTAAGTGAATATTTTGTTTTCTGCATTAGGGCCATTCATTGAATTTGAAGAGATAAACTTGACTGAGTTGTGGGGAGACATGGATAATCAGAAACACATTTATGAAGGTTTTGACGAAGTGCTCTTAGAGATGAATACATTACTTTCTGCAAAACATGCTAGCAAAACCCAAAGTAAATTATTAGAAAGTCCAGATCAACCTAAACTTGATGAACAGAGAACATCAACACCACCACCAAACCCACCAGAACAGTGGAGAGGAGTAACTGCAGAACAAGGACCACAAAGAATTTCAACTGAAGAACAAGGCAAAAAGTCAACTGCAGAACAAGAACTGTACACAGAATCAGTAATAGAACCAGGAACCCACACAGAGTCAACTCTAGAACAAGAGTCAAGTAGAGGGTTAGTAACAGAACAAGAAATACACAGAGAGTCAGCTACAGAACAAGGACAGCAAAAAGGGTCAATAGAAGGACAAAGACCACGCAGAGTGTCAGTTTCAGAACAAGGATCAAGCAGAGAGTCAGTTTCAGAACAAGGATCAAGCAGAGAGTCAGTTGCAAAACAAGGGGTACGCAAAGAGTCTATTGGAGAACAGGGGGCACGCAGAGAGTCAGTTGCAGAACAGGGGTCACGCAAAGAGTCAATTGCAGAAAAAGATCGAGGCAAAGGGTCAGTAGCAGAACAAGGATCACGCAGAATGTCAACTGCAGAACAGGAATCACTCAGAGAGTCAATAATAGAAGAACCATACCAAAAATCAGAACAAGCACCTTATGGAGAGATAATTTTAGAAGAGCAAGAAAACTCAACTTCACAATCAAGAAAAGATAGTATCTTAAAAAGTACAAAATATGGGGAGCCTATACCCTCTGAGTACATTGAAGTCCCTCTACAGGAAAAGAGGTCTTGGGAACAAGCATATGAAGAGGAAGTATTCCTGAGTTCTGAACTGCAAGAGGAAGTTCCAACATTAAGTAGAAAAGATCACTTTTCAGGTAGTAATGCAGTTCTTCTACAACATCGGCTCCCTGTTTCTTGGAATGGTTTTTAAAGTCTTTTCAGAAAATACTCATTTAAGTCAGAATTTTTTTTCTGGCATATCAGGTCATGCAAACCTTAGGCATATTTTGCTGCTCAACATGAGTCTAGACCTTGAACAATAATCAATTAAGTTAATTACATTCACCAGTGAAATGCAAGCCAGAATGTCTCTATTGTCAATTTACATATAATTTCCATTGTACTAGAGTATAGAAGTGTTTTTTTTTTTTTTTTTTTGAGACGGAGTCTCGCTCTGTGGCCCAGGCTGGAGTGCAGTGGCGGATCTCAGCTCACTGCAAGCTCCGCCTCCCGGGTTCACGCCATTCTCCTGCCTCAGCCTCCCGAGTAGCTGGGACTACAGGCGCCCGCCACCTCGCCCGGCTAGTTTTTTGTATTTTTTTTAGTAGAGACGGGGTTTCACCGTGTTAGCCAGGATGGTCTCGATCTCCTGACCTCGTAATCCACCCGTCTCGGCCTCCCAAAGTGCTGGGATTACAGGCTTGAGCCACCGCGCCCGGCCGAGTATAGAAGTGTTTTAACTGGGTTTCTGGAAAGGTAGGAGAAGCCCTTTTGTTTTAAATGTAATGTCTGATACCAGAAACCACTTTAAAAATTTTCTTTTATTTCAACTGTAAATGGGTCTTACTTTCTTCAGTTAAATATAAAATATATGTTCTAGAAGAGTTTCTGAAAGTCATATTTAAGACAGAATGCACCCTGCATTTCAAATATTTATTCTCATGTCTTTGGTCAGAATTTAGGCATACAGTAGTTCTCCCTTATCCATGGTTTTGCTTTCCACAGTTTCAGTAAACCGCAATCAACCACAGTCAAAAAGTATTACATGGAAATTCTAGAAATAAACAATTCATACATTTTTAATTGTGCACCATTCTGAGTACTATAATGAAATCTTGCACCTTTTGTTCAGTATGTCCATGTTGTCTATGTTACCTGCTCATTAGTCACTTAATAGCTGCTGGATTATCAGATTGTCATTATGTTGCAGTACTCTTGTTCAAGTAACCCTTATTTTACCTAATAATGGCTCCAGTCACAAGAGTAATGATGCTGGCAATTTGGATATGCCAAAGAGAAGCCATAAAGTGCTACCTTTGAAGTGAAAAGGTGAAAGTTCTCAGCTGGGCACGGTGACTCATGCCTGTAATCCCGGCACTTTGAGAGGCTGAGGCAGGTGGATCACTTAAGCCCAGGAGTTCAAGACCAGCCTGAGCAACATGGCAAAACACCATCTCAAAAAAAAAATTAGCTGGGCATAGTGGCATGCACCTGTAGTCTTGGCTACACAGGAGGCTGAGGTGGGAAGATCACCTGAACCTCAGGAGTTTGAGCCTGCAATAAGCCATGATTGCACCACTGCACTCCATCCAGCCTAAGCAACAAAGTGAAACCCTATCAGAAAGAAAAGAGAGAGAGAGAGAGAGAGGAAGGAAGGAAGGAAGGAAGGAAAGAAGGAAGGAAGGAAGGAAGGAAGGGATGAAAGTTCTCAACTTAGGAAAGAAAGAAAATTGTATTCTGGGGTTGTTAAAATGTACAGTAAGAACAAATCTTTTACTTATTAAATTGTGAAGAAGGAAAAAGAAACTCATGCTAGTTTTTCTGTCACGCCTCAAACTGCAAAAGTCTATGTACTATTTGCAGTTTCAGGCATTCACTAGGGATCTTGGAACATATCCACCCAAGGATAAAAAGGGGGCTACTGTATAGTAATACCTAGGTGTGAGGGTGGCTGGGAAATATAGCCCTCATTCTGCACGGCCAAATTGGATACAATAATAGCTTTTGCTACAGAGCTGCTTTCAACAATTCAAGTTATTAACTTATTCACTGTGGTTGATTACAACACTACATATATGGGAAACTACTTAGACACTACATATATGGGAAACTACTTAGAGTTTTTCGTGTTCTATATGCAAGGCATTTCTATCACTTATTAACCTTAGAATAGCTAATGGAAGATGTAATGTCTAATTCATAAGCATTTTCATTTGTACCTTTTAGAAACTACAAAAAAGAAAGTTCAGAAAGACAAGTGCTGTGAACCCAAGTCCCAAAAAATAGAAGGAAAGTCATGGTCAGGTAACTCCTCATTTAATCCTCCTTTCATTTATACCCTAGAGCAAAAATACTGTGAAAGTGAAGTTTGATTGGCTACGTTATGGAATGTGTTTTTACAGGTGAATTTTTTACTTGCAACTGGAAAATGAAGTATGTCACATTTGAAGATGAGGAACAGGCAAACTTAATCTATGGTAACTCCAGGTTCACAGGTACATGTTAACAATGAAAGTAGGAAGAATAGATGGCAGTCCAATAGATGGATTTAATTTACTATGCTACTCGATGATAAAGACTACATTTAGCTAAGGCAGAACAGGAAGGTGTTCCTTGCATTATTTTGTCCGTAAGCTGGTGAATCTAAATAAATACCAGATAGATGTATTTGGTGGTGGTGTACTATTGATGGTGGCATGTGCTATTGATGAATGCTCTTCTGCTTTGAAACTTATCATATTAGTATACATTTTTTAACCATGATATGACCCTACCACTACTTTAAAGCTATAATCTAAGCATACAGAGAAAATCAGATACTAGATACTAAAACTCAATAGAAATCATTTCAGCTATGCCTTTCCCTGGTAGGGCCACATCTAAACATATGAGACAAGTGAAAATCTTATCTTGTTTTTGAAGATTTACAAAGAAAGATCTACTCAACAGAGCAGAGTAGTTTCTGGCTTTCAGACAAAGCATGTCTTTAACAATGATTGTTCCAAAAGCACTCATATTTCACTAAAATCCTATTATATTGTTTTGCCTTTCACATCAACAAGTTGTAGAACTAAATTAGATCAAGATTATCTTCTTCCTACCTGCAAATTTTTCTCTCATTTAAGCCTCAAATAACAAACTTTCTATCCTCAAATTTTCTGGTGAAAATGCATGGCATTGGTCAAGCTCTTGCAGTCTGCTAGTTCATGTTGTTCTTCTTAGTCATCTTTATATCAGTTTTGCTTTATCAATGTATATAAAAATTGTGAGTAATCATTTGTTTGAGTCACATCAAATCTCATATAGAAGGGCATGAATGATTGAATCAATGAATAAATCAAATGGAAGTCACTTTGCTGACATTTTATGAAATATACTTCATATTATACTATTGAGCTAAAAGGTAAATATATTAGTCAAGACTCTTGGAGAAAGGAGTTGTGGTGGTGGTATTTAGTAATTTATTTAACTAGAAAGTTCAGAGTGTAGCTGTTTTCAGGCACAACTAGATTCAAAGGCTCAACAATAGCAACAGGATACTGTCTGTCTGCCTCTGAGCCCTGTTTTTCTGTGTCATTTTCAATTTGAGACAAGTTTTCTCCATGCTGTGACAAAAATGGCCATGAAAGCATCTCTAAGCTTATATTCTACTAGTTCAGCAATCAGAGTACAAAAAGAATGATTCGTCCCTAATAGTTCTTCCAAAAGTTCTAAGGCTAACTCTCATTGGCCTATAGTAGGTTACATTGCTATCATATATGAATTGTTAGCCAGACGTATATCACATGACCATCCATGGCACCAGAGTGGGAGGCACAGTATGACCTGACTCATCTGAGCTGACAACGGAGAGATGTTTTTTCCAAAGAAAAAAGGAGGATGCTGCCCTCATGAAGGGAGCATGGATTCCTGACAGGCAAAAATAGCAGGTATTCATTACAATAGGCACTCATTTATTTTCCCTAACTGAAAGACTTGTTCACTTTACTACTTGGTAATGTTTCCTGCTTGACAGATTTACACTCAATTATCAGAAATATTCAGTCTTGCAAGGAGGTAAAAGGCAGAACTGCCTTCAATGGAGTTTCATTCAATCTGCTCCAGTTTGTGCAACTCCTGGAGACATTTGTTGGTGAAGACGCTCCCTTGAGTGTCAGCGAGACTCTCACCTCCTTTTTTAAGGAGGGCTATGTTGAAACAAAACAAGAGAAAATGAATGCCTTAGAACAGGTGGGTAGTATTATTTATTAATGATACAAATGAGGTCACTATTATAAGTAAATCTCTCAACCTCAATTGCTCCTGATATGGCTCATGTTAAAAAATGTACAACCGGGCTGGGTGCGGTGGCTCAAGCCTGTAATCCCACCACTTTGGGAGGCCGAGACGGGCGGATCATGAGGTCAGGAGATCGAGACCATCCTGGTTAACACTGTGAAACCCCGTCTCTACTAAAAAATACAAAAAACTAGCCGGGCGACGTGGCGGGCGCCTGTAGTCCCAGCTACTCAGGAAGCTGAGGCAGGAGAATGGCGTGAACCCGGGAGGCGGAGCTTGCAGTGAGCTGAGATCCGGCCACTGCACTCCAGCCTGGGCGACAGAGCGAGACTCCGTCTCAAAAAAAAAAAAAAAAAAAAAAAATGTACAACCAAACTGATCACTTTATTTCAACAAGCATAGCTGTTAAAGATTCTATTTTATCATCAAATATTCTAAGATCACACCCCAATAATAATTCTAAGATCACACCCTAATAATAACATGATTGCTCCTGGCAGGAGATGGTTTACTGTACAGCTGTATTCTTTCTCTGAAAGTTGAGAAGCAGATATGGATATATGCAAAATATATGCAAAGATGTGTGTGTGTGCATTATATGCCTGTGTGTGAGTGTCTTTATGAGTACACACACCTGGGGTATGATTATGGCTGAGTATATATTTTTACTCATGAGCACCCAGGTAGTACATATTTCCTAAGAACTTACTACTTACTTGGGTGACACATTAGCTTATATGAACAATTTCTTGTCTCTTACATGAAATATGTAAATACTTTCACTAAGCTTTTTCAGTAGTCATCAGCCTTATGAGTCTTTTCAGCCTAATTCTAGACAATTCCCTTTACCTTCTCAATTCCAGTTCCTCCTACTTAATCAAAAGGTATATATTCATTTTATTTTTGCATTTAAATCTATCTAGACATTAATTCAATTACTATCTCACTAATATAATTAGCCTAGTGAAAACTCTAAAAGATAAATAAAATTAATGTCAAATATAATCAATCTTAAATATAAAAAAAGAATTTTTAAAACACAGCCATTTTTCATTATTTAAACACTGCCATTCATTCCCCTTCACTCAAAACATATCCCTTAGGGCCAGGTGCAGTGGCTCATGCTTGTAATTCCAGTGCTTTGGGAGGCTGAGGAAGGAAAATCTCTTGGGCTCAGGAATTTGAAGTTACAGTGAGCTGTAATTATGCCACTCTATTCCATCCTGGGTGACACAGCAAGACTCTGTCTCTAAATAAAAATAATAATAATTTTAAAATCCCACTAAGAAGTCAGGCAGAGCACTCTGTGTATTTATCACATTCCTGAACAACTAGAGAAAGAGTGGAAAAGAATGGTCAAAGATTCTTAAGGTTTGTAGAAGAAATTTGCACACACACACACACAGAAAGATTCTTAAGGAATACTAATGCAGAGAATGCCTGTTGTTGTTCTTTCTCTTCAAAGCCAGTCAAGTTTAGCAGTGGGAGGTTGTATACCAACTTTAGTTGACACTAATGTTAATAAGTTCTGATAACCCCCTACCATGGGACCAAACAAGAATGTCTGTTTTGTTTTGTTTTTGTTTTGGCCTAGATGTAAAACAGAGAAATGGTATTTAAAGGATTAAAATTAATCACTGCATTTTCTTTTCTAAAAAATTGAAAAAAAATTTTTTTTAAGACTGAGGTCTCGCTATGTTGCTCAGGCTGGTCTCCAACTCCCGGCCTCAAGTGATACTCCTGCCTCAGCCTCCTGAGCGGCTGGATTTACAGACATGCGCCACTGCTGAATCACTGCATTTTCCGTTAATATCATGCTTAGCCCCAAAGTAAACCTGTTTTAATGAAAGATGCTGGACTTTTTTTTGGAATAAACACTAGCACAATGAACATGTATCTTCTGTGCTTTATTATCTTGTTTGTATCCTAGTTTAGCCAAAATGCTTTCCAAGTCCGACGGAGGCTTCTCCTAGAAGCCATCTTTCAGAAGTGGGACAGTGATGGCTCAGGCTTCCTGGATCTGAAGGAAGTTGATGAACTCTTATGCACATACAAGGAGGGAATGGAAAAAGAATCTATGAAGAAAGGTAAAATATAAGAATGTTCTTATTTAAATTGTGGTAATTAAGTTGGCTTCAAGTTTCCCAGTACACATATACAGTTAAATACTGGTTATGCTAAAACCACGAGATAACCCTTCATGTCTCCTACTATAGCTATACATTTATCTTATTTATTTTTAATTTCTAAAAATAGAGATGGGAGTCTCACTGTGTTGCCCAGGCTGGGCTCTAATTCCTGGGATCCAGTGATCCTCCCACCTCAGCCTCCTGAGCAGCTGTAACTACAGGCACCTGCCACTGTGCCCAACTCTGGCTCTAATCTTTTAAGTGGAAAATAACAAGTGTTGGCAAGGACGTGAAAATATTAGAAGACTTATGCATTTGTCAGCACAGTCAGAAGTAGAATATGTTGCAGAATGCTTTGTCCAAAATCTTAAATCTATATAGTTAGATTCCTTCTGTATACCTGGCTACTCTCACTTTTAAGATTAAAAGAAGCCAAGCCATTCCACAGTTCTGCTTGTTCTCTCTTCTTGTTTTATCTCTTTGTTTTCACTGGCTTACAAATTTCTCTTCAATTTACTAACTTCTTATTCTCCTTAGTGACTTTTTATGTATTATATTTTTCTCTTATGACCAATATTTACCAGTCAAAAGCCACTAAAATTCTCATTCCAGTATGATAAATTCCTTTCTTCATTTTATTAGATCTTAATTTAAATTATTTTTCTCTTCACTGGGTTTAAAGATTTAGCTGGCTAACTTTGGTGTCCCAGATTTTCAGTTTTTAAAGTATATAGTAAACAAGGGAAAGAACTGTCAAGATTAGTTAAGTTCTTCAGCCCTTTCAAAAATCATTGTATTGGTTGAGCTTCAAATGTTCCTAAGTTTATCGATTGTCATGTTCTCTTCAGTAACTGTGTCTTCTACAAACTTTACATTATACTACCTGGCTTGTCTTGTGATATATCCAAAGAGAATTTACTTAATGAAATTCCAAAAGGCATAATGATGTGATTTTCACTTATAAGATGGGCAAATTTCGTAACACAAAGCCACATCCTACAGAGAACACTAGACAGTAGTTATAGCAGCTGCGTTCCAATACTGGATCTTCACTAAATGATTCTGTGATCTTTCGCAAGTTCCTTAACCTCCATAGACCCAGGTCTCCTTGTTTGTAAAATGAAGGCTTTAGATATGATGAATCTTAGAATTTAAGGAACCTAAGGGTAATATTATAAGGAAGTCCCATATATTAGATGATATGGAATCCAATTACGTGGAATTATATGGAATCATATATATGAGTAAGGTATAGCAATAGGGACAGATAGATAGCATAAAATATGAAGGATTAAGCCCAGCAAATGAGAACAAGGACAGCAATGAGGAGGCAGAATCTGCTGCCAGATAAAAATGTCTGCAAACAAGAATAATTATTCTCTCCAAGGGCAGGCTTATACAAAATGACTCTCAATAAACACATATTGGTAGCCATTTGGTCTGAGGAGATGATTGCTGAGCTGATGGCAGTATGGAAGAAGAAAAGCAGATTTATCTTCTTTAAAAAGGAAGAAGATTCTAAATTTCAAGCATTGCTAATAACTTATTGGCAAATCTTCAAACAGCTCTTTTGTTTGCTTGTTTTGCTCTACTCTTATTGCTTCTTTGTCCAAGATTTAAAATTGGGATTTAAGTAGCATAAAATCATAGGATTGGAAGTTTTTAGAAAGATTTCTGCTGGTGTCCTCAAAATGGAAGATTTCTTTTTTTTTTTTTTTTTGAGACAGAGTCTCGCTCTGTCGCCCAGGCTGGAGTGCAGTGTCCGGATCTCAGCTTACTGCAAGCTCCGCCTCCCGGGTTTACGACATTCTCCCGCCTCAGCCTCCCGAGTAGCTGGGACTACAGGCGCCCGCCACGTCGCCCGGCTAGTTTTTTTTTTTTTTTTGTATTTTTTAGTAGAGACGAGGTTTCACCATGTTCGCCAGGATGGTCTCGATCTCCTGACCTCGTGATCCGCCTGTCTTGGCCTCCCAAAGTGCTGGGATTACAGGCTTGAGCCACCGTGCCCGGCCAAAATGGAAGATTTCTATATGGAAGAGGAAACTTGAAACTTTTAGTCTGTCATCCCCCTTCCCCCCCAACCTTTTTTTTAGAGACAAGAGCTCACTCTGTTGCCAAGGCTGAAGTGCAATGGTATAATCATGGCTCACTCCAGCCTCTATCTCCCAGGTTCAAATGATCCTCCCATGTCAGCCTCCTGAGTAACTAAGACTATAGGCTGTGCCACCATGCCTGGCTATTTTTTTTAAGACAGGGTCTCACTATGTTGCCCAGGCTGGTCTTAAATTCCTGGGCTCAAGAGATCCTCCTGCCTCAGTCTCCCAAAGTTCTGGGATTACAGGTGTGAGCCACTGCACCCAGCCTCATTTCCCCTTTTATTCCTGTCTGATACAACCTAATCTTTTTCGGCAGAAACATCAAATAAAAGCTATAGAACATGTGACCTGTCTGCATTGTTGAATTTAATGGAATAAGTAATTTTTTCTCCATTACTTTTCATAGGATAGCTATTAACATTATTGGGTTTGCCTTTTAATTTTCTATTTGAATGACTAAATTTGCTTTAATATGTTCATTTCTATTTCAGTAGGACATTTAACTCTTTTATAATTAAAACATTTTAGAAACATTTATTTTGGTGACGTCAGCAAGATGGCCAACTAGAAGCCCTTAGGGCCTGTTTCCCTCACAAAGACAAGCCAGAACAACAAATAACAACTACATTAAGAAAAATAACTGAGGGAAAGTGCCATCTTGCCTCAGAGGAGTAGCAGAAATCCTAGTGAGCACAGAAACTCAAGATGGCCACATAGAGAACAGAAGGCAATGCCAGGTCTCCACTACCCCATCCGCCAACCAGGATCAGGTGGGAACTGGGAAGAACTTCTACCTATGAAGTGAAAGTAAGCAAAAGGATCCCAGCAGTCCCCATCAACACCTTGGACACCTACACAGCTCACTACTGGGGTCCCCTGCAGTCATCACAGGCATTAAGCCCAGCTGAGGGAGCTGCCTCTAGACCACGTACCTGTGCTCTCCCCAGAGAAGAAGCTGACACAGTGCCCTGACCCTTGCGGCACATGTGGCTACTGCACTACACCAACTTGGGATTGGAACTACAGCTGGAGTGTGTCTTTCTCAGGGGTGAGTAGTCACGACACCCCTTCATCCCTGGGGCTAAGCCACCACCAAACCACCTCAGGCCAGTGGCCCAGCATCCCCAAACGGAGCTGCAAGCACTCTTCCACATGAGGCCAAGTGGAGGTGGAGTCACTCCATCTACCTCTCCCCTCATTCCCTGGGGCCAAAGCTGAGACAGTACTTTGCCTCCTAGAAAAACAATTCATTGGCCACTCAAAGCAGTCATTCCTCCTCAGTGCCTAAGTTGAAGAAACTCCCTGCATCCCAAGAAATAGTGCCTTGGCCACCCCCAGCCCTGAACTGAAGCAGCACATTGCCCTCTGGGAATTGGTACCCTGGCCAAACTGAGCTGCTACACAACCCAGTGCTGAGTTGATGTCGTAACCTGTGTCCCAAGGAAACAGAGCATTGGCTGAACTAAGGAACTCTGCCTTACAGTCCAAACAACTCTAGTACCTGGCTTCTCTGGAGCTGTACTAGACCCCTAGAGCCTGAGTGGCTGAAATACCCCTCTCCCTGGGAAGTGGAGTCACTGCTATTCTTTTCCTTGTACTCCCTAAGGCCCGAAGAACAGCTGTGTTCTGCCTTTCTGGGTTACTTGCTGCCACTGTATCTGGTCTTACAGTGTCTTGGATAATGCTGAACCCCACCATTCCATGGTCTTGTGTCACTACTACACAGTGCCTCATGCCCTGAGACCTGAGTTGCCTTTGAGTTTTATTTGTTTAGGTTCCCATATTGCAACCATATCCTCCTCCTGGGCCCAAACCTCCACAGCAAGCTTCCTCTCTGGAGTCAGGCCAGTGCTGTGCCCTGCCCCCCAGGGGTAGAATCACAGCTACAGCCCAGCCTCCTGGGCTCAAGCTGCTAGGACGTGCCTCAGAGTCACAGATCATGTCTCTATGGGCAACCTACACCCAACCTTGCCACAGAAAGCAAACCTGCACCCCAAGACTCAGGAGCCACAATAAGTTTGGGAGATCCTGTGCTTAGGACCCTAACCCCACACTTGCTCTGAGCACCTGTACCTGGAACCCAGTGCCACTGCAGCTGCTTATAGGCCATGTCAGACCTGACACCAAGAGGGATCCCCCTCAGCTAAGTTTCCCCATTGTGGGGAAAACAAGAGTAGGAGGACTCCAAAAGCCCTCAACATCAAGGACATTAATAACATATGCCGCTGCTGATGCTCTCACAAACTTTCTACAGCCAAGGCCACTGAGGTGCCCACAGGTATTGCTGATGTTGAACACAGTTGAAGAAACTGCACAGAGACTATACCATTTCACCTATCTGGAAACAATGTCGCCACATCCATCCCAACAAGCACACAAAATTTCAACTACAGGTGAAAATCTTCCTCTATAAAAGCCACTCTAGAAAGTTTGGAAGAGGCAGTTATTCCACCAAATACACATACATCAATGCAGGTACACAAGAAACATGATAAAGCAAGGAAATATGGCACTACGGAAGGAATATAACTCTCTAGTAACAGACACTGAAGAAAAGGAAATTAATTAATTGCCAGGAAAGGAATTTAAAATAATGATCTTAAGGAAACTCAACAAGGCAAGAAAATTCAGATTGACAGTTCAACAAAATCAGGAAAACAAATCCCCATATGAATGAGAAATTCAACAAAGAGATGGAAGTCATAAAAAAGAAGCAGACAGAAACCCTGCAGCTGAAGAATTCAATGAATGAAATAGAAATACAATAAAGAGCTTCACCAGCAGACTTATTAATCAAGCAGAAAAACTAATCTCTGAACTTGAAGATAGGACATTTGAAATTACCCAGTCAGAGAAAGAAAAAAGAAATAAAAATGAAAAGGAGTGAAGAAAGCCTACAATTATCACGATTAAGTGAACAAATATTTGTATTATGGGACTTCCAGAAGGAGAAGAGAAGGGAAAATATGTTGAAAATCTATTTAACAAAATAATAGCTGGAAACTTCCCAAGTCTGGGGAGACATATGGACATCCAGATCCAGGAAGCTCAAAATTTCCCAAATAGATACAGCCTAAAATTCCTCCTCCAGGCAAATTAAAGTCAAATTGTCAAAAGTCAAAGACAAAGAGAGAACTCTAAAAACAGCCAGAGAAAAGTATCATATAAGGGAAGGCCAGAGAAAAGTCACATATAAGGGAATCACCATTAGACTGACATTGGTGTCCCCATTAGAATAACAACAGCTCTTGTTGCAGAAATCTTATGGGCCATAAGAGAATGGGATGATATATTCAAAGTGCTGAAAGAAAAAAAAATTGCCAACCAAGAATAGTATACACAGAAAAACTGTCCTTCAGAAATGAGAGAACAATAAAGTCTTTCACAGATAAGCAAAAACTGAGGGGAAGTATCACCACTAAACTGGCCTTACAAGAAATGCTCAAGGGAGCCCTATATCTGGAAGTGAAAAGATGATAATCACTATCATGAAAACATGCAAAAATATGAAACTCACTGGTATGGCAGATATACAAAGGAGAAAGAAAAGAATCAAATCCTATCACCAAAGAAAACCAGTACACTGCAATAATAATAAGAGGGGAAAAAAGGAACAAAGGATATACAAAACAACCAGAAAACAATTAACAAAATGACAGGAGTAAGTACTCACCTATCAATAATAGCTTTGAATATAAATGGATTAAACCCCCCACTTAAAAGATATAGATTAACTGAATAAATTAAAAACATGACCTAACTGGCCAGGTGCAGTGGCTCATTCCTGTAATCCCAGCACTTTGGGAGCCGAGGCAGGTGGATCACAGGGTCAAGAGATTGAAACCATCCTGGCCAAAATGGTGAAATCCTATCTCTACTAAAATTACAAAAATTAGCTGGTTGTGGTGGCACGTGCCTGTAGTCCCAGCTACTCAGGAGGCTGATGTGGGAGAATTGCTTGAACCCAGGAGGCAGAGGTTGCAGTGAGCCGAGATTGCACCACTGCACTCCAGCCTGGGCAACAGAGCCAGATTCTGTCTCAAAAAAACAAAACAAAACAAAACAAAACAAAAAACATGACCTAACTATATGCTGCCTAGAAGAAACTCAGTTCACCTGTAAAGACATATATAGACTGAAAGTGAAGGGATGGAAAAAGATATTTCACATGAATGGAAATTGAAAGCAAGCAGGAGTAGCTATACTTAGACAAAACAGACTTTAAGTCAAAACTGTAAAAAGAGAAAAATGTCATTATATAATGATAAAGGGATCAATTCAGCAAGAGAACAACTCTAAACATACATGCACCCAACATCAGAGCACTCCAGTATTATAAAGCAAATATTATTAAATCTAAAGGGAGAGATAAACTCTAACACAGTAATCGTTGGGGACTTCAACACCCTACTCTCAGCATGGGACAGATCATTTAGACAGAAAATCAATAAAGAAACATTGGATTTAAACTAAACATTAGACCAAGTGGACCTAACAGATATTTATAGAACATTTCATCCAACAGCTAGCTGCAGAATACACCTTTTTTTTTTCAGCCCATGGAACATTCTCCAGGATAGATCACATGTTAAGTCAAAAAACAAATCTTATTAAATTTAGAGAAATTGAAATCATATCAAATATCTTTTCTGACCTCAATGAAATAAAAATAGAAATAAATAACAAGAGCAACTTTAGAATTTAAACAACATGCTCCTGAATGAGCAGTGGGTCAATGAAGAAATTAAGAAGGGAATTTAATTTTTTTTTGAATTTTTACTTTTTACTTTTTATTTTTTAAAATTTCTTCTACTGAGGTCCCATGACATCATAAGATTTCTTGGAACGAGTGAAAATAGAAACACAGCATACTAAAACCTATGGAATACAGAAAAAGCAGTATTGAAAGGGAAGTTTACAGAAATAAATGCTCACATCAAAATTGTAGAAAGGTTTCAAATAGGCCGGGCGCAGTGGCTCAAGCCTGTAATCCCAGCACTTTGGGAGGCCGAGACGGGCGGATCACGAGGTCAGGAGATCGAGACCATCCTGGCTAACACGGTGAAACCCCATCTCTACTAAAAATACAAAAAAAAAACTAGCCAGGCGAGGTGGCGTGCGCCTGTAGTCCCAGCTACTCGGGAGGCTGAGGCAGGAAAATGGCGTGAACCCAGGAGGCGGAGCTTGCAGTGAGCTGAGATCCGGCCACTGCACTTGCACTCCAGCCCCGGCGACAGAGTGAGACTCCGCCTCAAAAAAATAAAAAAAAGAAAGGTTTCGAATAAACAATCTAATGCATCTCAAGGAATTTGAAAAGCAAGAATAAACCAGACTCAAAACTAGTAGAAAAAAAGAAATAATAAAGATCAAAGCAGAAATAAATAAAATTAAGACAAAAAAACCCAAAAAATCAACAAAACAAAAAGTTGGTTTTGTAAAAGATAAACCATATTGCCAAACCATTAGCTAGACTAACCAAGAAAAAAAAGACCCAAGTGAATAAAATCAGAAATGAAAAAGGAGACATTACTACTGACACCACAGCAACACAAAGAATCATTAGTGACTATTACAAACTATATGCCAACATAATAGAAAACCTAGCAGGAATGGATAAATTCCTAGATACATACAACCTACCAAGATTGAAGCAAAAAGAAATAGAAAACCTGAACAGACTAATCACAATTAACAAGACTTAATCTGTAATAAAATGTCTCTCATCAAAGAAAAGCCCAGGATCTGATGACTCCACTGCAGAATTCTACCAAATATTTAAAGAATATCTAATATCAGTTCTTCTCAAACTCATTTAGAAAATTGAAGAGGAAGGAATTCTTCCAAACTCATTCTATGAGGCCAGCATTATGCTAATACTAACACCAGACAAGAACACAACAACAACAGAAACGGAATTATAAGCCAGTATCCCTAATGAACATAAATGTAAGATTCTCAATAAAATGCTAGCAAACTGAATCCAGCAACACATTAAAAAGATCATTCACACAGAGAATAAAAGAAAGGCTGGGTGTGGTGGCCTTTACCTCTAATCCCAGCACTTTGGGGAGCCAGGACAGGAGAATCACTTGAGCCCAATAGTTTGAGACTAGTCTGGGCAACATAATGAGACCCTGTCTCTATAAAAATAATAATAATAAGGAAATAAAAGATCATTCACCCTGATCAACTGGGATTTATCCCAATAATGCAAAGATGATTTAACATACAAATATCAATAACCATGATACATCCCATCAACAGAATAGACAAAAAATCATATGACCCTCTCAATAGATGCAGGAAAAGCATTTGATAAAATTCAATATTCCTTCATGATAAAAACTCTCAACAAGTTAGGTTTAGAAGGAAAATACCTCAACACAAGAAAGGTCATACATAACAAAGGCAATATCGTACTAAATGGGGGAAAATTGAAATTTTTTTTCTAAGATCTGGAATGATAAAAAGATGCCCACTTTCACCACTTTTATTCTACATCCGTTTATTCTAGATGTCCTAACCAGAGCAGTTAGGAAAGAGACAGAAATAAAAGGCATCCAACTGGAAAAGAGAAAGTCAACTTGTCCCTGTTGTAGATGACATGATCTTATATATAAAAAACCCTAAAAGCTCCACCAAAAAATTATTAAAACTGATCAACGAATTCAGTAAAGTTGCAGGACACAAAATCAACATATAAAAATCAGTAGGCCAGGTGCAGTGGCTCACGCCTGTAATTCCAGCACTTTGGGAGGCCGAGGCGGGCAGATCACGAGGTCAGGAGATCGAGACCATCCTGGCTAACACGGTGAAACCCCGTCTCTACTAAAAATACAAAAAATTAGCCGAACGTGGTGGTGGGTGCCTGTAGTCCCAGCTACTCAGGAGGCTGAGGCAGGAGAATGGCGTGAACCCGGGAGGCGGAGCTTGCAGTGAGCTGAGATGGCGCCCCTGTGCTCCAGCCTGGGTGACAGAGTGAGACTCCATAAAATAAATAAATAAATAAATAAATAAATAAATAAGTAGCATTTCTATACACTAGCAATCAACCAGAAGAAAAAGAAATTTAAAAAGTAACCCCATTTACAGTAGCCACAAAAAAAATACAATACATAGGAATAAATTTAACCAGGGAGGTGCAAGATGTCTACAAGGAAAACTGTAAAACGCTGATGAAAGAAATTGAAGAGGACACCAAAAAATGGAAGACATCTCATGTTCATGGATTGGAAAAATTAAAATTGTGAAAATGACCATACTACTGCTGTCGCCAGCTGCTGACGCGGGCAGGTCCCGTGTGGGGCTGCCAGTGCCGGTCGCTAGGGCGGTAGACATCACGCTGCTATTCCGGACCAGTGTCAAGACCGTGAAGATGCAGAACAAGGCGCTGGGAGTGGCGGTGAGCGGCGGAGTCGATGGCAGCCGGGACGAGCTGTTCCGCCGCAGTCCCTGGCCCAAGGGCGACTTCTCCAGCCAGGCCCACGAAGTGATTTCTCACATTGGCAAAATGAAAGATTGTCTTCTGGAACACAGGAAAGATTATATTAATGCTTATAGCTATACCATGTCTGAACATGGGAGGATGACAGACTCAGAACGAGACCAGATAGACCAGGATATCCAGATATCCATGAGGACTTGTTCAGAAACAATTCAACGACTACGAACAGAAGCTCACAAGGAGATACATTCCCAGCAGTGAAGGAGCACAGGACTGCTGTTTTGGATTTCATTGAAGACTACTTAAAAAAAAACAGTGTGTAAACTTTACTCAGAACAAAGAGCCATCCGAGTTAAGAGTGGTGGATAAGAAAAGATTATCTAAGCTGAAACCAGAACCAAATGCAAAGACAAGAGAATCCACATCTGAGAAAGTTTCACAGAGTCCTTCAAAAGACTCTGAAGAAAACCCTGCCGCTGAAGAACATCCAGAAAAGATTTTGGCTGAAACACAACCTGAATTGGGAACCTGGGGAGATGGCAAAGGTGAAGATGAATTATCCCCAGAAGAAATACAAATGTTTGAACAGGAAAATCAGCGACGAATTGGTGAAATGAACAGCTTGTTTGATGAAGTAAGGCAGGTCGAAGGGAGAGTGGTTGAGATTTCCAGACTTCAAGAGATATTCACGGAAAAGGTTTTGCCACAGGAAGCTGAGATTGATAGCATTCACCAGTTAGTTGCCTTCCTGAAAATATCAAGGAAGGCAACAAAGACATAAGAGAGGCCATTAACAACAACGCTGGCTTCCACGTATGGATCCTCTTCTTCCCCATGATGTGTGCTCCTTTCCTTTCTCTTCTGGTACCACAGCTAGCCTGGGCTGCGGGGGCCCAGCACGAGAGTCCTCATGGGCGCTCACAGACTGTGTACTCTCATGTACCCCTGATGCTGGAGCATGGTATGACCAGATTTTACCACAGAGCCATTTGAAGAGAACGGGGTTCAGACAGACAGACATATTCCCCAAAAAGGGATACCCAGGCCGATGGTGTTCAGCTGAAAAAGAAAACAGTGGGAAGTGGCCTATGTAGCCATCATAAGGCTAGACAAACTGAATGCCGGAGCTGGTAATTAGCTGTTCCTGAACTTGAGGCTGCCTTGGCAGTTGAGCTGCTCCAGTAGCAGAGGCACAGCAGGTCTCCAGAGCCCCCAATTGTCTCAGGGTTCTAAGGAAGTCGCTGACCTTTCCCATCCCAGTAGCTTCAGGGAAGAACATAGTTAATCACGTCTCTCAACAAATGATTACTTCTTTGTTTCCTTGTGGCTTCTTGTCTGAGTCAACCAATACACAGACTCACTGGAACATAGAAAAGAAAATTCACATTTGCCTGTTAATCTAATAAATACAATTACAGCCCCTTTAAAAAAAAGAAAAAGAAAAAGAAAATGACCATACTACCAAAAGCAATCTACAGATTCAATACAATCTCGATCAAATACCAATAGCATTTTTCACATAACTAAACAAAAAATTCAAAAATTCGTATGGTATCACAAAACGCCATGGATAGCCAAAACAATCCTGAACAAAAAGAACAAATAGATATCACACTACCAGACTTTAAAATATACTACAAATCTCTAGTAACCAAAACAGCATGGTACTGGCATAAAAACACATAGACCAATGGAACAGAATAGAGAACCCAGAAAGAAATCCATGTATTTACAGCCAACTGATTTTCAACAAAGGTGCCAAGAACATTCATTGGGAAAGGGAGAGTTTCTTCAACAAATATTGCTGGGGAAATCGGATGTTCATATGAAGGAAAACAAAACTAGACCCCTATCTCTCATCATATATACAAATAAACCCAAAATGGGCCAGGCACTGTGGCTTATATCTGTAATCCCAGCACTTTGGGAGGCCTAGGCAGGTGAATCACCTGAGGTCAGGAGTTCCAGACTAGCCTGGCCAACATGGCAATACCCTGTCTCTACTAAAAATACAAAAATTAGCCAGGCATGGTGGTGCACGCCTGTAGTCCCAGCTACTTGGGAGGCTGAGGCAGGAAAATTGCTTGAATCCAGGAGGCAGAGGTTGCAGTGAGCCGAGATTGTGCCACTGCACTCCAGCCTAGGTGACAGAGCAAGATTCCGTCTCAAAAAAAAAAAAAAAAACTTAAAATGGATCAAGGACTTAAATGTAAGACCCCCAGACTATGAAACTACTCATGAAAACATAAGGGAAACACTTCAAAAGGCAGGGCGCGGTGGCTCAAGCCTGTAATCCCAGCACTTTGGGAGGCCGAGACGGGCGGATCATGAGGTCAGGAGATCGAGACCATCCTGGCTAACACGGTGAAACCCCGTCTCTACTAAAAATACAAAAAATTAGCCGGGCGAGGTGGTGGGCGCCTGTAGTCCCAGCTACTCGGGAGGCTGAGGCAGGAGAATGGCGTGAACCCGGGAGGCGGAGCTTGCAGTGAGCTGAGATCTGGCCACTGCACTCCAGCCTGGGCGACAGAGCAAGACTCCGTCTCAAAAAAAAAAAAAAAGAAACACTTCGGGACATTGGTCTAGGCAAAATTTTTATGGAAAAGACCTCAAAAGCACAGGCAACAAAACCAAAATTAGACAAGTGGGATTATTTCAAACTAAAAAGCTTCTGCACTGCAAAGGAAACAATCAATGCAGTGAAGAGACAACCTGCAGAAGGGGAGAAAATATTTTCAAACTATTCATCTGACAAGGGATTAATATTCAAAATATACAAGGAACTCAGACAAAGCAATAGCCAAAAAAGAAAAAGAAAAATCAAATAATTCAAATGAAAAAAGGGTAAATGAGTTGAATAGACATCTCTCAAAAGAAAATAAAAATGATCAACAGGTATGTGAAAAAATGCTTAACATCACTAATCAGGGAAATACAAATCAAAACCACAATGAGGTATTATCTCACCCTGGCACAAAAAATAACAAATGCTGGCGAGGATGCAGACAAAGGGAAACTCTTATACATTGTTGGTGTGATGTAAATTAGTACAGCCATTACTGAAAACAGTATGAAAGTCCCTCAAAACACTGAAAACAAAACTACTGTATGATCTAGTAATCCCACTCAAAGTATATATCCAAAAAAAAGGAAATAAGTATGTCAAAGAGATTTCTACATTCCCATGTTTATTGCTGTGTTACTCACAATAGCTGAGATATGAGATCAGCCTAAGTGTCTATCAGCAGATGAATGGATAAAAAAAATTGGTCTATATACACAATGCAATAGTAGTTAGCCACCAAAAAGAAAAAAATTTTGTCATTTGAAGCAACATAGATGAGGTTGGAGGGCATTATGTTAAATGAAATAAGTCAGGCACAAAAAGATAAATGTTACATGTTCTTACTCATATGTTGAAGCTAAAAAAGTTGAGCTTATTTAACGAGAAAGTAGAATAGTGATTACTAGAGACAGGGACGGTTAAGGGTAGAGGGAATATCCAAAGGTTGGTTAATGGATACAAAAGTACAGCTAGATAGGAGGCGTAAGTTACAGCGTTCTGTAGCACTGTAGAGTGACTATAATTAACAGCAATTTGTTGTATATTTTCAAATAGCTAGAAGAGCAGATTTTGAATGTTCCCAACACAAAGAAGTGATAAATGTTTGAGGTGATGTATATGCTCATTATGCTGATTTGATTATTATATATTGTGTACATGTATTGAAATAACACTCTGTACCCCATAAATATGGACAATTATGCATCAATTAAAAATAATAAAGGCAAAAAATACAGTTGGAAGTAATAAAACATTTATTTTAAAACAAAACAACAAAAAGCATTTTGGTGATACTTTTTGTCGCAAAGTTACAGAAACCATGAAAATTAAGAGCCATAGTTATTTAAAAGTCTCATTGAAAAGCACACAAGAGTTTTTTAAAGAAACTGAAAACCGGACAAGTAGCTAGCATAAAACTCCTGTTGTTATTCCTTTGCTCCGGAACTCTGGAATAAAGAATCTCTAAGAAAGTCTTCCATCTTTCTTTGATTTCCGTAACCTTGACACTTTTGAAGATTTTAAGTTGGTTGCAGTATGTCCTTCATTTTGATTTATCTACTGTTTCCCCATGGTTAAATTCAGGTTATTCATCTTTGTCAGAAATATATCACAAAAGCAATGCAGAAGTCCCATAGTAACAACGTTGACCAGTTGATTAAGATTATATCTGTCAGGCCCCTCCACTTTAAAGCTGTTTTTTCCCCCTTCGTAATTAGTAAGTATTTCATGGGTGTCCATTGAAATCGTATAAACCATTCTTCCTTTTTGTCAACTTTTCATTTATTCATTTATAGCAGTATGTGTTCATGGTTTCCTTTTTTATTCAATGGGTTATAATCCAATACTATCACTATTTGTTTTGATACTCATATTGTCCCAGTTTTAGACAATGGGAGTTCTTTCACTCTGGCTCCTTGTCCTCCCCTCCCCACGCCCATGGTTTTTTTGGTGTGGGTTTTTTTTTTTTTTTTTTGAGACCACGTCTCACTCTCTCACTCAGGCTGGAGTGCAGTGGCACAACTGTAGCTCACTGCAGCCTCCAACTCCTGGACCCAAGCGGTCATCCTCCCACCACAGACTCCCGAGCAACCGGGACTACAGGTATGCGTCGCAAGCCTGGCTCATTTTTCTAATTTTTGGTATGGATGGGGTCTCTCTGTGTTGCCCATGCTGGTCACAAACTCCTGGCCTCAAGCAACCCTCTCACCTCAGTCTCCTGAAGTGCTGGGATTATAGGCGTGAGTCACCATGCCCAACTCCAGCATTTCATTATGAAAACTGTCAAACATGGCAAAGCTGAAAGAATTTTACAGCGATACCTATATACCCACCGCATAAATTAATCATTTTTATTTTATCTCACTTCATTAATATTTTACCTCACTTTTTAATCTGTCTATTCATCTCCCTGTCCCTCAATCCTTCCATCTCTCTTATTTTTAATGCATGTAGCACATTTTAAGTAAACTATAGAAATCAATACACTTCTCCCTAAATACCTCAGCATGTATATCATTAATTAGAGTTCGATATTTATTAACAGTTTTTTTCTTTCTTTTTGCACATAGGGAAAGAAGGAAGTTTTTTCTCTTGAGACCAAATTTCCATAAAATGAGATGTACAAATTTTAAGTGCATATTTGCTGAGTTTTGACAAATACATGCCCTGTGCACCCCATACTCCTATCAAGATACAGAACAAATAGCACAGTGACACACCTGTAATCCCAGCTACTCGAGAGGCAGAGACAGGAAGATCGCTTGAGCCCAGGAGTTCGAGATCAGCCTGGGTAACATCGCAAAACCCATCTCTTAAAAAAATAAAAAACCCATCTCTTAAAAAATAATAATTAAATAAAAGATATAGAACAAAACAAGTCCTCACGCCTCTTTCCCATTCAGTCGCCCACCCTGCAGTCTCCAAAGCAACCACTTTTCTATTTTCTACCATAAATTAGTTTGATCTCTTTAGTATTATCTGGAATTTCATAAAAATGAAATTATACAGTATGCACCTTTTTTTTTTACAGAGTTTAAACTCTATGTACTTTTTTGTGTACGCCTTCTTTCACTCAGTATAATTTTTACTTTTATTTTTTAACGTTTTCAGGGGGACGGAGTCTCACTCTGTTGCCCAGGCTGGAGTGTAGTGGTGTGTGATAACTCACTGCAGCCTTGAACTCCTGGGCACAAGCAGTCCTCCTGCCTCAGCCTCCCAAGTAGCTGGGAGACTACAGGTGCACACCACCATGCCTGGCTAGTTTATCACCTTTTTGTAGAGACATCATGTTGCCCAGGCTGGGCACTAACTCCTGGCCTCAAGTGATCCTCCCCGCTCAGCCTCCCAAAGCTCTGGATTACAGTCATAAGCCACTGGGTCTGGTCAACTCAGCATAATTTTTCTTGAGAGTCTTAATATGTTGCTACATGTATCAGCAATTTGCTTCTTTTTATTGCCGAGGAGTATTCCATTGTATGAATATACCATGGTTTGTTTATCCATTTTCCAATGTATGGACACTTGGGCTGCAATGTATGGACACTTGCGCTGTTTCCAGTTCTCAGCTACTATAAATAAAGCTACTCTTCACAATCTCAAGTAAATCTTCTGGTGACTATGTTTTCTTTTCTTATTAATAAATACTTAGGAGTGGAATATATATGTTTAGCTTTATAAAAAAACTGCCAATTTTCTGCATCCTTTTAACATGTATCCCTCATTCTTTGAGCATGTCCTTGCTTTCTGGCACGAAGAGATCTTCCAGGTTGGTCTTATATTTTCCTGTCTTTCACCCTGGAATCGTCCATCTCCCCAAGCCAGCATCGGGGTTCTACACGTGCTCTTTACTCATGAGTCTCCTCTCTCAGATTTCTCAGTGGACAGATGTAGAAACTGTGTGTGTGTGTGTGTGTGTGTGTGTGTGTGGTGTGTGTGTGTGTGTGTATGGGTACGCATGCATGCACTCGTGCACACCTGTGCGTGTACATGTATACATTTATATCTGCACGTACCTTTCTGTCTACTAATATTAAAAACCATGAGTTCACAGTGGTAATTCCAAGTCCAATCCAACATAACAGGGTTCATTCTAGTTTTTTCTCATTCCCTTTTGTAGTTCCGTTTTCTCTGGCTGTGTTATCCTAAATATATTTATTTATCTGATCAATCCCCCAATGAATCCATTAGTTGTATATGGAACTAATCTCCCATCACTGTTGCTGTCCTCTCTTCCACACTGATTTCCTTTTTACTACATTTAAGTTCTAACATCTTGCACTAATCGGCCCTTCCCACATGGCTATCCTCCTTACTCTGCTTACATTCTGATAGCCCACAACAGATCACCCCCTCCAAGTAGATGTCCTTTACATAGTCCTTAGGCTCTGACACTCCATGCCAAGGCACATTTTCATGTGGATGCCCTTGTCAATCCACTCAGGCTCTGACTCCTTACGCTGAGCTGACCCCCAACCTATGTGGATGGCCCTTCCATGTAGACACCCTCCTCACCCTGTTTAGGTTCTGACTTCCCAGGCCAGGCCATCCCTTGATTTGGATGCCCTTCTCACCCTGCTCAAGATTAAACACCCCGTGTTGGGCATCCGTCTCATATGGATACCCTGCTTGTACTGCTTGGAATCTGACACCCAAGTTAAACCACCTCTCTGTAAGGCCATCCTCTTTACCCACATGGGCCAAAGATTGCCCTTCCACATAGATACCCTCCTCGCCCTGCTCAGGCTCTCACAACCCATGCCCGGCTAACCCTGCACAGATTTGGGCCCTGATATCCTGCTTGGTGCCACATTGACTTCACCTGACCAGGAACAGATGCTTACCTTGCTCTGCCCCACCTAATGACTTTAGGATCAAATTGTTCAAGGAGGCAAAAAATGAAAGGGAAAAAAGAAGAAGAAATGGAAGATTAAGAATCCACAAGGCACTTTTAATCTAATTGAGGATTGTACTAGTTAAGATCCTTTTGGCTCAAGTAATAGAGAACCCAACCCAAAGTGTTTACACATAAGAGGAATTTATTGGTTCATACAATGAAAAAGTCCAGTACTAGTTTAGGACACAACTAGATTTGGGAGTCCAAATAATGACATTAGGACAGCTGTCTGGTTCTTTCTCTTTCTCTTGCTGTCTTCTGTTTTAGCTGCACTATCAATACAGCCTCTACCTTTGTGGTAACCAGGTCCAGTTTCACATGCTCACAGTTTCATTCAAGTCCAGTGGAAATAAAAAAGAAAGTATCTTCTTCCTAATCATTCAATCAAAAAGTCTGGCATTCGTCTGTACTAAACCAACCACTCTGGTTAAAGGAATAGAATGTCATGACTGGCTTAAGCCTGAGGCACATGCTCCACCTCTAGAACTGTGAATGGAACCCCATTCAAACACATGAGCAGAGATGGGAATGAAGTTGCTTCCCCAAAGCAAAGTTAGAGATACAATTACTCAGAGAAAGGTGACTGGATGCTAAGGAGCAAAAAAATCAATAAATGTTCAACTACAGAAATGAGAAGCTCACACATGATATGATGTCCACAAGTGCCAGGTAGTATTTGTTAATTGTCAAATAAATGGTGTAGAATAGATGCTATTGTCTTTTAAGAGAAGGATAAATCACAACAGAAGTCTTCTTGAGGGAGGAGGAACTTTGAACTATACTTTAAAGGGGAAGGGTACATACCCTGTGACTTATTAATTTATAACAACTGTCAAAGAATCTTGCACATATGCACCAGGAGACATTTACAAAATGCTCATAACACTGTTCATATGAGTAAAATATTGAGAACTTAAACACCCACTGACAGTAGACTAAATCACTAATGATATACTCATATAGTAACATACACTGGTGAAAATGAATGAATCATAGCTACAGTAACAACATGGAAAGATATGTTAGAAAGATAAACAACATGGAAGATATGTAGCATAGTGTTGAGGAAAAAGTATGTCCCAGAAAACTACACATAGTTTGATAACCTTTTTCTAAAGTTTATAAACATGAAAAACTGGCTGAGCTCGGTGACTACACCTGTAATCCCAGCACTTTGGGAGGCCGAGGGGGCAGATCATCTGAGGTCAGGAGTTTGAGACCAGTCTGGCCAATATGGTCACCTCTACTGAAAATATAAAAATTAGCCAGGCATGGTGGTGCACACCTGTAATCCCAACTACTTAGGAGCCTGAGGCAGGAGAATCGCTTGAATCTGGGAGGTGCGGGTTGCAGTGAGCCAAGATTGTGCCACTACACTCCCGCCTGGGTAACAGAGCTAGACTCCGTCTCAAATAAATAAATAAATTTTAAAAATGCAAAACTAAACCACATATTGTTTAGAAGTGTGTGTGTGCATGTGCGTGTGTGTGTGCGTGTCAAACACATATATTGTTATGTAACTATAATAACACTGGGAAAATTAAAAGAAAGCTAAAGATAAAGCCAAATGCAGGATATCAGTGGGAGGTGTGGGGAGGCAGGGAATGGAATAGGGCAGATCACAGAAGAATATATGTTACTGGTAATGTTCAGATTTGGTAGTAGGTTCATGATTATACAATTACAAAAATAGAGAAGAGATGTGAATACAGAAGTGTGCAAGACATGGTCAGGAACCATGAGTAGAATGGAGATACTGCAGCAAATAATTCCTATATGGTATTAGGGGCAGATGTGATTGGAAATAGACTGGATCCAAATATGGTAGGACTTTGAACCAGGGAATTGCGTAATGCAAGTTGTGTTTTAATTTAATTTTACAAACATATATTGAGCATTTACTATTGTTAAGTCAATTACAAAGCTGGCTTTGGGGTTATGAAAGTAAGAAAGGAGAGGAGCGGCCACACTGCCAAAGAGTAACAGGATAGAATTAAGTGGCTTATTGGATATGGAAGGCAAAGGTAGGGAAGGAGTCAAAGCAAACCTTGAGGTTTCACCAGGCTAGGTGGCAAAATCAAAACAAAACAAAACAAAACAAAAACAAAGAAGTTGACACATGAGTCATATTGAGTTCAGCATAGAAATTCATTGTAAAATATTCCACTGGGCTCAGAGATACATATCTTTGATAAACTTGGTTTTCCAGGAGAGCAGTCGTCCAGGGCAGTTCATCGTAAGAGGAGAATGAAAATTCCCCCCACTGATGAGTGAACTTTTGGTTAGTTCTTGGTTTTGTGTTTGTGTCTTTTAGCTAAACTACACATCCAATTTCCAAAGCCACGCCCTGGTCACGAAGTGAGATTGTCTTCAAAACAATTTCAGAATTACATAGAATTGGTTGTATCTGAACTCAGGGGCAATGAAGACCAAGTTCTGGAAAGTGTTGTGGAATTTCTGATGAATGCTTTAGAGAGAAGCCACATTGAGAGTCTGAGGAATTGTGCCAGGCAGAAGTGGCTGCACCAAATCCAACGTGCTGCAGAGACAAGTGGAGTGTCCCTAGAGCCGGTGTATAGTGAGGCCTTTAAGGCCCTCACGCAGGTACGTTTTCTAAAGTGGTATGTGAGAGGAAACATCTCCTCACAGTAGGCGATGTTCAATATCCACAAAAGAGGAACATCCTGAATTCTCTTGAAAAATCACTGAGTGCTGCTATAGATATTTTATTCATTCCAGTCCATTACAAATCGTCTGAAGCCTAGGAGACGCGCAACTGGAGTGACTGCTGGTTGACAAGATAGAAGCAGAGTAGAAAGGTAGAAAAGACAGATGTAGAAAAGATGTCTTGGGATTTCTAATTGCATTTCTGCTCAGAGTCAAATAAGCCTAGAATGGACAATAGACAGATTATGTAAAATATCAGTAAGGAGCTGTACAAGCAGTTCAAGCTACATTTCCCTTGCATGGTATTTTGGGAGTCAGTTTTAAAAGGAACTATTTAAATCATAAACTCATTATCGAGTCTGACACCACACAGTATTTCACAGCATTGCCCAGAAGCAAGCTGAGACTATTGCAGAATCCTGTCACTTAGAACACATGGCCCTGAGGGGCCACTGCCTACAGCCTTGCCACCTCCTCAGAGACTCCCAGGTTGCTGCTGTTCACAGGCAGAAACAGCACGGCTGTCTTCTACATATATCATAGATTCCACTGATCCAGGGAACCTGTGCCAGTCATCTCAGCTAAGTAGCGACACTTGCTCAATGGAATCATCTGAATGGCTGAATTTTCCAGTGTAATTGGAAGTGGGGCACCAGGACCAAACAACCAGTCAAGAAAAAGAGGCATTGTTCTAGCTTGCTTCAGAGATCTGTGGTATCCTGAGAGAAATCTCACTACACATTTGTTAATGACTCCGTGATCTTGTATGTGGAAAGAAGGAATAAAGGCAAAAGAAAAGGGCATGGAAAGCAAACCCAAATATGTAGAAAGAAGAGAAAAATATCAAGGAAAGTGTCTCACATGTCCCCAATTTATGGATATGTTTAATGTATGTATTGACACATAATATTGTTAATAACATAATAATAATATTTTAGGTACAGAGAATTTGTAGTTCCAGAAGTAGTAGTTGCAGAAAGTCTGCAATCTTGGGCCCCCAAAAAAATCCTTCCTGAAATTACATAGCTCAAATATACAAAGTGTGTTAAGAGTTCCTTGAGAACATTTTTTTTCACATTCACATCACAGTTGATGGTCAAGAAATATGAGTGAAGTGAAGGCATATTCTTGGCCCAGCTCTCTAAAATCAATGCTTTTAATAGAAACACAGACAATTTGACTATAGGTCAAAGGAATCCAAGTTTTAAACTTCTAAATTTGAGTAGACCTGAAAGTTCTTTGGTTTTGTTTTTCTTTTCCGGTAAACCAGTCCAGTTGGCATAGAGGAAACCCATTATACTCACTAAAACTCTGATTTAGGGTATAGCTATGGTGTCAACTTTTTCCTCACTGCCCATGAATAGTAATATATGCATTCTCTGTTCAGGAAAATGAAACTGCTGGGGCCAGATGCATGAATTAACCAGTGAGGGGGACATGATTAGGGGAGTTCTTTGGCTGTTGGCAAACACATGGTCGGAAATGTTTTTCCGTAGGATGCTGAAGCCCATGGAAATAAAAAGATCAGTGCTCACATTTCCCTCTTAGAAGAAAACCTACTGCTGCCTGAGAAAGGGAATGTTCTATTGAGGAATGTGGCTTGCACCTTAGATGATGCTCTATTTGTACTGAACAGAGTGCTCTACAGGGACATGAAAGGAATCAGGTAAGAACGTCTTGAAGAGGTTGGTTTTACCCTCCTAAAAAAATAATTCCCTTTCTGAGTAAACTGGCATCAAGATCCCAGCTGGCTGCTCAAAAAAGAAGTGGCTCAAGTCACCAGTGCTTCTGGAGTAGAAGCTGATGGCTTCCAGTCCTGGATGATTTCACCTATTTCTAGAGCTCGCTCTTTGGCAACGATTCGCCACACAGGGACTCTACTTCACAATATCAGCTCAATTATTTCTGCCTGCTCCATAAGTTATGTCTCCGGAGTTCTGTTTATATTTGTTTTCTATGTCCACATCTAAGTTTTTGTTTTTTTTTTAAGTCTTTCTCAAGTCAGACCTCCAAACTGGTCATCTTATCGAGTCCACTGCTCGGTCATATAATGCCACAGATTGTGAATAGAGAATCGCTCTAGCTTCCTCCATGGTTTAATCTAAGTCTCTCCCTGTGCCTTTCTCCCATCCTCATACTCTTTTTCCTCAGCTTTACAGTAGTGGATGAAGGGAAGCCGATCCATGTTCCCCAAGTTCAGTACCACGGGAACATCTTCTTCTGGGACCAGTCCCGTAATAAGAATGATTGTAATGGGTCATTCCTGGCTCTGCCTCTTCAAGATGCATATATGAGGATCTTTGGGGTCTTGGCTGTTGACACCCTTAGAGATCCCCACGAAATAAACATCTTTCTGCCTCATGAGATCAGATTCTATCAGGTAAGTCATAGAAGTCTTCAAGAGCAATGGTAGGATGGCCTCTCCTTCTAATACTTTTTAAAGAGTGAAACCTGAAATCCGATGAGAGTAAAGCTGTGTATACAGATAACATCATCATACTTGCTCCTGTTCCCTGAATGTATGTTTCAGTCTTTTGAGAAATTCCCCATTACTTATGGGAGGACTTTCAGCCTCAGTTGCATATCCATGCCTCAGCCTCATGTGTCCCATAGCATTTATCACAGGAATAGAATTTTATGCTATAGAACAGAAATCCAACCATTAGACCACTAAGACCCACAAAGTGGGAATGAACTTTTAGAAGGGACGGATTTGTGTTTTACTAATAGTGATATCTATCTATACATCTTTTGTACTTTCTACAAATGGTACTGACTCTGATATGCATCCCCATAGGTCTTGATTTCAGTGTTATAATTTTTGAGGATGAAAAATAAAGAAAAAGGCCTAAATGTTTCTTGAGTATTCATGTTTTTAAATTGGATCACAAAATGATAGGCACTTTTAAGGTCATGAAATAGCTAGACCATTTCTACAAGCATTTTTATTTAATTTGTGGATAGAACTTGCAGTAAAGGAAGATCGAAAGCCTTTATGGAGACAATGAACTGTGGACTATAGCAGCGAGTTAGGAACTTGAACTTGCTATGCCCTTATCATTTGTTGCCCTGTAAGCCTTTGGCTCTTTATGTTTATTTACCATTATTTTTCACTTTCTCTTCCCATTTATTGGGTGGATAGTTGAGGAAAGTGGTAGAACCTCTTTCTCTGGACATATTTTTAATAATAAAATTCATTCTCATCTGACATGGAATTATGTGACGATATTGAAATGGAGGACTATGAAGTTATCAGTAGGTGAAGTATATGTAGTCTTGTGAGAGAGGTAAAGGCTTCTGGGTTACCCTTAGATGCCTTGAGTCCTAAGATAAAAGGCATATAATTTTGAAGAGTTTGTGATTCCTAGAGTTTCTTGACAACAAGCCCACATATGGGTTCTAAGGATTTCCCATCCCTTCTCTGTGGAGCAGGGTCTTCTTATGCCTATAAGAGGACTATGTAATCTAGCACGCTGTGGGTCTTGGAACCAAACATGTCTTATACTGTTGATCTGATGATAGTGGCCATGTCTGCACAGATGCAGGCATTAACATTGGCATCCGATCAAGGCAGCTCCTACCCACCTGCCTAAGACTGGCATTCGTTCTTGGCTTTTTAACATTTTTTTTCTCATTTCAAAGTTTATCTTGTTCCTTTGATGCTATTCTCTACTAGCACATATCACGAATTTCACTGGATGACTATCAAAAGCATAAAAAGTTATGCGGGTCTCTCTCTTTACACCTCTGACTCTTTTTTTGTGAAACTTGCTCTGTTTCCCAGGTTGGAGTGCAGTCGTGCGATCTCAGCTCCTGAGTTCAAGCAATTCTCCTGCCTCAGCCTCCCAAGTAGCTGAGATTATGGGCGCCCACCACCATGCCCAGCTAATATTTGCATTTTTAGTAGAGACAGGGTTTCACCATGTTGGCCAGGCTGGTCTCAAACTCCTGACCTCAATTGATGCACCCATCCTTGGCCTCCCAAAGTGCTGAGATTACAGGCAGGAGCCACAGTACCTGGCCTATGCCTTTGATTTCTTGATGATCCTTTTTTTATAGTAGAACATGGAACATTGCCCTTTGAGGACTGCTGAATAATTTGCAGGAAGTATATTATCAAGAAGTAATTAAATTACTGGTAAAGGTAATCCGATTACTATATTACTAATTATTTTTTCTATTTTAAAAAGAGTAGGCTATTTGAATTTTCTGTCTCTACAGGGTGTTGCCAATGTCTTTAGCACTGCCTATCACTACGTCCACAGCCGGGAGCACATTCTGCATATTGTGATCACTGGCATTGGCTGGCTCTATGATATCACATCCAGCATCACCTCCATCACTATGTACTTTGTAGAGCCTAGCCCAGCCCAGGTAGGCAAGGCTAAGTAGTGGTAGATCTCTCCAAGGTAGCCGAGTGTCTAGATGTTATTTCTTGCTAGTATTTGAAAACCATATTAATTAGCTGTTAGTCTAACTGAAGACAAATCTCCCAATACAAGACCCTTGATTGTGAGTGACAGGAATCCACCTCAAATTGTCTTAGCCAAAAGGGAGAATTAACTGACTCATGTGACCAAAATGAAGACAGGGCAGGAGTCAAGCTATCTTTCAGGATGGCCAGATCCAGGGATTTGAAACCATCAGTCCTCTCTTGTGTTCATCTGTCCACCTCTCATGTTTGTTTCCCTCTGTACATTGGTTTTGTTCTTCCACCTAAAGATTGGCTTCTTCCACAGAGCAAGTCAGATGCTTACTAAAAGCATCCAGTAAAAAGTTCCAGTTTGGAAAACCCAAGAAAGAAGACAGAGTCTCACTCTTGTTGCCCAGGCTGGAGTGCAATAGCGCAATCTCAACTTACCTCAAACTCTGCCTCCCGGGTTCAAGTGATTCTCCTGCCTCAGCCTCCCAAGTAGCTGGAATTACAGGCATGCGCCACCACACCCAGTTAATTTTGTATTTTTAGTAGAGATGGGGTTTATCCATGTTGGTCAGGCTAGTCTTGAACTCCCAACCTCAGATGATCCAGCCACTTCGGCCTCCCAAAGTGCTAGGATTACAGGTGTGAGCCACCATGCCAGGCCAGAAAACTCTTTTTGACTTATACTGAGATATGTACCCCTGGCCAGAGTGTGGACTTTACAGTAATGGGCACCATTCACCAGAATCATATGGGTGGAGTAGGAAGGCACTAGGAGCTGCTGTTTTGGAAGGACTCAGTTATATGACACCAATTTTTTTAAGCCCTCCTATCCGTAATGTCATGAATTCCTGCTGACTATTTGCTTTGCTTCTTTATACTTTGTGTTAGGATTTTGCATATGATGAGAGTGGATGGAAAGGTTTTTCCTTTCGGAAAGGCTGAATGACTCTGGGAGGTGCTTGGTCGGGTGGTAGTGTCACCTGGTTGTCTCTCAGTCCCTTGGCTGGCCCACGGCAGGCATGTCCGCACTTCCCTCCGGGCTGCTTCTTTCCTTTTTCCCACCAGGTCCCTGCTTCCCTCCCTCAGTGGCTGGCTCAATCTGATGAGGCCTTCGTCAATGAGGGCAGAATCATGGACTCTCTTGTGGGGTGGCCAGGCCATGGAGGCAGAGAATGCCTTGTAATTGGCACAGCTATTGAGGGTGTGGTTGGGAGCCTCCAAGGGCACTTAGGGCTGGGGCAGAGCACCCTGTTTGAAGGGCCCCAGCGATAGTGGCCCTTCAAAGCACATGGGGCCCCAGGGAAGATTCAGAAGAATACTGTCAGGGCCTTAAGAGAAACAACACATAGGGCACCATGGAAAAGGCCAAAATAGCCCAAAGCAGTCAGCAAGAAGCATGACTTCAGCGGCTGTAGGTTCAGAATCAAGAGTCCACAGACAAAGCCACCAGGGTCACATCCCATCTGACCTGGACTGTCTTATGGTGGTGAAGAAGATCCTGCCAAAAGTCGGGGGAGAGAAGGGCCACCCAGCAGCGGGTTGTGAGTGAGATCGTGGTGGGACAGAGACCAGAACAGCCTGGCTAAGCTCTTTTCAAGCACTCAACGATCATAACTTCCTCAGCCTCCCTCTTCCCCTTCTGCACCCCTCCAGATTCACATTTCTCTCTCTTTTCCAGCCTGCTCTGTGTCTCAAAAAATAAACCAGTATCCATGGGCTCTTTGGCCCTTTGGCTTCTGCTTGAGTTTGTCCAATGACAGCTGCCAACGGGACACTGGAGGGCAGAAGCAGAGTGCAACTGGGGCATTGGTGCTTCTGTCTCCCTCTCTGCCAGGTTGCTGTGGGTTAGCTGTGTTTCTCTCCTAAAGGCCACTTCACCTTTCATCAGGCAGTCCTGTCCACACAGCTGTCCTTTGTCGGTTCTGGTCATTGCTTCCCCCGCCCCCAACCCATTTCCCCGCCTCTTCAGGCTAAGAGTGGTAACAGCTCTTCCTTATTACTTCCTTATTATAGGTGGGGATTCTAAACACTGCCTTCATAAATAGTTCCTTTATTAAACTCCCTTTAAATTACCCAGCTGGGGCAATCTGCTTCCTTGTGACACCCTGACGGATACGAATTATAAAGTAAATTCTGAGATACTCCCCCTCACCTCAAGCCCATGTTCCTGTAAGTACAGAGTCATAGAGGAAAAAAATTAGTGCTCTGTTAACAGTAACCATAGATGAGTAAAAACAGATTCAAATTCTCTTAGGTATGAAATTCAGGGTATTTTACTTTATCACCCCAAAGCACCTCTGTCTATTTCTTTGGAGTACCAAACTTATTAAATAGGTAACTGCGGCAGGCAGACTAATGCCTTCCGGTAAGATGTCCATGTCCAAATTCCTGGAAACTGTGAGTATGTCACTTTACATGGCAAAAAGGATTTTGCAGATGTGATTAAGATTAAGGAATTTGAGATGGGGAGATTATCTTGGATTATCCAGGTGAGCCCTGGATCGTATGAGCCCTTAAAAACAGAGAACCTTTCTGGTTGTGATCCATGAGAGACGGGAGGATGGAGGAAGAGTCAGAAAGATGGTGATTTAACACCCCACTGCCGGTCCCGAGATACACAGGGCTGTGGACGAAGACCCAGGGCACTAAGGGCAGCCCCCAGCTGATAGCCAGCAAAGAAATCAGTATTTTATTAGTATTTATGTCAGCCTTTTATTTCCCTGGGGTCTCAAGAGAGACAAGTAGCTAACACGGGTGCCTGGTTTGCTATCTTAAGTCATGGCAATGTAGGCTTTTGGAAAAATTTGAAAGTCAGACTGGCCGGTGATTTCTCCTTTCTACCTCATCACATTCCTTTTCTAAGGCAGTAAACAGACTTTCTGCTTGAGTGAGAGGGAAGAGGAGGGGAGAGACTCTCAGGAGGAGAAAAATGTAATACTACAATTAATGGTTCACATCGCACATTTCATAATAGGAAGCAAATTTTCTTTTACCTCAGGGATTTCAAAAACGTTGTTACTCTGGAACATTTTCCTCACTTCATCCCATCACCCTTAGGCCCTATATGAAACAAACTATAATTTATGTCAAGTGATATAAATAGTTCTTATGAAGTAGAAGGCCGTGATTTTCTCCCACAAGAAGATCATTTTTTAAAGATATAATTTCTTCCAACAATTATTTATAAATTTAACAAAATTCCAAGAAAAATCTCAACATGATTTTTTAAAAACTTGACAAATGATTTTAATTTTCACGGGATAGCTAAGAATATGAGGGTTGAGAGAACATTTACAATCTTGGTCTGGAGAAGGATTGCTACTTACACCAAAGGTTGGAACAATTAAGGGAAGGTTGATACATTGACTAGATAAAAATGTAAAACTTTCTTGCACCAGAGTTATAAAGAAAATTAAATTGCATGTGACAAACTGGGGGAAATTACCATTTACCTGGCAAAGGGTTAACACGATTATACACAAATCAACGAGATTTTTAAAAAAATCCAAAAGAAGGCCAGGCGCAGTGGCTCAAGCCTGCAATCCCAGCACTTTGGGAGGCTGAGACGGGCGGATCACGAGGTCAGGAGATCAAGACCATCCTGGCTAACCCGGTGAAACCCCATCTCTACTAAAAAGTACAAAAAACTAGCTGGATGAGGTGGCGGGCACCTGTAGTCCCAGCTACTCAGGAGGCTGAGGCAGGAGAATGGCCTAAACCCGGGAGGCGGAGCTTGCAGTGAGCTGAGATCTGGCTACTGCACTCCAGCCTGGGCGACAGAGTGAGACTCCGTCTCAAAAAAAAAAAAAAAAAAAAATCCAAAAGAAAAATAAGCAAAGGGCAAGTATACTTGGGGGAAAAAAACCCCATGCAAATGGTTTATAAACATGTAAGAAAATATTCAATTATTCTCAATGAAATAAATACAAAGTTAAGTAAAAGACAATTTTTATCTAGTAAATTGAAACTTACTTTTTTTTTTTTTTTTTTTTAGAGACAGGGGTCTTCCTATGTTGTCCAGGCTGGTCTCGAACTCCTGGACTCAAGCTGTTGTCCCATCTCAGCCTCCTAAAGTGTTGGGATTACAGGCGTGAGTCACCACGCCTGGGCCAAAAATTTTTTAACTACAATTTGGAATATCTGTTAGACATCTTAGAGGAAATATTGAATAGGCAGTTGGGTATAAGCTCCCGGTGTTTGGGTAGAAATCCAGGCTAATGAATAAATGGCATTTAAAGCCATGAGACTGGGTTACATAACATTGTCAAGGTATTCAATGCCGCTGAAATGTACACTTAAACAGATGGTTAAAATGAGAAATATGCTATGTATGTTTTACCACAATACACAAAACAAAACACAAAACCATGAGACTGGAAGGGATGACCAAAGGAATGAGTGAGAAAAGAAAAAAAAAAAAAAAGTCTCAGGACTGAGCCCTGAGGTGCTCCAAGTGTTTGGAATCACTGTGGCTCAAAAAATTGTACTGACTGTGACCCACAGTATGAAAAACATTTTCCATCCTGACTCCTTACATGAACATGCGGGCACACACATGAAACAGAAATTTCACAAAAGAATACCTACTTTCCCTACATGTTATAGCTTCTGATATTCTCCCTTTTATTTCATTCTTTGTTTTTTTACAAAAATAAAAGTGTTTGTCAAACAAGAGAAAAGGAAAAGAGGATAAATATTAAAGCAAAGGAGATAAACAATTTGTAATGGGAAAGGTGAGCATGGATAGATATTGGAGACGAAAGGGGAAAAAAATAACAAGCCAGAACCAGAAGAAAGAAAAGGAGGTGGAAATATAATTGCAGCCTTTTCCCAAAAGGTTTCCTAGGAAGTTTTAACTAGGAGTGCTTTTCTCACTACTGAATAATTGCTGAGGGGCTCGCTGAATTTACAGTTTTTGGTCCGACTAAAATCAAATAAAGAATAAACTTATTTTCAGGCATATTATTTTAAGCCGCTTATTTTCTGTATTATGCTTCTGATCTAACAGCAGGAGTGGTCAATTTATACAATTTTGGAGGGAAAAACAGGAAAGTTTTGGCTAAACATTTAAACCTAGATACACAGGGTGAGATTTCAATATATATATATTTTCAGTCTAGTATGTAACATTAAGTAACAAACCATGAAAGAAATAAATTTGGAAAGAAGCTAGAAGCCCAGTCGTCAATGTGAGATAATCTTAACAATTTTCCAAGGATAATGTTGACAACATTTCCCTTCTAAAGAGTTTGGCGGCCGGGCGCGGTGGCTCAAGCCTGTAATCCCAGCACTTTGGGAGGCCGAGACGGGCGGATCACGAGGTCAGGAGATCGAGACCATCCTGGCTAACACGGTGAAACCCCGTCTCTACTAAAAAATACAAAAAACTAGCCGGGCGAGGTGGCGGACGCCTGTAGTCCCAGCTACTTGGGAGGCTGAGGCAGGAGAATGGCGTGAACCCGGGAGGCGGAGCTTGCAGTGAGCTGAGATCCGGCCACTGCACTCCAGCCCTGGCGACAGAGTGAGACTCCGTCTCAAAAAAAAAAAAAAAAAAAAAAAAAAGAGTTTGAAAGAACCCTTGAGGTCATGGAGTATAGAGGCAAGAGGAAATTTCACATTACAAAGCAGCGGTTCCTCTTCCAAGCACCATTTAGCATGCAGCCTCTATGGATCCTCTTGTCATATTTCTTCTTTATTCCAATAATTAGTTATGTTTATTTTTATTTTTTTTAGAGACCAGGTCTCATTCTGTTGCCCAGGCTGAAGTGCAGTGACATGATCGGAGCTCACTGTGACTTTGAACTCCTAGACTCAAGCGATCCTCCTGCCTCAGCCTCTGGAGTAGCTAAGACTACAGGCATGCTCCAAGAATTATTTTTTCAAAGGAATGATTCATAAAAACCCCTCTTTACATCTCTTAATTGAATTTGTGTTTCCTACAGTTACTGTATTTACAGAATATGTTAATATACTTTCATAAATAGTTTCTATGAAAAAAATATTGATCAAAACTCATTAAAATATTTTCACAACCCACATGTAAGCTGTGTGTTGACCTACAGTTTGAAAACTTCTTAGAAGGGAAATAAAGAAGCAAAGAGAATGAGGATTGTTTAGTGAGGTAGAAGGAGAACCAGGAGAGAGTGTCATCCCAATAGCGAAGTGAAGAAAGTAAATCGGCTGGGCGCGGTGGCTCACGCCTGTAATTCCAGCACTTTGGGAGGTCGAGGCGGGTGGATCACCTGAAGTCAGGAGTTCGAGACCAGCCTGGCCAACATGTTTAAACCCTGTCTCTACTAAAGATACAAACAAACAAACAAACAAAAATTAGCCAGGGTCGGGCGGGGTGGCTCACGCTTGTAATCCCAGCACTTTGGGAGGCCAAGGAGGGCGGATCACATGAGGTCAGGAGTTCAAGACCAGCCTGGCCAACATGGTGAAACCCTGTCTCTACCAAAAATACAAAATTAGCTGGGTATGATGGTGCATGCCTGTGATCCCAGCTACTTGGGAGGCTGAGGCAGGAGAATTGCTTGAACCCGGGAGGCGGAGATTGCGGTGAGCCAAGATTGTGCCATTGCACTCCAGCCTGGGCAACAAGAGTGAAACTCATCTCGGAAAAAACAAACAAACAAACAATTATCCTGTTCTTTAATAGTACTAAGTAAAATGACACTGTCCTTAAAGCCAGAGGTCATCTAAGCTTTCCTATTTTTTTTCTATTTATCTGTCCCCAAAAGCTTTAATGGGAATATGAGGTATACTTACCCCTCTCTAATGAAATGTCTTCCTCTTTTCAAGGATTCAGACTATGTTTTACGCAACATGATGGTTACAGGGCAGCTGGGTCTAACAGAAATCCACAAAAATCCTCCTACCATCCACAGGAAGTCATGCATCTTCAGGTATGAGACATGTCTGTTTTGTTTGACTGCCAGAACACATCCTTCTGGTACAATAGTAGACCTGAAAGACACAGCTTCTGGCTCTTGCTCATACACACTGACTTGTATTCTTTCTTTTTAATTTAATTTAATTTTAAGTTCCAGGATACATGTGCAGGATGTGCAGGTTTGTTACATAGGTAAACTTGTGCCATGGTGATTTGCTGCACCTATCAACCCATCACCTAGGTATTAAGCCCCGCATGCATTAGCTATTTTTTCCTAATGCTCTCCCTGCCCTCGCCCCCTTGACAGGCCCCAGTGTGTTCCCTTCCCTGTGTCCATGTGTTCTCACTGTTCAGCTCCCACTTATAAGTGAGAACATGTGGTGTTTGGTTTTCCGTCCCTGTGTTAGTTTGCTGAAGATAATGACTTCCAGCCCCATCCATGTCCCTGAAAAGGATATGATCTCATTCCTCTTTATGGCTCCACAGTATTCCATGATGTGTGTGTACCACATTTTCTTTATCCATTCTATCATTGATGGGCATTTGGGTTGATTCCATGTCTTTGCTACTGTGATTAGTGCTACAATGAGCATATGTGTGCATGTATCTTTATAATATAATGATTTATATTCTTTTGAGTATATACCCAGTAATGAGATTGCTGGGTCAAACGGTATGTCTGGTTCTAGGCCTTTGAGGAATCACCACACTGTCTTCCACAATGGTTAAACTAATTTACATTTCCACCAGCAGTGTAAAAGCGTTTCTATTTTTCCACAGTCTCACCAACATCTCTAGTTTCTTGATTTAAAATCACCATTCTGACTGGTATGAGATGATATCTCATTGGGGTTTTGATGTGCATTTCTTTAATGGTCACACTGAATTTTATTCTGATTGGCTTTTAAAGAAAAATTTCAGCAGAATGTTGTCTGCATGGGATATATTGGCTCTTTTTTTCCCAAGTCCTTTTTTCTTGAGAGATGGGGTCTTGCTGTATTACCCAGGTGGGAGTGCAGTGCTATGATCATAGCTCACGGCAGTCTCAGACTCCTGGACTTGAGCTAACTTCCTGCCTCTGCTTCCCAAATAGCTGGGACTACATGTATTTGCTAAGCCCAGCTCATTTAGTTTTTTTTATGGTGCCCAGCCTTCCCAAGTCCTTTTTAAAATGGATTTCATTGGCATTTTATTTTAAAATTGCAAGTTTTAAAGCATGAAAGTGTTTTATTTTCAATGAATTTCCTTGTAAATATGGAATTCAACAAAAACCCACCATAATTATGAATAATACATTCACATCACTCATCAGAGCTCATCTGTGAATGTTAGCAAGGCTGTGAATGTGTCTTTTTTATTTAAAGAAGACGTGCAGGGGCAGAGTTGGAGAGAAGGCAGAGCACGTTGTATTTAATAAGTACTCGGTTCTCAATTACTTAGAATGACTCTCACTTGTCAAATGCAAGGAACACTACTAAAATGTGTACAAATGTAAACAGATCTTAACTGAGAACACACCTATTGCAAAAGGGAATGACTGCTTCTTAGGGGGTCGGTGTCGTTGAGTAGGCAGTAACCCAGTCATCCCAGACTAGAAGGTTAATTCAGCATTTAATCACATATGTCAATTAAGCTTTAGTTTGGCCTCATGCCAGAATGTTCATTCACTCTCAAGCTCTTTTCCACCTAGCTACTCCTTGTGCTGGTCAGAGCTTTACAGAAGTCCTTGTAATACCCAGACTCATAGCCCTGGATTCTTTTTTTTTTTTTTAATTATTTATTATGTATTTTTAAAATTATATTTTAAGTTCTAGGGTACTTGTGCACAACGTGCAGATTTGTTACATATGTATACACATGCCATGTTGTTGTGCTGCACCCATTAACTCGTCATTTACATTAGGTATAGCTCCTAAGGCCCCTCCCCCTCCCCCCCCACTACAGGCCCCGGTGTGTGATGTTCCCCACCTTGTGTCCACATGTTCTCATTGTTCAGTCCCCACCTATGAGTGGGAACATGCATAACCCTGGATTCTTGTGTGTAACTTAGAACAGATGTCTTTGGAGGAAGTCAGTTGACCAATGGGCTCTATTGTTATGCCTGGAAAGCTTAGTAGGATGCATTACTACTGTGGCAGTCATCAAGACACAACAGAAAGTGGTGGCTCAGCAGCAGCAAAAGGGGTGGAAGAGCAGAAGGACGTCATCTTACCTGTTACTGTAGGATTGATATAGAAACTATCAATGTGCTTTTTGAGGATGCAAAGTACCAATTTTTTACAAATACCCTAAAGAAACGGCATATCAGAATTAACGTAGATGGGGAAAAGAAAAAGAAAGAAAAAGAGGTGTGTCTGTGCCTCACCAAGAGAAAGAAGCAGCCACTACATTTCCATGAAAAATCTCAAGTCTCTCACTGAGGCAGACGCTATAGATGCTCTACCCAGATTCCCAAAATGCCTTTTTACCAGCTTCTATAGGCACAGCTACAAGTAATGGCTCACACGGTAACTTTCTCTAGAGGAGTGCCCTTGAGCGATTGGAGCTCTTCACCAGGAGGTACCTAAGGGATGTGTAAACACTCCCCCGGCCCAAACTGCTCACACACACCCAGGGCAGCTTAGAGCCAATGACTGACTAGTGCTAGGATACAAAATTCCCCTCCCTTTGTCTCAAGGTGGAACAGATTCTTTGGTACAATTGACCTGTCGGAGCTCCCCTTGGGATCAGGCTGAGGCTAGACTTCATGTGAAATTGCATTCTTACTTAGCTTCTTCCCCTTGCCTATCCTGCTTCCCTCAGTCCCTCACAGGTTTCTCCAGAGAACACTCGCTCAATAAATCACTTGCATAAGGATCCCTGTCTCAGGCTCTGCTTCTAGGGAACCCGATCTAACACGTTCATCATTTCTGCTGGCACTCCACCAAAGCATAATGGACAATAAGTAAACAAAAGCATAATGGACAATAAGTAAACAAAACATGAACACCTTCAGATAAGTAAAGACAACGAAGCAGAGTCTCATGATGGAGAGTGGCTTGGGCGCTGCTTGCTACCTGAGATTGGGTGGTCAGGGAAGCCTTCTCTGCCGAGGGGATGTTTGAGCAGAGACAAGGGTGAGCAGACAGACAGCCACGTGAAATCAAGGGCTAGAACGTTCCAGGCAGATGAAACAGCAAGAAGGGCTGGCATGGTGGAAGTGAGGTAGGCACAAGAGAGTAATTCAATATGTTTGGGTGGAATGATGTGAACAGACAGAAGTTTAATATCTTTGTGCTTATTTGGTTTTGATTTCAGAGATTTCCTCTTTAAATGTACTGACAGTTCAGAAGTGGTTCTGGCCTCTGCCTGTGGAGAAACCCACATAGTAGTTCCACTTCGTGAGAGAACAGGAGAGGCTCTGGGAGTCCTCGATTTTAACATCGGCCGAAATAGGATGTTGTTGTATCAAGAATATAAAGATCTACAGAAAATGATGAAAGTGGTCCAAGTGGCCTGCTATGAAATCCTTGGCGAGTTCTCTGGAGAGATAGAGAAAAAATATGTCTTAGGTATTGTTCGTGTGGCATCAGCCTAAATTCACAGGTTTAATAGGTTTTGGGGAAATCACAGGCAGTGCAATTAAATATGCACTTTCTAAAATAAATTGTTACAATATACAGACCTTTCCATGTAAAAGGAGTTCCCTTATGCAGTCTTGCGCTGATGAGTAATGTCTACAAATTAAAGCAAACAGCCTGGAATCACATTCTCTTGGTTAGATTCATATAGTTTTAGAACTGGAAGGGCTCATAAAGGCAAGCTAGAACTAACATTTATTAAATGCCCCCATTATGTGTTTCAGGTATTATTTCATTTAATCTTTGCCATAACCCTATGAGATGAATAGTGATACCCCATGTACAGGTGAGGAAAGTAAGCAAATTGCCCCTAATCACACAGTTAAGAAATAGTGAGGGCTGGATTTGAACCTACGTTTGGGTGCTCTTCCCACTATGTTATACAGCATTAAGTAATCAGAACATCTCGTTTTACAGATAAAGATGCTAAAGCCTGCAAAAGTAAAGTGGATTATCTAAGGTCCAATAGCAAGCTGGTGGGAGAGGCAAGACAAGACCTTAGTTTTTGTAATTCCATATCCACTAGGCTACTCTCAATGCAATGCCAGCTTGGAGAGAGGGAGGGAGGAAGAAGGCATGGAAACCTTTGGCTTCCTAGAATGAAGTGAATAGAATTAGAAGAGTAACACTATGTGGGATTAAGCCAAAAGATTTGTAACTATGTCATAGAGTGGGATAAGAAGAAAGGAAAAAATTCATGTCTCCTGAGTGTTCACTATGTGTAATGCCTGTAACTAAGCACTTTTACATATATCATCTTCTCTAACTCTCACAGCTAACCAAGGAAGTAGGGATTAAGCCCATTCTCACAGAAGAGGAAAAGGATATTCAGAGAGACAATAGACTAATAAGGGGAACAGCACGTGTTCCAACCAGGGTCTAACTCTAAAATCCAAGTTTTTGCCTTTTCTCAAAGCCTCTTCTATGAGCTTCACCAGGAGTAATTTCCTTTCTTTCTTTTGATTTCATGGCTAGAGAAACTAAGATTGTTTAAAACCGAAGGATATGGTCTGCTTTTTCTTGACGAAAAATTTACTATAATATGTCCAGAATCCTATGAAAAAGTAATATACAGCAATGTACATTAGACTGAACAGCAATGTGAGCTATCATTTTGTTATTCCAGAGATTGAAAATGTCGGGGAAGTCCAGCGGGCAGGAATTCTCTTCTTCCGAATCATGCTGCTTGAGCTACAGGAAAGCATACAACTACTCAATTCCATGGAATTTGTGTCACTGTTGCTCTATGACCATACTCTTCTAACAGAGCCAAATTATCCTCAAGACAGCAAATCCACAGAGCTGGAAGCCAACATGGAACTAGTGCGTGACATCCTGAAGGCGGTTATCTTGTTCTTTCATCCAGAGTTGGAATTTTCAAGTGACTTTGGAAGTTGGGATAAGTGTAAATTTGTAAGTTTTTTTTTATAAAGCACCTTTTAAATTGAAGAATCACCTCAACAAATTTAAATATACAAATCATAATTGCATAAATCATAAGGGTACAAATGCAAGAATTTTTACTGAGTGGAACATGTTCACGTAACCAGACCTAGATCAAGAAATAGAACATTTATAGAATCCCAAAAGCTCTCCTTTGTACCCTTCCTCATCATCCCTTCACCCCACCCACCCCAAGGGTAACCATTGCCTTTTTTTTTTTTTTTTGAGACGGAGTTTCACTTTTGTTGTCCAAGCTGGAGTGCAATGGCACGATCTTGGCTCACTGCAACCTCTGCCTCCTGGGTTCAAGCAATTTTCCTGCCTCAGCCTCCAGAGTAGCTGGGATTACAGGTGCCCACCATCACGCCTAGCTAATTTTCTATATTTTTAGCTGAAACTGGGTTTCACCATGTAAGCCAGGCTGGTCTCAAACTCCTGACCTCAGGTTATCCTCCCACCTCAGTCTCCCAAAGTGCTGTGATTACAGACGTGAGCCACCATGCCCGGCCATGGGTAACCATCATCTGCCCTTCTAACACCATTGATTGGTTTTGCCTATTTTAAAATCTATATAAATAGAACTATGTAAGCTGTTGAACTGGGCACTATATTTCTGCTTGCTGGTGATCCCATAAATTTTCTCTTGTTGTTTGTTCACAGTATATTAACAAATATTTAGTCAACAATATTTGTGTCTTTGATCCAACTGCCAAGCATGTGGAAGTTAATGTACAGCTCATTGATGAATATATCAGAGGTAAATTTTCACTTAAATTACAGCCTAAATCTATAGCAACAGCAATAAAACACAGTTGTGATTAAGAGATTTTTACTAGGATAAAGCAAGTGGGTCATAAATTCAGTTTTTAGAAGAAAATATTTATAAGTCTTCTAAGAGGGGGGACACTATCTATAATCTATTGCATCATTCCCCAAAGTCACTGTCTATGCCACACATATGAGAATTCAAAAGCACATCTATCTCCCACTTATTAACTACATGTGCATTATTTATTTTAAAAAATGCACATGGGGCTGCAATGAGAATAGAAGTGTTAAGCAAAAAGGCTATCTTTAGCTTCAATAAATAATCAGAGAAAATAATAGACTTTTTCAGGGAGGAGAATCACCAAGAACAGAGAGCAGCGAGGCTCTCGTGTTGGAGAAGACGATTAGCTGTTTGACCACAGGGAGCAGGCCGCATATGAAAGTACATATACAAACAGAGGCCCAAGGTCCTCCGCTGACCCGTATTCTCAGAGGCCTCAGGCTGTGATGAGGAATTCATTTAAAATTTGCTTTTTCCTTTGTTATTTACGAAAAATAATTCATAGTTGGGAAAATGGCTCCGTAGAAATTGCTCACTAAATCTATCCCTTTCCTACTCTTCCCGCTCTCCTACTGTCTGTGGAGGCTCTAGACCAACGCAGAAGGGTTTCTGGATTCACAGGGAACTATCCTAGCTGATTCCTGAGCAGCCTTGACCATCAACGCTTCCCACCACTTTCTGCTTTCCAACAGTGCCCTCTGATGGAAGAAATACTAATTGCAGTTAACGGAGCCCAACTCAGCCAGAAAATAGCCCATAGGCTCCCCAATCACTGCCGCCAAGCCTTTAGTTACACCAGTCTCCGCAGCAATCCCGAGGAAGTTCGTAGGTCACCCAGATACCAACGCTCTCTCCTTCAGATGCAGTTACATTAGGAAATGCTAAGCTTCTTGCTTAGGCGAAGGGAGAGGAATTCTTCGGGGTGCCTTTCTATTTGTGCCAGAAGGAGAGAAGTCTTCAGGCAGGGCAATCTGCTGCTCGAAGTTTACCTGGCCTAGCAGCTTTAAGTAAGGGCCCTACTCCACGAATCTACCCAGAATGAAATGTCACCAATAATACCTGTAGGCTCAGCCTGTGGCAGGCAGAGACTGCTAGACTATATAGCATAGCTCCTAACCCACCACGCCTTCCAAACTATTTACCAAAAGGGTGGAATTACGGCTCGTAATGTGCCCATACTTTCTTAGGGCTTCTGCTGCCAACTCTTACCCCCTCTCCATCCTAGTTCAAGAAAAGGGTATTTCCTAATGTAAATGACGAGTTGGTGGGTGCAGCAAACCAACATGGCACGTGTATACCTATGTAACAAACCTGCATGTTGTGCACATGTGCCCTAGAACTTAAAGTATAATAATAATTTTTTTAAAAAAAGAAAAGAAAAGAAAGAAAAGGGTATTTTTGGCTGGGCACAGTGACTCACACCTGTAATCCCGACACTTTGGGAGACCAAGGCGGGCAGATTGCTTGAGCCCAGAAGTTGAAGACTAGCCTGGACAACATGGCAAAATCTTGTCTCTACAAAAAAAAAATACAAAAACTAACTGGGTGTGGTGGTGCATGCCTGTAATCCCAGCTACTCAGGAGGCTGAGGTGGGAGATTACTTGAGCCCGGGAGGTTGAGGCTGCTGTGAAATGTGATCATGCCACTGCACTCCAGCCTGGGCAACAGAATGAGACCTCATCTCAAAAACAACAACAACAAAAAGGAGGTATTTTTTTTATTCTGGTGGAACTCCAGGCAGCTGTGTCCTGCCTTTAGATTGAGCCAGTCATCTGTGAAGTAACATTGGGTAGCTTTGTTGAGCAGGCCTGGACTCCCAAGACTGTGCCATTGCTGCTGACATACTTCCCTGTGGGGGACCCTGTGACTCCAGTGAGCACTCCCAGACAGCTGTGTATGCCCTAGTACATCAATAGCCTACTGTTCTCTGTCACTTTGCCTAAGACATTCCTAGTAGTTTGTCTCTTCTACCTGGAGATTCATGACTTGACCACCTTCTCAAGGACCTATTCTCTCCACTCCACTTTGGACCTCTGCTGCCAGTCTCATCTGGTCATTCAGGATGCCCCATATCTGCTCCATGTCCCCCTCCCAGGAGTTTTAGACAGATGTTGCCTGCTTGGAAATGTTCTTAGACCCAGAGGCAAGAAGAGCTGTCCCCTATTGCAAGTATAACCAGAATCACTTTTCTGTCTAGAACCTGGGTGTCTGCCAAGTGACCGTACCACCTCCTCTAAATCCAAGTGTTTACAAGTCCACAGACATTGGTCTCAGCAGGAGTGCCCCAGGCCCTCCACTTCTCCTACATGGTCCCTAGAGCTCCAACTCTGCCAAAGTAGCCAGAGGCTCAGTGCTGTCACCATTTGTAAAGAAACCCACTAGCTTCTGCAATAAAATGACACCATCATCCTCTAAGAGTGACAATGAAGGAAGGTGCCTTCCCATTAGCAGGGGAGGACTGCTGGACTCACAGTCCTAATTAACTTTTATCTTCAAGATTCGCCTTCCCTGGAAGATCCTTCCCTAGTTGCTACTGCCGCCACCGCGGTGGCTCTCGTAGGTGCCACGCTCCCTGCAACTCCATTACAAAAATGGAACATGACTCATTCCTTAATCCCCACTGCACAGCTAAGGACCTGACAGGAACCTTGGTAGAATGATTCTACCGACAACCCAGAAATAACAAGTAGGAAACAGCACTGAATCTGCAACTCTGAGGACGTGCCTTTTTCTTTTAAATGAGTCAAGCCAAAATGGACTACCAGACGACAAGAACATGGTTCTGTCCTATTCATTTAAACCTTCTGTATGCTAACATTGGTTTGGATTCAATTACAGTTCTCTGCTGTCTTTTTGGACTTAGTCATCTTGAATGGGAATTGCTGTTGGCTCCCTCTTATAGGAAAAAACTTGCCATCACAGCTAGACTTGGGTTTAATAGAGAGCTAAGAGTGCACCATTTATTTACAAGTTGCTCACAGATTTTAGGCCATGGAGGAGGAAATATCAGTTCAGCTTGAGAACAGATTTCCTTTGTCCTGGCAAGAGCCCCTTAAAAAGCCCTTTTAGTTACGAGTTATGATATTAGACAAGTACTCACACCATGTACAGGGGAAGGGTATAACACTCTGTTCTGGGTAAAGATCTCAGGCCTGAAATGCTTCGATTTCCCATGCAAGCAAACCCCTTGCCTTTTCAGTTCCAAGTTATTCAGAGGAAAAAAGAAAATCAAACCAGCCATTCTCTTTATGTTTCTTATCACTTCTTGTGATTTAAATTTTGAAGTTTTCTAGCAGTAGTTATTAAGAGGAATAAGCACAGTTTTACATGTATAGATAACATCACTGCTACTTTGATATCTGATTAAAGACTTAAAAATGAACTTGATGAGAAGTGCACCTGTGGTCCCAGCTACTTAGGAAGCTGAGGCAAAAGGATTGCTTGGGGCCAGAAGTTCAAGGCTGTAGTGCACAATGATGGTGCCTGTGAATAGCACTGCACTCCAGCCTGGGCGACATAGTGGACACCGACTGTAGAAATTAATAAGAACAGTTTTCTATTTAATTTGATACTCTTTTTTTAAAAATTTTAGTGGCTGTTAAAACTGTCTTTTATCCTGAAAGGATATAAATATTATGTGTGTGTGTGTGTGTGTGTGTGTGTGTATATATATATATATTTTTTTTTTTTTTTTTTGAGATGAAGTCTTGCTCTGTCATTCAGGCTGGAGCACAGTGGCCCAATCTCAGCTCACTGCAACCTCTGCCTTCCAGGTTCAAGAGATTCTCCTGCCTCATCCTCCTGAGTAGCTGGAACTATAGGTGTGCACCACCACGCTTGGCTAATTTTTGTATTTTTAGTAGAGGTGGGGTTGCACCACTTGGCCAGGCTGGTCTGGAACTCCTGACCTCAGGTGATGCACCCACCACGGCTCCCAAAGTGCTGGGATTACAGGCATATATATATATATATTTTATAGATATTTTATGTATATATATAATATATATATACACACACACACTTTTTCTTTTTTTTGAGATGGAGTTTCGTTTTTGTGGCCCAGGCTGGAGTGCAGTGGCACGATCTCGGCTCACCGCAACCTCCGCCTCCTGAGTTCCAGCGATTCTCCTGCCTCAGCTTCCCAAGTAGCTGGGATTACAGGCATGTGCCACCATGCCCAGCTAATTTTGTATTTTTAGTAGAGACAGGGTTTCTCCATGTTGGTCAGACTGATCTCAAACTCCCGAGCTCAGATGATCCACCTGCCTCAGCCTCCCAAAGTGCTGGGATTACAGGCATGAGCCACTGCGCCGGCTTTAAATTTTTTATTAAAGTACTTGAAAAGGTCACATAGAACTAAAAGCCTAAAAAGAGTCACTAGGGCCATATCTTCTCTTTCATTCTCTTCAGTCTCCCTCGCCAGAGGCAACCGTGTTTTGTTCTTTCACTCTTTCTTCTTGGCATTTGCACATCTATTTCTATTATGCACATATTGCTATCTTTTGATTCATCAATTTTAAACCTTATCAGTCAATTTCCTCTGATTATAAATGAAGATTTTGTTCTGTTATGCCACCATTCTCTTACCCCATCCTCCCAATATAGTTGTATTTATAATTTGGGGTTAAATAAAGATGCAATGTTTACATGCTTTTGCCTATGCAAATATTATACACACCTGAGGATTGTAGCATATTTTGATTCCTCATCTTTTTTTGTTTTTCCTGAATTAAATAATTGTCTTTTATTTTATTTTATTTTTTATTTGTATTTTTTTGAGACGGAGTCTCGCTCTGTCACCCAGGCTGGAGTGCAGTGGCCAGATCTCCCCTCACTACAAGCTCCGCCTCCTGGGTTTACGCCATTCTCCTGCCTCAGCTTCCCAAGTAGCTGGGACTACAGGCGCCCGCCACCTCGCCCTGCTAGTTTTTTTTGTATTTTTTAGTAGAGACAGAGTTTCACCGGGTTGGCCAGGATGGTCTCGACCTCCTGACTTCGTGATCCCTCCTTCTCGGCCTCCCAAAGTACTGGGATTACAGGCTTGAGCCACCGCGCCCAGCCTGTCTTTTATTTTTAAATTTTCTTAGTTTTATTTGTAGTTCTTGATAATTCCCACCCCTTCTGTTTGTCTCTCCCATAAGATAGCTCTATCAGGTAATGTATTAGGTCTAATTTATTTTCTTTTCCCAAAGCCATCTCTTATAGAGATCTCAATTCCTCTGTTTTTGTTTTGTTTTGTTTTGTTTTGTGTTTTGAGACAGGGCCTCACTCTATCACCCAGGCTGGAGTGCAGTGCCACAATCACAGCTCACTGCAGCCTCGACCTCCCTGGTTCAAGCAATCCTCCTGGCTCAGGTTTCCAAGTAGCTGGGACTATAGGCGCGTGCCATCACGCCCAACTAATTTTGTTTATTTTTGTAGAGGTGGGGGTCTCACTATATTACCAGGCTAGTCTTGAACTCCTGACCTCAAGGAATTCTCCTGCCTCGGCCTCCCAAAGTGCTGGGATTACAGACGTGAGCCACCATACCCAGGCCTCAATTCTTTCTCTATCTAAAGTCTTTCCCCTGCCCCCAGATCTGCTACTCAGCTGCCTTCCTGAGATTCACTTCGCCACTATTGTAGGAATTTAATTTGCCATTCTCTTCGTCATTCTTGGTCTAGTCCCTTGTTTTCAGGTAACATGTCTCCAGTAGTTTTCTGAGAAAGAGTGTATAAGTGGTAAATTTTTTGAGACCTTTCGTTTTTGAAGATGTTTTTATTCAGTCCTCACACTTGATTTCTACTTTGCTGTGGAAGATAATTTTGAAGACATTGTTCTATTGTCTTTTTACATTTTTATTTATATATTTTAAATAAAATACATATTATTTAATCTATAATAATAAAAATATATAAATAAATAATATATAATAAATTATATGTAAATAAATATATAAATAAAATAGATATTATTTAAAATAATATTTTTTAATACATATATATTTTATATATATACTTTTTTTTTTTTTTTTGAGACGTAGTCTCACTCTGTCACCTAGGCTGGAGTGCAGTGCTGTGATCTTGGCTCACTGCAACCTCCACCCCCAGGGTTCTAGCAATTCTCCTACCTCAGCCTCCTGAGTAGCTGGGATTACAGGCGCCCGCCACCACGGCCAGCTATTTTTTTTGGATTTGTAGTACAGATAGGGTTTCGCTGTGTTGGCCAGGCTGGTTTCAAACTCTTGGTGTCGGGTGATCCACCCATCTCAGCCTCCCAAAGTGCTGGGATTACAGGCGTGAGCCTCCGTGTCTGGCCAGGTTTTATATATTTTTAACAGACGGGGTCTTGCTGTATTGCCCAGGCTGGACACAAAACTCCTGGGTTTGCTAGGCACAGTGGCTCATGCCTGTAATCCCAGCACTTTGGGAGGCTGAGGTGGGCCGATCGCTTGAGCCCAGGAGTTCAAGACCAGCATGGGCAACATAGTGAGACCCTGTCACTACAAAAAACTTGAAAAAAAAAAAAGCTGGGAGTAGTGGCATGTGCCTGCAGTTCCAGCTACTCAGGAGAGCTGAGATGGGAGGATCGCTTGAACCCAGGAGGCTGAGGCTGCAGTGAGCCATGTTTGCACCACTGCACTCCAGCCTGGCCACAGAATGAGACTTTGTCTACAGAAAAATAAAAAAAATACTCCTGGGCTTAAGCTGTCCTTCCACCTCAGCCTCCCAAGTAGCTACTACAGTACTACAGGAGTGCTGCCACCGCACCTGGCTTTCCATTGTCTTTTTAAAAAACTGAGACATAATTCCCATGCCATAAATTTCACCCTTTGTACATTTTAAAGTGTAGAATTTAGTGGTTTTGAATATATATCCCAGATTGTGCAATTATCACCACTATCTAATTTTAAAACATTTTCATCACCCCAAATAGAAACCCTGTACCCATTATCAGTCACTCCTTCTTTCCTCTCCCTCTAGCTCCTGGGAGCCACTAATCTGCTTTCTGTCTCTACGGATTTACCTACTCTGGACATTTCACATAAATGGAATCACACAATACGTAACCTTTTGTATCTAGCTTCTTTCACTCAGCATAATGTTTTCAAGGTCCATCTATGTTCTAGCTTGTATCAGTACTTCATTTTTGTGTGTGTGGCTGAATAATATTCTATGATAGAACACATTCTGTTTATTCACCTGTCAATTGATGCACCTGTAGGTTGTTTCCACTTTTTGGCTCCTGAAATTATGACTCCATTAACATTTGTTTGTAAGTTTTTGTGTAAACATGTATTTTCAGCTCTCTTGTGTATATACCTTTGGAGTGCAAACATACGGTAACTATGTTTAACTTTTTGTGGAAAAGACTCCATTGTCATCCAACTTTAAAGATTGCTCTTGACAGCCTGGGCAACATAGTGAGACCCTGACCCCACAAAAAAAATGAAAAACTTTGCCAAGTGTGGTGGCACATGCCTGTAGTTCCAGCTACTCAAGAAGCTGAAATCAGTTAAGGCTGCAGTGGGCCATGATCATGCCACTGCACTCCAGTCTGGGCAACAAAGTGAGACTTAATCTCTTAAAAAAAAAAAAAAGGCAAAGGTTGCTGTTAAGAAGTCTGGAGCCTTTCTAAATCGGTGTGACCTTTCTTTGTTTTATATCTCTCCAGAAGCTGTAGAATCATCCCTTCATCCCCAAAGTTGCAAAAATTTCATAATGATACGCCTTTTTATGGGGCTGTTTTCATCAGTTGATCTGTGTACTGGCTGGGCTTTTTTCAATTGTGAAATCTAGGTTGTTAAGTGCTGGATGATTTCCTCCATGGCATGAAGACTGCTACTTACAGCTGTGCAATTTGTACACTTCACAAAGGTGCTCTGCTGAGGAGGTGGGTGGGGGCCAAAATGTATCCCGGATTCCATTCTCTAGACTGTGTGCCTTAACCTGAAGCTACATCTGCTTGGAGGAGGAGCATCTTTTTCATTCACCAAGTTCTGTGCCCACAGAATGCCACACCTCACAGCAGGTGTGTTTTTCTCACCTTTACACCAAGGTGACCTCTAACACTGGTGGTGGCCCTGCCCTCTTTTTTCTGTATTCACTCTTTGGGATTCCTATTATTCAGACATTGGATCTCCCAGATTTAGTCTTAAAAATTCCTATATTTTCCTTCCTTTTTCCTAAACAACTTCAACAAACCCTTCTGAACCCTTTGAGGATTCTGGGATATACAGAAGGTTGATTCTAGGTTTTCTCCACTGCTGATTTAGGATTCCACTTTTCTCCTGTCTGATACCACTTCTTCACCTGCTTTATATTTCTCAAATTTTGTTGTTCTGTCTTTCACTCAGCTAAAATTATCTCAGTGCTATCCATGTGACAGGCCCTGTTCTAGGTTCCTAGGGTACAGTAGTGAACAACATAGACCAAGATCCCTGCCCTCAAGAAGCTTACATTCTAAAGGGGAGGGCAGAGGATAAGCAATAAATGTAATAAATTATATACTATGGTAGAAAATAAGTGCTATAGGGGAAAAAAGCAAAGTAGACTAAGGCGGTGGATGCAAAGGTGGGAGGCAGGGAGGAGGCACGGGCTGAAAATTTAAATAGAGAAGTCAGGTAGGCCTTATCAAGAAGGTGAGATTTAGGCTGGGCACAGTGGCTCATGCCTGTAATTCCAGCACTCTTGAGAGGCTGAGGTGGATGGATCACCTGAAGTCAGGAGTTCAAGACCAGCCTGGCCAACATGCAAAACCCCATCTCTACTAAAAATACAAAAATTAGCTGGGCATGGTGGCAGGCACCTGTCATCCCAGCTACTCAGGAGGCTGAGGCAGGAGAACTGTTCCAAACCAGGAGGCGGAGGTTGCAGTGAGCCAAGATCACACCACTGCACTACAACCTGGGTGACAAAGTGAGACTCTATCTCAAAAAAAAAAAAAAAAAAAGTGAGATTTAAGCAAAGATGGGAAGGAAGCGAGGGAATCATCCATATGAATGTAGAAGGAATATTCCAGGTGTTGCTTGATGATATTGTATCCTAAGAAAAGAAAAAGAGTATTCCAGGCAGAAAAAACAGCCAAAGCAAAGGCCCTAAACCAGGAACAACCAGTGTGTTCAAATAGCAACAAGAAGGCCACTGTGTCAGCAGCAGGGTCAGAGAATGGGAGGTAAGTAAGGAGATGAGTTCAGGAGGTAATGGAGGACTGAATCAATTAGGGTCTTGAAGACTATCATAATGTCTTGATTTTATGGCTTATGGTGATCCTCCTGCCTTGTCCTCCAAAGTGTGGGATTACAGGCGTGAGCCACAACACCCAGTGAAGTAGAGCCATTGCAAGGTTTTCAGCAGAGGAATGATATGACCCGTGTTTTAAAAGGATCGCCCTGCTGCTATAATTAGAAGACACTTTGGAGGTCAAGAAGAGATGCAGAGAGACCAACTAGAGGAGCTGTTGCAGGAATCTGGATGAGAGAAGAGGAATGTACCAGTGGAAATGGTGAAAAGTTGTCATATTATATGTATTTGAGAGGCAGAGTCAAAATATATCTTGACAGTTTGAGCGTGGAATGAGAAAGAAACAGAGGAGCCAAGACTGACTTCATGGTTTGGAAGGATGGAGTTACCATCAGCTGAGATGGAGAACACGTAGGTGGAGCAGGCTTTGGTCGGGGGAGATGAAGTGTTCAGATTTTGACATGCTGAGTTTGAGATATCTATTAGATATGGAAATAGAGATGTGAATATGTAGATGGTTAAATAAATCTGGAGTTTTGGAGAAAGGTCTAAGCTGGAGATATAAAAACGAGATTGGTTGGTGAATAGATGATTGGCAAAGGGAGGAAAGTCTCCTTGGTGGGAACACTGAGTAGAGACAATTCTGAATGTTTTGCCACAAAGGGGAGCAAAGAAATGGTGTGGTAACTGGAGGAGACAATGGGGTCAAGGTTTTGTTTTGTTTCTCAGATGGGAAAGATAACAGTAGGTTTGATTCTGATGGGAAATCCTGTAGAGAGCAAGAAGTTAACAATGTTGAAGATAGAGAATTCCTGAAGCAATGTCCTCAAGCACGTGAGAGAGGATGGGCTGTTGTTAGAGTAACCGTACATTCTATATTTACCTTGGAACAGCCCAACTTTTTGCTTGTTGTTCTGGTGACTTGTCTAGTTAGCATCCTCTTTCTCTCTCAAGTGTACCGATTTGGACAATGAATTATTTGACTACCCTGGATCTACTGCACCAAGGGAGGAATGGGCTTAAGACAGCAAGAGGACAGAGAACATAGGTGCAGATGAGAGTGAGTGGGTAGGTGTGCTGGTGGGAGTCTACGGAAGTTGCCTTCTGATTGTGTCAATCTTACAGTGAAGCTGAAAGCAGAGTCACCAGCCAGAGTGAGGATGGGAGAGGGTGTTGTTGGGACTTTGAGGCGACAGGAGTAGTAATTAAATATTGGTGTTTCTTTTTTCCTAATCTTTCTATCGTTGTGTTTTATGTCTTCTTTAATTAATTAATTAATTATAGAGGCAGGGTCTGTCTCTGTCACCCAGGCTGGAGTGCAGTGGTGTGATCATGGCTCACTGTAACCTTGAACTCCTGGGCTTAGGTGATTCTCCTGCCTCAGCCTCCTGAGTAGCTGGGATTACAGGCATGAGCCACCATGCCCGGCCCCTACGTCTTCTTTTTCTTTTTCTTTTCTTCTTTCTTTTCCTTTACATTAGTCTTAGTAGGAATTTCAGATGTAGCAAAATTGAATGCATGTTAATCATCTAGAAAAGCATTATTCATTCAATGCTTATGAATTTCTTTCATATTTTAACTTGGTGGTCTCCAAAGTTAAGTGCAAGCACCCCAGAAGATTTTTTTAAAAACTATCTCTGGGGTGCAAGAAAAATATCAAAGATGATTCTGTTGAGACACTGAAAGACAAGACAGAAAGAAAAATACCAAAGGATTAAGGACTTTTCTTTTTTTCTTTCTTTCTTTTTTTGGAGACAGGGTCTCACTCTGTCACCCAGGCTGAAGTGCACTGGCACGATCTTGCCTTACTGCAACCTCTCCCTCTCAGGCTCAGGTAATCTTCCCTCCTCCCACCTGAGCCTCCCTAGTAGCTGACACTAGAGGCCCACACTACCTTGCCTGGCTAATTTTTGTATTTTTTGTAGAGACAGACCATGTTGCCCAGGCTGGTCTTGAACTCCAGGACTCAAGCAATCCACCTGCCTTGGCCTCCCAAGTGTTGGGATTACAGGCGTGAGCCACTGCACCCCACCAAAGGACTTTGTAATGTTTTTAACTCATCATTAATTTCTACTTTTTTGTTAAAAATGTTTTAAAATAATTTATATATTATATATATATATGGGGTCACATGCTCAATGTTTGTTACTGATAGAGGTACATGATCAAAAGAGCTTGGAGGCCACTACATTAAACTATGAATTTTGTAAATACAATTTGCATAGATTTCAATTTACACATGACTTGATTTATAGCTACATCATTTAAAAAACCACTACATGTGATATTGTACAGAAATTATGTGATATTGTATAGAAATTATGCTTGTGACATTGTACAGAAATATGCTTGCAATGGGAATGAAACTGATTCCCGCATTCATCCTGGAACAAACTTCCCCCAAACTTCAATTACTCGAGAAAAATGTGTTTTTAATTCCGCATGTAACACTGATATTTTTCCTGATAAATCTGGAAGGCAGTACCCTACAGTGCCTTTGGGACCACATTAAATTAACAATGACATATTAAGTGCCTTGCCATGGCAGATGTAAGTTCTCCTGCCTACAAAAAAACTGATTGAAATTTGCATACATGACTGGGCACGGTGGCTCACGCCTGCAATCCCAGCACTTTGGGAGGCCAAGGCAGGTGGATCACCTGAAGTCAGAAGTTCAAGACCAGCCTGGCCAACATGGTGAAACACCATCTCTGCTAATAATACAAAAAAATTAGCCAGGTCTGGTGGTGCACGCCTGTAATCCCAACTACTTGGGAGGCTGAGGCAGGAGAATGGCTTGAACCCGGGAGGCGGAGGTTGCAGTGAGCCAAGATCACACCATTGCACCCCAGGCTGGATGACAAGAGCGAAACTCCGTCTAAAAAAGAAAAGAAAAGAAATTTGCATACACATACCCTTCTATTGCTGCAGGGACCTTCAGTTCATTGTGTGTGGCTGTAATGTTAAGGAGTGACTTGGGGTATGTGAAGCAATAGAAATGAGAACGAAAACTAAGAGAACTAATGAAGAAGAGGAACAGCAAAAAATGTGGCTGATCTTGGATTGTTAGTTGAAAGGAGCAGTTACGTTTTAGCTTTTGTACTTGAAGCTTAAGTACTTCTTTCTTTTTGCTTTGCCCATCTATGCTAATTATCCATCATTCCCAAAAGATTTAATTTTATTAATCCAGTGTTAAAAGCAGAGATCCATAAATGGAGTTTTAATTCAGAAATATGCTACTATAGCCCAGTGTTTCCAGCATAATGAATTCACTGTGTAATTAAAAGTTTGATTAAACTAGAACCTACAAAAATATCACGTTTCTGAACTAATGTCCATAAATAGACTCAAAGGTCGACCCAGTATTCTCTATACATTAGATGTATTCAAATAATTTACTATACACTTTTCCAAAGCAAAGCAAAAAAAAAAAAAAAAGAAGCGTTATTTCTATGGTTATAAAAGAAGCGTGTATCTGCTTGAAAAAATGACTGTGTGAGTGGGGTCTGTCGTGGGCCAAGCTTCAAAGATCCGGCATGCATCTACCACAAGAGGGCAGTAGCACTCAACTGTTAATAGGGAACCCAGCAGAGCGCTGGAGGCTCATTAGAGGAATCGTTAGTGCAGGTCGTTAACGCATCAACCTCTGGAAAGGACAGGGAAACAGGAACCACCGTCCAGACACTTTCTCGTAGCTTCTGTCTCGGTAACAATAAGACAGGAAATAAGCAACAGGGTCCTGTGAAAGAGAGCGACCTCGCTCACCATCCTCGTGTCGTTGAATCACCACGGAGATGGCGACTAGCTTAATAATGGCAGCAGATGGGCGTCTGCTCATGTGGATGTTCAGATAAGAACACTGTGGCAAGGGTCAAAGGAACAGAGCTCTTCATGGGCATTACGGAAGGGCGGGAGAAAAGCTGAGGGGAGCAGCAGAGCTGTTTTGTCTCCGAAAATTAGGACTTTTAGGAGTGTCCTAGGATGAATTTTGTTTTATTTAGCTTCGTATCATTGAGACATTAAGATTATCTTTAGAAACCTGTGTCATTTACCTTGTAGGGTTTCCAGGAAACTAATTAATAGAAATAGAGATGAATTGGCCGGGCGCGGTTGCTCATGCCTGTAATCCCAGCACTTTGGAAGGCTGAGGCGGGCAGATCATCTGAGGTCAGGAGTTCGAGACCAGCCTGACCAACATGATGAAACTCCGTCTCTACTAAAAATATAAAAATTAGCCAGGCGTGGTGGTAGGCACCTGTAATCCCAGCTACTTGGAAGGCTGAAGCAGGAAAATCGCTTGAACTCAGGAGATAGAGGTTGCAGTGAGCCCACAAGGTGCCACTGCACTCCAGCCTGGGCAACAGAGTGAGACTCCATTTCAGAAAAAAAAAAAAAAAAAAAAAAGAAAGAAAGAAAGAAAAGAAAAAAGAATTATAACAAATGCACCTTCAATATTTTAAGTACGTATGTCGATTGGTCTAGTGTTGCCCATAAAATGAATCAGGTATTTTGAGTGTGATCTTATGACCAGCATCTGTTTTTGTTTTTATTCATAATTCTCTCTAATGTTACTGAGCTATAATTTGGAAAGACGTTTAGTATTTGAAAAACCTAATTCATTATTCCTTAATTTAATGTTTCAGTTTAACATTTATTGAAGACTTAGAATTGAATGAGAAAAGACAACGCCAGGGTGGTGTGTGTGCGCGCGTATGTGTGTGTTAAAACAGAGAATTTTAGAAAAGTAATTGGATCCACGTTTTAAAGTCAGCTTCAAATAAAAATTGAGACTTGTGGCCGGGCGCGGTGGCTCAAGCCTGTAATCCCAGCACTTTGGGAGGCCGAGACGGGCGGATCACGAGGTCAGGAGATCGAGACCATCCTGGCTAACACGGTGAAACCCCGTCTCTACTAAAAAAAAATACAAAAAATTAGCCGGGCGAGATGGCGGGCGCCTGTAGTCCCAGCTACTCGGGAGGCTGAGGCGAGAGAATGGCGTAAACCCGGGAGGCGGAGCTTGCAGTGAGCTGAGATCCGCCACTGCACTCCAGCCTGGGCGACAGAGCGAGACTCCGTCTCAACAAAAAAAAAAAAAAAAAAAAATTGAGACTTGTGAATGTTTTCCACATTTTATGTGCCTTTCCTATCCCGTATTATACCTTTTGTTGTATAGTTCCTTCCAAACCATAGGACAGCTAAACCTAATTCAGAGAATCTTGTTCCTTTGTGTTGATAAAAGACGAGAAAATGAAATATGTTCTGCCTAGCAATTCTAATAGATCATTGTCATTACTGTTAATAAGCTATTGGATGGAAGACTTGATATTTAAAAGCTTTTGCTCAATTGAAAAAAAAAAAAGCCAGGTGCGGGGGCTCATGCCTGTAATCCCAGCACTTTAGGAGGCCTAGGTGGGAGGATTGCTTGAGGCCAGAAGTTCAATACTAGCCTGGGCAACATAACAATACCCCGTCTCTATGATTAAAGATAATGAATAAATTATTTATTTATAATTATAAATAAATAAATAATAGAGCTTGAACTCGATTATAACTAAATGGTTTACTCAAATCAGCAAACATGTATTGGGTTAGGCAGTGAGTTAGTCACTAGGAATAACAGAAATGAATAAAACAGACTTGTGGGTGAGAGGCATCTGAAAGAAAGGGGGTAGTTATTATTATTATTATTATTATTATTATTTGAAACGGAGTCTCACTCTGCCACCGAGGCTGGAGTGCAGTGGCACAATGTCAGTTCACTGCAATCTCCACTTCCCAGGTTCAAGTGATTCTCCTGCCTCAGCTTCCTGAGTAGCTGCGATCACAGGTGCCCACCACCATGCCTGGCTAATTTTTGTATTTTTAGTAGAGATGGGGTTTCACCATGTTGGCCAGGCTGATCTCGAACTCCTGACCTCAAGTGATCCACCCACTTCTGCCTCCCAATGTGCTGGGATTACAGGTGTGAGTCACCACACCCAGCTGATAGTTAATATTTTTGAGCAACTACTCTGTGACAGATCTTCACAAATATTTTCTCAGCCTCTGGTCCCAGCTACTTGGGAGGCTGAAGTGGGAGGATCACCTGAGCATGGGAGGGCGAGGCTGCAGTGAGCCATGATCATGCCACTGCACTGTAGCCTGGGCAACAGGGCAAGACCCTGTCTCAAAAGAAAAAAACAATTCTTACAATTTTGTTTTATGGGAGAAGAAACTGAGGCTCAGAGCAGTTAAGTGACAAAACTCACTGGTGTAGAGCCAAGATCTGTTAAACTCTAGATAGTCTTTCCATTGGACAGAACCCACATCTGTTCAACTCTATATAGTCTTTCCATTGGACCATTCTATTTGAATATTAGTCACTGACTCCTGGGAAAAAGCAACTTTTATGAATGACAGTTTAACAGTTTTCAATTTAAAAAACTTAAAACATATAATAGTGTGCAGTTACTATATAGCTCTAAATAATTTTTAATTAGGAAACATTTCAAGCATGCAAGTATAGAGAATAACACCTGCATAGTCATTATGAAGCTATATTCTATATCCAACCTTAACACTATGTTTGAGTTACTTTCTAAAGAAAACATTATAAGAACAGTTAAGGATTTCTATCCTTCCTCGATCCCACTGTCTTCTTGTCTTTCCCTAGAGATAATACTATCATGAATTTGGTATTAGTTTCATGCATGATTTCCTATTTTTACCATATGCTAATGAATCCATAAATAATATAATACTATCTTGCAGGTTTTAAAACTGTGTCCAAAAGTACATATTATTCTATAACTTACTTTTTCTATTGAATATTTTGAGATTTATTCATGAATACAAATAACTCTAATTCTTTGTTAACAGCTGTCAAGTATTCCATTGTATGACTACACCAAAATTTATCCATATTCCTGTAATTACATATTTACACAAGATCCTGCTTAGTTTTCACTCAAAACATATCTAATGAACTTTAATCATAATACTGGAACTTATACTTTTAATAGTGAAGTGTAAAACTATCCACTCTTACTTTTTTCTTCCTGATGCAGGTCATTCCCGAACCGAAGTATGGAAATTTGGTAATGTTGTCATTGAACATCTATACCACTGGATACACATCTGTTCAGCTCTCACGAAGATAACCAAAAAACTAAATAGTTCTATTACACCCCCGTTGCCCTCCAAGACTGATAATTATAAGTATGCAAAAATGCCAGGGGAAGGTTTGCAAGAGAAGTGATAATGAATGATAATGGAATTGGTACTGTATTTAGGATCCTTTGCTCGTGTTCAGTTTTGTTTAACTATAAAATATTTTCCATTGGAAAGGGGTACCCATAAACGTCTTCTGCTCCTAACATTTATCTCAGCACTTTCTAAACCCAAAAGTGCTACCTAAGAAGAAATTTAGCCAAAAAATATCCAGTGAAGGTAGCGATAGCCAAGTGTATTTAAGTATGTTATAGAATATATTTGAAAGCTTCTTTTCAGTTTGAGCTTTGTATCTGCTGTGGAACTGTTACAGTTGATTGAGTAGTTATTTTTCATTCTTATAAGGTGCAAAGTAACAACTGAGGATTTAGAAAACAAGAATACCAAACAGAATACCAAATAATAAAGATAAACCAAAAGAATACCAAATAATAAAGATTTTTAAGAAATGGACTGAGAATTGTTTTTCTAATTTTTCAAAGACTTATAACATCATCTCTTCCCTCTCTCTGCTCCCCTACTCTTGCCTTAACAACTCAAAAGTCATTTTTAACTTATTAATTTTTAATTTTTGTGGGTACATAGTAGGTTTACATATTTATGGGGTACTCAAAAGTGATTTTAATGAACAGAAATTCTTGTGGGAAAATGTCCATGACTCATGGAAAAAAGAAGACACTTTTTTAATGATAAAAACCTCTTCAGTTTAAGAAGTACAAAAAGAATTTATATTTGTTTAAAGCTTGTTTTTATGACAAACTTTACTGCTCTGTGGTGAGATTTCATCTTTGCAATAAGATATCTGATGACAGAGTCCAGTTTTAATAACATTTTGGGAAATTAAACTTTATTTTCATTATTAGATTGACAAAATGTGATGTGTCCAAATATCTTATAATTTGAGATTGACTGTCCCTTTTTAACCTTTTCTGATAAGAGGGTGGTGTTATTACCAGTCCTCCTCTCTCGGATGATCACATGCCAGTTTTAACCTATATGCCTGTTTCATATTTGGAAGAGGGCTTTTTAGGGCATTCACAGCAACATTTCAAGAAACAATGTTCTTGAAGATATTAAACTGATAACCACATATCCTGATGGCTTCAGAACAAGTTTACAGAGTTCACTGTGAATACAAATGGCATTTTAGGGAGCAAGGAAGGAAAGATTTTGCAGAATGCTATGTTTGTAACCATTATCCTGCAAATCAAATTAACTAAATGACTTCTAACTTGATAACAAATATCATACATTTGCATGGCACTTTAACTTGAAGTATTTTCACATACTAGCTTATCTGATTCTTCCAATAATCTCTAAAGTGGGTAGTCCTGATATTATCTCTATTTTATTTTATAAATGAGTTGCTCACTTCACAACGGGTATAAAAGGCAGAGCGGACCTAGCACCTAATTTCTGGTTTATTGTCCTTGCCAGCCCCTAGAAATCTCACTCACACTTTCCAGCTTTCTTACTAGGCTAATGACCATGCTGTCAGTCTTTTGAAAACTACTTTAAAATTTGCAGCCAATAAGCCAGATTGGTTAAATTTATTAAATAATCATTCAAGTAAAATACTGTCCCTCAACCTTAGGAGCTTATATTTTGAATGAGGAAGATGTTATTTATACCTGACAAAGGTTAGATACAGATTTATATATAAATCCATTTATTTCACTGTTAATAGATTTATTTGTTACATTTACATATGCTTCAGAAGCTTGGACTTGATTAACTGGATTTGTTATCAGCTCTTTCCTCACAGTTCATAGGTAACAGTAACACTGTACAGTGTAGACCATCCAGACCACTTTCTTTCCTTTGCTTTCTTTTTTATTTTTTTAAGTGACGGGGTCTCGCTCTGTCCCCCAGGCTGGAGTGCAATGGCTTGATCATAACTCACTGCAGCCTTAAACTGCTGGACTCAAGTGATCCTCCCACCTCGGCCTCCCAAAATGTTGAGATTATAGGCATGAGCCACTGCACCCACCTTCACTTTCTTTTATATTTTTGGCTTGTCATGATTCAGGAACATCATGAAGTGTAAAGATAATGACTTTGGAATCTCAAAAAAGCTCCAACTGCTTTTTTAAACAGCTTTACTAACATATCCACATACCATAAAAGTTACCCATTAAAGTGCAGAATTAATTTTTGTTACATATTTACAGAGTTGTACTACCCTCACCACAATCAATTTTAGATTTTTTTTTTTTTCCCGAGACAGAGACTTGCTCTGTTGCCCAGGCTGGAGTGCTGTGGTGCATCTCCACTCACTGCAACCTCCTGGGTTCAAGCCTCCTGGGTTCAAGCGATTCTCCTGCCTCAGCCTCCCGAGTAGCTGGGATTACAGGTGCCGGCCACCACGCCTGGCTTTTTTTTTTTTTTTTTTTTTTGTATTTTTAGTAGAGACAGGTTTTTGCTAGTTTGCCAGGGGTCTCAAACTCCTGACCTCGTGATCTGCCCACCTTGGCCTACCAAAGTGCTGGGATTACAGACGTGAGCCACGAGCCCGCCGAACATTTTGATCATCCCAATAAGAAACCACATACCCATTAGCAGTCACTCCCCACTTTCTCCTACCCCCAGCCCTAGGCAACCGCTAATTTTTTTTCTCTACGGATTTGCCTATCTGGACATTTTGCATACAATATGTGGTCTTTTGTAATTGGCCTCCTCTTCCCTCATTTTTTTTTTTTTTTTTTGAGATAGAGTCTCACTCTGTCGCCCAGGCTGGAGTGCAGTGGTGCAATGTTGGCTCACTGCAACCTCTACCTCCTGGGTTCAAGTGATTCTCGTGCCTCAGCCTCACAAGTAGTTGGGATTACAGGCATGCACCACTATGCCTGGCTAATTTTTTATTTTTAGTAGAGACAAGCTTCACCATGTTAGCCAGGCTGGTCTTGAACTCCTGGCCTCAAGTGATTGGCTCCCTCAGACTCCCAAAGTGCTGAGATTACAGGCGTGAGCCAGTGCACCCAGCCATTTCCCTCTTAATCTAAATAGGCTTAAGCAACCAGATGCCCTGAACTTCTGGACATTATCAATCCTCCAACTCAGAAGACCATTTGAAGGTAATTTAAGAATTATGCAGGCCAGGCACGGTGGCTCATGCCTGTAATCCCAGCACTTTGGGAGGCTAAGGTGGGCGGATCAACTGAGGTCAGGAGTTCGAGACCAGCCTGACCAACATGGAGAAAACCCGTCTCTACTAAAAACACAAAATTAGCCGGGCATGGTGGTACATGCCTGTGATCCCAGCTACTCGGGAGGCTGAGGCAGGAGAATCACTTGAACCTGGGAGGCAGAGGTTGCGGTGAGCCGAGATCGTGCCACTGCACTCCAGCCTGGGCAACAAGAGTGAAACTCTGTCTCAAAAAAAAAAAAAAAAAAAAAAACAAGAATTGTGCATTCCTCTCATATATGAGGTTTTCTGTAATGCCACTCTCACAAAACCTCACCTTACATCATCAATGCCATGTTCTCACTCTCCTTTCACAGAATCTTGTTACGAAGACCTCTCTCAGGATCAGAAAAAGTAACTATTGGATACTAGTCTTGATACCTGGGTGATGAAATAATCTGTACAGTGAACCCCTATGACACAAGTTTACCTATATAACCAACTTGCACATGTACTCCCCAACCTAAAAGTTAAAAAAAATTAAGCAAAAATAAAAATTTTAATTAAAAAACTCAACTGATAAGATCAGTGAATTAAATATTGCCTATTTCACCTGTTTTCTGGTTATAAATATAGCTCACCACTTTGGAAGTAGGGCCATTGTGAACCATCTTTGGTCTAGAATGCTGTCCAGTTCCATAATCTTTTTCTTGGTCAAATTTGTTAAATTTATAAATAAATATTGCCTAATTTCTCTGCCCTTAAGCTTGGTTATTACCCTCAGTAGGTGTACCATCTCCTCGTCATTAACCGTATTTAACCTCTCCTCCATCTACTGTCTGAGCTTAGACTGTCCTGCCCAAGCACTTCAAGTGATGACGCAACTCTAGGTGGCCATTACGTGATTGACTCTCTAGTTACAGTTGTTTGAATTAGGGGTGACCCCTTACCAAAGTGAGACCAATTTGTGAAATGGCCTAATATAAAAAGCACCCAAACTATGGACAAGCCAAACTGGGAAATAGCAATGGGAGCAGTGTCTAAAAGGAAATTAAGGCCGCGCGCAGTGGCTCACGCCTATAATCCCAGCAGTTTGGGAGGTTGAGGTGGGTGGATCACTAGGTCAGGAGTTCGAGACCAGCCTGGCCAATATGGTGAAACCCCGTCTCTACTAAAAATACAAAAATTCGCTGGGCGTGGTGGTGCGCACCTGTAATCCCAGCTACTCGGGAGATGAGCAGAAGAACTGCTTGAACCTGGGAGGTGGAGGTTGCAGTGAGCCAAGATCGCGCCACTGCACTCCAGTCTGGGCAACAGAGTGATACTCTGTCTCCAAAAATAAGTAAATAAATAAATAAAAAGTAAAAAATAACAAAAGGAAATTAAGTGTTTAGAGAGGGGCCGGGCGCGGTGGCTCAAGCCTGTAATCCCAGCACTTTGGGAGGCCGAGACGGGCGGATCACGAGGTCAGGAGATCGAGACCATCCTGGCTAACACGGTGAAACCCCGTCTCTACTAAAAAAAAATACAAAAAACTAGCCCGGCGAGGTGGCGGGCGCCTGTAGTCCCAGCTACTCAGGAGGCGGAGGCAGGAGACTGGCGTAAACCTAGGAGGCGGAGCTTGCAGTGAGCTGAGATCCGGCCACCGCACTCCAGCCTGGGGGACAGAGCGAGACTCCGTCTCAAAAAAAAAAAAAAAAGTTTCAGAAGTTGGGTTCCAAAATGTTAGGAGGCTTCTCTGTGCCCTTATTCACCGCTGTAGTTACCACCACTGCTGCAGACTCTACAACACTGCATCTGAGAAACTGTCCCTTCTAGCCTAGGGAAAATCCCATGACCGCTTCATTAAAATGTCCCAAAGGCAATGGAAGAATACAGAAGATACCAATTGAAAAACTCAAATTATCTAGGATATTGAGCTCCCCTCCGGGTAATTATGGGTAACTAATTCCCCATTCAGTCTCTTCAAGCAAGAGGCAGGCAGCCCTGGCAGGGGGCTTTATTTTTTACTCTTTATTTTAAGCAAAGTAATACATACTCCTAAAAAGTCATTCTGTTATACAAGGTCTGCTGAGACCACGGCATTTCCCAGCCCCACCTTACCTCTATTTTCCTTGCTTCTGAGTCAACTACTTTCAATTCTTTTTGCTCAGGAGTTGGTAAACAGCCCATTGGCCAAATCTGGCCAGCTGCCCAGTATGGTAAAGTTTTATTGGAATAGGTATGCCCATGTCTACGGCTGCTTTCACATTATCAGGGCAGAGTTGAGTAGTTGCCACAAAAACCACATGGGTCACATGGACTAAATTATTTGCTATCAGACTGCAGAAAAAGTTTGCCAACCTCTATTTTAGCTGTGGTTTTGACATTTACCTCTATATTGTTAAATTACATGCTTGTGTGGCTATTTTTGTTTTTCCGATTTAGGTAATATCTATTAATCTCCCAGTATACAATACAAAGATTTAGCTCCTTCCTCAGCATACATACACACACACTTCCCATCCATTCTTCTCAATATTATTACATGGTAATTTAATCAGAATAGATCAATATTCAGTGTTTATATTATCATGATTATGTATGCTATTTAGAGCTTAGCCATGTTGTAAATTACAATTATTTTCCATTCCTGTACATCCTTTTGCTTTCCCTAGAGTTAATGTCAAAAGAAAACCGGAGTGGCTAATAATATCACACAAGTAGATTTCAGAGCAAAGAATATTATAATGATAAAGGTTATTTGATAATGAATAGTCGATTAAGAAGACATTACAATCGTAAACCTAATGACAGAGATTCAAAATACATGAAGTTAAAACTGATAGAACTTCAAGTCTATAGACATAAAATGGTTACCCAGGACTGGAGGATTTGGAGGAAAATAGGAGTGACTAATAGGTACATGGTTTCTTTGCTGGGTATTAAAAATAATCTAAAATTGGCCAGGCGCAGTGGCTCACACCTGTGATCCCAGCACTTTGGGAGGCCGAGGCAGGTGGATCACCTGAGGTCAGGGGTTTGAGACCACCCTGGCCAACATGGAGAAAGCCTGTCTCTACTAAAAATACAAAAATTAGCCGGGTGTGGTGGCACATGCCTGTAATCCCAGCTATTTGGAAGGCTGAGGCAAGAGAATTGCATAAACCCAGGAGGCTTGAACCCAGGAGCTTGCAGTGAGCCAAGATGCACCACAGCACTCCAGCCTGGGAAACAGAGCAAGGCTCTGTCTCAAAAAAAAAAAAAAAAAAAAAATTTAAAATTGATTGTGGTGAGGGTAGTATAACTATGACTATACTAAAAATACAACTTTACTATACTAAACACCACTGAATTGTACACTTTAAACGAATGAATTGTACGATATGTGAATTATCACTCAATAAAAATTTTAAAAAAGATTTTAAAAAATATTATACTAGACAGAAATCTGAATCTACACAAAGACATGGAAACATGAGAAATGATAAATATATGGGTAAACACATTCTTCCTATTCAAAAAAAATCTTTTTTAAAAACGAATTTACTTTTTATAGCAAGAATAATTTATCATGCATTTACGACTAGTGACAATAGACAAACGAGGAGATAAAATGGAAGTATACTTTTGTAAGCTTCTTTTTTTTTTTTTTTTTTTTTTTTTTTTTTGAGATGGAGTCTCGCTCTGTCGCCCAGGCTGGAGTGCAGTGGCCGGATCTCAGCTCACTGCAAGCTCCGCCTCCCGGGTTTTACGCCATTCTCCTGCCTCAGCCTCCCGAGTAGCTGGGACTACAGGCGCCCGCCACCTCGCCCGGCTAGTTTTTTGTATTTTTTAGTAGAGACGGGGTTTCACCGTGTTAGCCAGGATGGTCTCGATCTCCTGACCTCGTGATCCGCCCGTCTCGGCCTCCCAAAGTGCTGGGATTACAGGCTTGAGCCACCGCGCCCGGTCTTTGTAAGCTTCTTATACAGAAAGCAGTAGATTCTTACTTTAAGGTAGCCTGTGATAAGTTTAAGACATATATTAGAAACCCTAAAGCAACAGCTTAAAAAAATAACAAGCGGTTTTTTGCAGCGAGTGGCCTTCCCCATTGGCACGCGCCCGGGGCAGCGGCGCTGGAGGAGCTCGAGACCGAGCCTAGTTAGGTCTGGGAGGCGAACGCGGTCCGGAGGAGCCGCTCAGCACTCCAGGCCAAGGGCACTATCTCCTACTAAGCCTCTGCGGAGGTCCCAGCGCAAATCAGGCTCTGAACTCCCGAGCATCCTCCCTGAAATCTGGCCGAAGACACCCAGTGCGGCTGCAATCAGAAAGCCCATCGTTTTAAAGAAGATCGTGGCCCATGCTGTAGAGGTCCCAGCTGTCCAGTCATCTCGCAGAAGCCCTAGAATTGCCTTTTTCTTGGAGAAAGAAAACGAGCCCCCTGGCAGGGAGCTTACTAAAGAGGACCTTTTCAAGACACACAACATCCCTGCCACCCGCACCACCACTCCTGTGCCCAATCCTGATGCCGAGTCCAGCTCTACGGAAGGAGAGCTGGACGCCACAGACTTAGAAATGTCTAAGAAAGTCAGGCGTTCCTACAGCCGGCTGGAGACCCTGGGCTCTGCCTCCACCTCCACCCCAGGCCGCCGGTCCTGCTTTGGCTTCGAGGGGCTGCTGGGGGCAGAAGACTTGTCCGGAGTCTCACCAGTGGTGTGCTCCAAATTCACTGAGGTCCCCAGAGTCTGTGCAAAGCCCTGGGCCCCAGACATGACTCTCCCTAGAATCTCCCCACCACCGGAGAAACAGAAACATAAGAAGAAGATGCCAGAGATCTTGAAAACGGAGCTGGATGAGTGGGAGGCGGCCATGAACGCAGAGTTTGAAGCTGCTGAGCAGTTTGATCTCCTGGTTGAATGAGATGCAGGGGGGGTGCACCTGGCCAGACTCTCCCTCCTGTCCTGTACATAGCCCCCTCCCCTGGTCTTGTTACCTGTGTGTGTGCTGGTGCTGCACGTGAAGCCTGTCTGCCTTTGAGGGCTTGGGCAGCAGTGGCAGCCATCTTCGTTTTAGGAAATGGGGCCACCTGGCCCAGCCACTCACTGGTGTCCTGTCTCTTTTCGTCCTGTCCTTCCTATCTCTCCAAAGTACCACAGCCAGTTTCCAGATGGGCCGCAGACTGGGGAGGAGAATCACCGGCCCAGCCAGAAGTTAAAGGGCTGAGGGTTGAGGTGAGGGGCACCCTCTGCTCTTGCTGGGAAGGGTGGCTCCTTGGAAATAGGCCCAGGGGTTCTGCCAGCCTCGGCCTTTCCATCCTGAGTTGCCTTCTGTTGGTGGCTTTCTTCCTGAACCCATCTGCGTAAAGAGGTTTTTCGGTTCCGTGGGTTTTCCTTCTAATTCTGTAAATAGTCCCAGAGAGAATTCGTGGGTTAAGGGCAATTCTGTCTTGGAGGAAGAAGCTGGACATTCAGCCTGTGGAGTTTTGAAGGATGTGGGGAGCCTTAGTTGGGTCTCAGACCATAGGTGTGTACTACACAGAAGCTGTGTTTTCTAGTTCTGGTCTGCTGTTGAGATGTTTGGTAAATGCCAGGTTGATAGGGCACTGGCTGCTTGGAGCAAAGGGGCCACCAGGTGCTGTGGGTTTCTGTGGCTCACGGCCTCTGGGCTGGTGCTTTGCGCAGGGCCCACGCTCGAGTCTTACCACTCTGCTGCAGGGGTGGAAGGTAAGTCCCTCTTGTCACCCACACCCATTTCTTACAAAATAAGTTATACAGAGTCTACTTGGCCCTAGAAGAAAAAGTTGAAGAGTCCCAGTCTTACTAGCATTTTGCAACTGTGCTTGTAAAGTCCTCGGAAACTCCTCATGTACCAAGCAGCAGCGGGGGCTGATAGCAATTTTAGTTTTTGGCCTCCCTATCCTCTCACATGAGAACACTGCCTGGATGCATCTCATGATCTCTGGAGAATTTCCCCATCTTTCTCTTCTTTGAATACTGAGGATTCAATAGTGTGGATTCGAAGGCTGCCCTGCCCCGACTCTGCCACCGCACCCCAGTCCATTGTACCTTTTGAGGTTTATAAGTTCGTGGAAGTAGACGCTGAGGTGTGCAGGGGAGCTGGTGGATAACAGAGAATGTCAGTGAAGATGAGTGCTGGGTCCGGGTACTTGGAAGAAACGTTGCAGGCCAGGCGGGCCCTAATAAAACCCTCTGCCAGGCCTGGGAGTCCCAGGCCATCTGCTCAATGCTCTGTGCTTTGTCAGACCTGCAAGCACGCCCCCTTGCGGGGGAAGCCTAGGTGTCCTTGAGCTGAACCGCACTGAAGAACTCTTGTCCTCACTGGCTGATGTGGCAGAACTCTTGGGAAATGTCTTAGTCCTGCAGAATCAGGGGTCACCAGATGATGCGGAGTTGAGATCATCACTGCAAACTTCTCTGTTCCTGAGGAACTAAATTTAAGGAAAAAAATGGGATTTTGTTTTATAGTTGGAAAAAAATCCTGATTAAAGATTTTCCGCCTGTTAAAAAAAAAAAAAAATAAGCAAAGAAGTATGGTCAATAAACCAACAAAGGAGGCTGAAGCATGAAAATCATAAGCTGAATCACAGTTGGGAAAAGTAGAAAACAGCAATCATACTTTTTTTTTCTTTTTTTTGAGATGGGGTCTGGCTGCATTGTGCATGCTGGCCTCAACCTCCCAAAGTGCTGGGACTACAGGCCTGAGCCACCCCACCCAGTCTGCAATCATAGTCACTTTAATGAAAATGTTTTAAACATCCAAATTAAATGGAAGAGACTGTCAGACTGGATAAAAAAGAGCCAACTATATTCTGTCAACGTGTGATCCAATTTGAATATAAATACACAGAATAAAATGGGTTGAAAAATATACACTATGCTAGCATTAATCAAAAGAAAGCCAGTTATAAATTAGAGCAGACCAAGCAAAGAATAAAGGAATAAAGAGAGCCACTTCTTAATGCTATACAGGTTAATGCAAGAGAACATAACAATCCTAAATGTTTACATACCTAAGTTCAAAATACATGACACAAACTGATAGAATTGAAAGGAGAAGCAAATTCACAATTATAGTTGGAGACTTCAACATCCTTCTCTCAGTAATTGATCTCTTTGGCTGAGACTAGTTTGGAATGAATCAAGAGTGAATGAGTGCACAGATGTGAGTAGAGTTTTCAAAAAGGTATCATATATGGGCCGGGCACGGTGGCTCATGCCTGTAATCCCAGCAATTTGGGAGGGCGAGTCGGGCGGATCACCTGAGGCCGGGAGTTCGAGACCAGCTTGACCAACATGGAGAAACCCCCGTCTGTACTAAAAATACAAAACTAGCCGGGCCTGGTGGCACATACCTGTAATCTCAGCTACTCGGGAGGCTGAGGCAGGAGAATCGCTTGAACCCGGGAGGTGGAGGTTGCGGTAACTGAGTTCGCGCCTTTGCACTCTAGCCTGGGCAACAAGAGCGAAACTCCGTCTCAAAAAAATAAATAAAAATAAACAAAATAATTTTGGTCCTATGTAAGGTATTATTAATACATGGATTTTCATTTTTCGCCTAATTATCCTGAACCAGTTAAACTGAACACTTGGAAGTGGGTAGGGGGAATATCGATAGCCATGGCAGTGGTTTTCAAACTTGAGTATCAGAATTACCCGCGGGTTAAAATTCAGATAACTCTCTCCACTCCAAAACTTCTGATTCGGCAGGTTTGGGGTGGGGCCCGAGAATCTGTCATTTTAACAATATCTCCCGTGATGCTGATGCCGCTGGTCGCAGAACCACATTCTGGAACAACTGGCCTAGAACGTTGTCATTCTTTTCTCCTACAGATTTTGAGGCAGCCGGTGGGCTCCGAAACAAAACAGAAGCCAAGGGATCCAATTCCCAGGCCGGTGGAAGTGACTCAAACCAGCCACTCAACAGACAAGCAGGATCCGGGCTACCCAAAGCCGCGCGAGAGTTTAAGTGACGTCGTCGGCGTCAGCGTCACAGTGGCGTCGGCCGCGTTCAGCGGACACGGGAGCAAGATGGCGATTCCGGGCAGGCAGTGAGTGATGCGGGAGTTAGGGTCAGGCTGGGGGATGAGAAACTACGGCGACTGTGTCTTTGGCCGAGGAGTTTTAAATGCGCTGGAAGTGAAGGGACTGTGTCGTCAGGGGTACAGACGGGAAAAAACGAGAAGTCCTGAGGAACATAGATTCCCCTCCCCCGTACATTTTCCAGGATGGAAGCTCGAAGTTTGAGGGAGAAACTTGTGAGGAAATAAAGGAAGTTAGGCTGAGGGGCAGAGAGCGAGACTTTTCTATTTTCCAAAAGCTCGGTCTGAGGCCCCTCAGTCTTGCTTCCTACCCCGCGCTTGAGTTTCTCCCCGCTTGGATGCTCTCAGGGGCAGTGTGAAGAGAGACAGTTCCTGACTTCCTTAGAGGGCCTTGTTCTCCTTGGCAGAAGCTCAAGTCCTGATTCCCGCCCTTCCTTCTCCTTTTAGGAATATTGTTCTGAGAAGCCACAGAATAAGGGTAGGCATATAGGAAATTGGGATATACGTTGCCGCAAATACTGTACGTACTTGAAAGGTTTACCTTTGATGTGTAATCCTTACTTTTGATGCGGCCTCCCGTGATCTCCGCATCTTAAAGGCCAAAACGTGAGAAACTGAAGGAGGTGGATCTGATGGGATGGTTCCCTGAGGCAAAGCACCTGATCTTAATAAAGTGTAATGCGAACTTGCCCCATGGCTACTTGGGTTTCTCAGTTAATCTTTTAAAAATTTTCGTGAGTTACACTATCCAGTCAGTTCTTAGAAACTGTATAAGTACACAGTAGGAAAAAAAAAATCTGGCCATTTTCTTGACTTGTTAGACCACAAGGATAATTGAAAGCATTTTAAAATCTTTGGTGGACATGAACTAAACTTCCCACTGCACATGTTTTTTTTAAAAATGTTACCGTCACTTCGCCATCTTAAAACATTTCTGAACTTTTCATTTACTTCTCTTCTTTGATAAAAATGGTATTCGAGTTTGGCCCGTGTCCACAAATGATCACTTAAAGTAATAATTATAGAATCTTACGGCATGTTAGAATTTTGACATCACTGAGAAGCAGAAACAGTCTGTTATGTGTTCATAAAGCTTATGACATGTTTTGATTTGGTAGCTTCATGTGGAAGAGATAGTAGATGTATTTGTTAACATTTAAACATAACGGTTTAATTTCTATTTCAAAAAAAATATATGCAGGTATGGGCTTATTTTGCCAAAGAAAACACAGCAGTTGCACCCTGTTTTGCAAAAACCATCAGTGTTTGGGAATGATTCTGATGATGATGATGAGGTAAGGAAACCTATGTTTTACTCGTACATTGTTGGAAATGTAAATTTTTTAAAAATTGAACTTGCAACTCTGATACCTTTGCCTTTGTTATTTGTCAGTACAGTGAAGTATAATTTACAGAACTGTCAAAAAGGAATGTGTAAAGAAAGCAGCTCGACCGATTTTTTTAAATATTTGTTTTTCCCTCTAAAAGCTGTGAACTTTACCTCTGAACAAATACATAGTCTTTTCAGACTACTGAAATTGTCATAACAAAATTGTTGGTGTAAAGATTCCTAGGTATGGAAAACAAAAAAATCCCTAGGTATGAGTTATTAAGATATCACCAATTTCCTACAAATTTTTATTAGCAAAAGCAGTTTTTAATTTGTTAACCATGAGCTAAGATCACTATATAACAGTTCTTAACAACATTACTTTTTTTTAATTCAGTGTCTGCCAAATGTAATTGCTCAGTTATAATTGTGGTAGTAAATAGTTACCCTTGATAGTACTACAATAACATCTAATATAAAAATTTTCTATTTTAGCAGCCAAAACTTTTTCTGTGAAACCCACAGTTATATATCAGAAACAACCCCAAATGTGTGCTTTTCTTTTTTTTTTTTTTTTTTTTTTTTTTTTGAGACCGAGTCTCGCTGTTGCCCGGGCTGGAGTGCAGTGGCCAGATCTCAGCTCACTGCAAGCTCCGCCTCCCGGGTTTACGCCGTTCTCCTGCCTCAGCCTCCCGAGTAGCTGGGACTACAGGCGCCCGCCACCTCGCCCGGCTAGCTCTTTGTATTTTTTAGTAGAGACGGGGTTTCACCATGTTAGCCAGGATGGTCTCGAACTCCTGACCTCGTGATCCACCCATCTCGGCCTCCCAAAGTGCTGGGATTACAGGCTTGAGCCACCGTGCCCGGCCCTTTTTTTTTTTTTTTGAGTCTTGCACAGTTACCAAGGCTGAAGTGCAATGCCGTGATCTCGGCTCACTGCAACCTCTGCTTCCTGGGTTCAGGCTATTCTCTTGCCTAAGCTTCTTGAGTAGTTGGGATTACAGGCACCTGCCGTCATGCCCAGCTAAGTTTTGTATTTTTGTAGAGACAGGGTTTCACCATGTTGGCCGGGCTAGTCTCAAACTCCTGACCTCAGGTGATCCACCTACCTCAGCCTCCCAAAGTGCTGGGATTGCAGGCGTGAGCCACCACGCCCAGTAAATGTGTGCTTTTCTAATACTCTTGTCATGTTTTAATGTTTTTTCCTTTCTTTTTTTTTGAGACAGGGTTTCGCTCTTGTTACCTAGGCTGAAGTGTGATGGTGCAATCTTGGCTCACTGCAACCTCTGCCTCCTAAGTTCAAGTGATTCTCCTGCTTCAGCCTCCTGAGTAGCTAGGGTTACAGGTGCCTGCCACCATGCCCGCTAATTTTTTTTTTTTTTTTGTATTTTTTGTAATTTTAATATTTTTTGTATATTTAGTAGATTTTCCTGCCTCAGCCTCCTGAGTAGCTGGGATTACAGGTGCCTCACCACCACGCCCAGCTAATTTTTATATTTTTAGAAGAAACGGGGTTTCACTGTGTTGGCCAGGCTGGTCTTGAACTCGACCTCAGGTGATCCACTCACCTCGGCCTCGCCTCCCAAGTGCTGGGATTACAGACATGAGCCACCGTGCCCAGCCTCTTTTTTGTTTTTTAGTTTTTTTTTTTTTTTTTTTTTTTTTTGAGGCGGAGTCTTGCTCTGTCGCCCGGACTGGAGTGCAGTGGCCGGATCTCAGCTCACTGCAAGCTCCGCCTCCCGGTTTACGCCGTTCTCCTGCCTCAGCCTCCCGAGTAGCTGGGACTACAGGCGCCCGCCACCTCGCCCGGCTAGCTCTTTGTATTTTTAGTAGAGACGGGGTTTCACCATGTTAGCCAGGATGGTCTCGAACTCCTGACCTCGTGATCCACCCATCTCGGCCTCCAAAGTGCTGGGATTACAGGCTTGAGCCACCGTGCCCGGCCCTTTTTTTTTTTTTTTGAGTCTTGCACAGTTACCAAGGCTGAAGTGCAATGCCGTGATCTCGGCTCACTGCAACCTCTGCTTCCTGGGTTCAGGCTATTCTCTTGCCTAAGCTTCTTGAGTAGTTGGGATTACAGGCACCTGCCGTCATGCCCAGCTAAGTTTTGTATTTTTGTAGAGACAGGGTTTCACCATGTTGGCCGGGCTAGTCTCAAACTCCTGACCTCAGGTGATCCACCTACCTCAGCCTCCCAAAGTGCTGGGATTGCAGGCGTGAGCCACCACGCCCAGTAAATGTGTGCTTTTCTAATACTCTTGTCATGTTTTAATGTTTTTTCCTTTCTTTTTTTTTGAGACAGGGTTTCGCTCTTGTTACCTAGGCTGAAGTGTGATGGTGCAATCTTGGCTCACTGCAACCTCTGCCTCCTAAGTTCAAGTGATTCTCCTGCTTCAGCCTCCTGAGTAGCTAGGGTTACAGGTGCCTGCCACCATGCCCGGCTAATTTTTTTTTTTTTTTTGTATTTTTTGTAATTTTAATATTTTTTGTATATTTAGTAGATTTTCCTGCCTCAGCCTCCTGAGTAGCTGGGATTACAGGTGCCTCACCACCACGCCCAGCTAATTTTTATATTTTTAGAAGAAACGGGGTTTCACTGTGTTGGCCAGGCTGGTCTTGAACTCGACCTCAGGTGATCCACTCACCTCGGCCTCGCCTCCCAAAGTGCTGGGATTACAGACATGAGCCACCGTGCCCAGCCTCTTTTTTGTTTTTTAGTTTTTTGTTTTTTTTTTTTTTTTTTTGAGGCGGAGTCTTGCTCTGTCGCCCGGACTGGAGTGCAGTGGCCGGATCTCAGCTCACTGCAAGCTCCGCCTCCCGGGTTTACGCCATTCTCCTGCCTCAGCCTCCCGAGTAGCTGGGACTACAGGCGCCCGCCACTTCGCCCGGCTAGTTTTTGTATTTTTAGTAGAGATGGGGTTTCACCGTGTTAGCCAGGATGGTCTCGATCTCCTGACCTTGTGATCCGCCCGTCTCGGCCTCCCAAAGTGCTGGGATTACAGGCTTGAGCCACCACGCCCGGCCTTTAGTTTTTTTTTGAGATGGAGTCTCCCTCTGTTGCCTAGGCTGGAGTGCAGTGGTGCAATTTCAGCTCACAGCAACCTCCGCCCCCTAGGTTCAAGCGATTCTCCTGCTTCAGCCTGCTGAGTAGCAGGGATTACAGGAACGCACCATCACGCCTGGCTAATTCTTGTATTTTTAGTAGAGGTGGGAATTCACCATGTTGATCAGGCTGGTCTCAAACTCCTGACCTCAGGTGATCCACCCACCTTGGCCTCCCAAAGTGCTGAGATTACAGGCATGACCCACTGCGCCTGGCCGTTTTTCAGTTTTTATTACATGGGTAGATAATTGAACATATTTGATATTTCTTTGCTACTTTTGAAGACATTGGCTCTGTATGGCTCACACTTGTTAAAAATTGAGGTATAATGTACATATAAAATTATCAGATTTTAAGTGCTTGATGATTTTTGACAAATGTATATGCCCCAATCAAGATTTAGAACATTTCCCTCTCTCCCAAAAGGCCTTCCATACCCTCCTGCAGTCAGTCTGTCTCCCCACTTGCTGCCCTTGACAAGTGCTTGTATTTCTATCACTAGATTAGTTTTGCCTGTTACAGAATTTCATATAAAAAATATCATACAGTATATACTCTTTTATGTCTGACTTACTCCACTCAGTATAATGCCAGATTTATCCATGTAGTTGTAGAATCACTTTTTTCTTAAAATGGATTTTTTTCCCCCTTAACAGTGACTTAAGTTTTTCTTCCATTTTTCTGTTTTTATTTCTTCATAAAATTTTGGAATAATTGACATAAGAAATGAATCAAGGTTACTAGTTAAATCTCCATTTCTGCATCGCCAACTAGAATATTTTCAAATGGAATATTGAGGAAGTTACTAATTATAATTTTGAATTTTTAATTATGTTGTTTCATTAATAAATATTTAATACCTACTATAGGTTAAGAGTTGATCAGTTTTGCACCTGTAGCCTATGTACTTTTTATTATGTAGTACCCTTTTAACAGTTTTTTTGGGACCATATATAGTGTTGTTGCTTTCAACCAGTGTCTAGTCTAGTGGGGAAGACGGACATGTGAATGTGAATATAAAGCAGACCGAAATTTGAAAAGGAAACTAATATACTGAGGATTCCTGTGTGCTCGTTATACTTTATTTGATCTTCAGGATCACTCTGTGATATATTATTATTCTCATTTTACAGGTCAGAAAATTGAAGCTCAGGTTAAGTAATTTGTTCAAGGCCATGTGGCTGATAAATAAGTGTCAAGATTGGGATTTGAACACAGGCCTATCTGACCTTCAAACCTATGCTATTCATTCTTCTGTTTTGCCTTGTTTTAACAAGAGAGTTACAGAATGTGAATGAAATGTAGGGAATGAAATGATTCACTTTGTTGCAGGAAAATCAAGGCAGGAATAAGCATTTAAATAACATTCAAGGCTGGTTTAGATTTAAATAGGCAAAAATAGAGGTGGAAATAATTTCAGTTGGGAGAGAACAGCAAGAAATACAGAATGGCATACAAGTACAAGGCATTTTTGTGGAATACTGTGGCTGGAGAAGAGGGTGTATAGGAAAAAAATGTTGCAGATGAGGTTGTAACAGGATTGGGCCAAATTTATATTAAATTTTTTGTATAAAATTTCAACTTTAAATTGTTTTTGAGCAATTTGGTAATATTATCACACTTTTACCTTGGGAAGATAACTCTTGAATTATAAAGCAAAAAATGGGAGAAATGAGAGATAAGATTCAAAATGCTCGTTAGCAAAGCTTGTTAGAAGGCTTTCTTAGCAGTTCAGGTGAGAGATCTTAACCTAGGTTGAGGTCAGTGGGAATGAATGGGGAAAAATGTGAGAGATACCACAGAAATAAGTAGGACCTGGCAGCCACATTGAATATATGGGAAAGTAAAGAGATGAGTCCTTATGCAAGATCTTTTTTTTTTTTTTGGTCATCATTTTCCCTTGTTAAAAAAATGTATAATTCACACACTGTATACTTTACCCTTCTAAAGTGTACAATTCATGGTTTTTTGTTTTTTTTGAGATGGAGTCTTGCTCTGTCGCCCAGACTGGAGTGCAGTGGCACGATCTCAGCTCACTGCAACCTCTGCCTCCCAGGTTCAAGCAATTCTCCTGCCTCAGCCTCCTGAGTAGCTGGGATTACAGGCACCCACCACCAAGCCCAGCTAATTTTTGTATTTTTAGTAGAGATGGGGTTTCACCATGTTGGTCAGGCTGGTCTCGAACCCCTGACCTCGTGATCCACCTGCCTCGGCCTCCCAGAGTGCTGGGATTACAGGCGTGAGCCACCGCGCCTGGCCAATTCACTGATTTTTAAGAGTTGTGCAGGCATCACCACTATTTAGAACATTTTCCTCACCCAGAAAGAAACTGTGTACCCATTACCATCACTCCCCATTCTTCCCACCCCAAACCCTGGCAAACACTAATATACTTTCTGTTTCTATGGGTTTACCTATTCTGCACATTTCATATAAATAGAATCATGCAATAGTCTGTTTTTTGTGTCTGCCTTCTTTCACTTAGCATGATATTCTCATGATCGTAACTTGTCAATACTCTTTATTACTGAATAATATTCCATTGTATGAATGTACCATATTTTATATGTCAGTGGTAGGCATTTGAGTTTTCCCCAATTTCTGGCAATAATGCTGCTATAAATACTTGTGTATAGGTTTTTTGTGTGGACATGTTTTCATTTCTATTGGATATTCTATTGGATATATACCTAGGATAGAATTTCCGGTTCATATGATAACTCTGGTTTTATTTATGTGTATGTTTTTTGAGACAGTTTGGCTTGTCACCCAGGCTGGAGTGCAATGGCATGATCTCAGCTCATTGCAGTCTCTGCCTCCCTGTTTCAAGCAATTCTCCCACCTCAGCCTCCTGAGTAGCTGGGATTACAGGCATGTGCCACCACGCCTGGCTAATTTTGTACTTTTAGTAGAAATGAGTTTTTACCATGTTGGCCAGCCTGGTCTCTTTGACCTTCCAGTCAAAACCAATGGACAAGGGAGCTACAGCTTATTTCTTAGTGAACGGAATATAAAACCATTCTTTAGAATAATTTCCTTACCTATAAAAAAAAAATCAGTCCGGTTAATTCCAGCTTGTGTTTTTACTGAGAAGTAAATTTCTTAGTTGAGTATATTTAAATATTTGTGAGATTTGGCCAGGCACAGTGGCTCAGGCCTGTAATCCCAGGACTTTGGGTGGCTGAGGTGGGCAGATCACTTGAGATCAGTAGTTCAAGACCAGCCTGGCCAACATGGTGAAACCCCATCTCTACTAAAAATACAAAAATTAGCTGGACATCGTGGTGGGCACCTGTAATCCCAGCTACTCAGGCCGAGGCAGGAGAATTGCTTGAACCCTGGAGCCAGAGGTTGCAGTGAGCTGAGATTGAGCCACTGTACTCCAGCCTGGGTGACAGAATAAGACTCGTCTCAAAAAAAGATTTAAAAAAATTGTGAAATTTGACTATATATGAAAATCTCTTTCATAATTAGTCAACAATTTAAGCAGCAGTTAAATTATTAGTGCTGTGGAAAATATAGAAGAAAGATAATTTCTTATTCCCCTCCTGAGGAGCGCATTTGATATACTTGGAAAGGAGCTATGAAGCCAACTTAATCTGTTCTTTTCATCAATTCAGCAGAAGCATTTAAGATCAGATTTTCTCTCTAGTGGTCCAGCAGAGGGAGCCCTAGCACATGAATTGTTTTCATTTTGTGCTTGCATCCAGGGTTAGTTTAGTGGGAAAGTGGTAGTCTGTCCCTTTTAATTGTAATTTAAGCAGTTCCTCCTTTCTTTTTTGAGACAGAGACAGAGTCTGGCTCTGTCACCCAGGCTGGAGTGCAGTGGCGCAATCTCAGGTCACTGCAGCCTCCACCTCCCAGGTTCAAGCAATTCTTGTGCCTCAGCCTCCCAAGTAGCTGGGATCACAGGCATGCACCACCAGGCCCAGCTAATTTTTGTATTTTTTGTAGAGATGGGGTTTTGCCCTGTTGGCCAGGCTGGTCTTGAACTCCTGGCCTCAAGGGATCTGCCTGCCTCAGCCTCCCAAAGTGCTGTGATTGCAGGCGTGAGCCACCACGCCCAGCCTAGTAGAAATTGTCAGAACAAATTAGAAATAATTATAATTTTGTTCAAGGTGGGAGAGATGGTGGGGGGGCTGAAAGTTCTTACACCATATAAGTAAGAAAGCATATTCTGATGCTGCTCTCAATTCATAAGTAAGTGGTTTTGCTGTCATCATAATATATTTAATCTTTTTTTTTTCCAATCCATCCTCTCTTTTCTGGTCTCACTGTCACCATGTTCATTCTTTTCTCTTGGATTATTTTAATTGTTTCATAACTACTTTCCTTATTATCTGTCTCCTCAAATTATTTCAGATATTGTTGTCAGATTGATCTTCATAAAGCACAGTTATAATCACTGATCCTCAGTCCTGAACGTAATTATATTTAAAATCTAAACTGCTAATCTTGACTTTGGAAACCTTCTCTGTGCTTTGCCCCTAAAATGCTTATTAGTATTTTCTCCTAACTGTTCCTTCATAAAAAGTACACTGTCGTGCTTGCTGTTTTTCACAGCTCTGCTTTTCTTTACAGTGCAAGTCTTCTCCCCATTTTTTTAATGTCCAAATTATAGCCATCCTTCAAAATCCAGTGCAAAAGCTACTTCTTTCAAGATACCTTCTTTGATGTTCCTCACTGGAAAGAATCTCTTCCTTTTTCTTACATTGTTATTGCACTTAGCTTTTAAAATCTTGCGTTATAAGTTATTTACATACATGTCTTGTCACTGTACTAGATAAAGTATGAGCTCTGTGAGTTAGGATCTGGCCATCTAGCCTAGCTTCGTTTTTATTTTTTGAAACAGAGTCTTGCTCTGTTGCCCAGGCTGGAGTGCAGTGGTGAGATTTCGGGTCACTGCAACTTCCACTTCCCAGCCTGAGTGATGTTTTAGCCTCTGCCCCCTGAGTAGCTGGGACCACCGGTGTGAGACACCACTCTCGGCTCATTTTTGTATTTTTTTGTAGAGACAGAGTTTCGCCATGTTGCCCAGGCGGGTCTCAAGCTCTTGAGTTCAAAGTAAAACGCCCACCTTGGCCTCCCAAAGTGCTAGGATTACAAGCATGAGCCACTATGCCTGGCCTAGGCTAGCTTCTAAAAATCAGTAAGATTATTTATTCAGGTGTTTTAGCTGTCTGTATTGTAAAGAGCCAGATAGTAAATGTTTTAGGCCTTGCAGGGCAACTGTACAACTTCAGTCTCAGTGTGAAAGCAGCCATTAGGCAATATGTAAATTATGAGCATGAGTAATAAATGTGTTTTAATAAAACTTTATTTACAAAAATGGAGATGGGCTGTATTTGACCCAAAGCCTATAACTTGCTGACCACTGGTCTGTATGATTGTTGTTAAAAGTATTTGTGATAGCTGGGCGCGGTGGCTCAAGCCTGTAATCCCAACACTTTGGGAGGCCGAGACGGGTGAATCACGAGGTCAGGAGATCAAGACCATCCTGGCTAACACGGTGAAACCCTGTCTCTACTAAAAAGAATACAAAAAAACTAGCTGGGCGAGGTGGTGGGAGCCTGTAGTCTCAGCTACTCGGGAGGCTGAGGCAGGAGAATGACGTAAACCTGGAAGGCGGAGCTTGCAGTGAGCTGAGATCCGGCCACTGCACTCCAGCCTGGGCGACAGAGCGACACTCTGTCTCAAAAAAAAAAAAAAAAGTATTTGTGATAACAAATATTTCACGAGTGTTGTAAGTGACCAAAATGGTTAGATGTTGCGTGACAGATTAAACATTGAACTCCTTTTTAGATGTTTATCTATGATAAATGCCTGCACATTTTGCAGAGCATAATGAATTTTCCTTTTAATGTCAGCAATTGAAATGTTTATTTCTAAACAATGGTATGCTGGTGAAATCTAGTTTTGTAGCGTAATTTATATGCCACTAAGAGATACGATGTATATAATCTTAAAATTGTTGCACTTTTTTTGGAGGCAAGGTTTTGCTCTGCTGCCCAGGCTGGAGTGCAGTGGTATGATCACGACTCACTGCAACCTTGACCTTCTGGGCTCAAGTGATCCTCTCACTTCAACATTCCAGTAGCTGGCACCACAGGGATATGTCATCACATCCAGCTAACTTGTTTATTTTTTGTAGAGACAGGGTCTCCCTCTGTTGCCCAGGCTGGTCTCAAACTCCTGGCCTCAAGTGATCCTCCTGCCTCAGCCTCCCAAAGTGTTAGGATTACAGGTGTGAACTACTGTAACTGGCCTGGTTGTCGCTTTTGGATAAAGAGACAAAACTTTTTAACCACTTTAAAAGAGTGTATTAAGTTTAGATAGCTAAAATTTATTAACTTAGTTTTACATTTTATTTAATTTATATTACTTCTTTTTATTATTATTTTTTCCATTTCTTGAGACAAGATCTTGCCCTTTCACCCAGGCTGGAGTACAGTTTGTGCAATCGCAACTCACGGCAGCCTCAACCTCCCAGGCTGAAGCACGCCTCCCACCTCAGCCTCCCAAGTAGCTGGGACTACAGTCAGGCGTTACCATGCCCGCCTAATTTTTTTTTATTTTTTGTTGAGACAGAGTCTGACTATGTTGCCTAGGCTGTTCTGGAGCTCCTGGCTTCAAACGATCCTCCTGCTTCAGCCTCCCAAAGTACTGGGATTAGAAGTGTGAGCCACTAAGTCCAGCCTCCACTAGTCTTTTTAACCATTGTTTTCCATTTCTGAGGTCCTTGACTTAATTTTGTAGTTTTTCAACATGTGCTCATTGGGGCATTATTTCTTAAGCTTTTGATTGTTTTTTTGTTTTTCTTTTTTTTTTGAGACGGAGCCCAGGCTGGAGTGCAGTGGCTGGATCTCAGCTCACTACAAGCTCCGCCTCCCGGGTTTACGCCATTCTCCTGCCTAAGCCTCCCAAGTAGCTGGGACTACAGGTGCCCGCCACCTCGCCCAGCTAGTTTTTTGTATTTTTTTAGTAGAGACAGGGTTTCACCGTGTTAGCCAGGATGGTCTTCATCTCCTGACCTTGTGATCCGCCTGTCTCGGCCTCCCAAAGTGCTGGGATTACAGGCTTGAGCCACTGCACCTGGCCTGTTTTTGATTGTTAAAGAATGCTTGCCCATTGCTTTTGTCACTTAAATATCTACTTGATTGGGTGTAATATTTCCAGAATAACAATTTATTTCAAAATCTTACAGAATTAGTCATTTTTTTCTGGTACTTAATGTTCTTATCGGGAAGTACACTATAGGTCTTTTATCCCTACTTCTAGACTTTTTTTAATTGGCTTGGACTACTGGAGAGTGTATCCTTTTATAGCCTTTTTAATTCAATGTGTCTCACTGCAAATAATTTTGAATTATTTTTTCCAGGAATACATTGTCGCTTGTTCTCTAAATATTTAGCTTTTTCTTCATTGCATTGAAATTTACTGTCATCCACGCGCTAGGTTATCATTTTGGAGGACCGCCTTTTCTTCCATGCCATTGTCGTGTGTTCATTTACGCACTCACCAGACACTTACTGATCACTTGCCCTGTGCCAGTGAGACATAACAAAAGCCACTGCCTCTGTGGCACTTAGATTCTAGAGGTGGCACCAGGTGGTGGGGCAGGGTGATAAGTAATTAACATAACAGAGAAGTAAGTTACATGTGAATTTAGAAGATTACAGAGCTGTGAAAAAGTAGAGTAAGGTAAGAAGAATTAAACAGGTATTTAGGGAAATTACTCAGTCTGTGTCTTACTGTTTCTAATTTATTAGCTCTGTTGGTGTTATTTTAGTCTTCAATATGTTTTCTTTAGCTCTACAGTTTTTCTGTCTTTTTATTGTCCTCTCATCTGAATATTAACTTTTAAAATTTAATTAGTGATCTTATTTTGAAAGAGTTTGACAGGGAAGAGAGAGAGGAAGAGATGGAAATGATAGTTCGAAGAAATACAGGTATACCTCGGTGATATTGTGGGTATGTTTCCAGACCACTGCAGTAAAATAAATATCTCAGTAAAGCAAGTCCCTAGTGTATATAAAAGTTATGTTTATGCTATGCTATAGTTTTTAAAGTGTGTAATAGCATTATAGCTAAAAAAATGCCTATACCATAATTTTAAAATACTTTATGCTAATAATTGCTAATGATCATCTGAGCATTTAGCCAGCAATAATCTCTTTGCTGCTGGAGGGTTTCGTCTCAATTTTAACGGCTGCTGCCTGATTAGGTGGCTCAGGGCTGGGCCTCCTTTTTGGTTTTTCTGCCGTTTCCTTCTTTGATGGCAGGCATTGTCTGGATATCACAGTCTTGAGATTTAACATGTTCACCAACCTTGGACACAGGCAGCCAGTCAGAAACCACCAATGTTCATGACCGTGATCACATTCTAGTTAAAGACATGAGTTATTTGGTAGGTGGACCTAGAATGAGACCTGACTTCAGCCATTTACCCTAGCGTTTTTCAAATGCTCAATGAGAGTCAGCTTTTGAAGCTTTGAAGCCAAGCATTGACTTCTCTTGGGCTTTGAAAGTCCTAGATGGCATCTTCTTCCCATAGAAGGAGATGGGAAGCTCTTGATAACCTGATTAGGTAGTGGTTGCTGCAGGCTGGGTGGCTGTAGCAATTTCTTAAGATTGAAACAAAGTTTGCTGCATTGACTGACTCTTCCTTTAATGAATTATTTATTGGTAGCATGTAATGCTGTTTGATAGCATTTACCCATAGTAGAACTTTAAAAGTTGGAGTCAGTCCTCTCAAATCCTGCTGCTGTTTTATCAACTAAGTTTATATTACATTATTACAATCTAAATTATTTGTTGTCATTTCAACAATGCTCATGTTGTCACCATGAGTAGATTCCATATAAAGAAACCAGTGCAAGGCTGGGAGCGATGGTTCACACTTGTAATCCCAGCACTTTGGGAGGCTGAGGCGGGTGGATCACGAGGTCAGGAGATCGAGACCATCCTGGCTAACATGGTGAAACCGTCTCTACTAAAAATACAAAAAATTAGCCGGGCGTGGTGGCAGGTGCCTGTAGTCCCAGCTACTCGGGAGGCTGAGGCAGGAGAATGTCATGAACCCAGGAGGCAGAGTTTGCGGTGAGCTGAGATCACACCACTGCACTCCAGCCTGGGTGACAGAGCGAGACTCTGTCTCAAAAAAAAAAAAAAGAAAAAAAAGAAACCAGTGCAGTGGCTCACGCCTGTAATCCCAACACCTTGGGAGGCTGAAGTAAGCGAATCACCTGAGCTCAGGAGTTCAAGACGACCCTGGCCAACATGGTGAAACCCTGTCTCTACTAAAAAATAGAAAAGTTAGCCAGGCATGGTGGCGCGCACCTGTAATCCCACCAACCCAGAAGGCTGAGGCGGAGAATCACATGAACCCAGGAGGTGGAGGTTGCAGTGAGTCAAGATCATGCCACTGCACCCCAGCTTGGGCGACAGAGCAAGACTGTCTCAAAAAGAAAAGAAACCTTTTTCTTTGCTCATCCAGTAGAATAAATTTGTCATCAATTCAAGTTTAATCATGAGATTGTCATCAGTTCAAGTTTTATCATGAGCAGTTCAGTCACATCTTCAGACTCCATTTGTAATTCTAGTTCTCTTGCTATTTCTGCCCCATCTGCAGCCACTTCATCTACTGAAGTCTTGAAGCCCTTAAAGTCATTCATGAGGGTTGGAATCAGCTTCTTCCAAACTCATGTTAATGATGTTTGGCTTCTTCCCATGAGTCACAAGTGTTCTTAATGACTTCTAGACTGGTGAATTTCTTTCAGAAGGTTTTCAGTTTACTTGCCCACCCATTTCTTAACTGTAGAGTTTAAGAAATGTATTTTTTTTTTTTTTTTTTTGAGACAAGGTCTTGCTTTGTCACTGTGGCTGGAGTGCAGTGGTGCGATCTTGATTCACTGCAACCTCTGCCCCTGGGCTCAAACAGTCTTCCCACCTCAGCCTCCCGAGTAGCATGGACCACAGGCACTGACCACCACACCCGGCTATGTTTTGTTTTTTTTTTTGTTTATTTTGGTACAGACAGGGGTCGCACCATGTTGCCCAGTATGGTCTCCTGGGCTCAAGCAATTCACCCGCCTTGGCTTCCCAAAGTGCTGGGGTTTACAGGTATGAGCCACCACACCTGGCCTTGAAATGTATTTCATAAATAAGACTGGAAGGTCAGAATTGCTCCTTGAACCATTTGCTCCAGAATGGATAGTGTGTTGATAGGCCTGAAAACAACATTCGTCTCCTTGTACATCTCTGTCAGAGCTCTTGATAACCCGATGCATTGTCAGTGAGCAGTATTTTGAAAGGAATCTTCTTTTTCGAACAGTGGGTCTCCATGACGGGATTAAAATATTCAGTAAACCAAGCTGTAAATAGATGTACTGTCATCTAGGCTTTGTTGGTTCATTTGTAGAGCACAGGTGAGTAGGTTTAGCATAATTCTTAAGGACCCTAGCGTTTTTCAAATGCTCAATGAGAGTCAGCTTTTGAAGCTTTGAAGCCAAGCATTGACTTCTCTTGGGCTTTGAAAGTCCTAGATGGCATCTTCTTCCCATAGAAGGCTGTTTTGTCTACATTGAGAATCTGTTGTTTAGTGTAGCCACTTTCATTGATGGTCCTAGTTAGGTTTTCTGGATAACTTAAAGCAGCTTCTGAATTGGCTTAAGGGAACATAGTGGCTAGTTTGATCTTCTCTTCAGACTACTGAAATTCTCTCCATATCAGCAATAAGGCTGTTTGCCTTCTTATCATTCATGTGTTCACTGGAGTAGCAACTTTTAATTTCCTTCAGTAACTTTTCCTTTGCATTCAGAACTTGACTGTTTGGCTACAGGAAGCCTAGCTTTCAGCCTGTCTCACCTTTCAGCATGCCTTCTTCAATAAGCTTAATCATTTCCAGCTTTTGATTTAAGTAAGAAACCTGCTACACTTTCTTTCACTTGAACACTTAAAGGCCATTGTAGGGTTATTAGCTGACCTACATTCAGTATTGTAGCGGCTCAGGGAATTGGAAGGCCTGAGGAGGGGGAGAGAGGAGAACATCGGTTGGTGAAGCAGTCAGAACACACACATTTGTCAGTTAAGTTATCCATTTTATCTGGGCGTGGTACATGGCTTACCCAAGCAGATACATTAGTAACACCAAAGATTGTTGATTACAGATCATTGTAACATGTAATAATGAAAAAGTTTGAAATATTGTGAGAATTACCAAAATGTGACACACTGACATGAAGTGAACACATGCTGTTGAAAAAATGGCACTGATAGACTTACTCAGTGTTGGGTTGTCACACAACTTCAATTTGTAATAAAACATACCAGTGAAGCACAATAAAACAAAGAATACCTATAATGGTACAGTCAATGTAATTTTCCTTTTTGTTGTTGTCTTAGGATAGAGATAATTTGTGCAGGTTTCGGCAGAAAGAGAAGCAGTTAAGGAAAAACGAGAGATTTTACAGCTAAGGAAACTAGGGTGTCAGGAAGTTAGCTGGTCCATGGCACACACAGAGTACTTAGATAATAGAGCTAAATTTTGAATCCAGGTCTGCTTGATTAAAGTCCATGCTTTTAAACAATTTAATGTACTCCCTGTGAGAGTTAGTTTATTCATCATGGAATTTCCAAAGTTTCAGAGAATGGATTTCAGAAACAATAGAAAAGGGGTTAGTAGGGGACTGGCAAAGATAGGTTGACTTCAAAGGGTCAATCTGGTTTATTATTTGGAAAGGGAACACAAATAGAAGCTGTGGTCAGATGTGCTTTTTATCACGTGAAATTATACAATTTTGCCTTCCAGTGACCTAGGAATGTTTTGAGGAGATTAGGGGATATCCCATTGTCTGGAGATATATATATGTTTTATATATATATATATTTTTAATAGTCTATCCCAAGGGTTTTCAGTGGGTATGTTGCTACTTCAAGAGGACATTCAGAAATTTGTGGAAGTGACTTTTGCTTATCACAATTGTATTTATTTATACCTATTTATTTGTTTGAGACAGGGTCTTACTCTGTCTCCCAGGCTGGAGTGCAGTGGTGCAGTCATAGCTCACTGCAACCTCTGCGTCCGGGACTCAAGCGATCCTCCCATTTCAGCCTGCTGAGTAGCTGGGACTACAGGCACATGCCACCATACCCAGCTAATTTTTGTGTTTTTTTGTAGAGAGGGTTTCACCGTGTTGGCCCAGGCTGGTCTTGAACTCCTGGGGCTCAAGTGATCCACCCACTTCGGCCTCCCAAAGTGCTGGAACTGTAGGTGTGAGCCACCATGCCTGGCGCTTATCACAGCTATCTTAGGTAGGATGTTGTTGGCACCAGTTTCTTGTCTTGTTTTGTTTTTGAGATGGCGTCTTGCTCTGTCGCCCAGGCTGGAGTGCAGTGGCATGATCTCGGCTCACTGCAAGCTCCACTTCCCAGGTTCACGCCATTCTCCTGCCTCAGCCTCCGGAGTAGCTGGGACTACAGGCACCCGCCACCACACCTGGCTAATTTTTTTGTGTTTTTAGTACAGACGGGGTTTCACCATGTTAGCCAGGATGGTCTCGATCTCCTGCCCTTGTGACCTGCTTCCACCTCCCAAAGTGCTGGGATTGCAGGTGTGAGCCACCATGTCCGGTGCTGGCACTAGTTTTTGATGAGGACCAGAGGTGGTAGATACTATGCATCTCATGCCCCCATTCATGTAGGTGAAATCCCTCTGAACATGCATATAGATGAAAAACTGCTTATTTTATTTTATTTCATTTTTGTGATCGTGGCCCACTGTAGTCTTGATGTCCCAGGCTCAAGTGGTGGCTCACGCCTATAATCCCAGCACTTTGGGAGGCCAAGGCGGTTGGATCACCTGAGGTCAGGAGTTTGAGACCATCCTGGCCAACATGGCGAAACCACCTCTCTACTAAAAATACAAAAATTAGCTGGGTGTGGTGGTGCACATCTGTAGTCCCAGCTACTTGGGAGGCTGAGGCAGGAGAATTGCTTGAACCTGGGAGGCAGAGCAAGACTCCGTCTCAAAATTAAGAACAGAAACAAAAAGTATTGGATATGATATGATTGAGAACTACCAGTCTGGGCTTTCCCCACTGACATAAAATGGCTTATTTATTGTATATTAAATTCCCATAAATATGTGGGTTTGTTTCTTTGGACTATTCTGTTTCATTGTTTTTTTTTCTTTAATCCTCCTTCACTACCATATTATTTCAATTACTCTAGCATTATAATCTCTTTTAATATATGATAGGACAAAGAATAAGAAAAGCTAAAGTTTATTGAGCACTTTGTATATGTTAGGCATGGCTTTACGTGTTTGGTATGAATTATCTCATGTAATCATGTGTTAATTGATTTACCATATTTTATCAAATCTAAGATGCTTTGATATTGATGCTTTCTTGGTGTTACCAGAAAGTGTCAATGAAAACTTTTCAGACAGAATATCATTATTGCTTCCTGGGTGACAGCACTTTTTTAAGAAGTCATTGATTTCTGAGAGGTTAAGATATGAAGAATCTGTGTTTTAGAATCAGTGAAATAAGATGTCATTATTCTCATTTTATAGTTGAGGAAACAGGCAGAAAGTTTAAATAACTTGCCTGAAGTTAAAAGCTGATTGACTTAATAACCCATATGGTTGATTGGGATCTTTTAAAGTTATTACATTTTCTAAGCATTTATTGCTGATACACAGCAATAGTAATTATATACACACACACATTTGTACATATGTCATATTTTATGTATATATCTAAGGATTTTTTTGGTATGTGGATATAGTATCTGAGCACCTTGCTAAACTCTTTCATTAGTTGTAATAATAGGTTAAAAATCCTCTGGATTTTCTGGTTAGGTAATCATATTACCTGAAAATGATTTTAATGTTAATTAATATTTTAATACCTTATGAAGGTATTTCTGTTTCACCATTAAGTATGCTATTCACACTAGGTTCATGGTAAATATCCTTTTTCAAATTAAGGGAGTTTCCCTGTATTGTAGATTTGTCATTCCCAAATCTTGTTTACAACTATTGGGCAATCCTCTTTACTGAGTCTGTCTCTATAGAGTCCTTCTATCAGGTGCCCATCCCTGTGAGAGAATATACTTCCTACCTTCTTGATATCAGGCTTAGCCACGAGGCTTGCTTTAGCCAGTGGAAGTGATGTATGCTGTATCTGAGCAAAACTTCAGGAGTCGTTGCCTGATTAAGTCATTGCTTTTTCCCCCTCTGCCATTTGAACAATATGTTGCATATAGGTACTGTGCCTTCAGCTTCAGTCCTAGAATGAAGACAGTGAGGAGCCACAGCTGTCCACAATGGACATGTAGCATGAGTGAGAAATAAACCTTTGTATTATAAGCCTTGAGACTTTGTGATGTTTGTTAACACAGGATCAATTATCAAAATTGACCAATAACTTTAGTTGCAAAACATTTTAATTAGGGATTGAATTTTGTCAGCTCTTTTTTCAGTATCTGTTACTATTGTGAATTACATTGATAGATTTTTTTGAAAAGTGAAACCACTCTAAAATACTAGGATAAACTGGACTTAGTATATTATTCTTTAAATGTGCAACTGGATTTTATTTGCTGTTTTTTAAATTGTAAAATATGCATAACATAAAATTTACCATTTAAGCATTAAGCGTGTAGTTCAGTAGCATTAAATGCATTTACACTGTTGTTCAACTATTACCATGGTCTATTTTGAGAAATTTTTTATCTTCCCAAACTGAAACTGTATACTCATTATATAATAACTCCCCTTCCCCCATGCTCTGCCCCGTCCTTAGCAACTACCATTCTACTTTGTGTCTGTAAGTTTGACCATTCCAGATACTTGATATACATGGAATCATATAGTATTTGTCTTTTTGTGACAGGATTATTTCACTTAGCATAATGCCCTCAGGGTTCATCCATGGTATAGCGTGTGTCAGAATTTCCTTCTCCATTGTATATGTGTGTCACGTTTTGTTTAATCTGTTCATCTGTGCCTGGACCTTTTGGCTTTTGTGAATAATGCTGCTATGTACATGGCTATACAAGTCTTCATTTCATTTCCTGCCTTCAGTTCTTTTGAGTGTACAGTTGTCCCTTGGTGTCTGTGGGGGACTGGTTTGAGGTCCTTCCTCCCACAGATATGAAAATCTATGAATGCCCAAGTCCCTGATATAAAATGGCATAGTATTTGCACATAACCTATGCATGTTCTCTCATATACTTTCAATCATCTCTGGATTACATGTAATACCTAATACAATGTAAATGCTATGTAAATAGTTATACTCTATTGTTTAGGGAATAATAGCAAGGAAAAAAGCCTGTATATCTTCAGTACAGGCATAGTTATTTTTTCCAAATATTTTCAAACCATGGTTGGTTGGATCCATGTAGATGGAACCCACAGATACAGAGGGCCAACTGTATACTGTGGGTGGTGGTGGGGAATTGTTGGATCATATGGTAATTCTGTGTTTGAATTTTTGAGGACTGTTTCAGTCTTGAGGAACCACCACAGTGGCTATATCATTTTACATTCCTACCAGCAATACACACAAATTCTTATTTCTCTACATCCCTTCACAGCACTTGGGTATTGACCGGTTTATTTGATAATAGCTATCCTAAGGGGTATGAAGTAGTATCTCAAGTCTTTGCCCTTTTATTTTTATTTTTATTTTTTGTTCCCTGAGACGGAGTCTCGCTGTCTCGCCCAGGGTGGAGTGCAGTGGCACAATCTTGGCCCACTGCAAGCTCCGCCTCCTGGGTTCATGCCATTCTTCTGCCTCAGCCTCCTGAATAGCTGAGACTATAGGCGCCTGCCACCACGCCCAGCTAATTTTTTGTATTTTTAGTAGAGACAAGGTTTCACTGTGTTAGCCAGGATTGTCTCAATCTCCTGACCTCATGATCTACCTGCATCAGCCTCCCAAAGTGCTGGGATTACAGGCATGAGTCACCGCACCCAGCTGTCTTTGCCCATTTTTTAATCAGGGTTTTTGTTCTTGTTGAGTTGTAGGAGTTCTTGTATCAATCCGTGTATCCAGATATATGATATGCAGATATTTTCTCCTTTTTGTGGGTTGCCTTTTCACTCTGTTGGAAGGGTCCTTTCCTGCACAAGTTTTTAATTATGCTGATCCAGTTAATCAATTTTTTTGTTACCTCTCCTTTTGGTGTCATATCTAAGAAATCATTACCAGATCCAGTTTCATTAAGCTTTCTGTTTTCTTTCAAGAGTTTTTTTAGTTTTAGCCCTTATGTTTAGGTCTTTAATCCATTTTGACACAAACTTTTTATGTACAGTGTGTTTCCTATTAAGTTACATTGGCCTGTGGTTTTCTTGTGCTGTTCTAATCTGGTGTTGATTTTGCTTTCTCTCTGTTTTTTCCTCTAGAACAATGGCTCTTCAGGTGTGAAATGGGGGTAGCCCTTGGGAATTATTTAGGATCTGCAATAACAAAACTTTCTCACAGGAATACTAAGACACTATTTGAGGCTGGGCGCGCAGTAGCTCATGCCTGTAATCCCAGCACTTTGGGAGGCTGAGGTGGGCGAATCACGAGGTCAGGAGATCGAGACCAGCCTGACTAACACGGTGAAACCCCGTCTCTACTAAAAATACAAAAAATTAGCCGGGCATGGTGGTGGGCCTGTAGTCCAAGCTACTCAGGAGGCTGAGGCAGGAGAATGGCGTGAACCCGGGAGGCAAAGCTTGCAGTGAGCCGAGATCACGCCACTGCACTCCAGCCTGGGCGACGGAGCGAGACTCCGTCTCAAAAAAAAAAAAAGACATTATTTGCTTTTTACTCTCGTAGTCTCACAAGTATACGGTGTTTTCCAGAGGCTGCTTACATGTGATATTATAATTGAACATAGAGCACATATTAGAATTCAGCAATCATTTGTTAACACTTTTGCAAAAATACAAAATACTTTGACTTTTCTAATTTTTTGAAGCTAGTTGTTTTTCATAACTAGTTTTATAACCTTTGATAAGAATGTTATTAGCATGAAATGGGTTATTTTATAGTTAATTAATAACTTAAAATTTTCTCTTTTAATTTCCACTGTGGTAAATATTGACAGCTAAACCCATGCTTATAAACAAAAGCTATTTGGGTCCTCAATAATTTTAAAGAGTATAAAAGAGACCAAAATATTTGTGAACCTCTGTTTTAGGACGGTTAACAGAAATTTTGTTAAAGTTAAAGGTAATATATTTGGAATTGGTCCTTCACTATTTCAGTTTCTTCTCTTTTTTTAATTGTTGTTTTTTTTGTTTTTTTTTTTTTTTTTTTTTGAGATGAGTCTTGCTGTGTGGCCCAGGTTGGAATGCAGTGGTGTGATCTTATCTCACTGCAACCCTTGCCTCTCAGGCTCAAGCAATTCTCCTGCCTCAGTCTCTTGAGTAGCTGGGATTACAGGTGTGCACCACCATGCCCAGCTAATTTTTGTATTTTTAGTAGAGATGGGGGTTAACCATGTTGATCAGGCTGGTCTCGAACTCCTGACTTCGTGATTTGCCCTCCTCAGTCTCCCAAAGTGCTGGGATTACAGGCGTGAGCCACTGCGCCTGGCCCCAGATTTTACTTTTTCAGCTAAAATTTTTGGTTATTTACATTTATTTAGAGACAGGGTCTCACTGTGTAGCCATGACCTCCTGGGCTCAGGTATTCCTCCCATCTCAGCCTCCTGAGTAGCTGGGATTATGGCATGTGACACCAAGTCTGGCTAATTTAAAAGAAAAAATTGTTTTGTAGAGATGAGGTCTTGCTATGTTGCCCAGGCTGATCTTAAACTCCTGGGCTCAAGCAGTTCTGCTTTGACCTCCCAAAGGGATTATGAACATGACCCACCACACCTAGCTAGAATCAGCTTTTTGATTATTCATTGTCCACTGTCTTTTAGTTTTCTATTTTATTACTTTTTTCTTTTATCTTTATTATCTCTGTATAATCTTTCTTTGATATTAGTTTGTTCTCTTTTAAATTCTTCAATTTTTTTCTAAGAAATTTATTAATAGCTGTAAATTTTTCTTCAGTGCTGCGTTGAGTGCATGCCACAGGCTTTTATTTAGTGACCACATTGTGTATTTTTTAGACATAATTTGTAATTTTTGTTTTGATTCTCTGTTTTTAATACAGAACATTTAGAATTATGCTTTTAATTTTCAAATATTTGGCCTTTTTCCTCCACTTTGCTGTTAATCCTAACTTATTTTGTCTGTAAACATGTCTATGGCCCATGTGACTTCTGTTTTTTGTAGTTTTTTGACATTTTCTTAGTATCTTAATACATGGTCACATTTTGTGACAATTCATCTATGTTTGAAATGAATGTTTTTCCTGTTTTCTTAAAAGTACGATATACATTTACATACATATGTACGTTTGAATATATATTTGTGTGTATATTTGTGCTCTGTTTATTAATTGGTCACAAGCAAATTGGTTGTCATGACAATTTTTAAAACTTTAAAAATGTGAATATCGGCCGGGCGCAGTGGCTCATGCTGGTCATCTCAGCACTGTGGGAGCCAGAGTGGGCAGATTCATTGAGCCCAGGAGTTCAAGAGCAGCCTGGGTAATGTGGTGAAACCTCGTCTCTACTAAAACTACAAAGAATTAACTGGGCGTGGTGGCCCGCACTTGTAGTCCCAGCTACTTGGAAGGCTGAGGTGGGAGGATCACTTGAGCCCAGGAGGTGGAGGCTGCAGTGAGCCGAGATTACGCCAGTGCACTCCAGCCTGGGCAACGGAATGAGACTGTCTCAAAAAAATTTTTTAAATGTGAATATCATAGGTGGGGCTTGCTCTCTTTGACTAGCTATAGTTTCTTCCACTCCCTACTGTATTACAAGAGGCTGTATCTCTGTACCTTGCAAGCAATTTGAGTTTGTATCTCTTGTCCAAACTTAATGCTGTTATTCACATCTATATCCTTTCTCACTGGTCTACATGATTTTCTTTTTATGTGTGTGGTGTGATAGTTTTCCACTATGGTTATAGTGTTTTAAATATCTCTCTTTTGAAATAAGTTTTACGTGTATGTATTTCAAAACTATGTTAGATATGTAAAGACTAATTACGTTTTTAAAAGTATTTTATGACCGGGCGCAGTGGCTCACGCCTGTAATCTCAGCACTTTAGGAGGCCAAGGCAGGCAGATCACAAGGTCAGGAGATTGAGACCATCCTGTAAATGGAGAAACCCCGTCCCTACTAAAAATACAAAAAATTAGCCGGGCGCAGTGGCGGGCGCCTGTAGTCCCAGCTACTCGGGAGGCTGAGGCAGGAGAATGACGTGAACCCAGGAGGCGGAGCTTGCACTGAGCTGAGATTGCGCCACTGCACTCTAGCCTGGGCGACAGAGTGAGACTCTGTCTCAAAAAAAAAAAAAATTTAAAAAAATGTATTTTATTTTATTTTATTTTATTTTATTTATTTATTTTTTGAGACGGAGTCTCGCTCCGTCCCCAGGCTGGAGTGCAGTGGCGCCATCTCGGCTCACTGCAAGCTCTGCCTCCCGGGTTCACGCCATTTTCCTGCCTCAGCCTCCCGAGTAGCTGGGACTACAGGCGCCCGCCGCTACGCCCGGCTAATTTTTTTGTATTTTTAGTAGAGATGGGGTTTCACTGTGTTAGCCAGGATGGTCTCGATCTCCTGACCTCGTGATCCGCCCACCTCGGCCTCCCAAAGTGCTGGGATTACAGGCGTGAGCCACCGCGCCCGGCCTGTATTTTATTTTTTTAGAGACGGGGCGGGGTGGGTTTTGCTTTGTTGCCTAGGCAGGAGGAGTGCAGTGGCTCTGTCATAGCTCACTGCAGCCTCGAACTCCTGGGCTCAAGTGATCCTCCCACCTCAGTCTTCAGAGTAGTTGGGAATATAGGCATGTGCCACCACGCCTGGCTAATTGAAAAAAAAAAAAAAAATTATAGAAATGAAGTCTTGCTATGTTCCCAGGCTGGTTTGGAACTCCTGGTCTCAAACGATCCTCCCAACCCAGTCTCCCAAAGTGCTGGGACCTCACCCGGCCTACGTATTAGAAATAGTGTATCTTAAGTGTTTAGTCCAGTGCATGACACAGAAGTGCAATAAGTGGTAGCTGTATTGCTACAATAATAATTATATCTGTGCAGTAATTATTATTCATCATTAGTGGCCTGAAAGTTTCCTGTGTTGTCTCCATCCCACTTTGTGTTTGTCGTATTTGGTAGCCTGGCTTTTTTATGACCTTTTAATAGAATCTTGATCGCCAATTTGGGTTTGTGGCCATTCACTATGTACCATTATATTAGAAAAATTCCATAATAAGGCAGTAATGTCCATAATTACATTTTTGAGTTATTGTTTTTTTTTGGTTTGTGTACAATCTCATTGCACTCTTTTTACTCAACCTGTTTGACAGTTTCTAATTAGAAAGTAATATAAGCTTTACTTCCAAATTTATGAAGTTAAATAGCAAAATTAGCTTTGTGTTTCTCCAAAACCATACACATCTGCTTCCATATACTGATAGGCTTTGATATTACCCATTCCAGCTTTACCATAAAAGTCATTAAAATGAAGTTTTTCCTTTATTTTCATGTTGTGTTTCAGTGTGTGTTGTCAGACAAAAAGCAATAATCCCTCATCTCACTCTTGAATTTATCAAAAGCTGAAAATAAAATAGATCAGATCACTTTCTGAAGCAAAATTACTTTATTAGTTTAGTAATAATTTGAGGTTACTTTAAAGATAAGAAGCAGCATTTGGAAGGAGATTCATTTCCTGCCTTTGGGCTTTATCTGCAAGAACTACATCTTTAGTGTCAAGAGATTGTGTATTTATAACTGAACTCTAATAAAATCTGTACTGGGGATAGTGCACACCTGACTTGGTCATTGTGATTATATATTAGGTGCCAAACTATTGCTTGTCTTTTGAAAAAAATACCAAGTGTTTTTTATTAAAATTTGGCCTGTGTAGAAAAGGTTATAAGACCTTTGACTGTTCATTATAAGTGTGCTAGTTGTTACCAACATAGTTAATGATGATCCTTTTGAAAATAAGTTTGTGTTTCTAGCTGGAACAAACTTAGGGAGTTTTTCTTTTATTGGTTAATTAAGCAATAATTGGAAAACATGTCATTAATTCTAGTATATAGGTTTTCACTAAAGCTTATTAAATATTTGCATTTCTGATAGCACAGTAGGGTGACTAGTCAATAACAACTTGTATATTTTAAAATAACTTAAAGAATGTAATTGAATTGTTTGTAACTAAGTGTAAAAGCTTGAGGGAATGGATACCCCTTTCTCCATGATGTGCTTATTTCACATGGCAAACCTGTATCAAAACATCTCTTGTACCCCATAAATATGCATCTACCATGTATCCACAAACATTTTAAAAATAATTTTTAAAAATAGTAAATATTTGTTTTTCTACCACGATTTTTGGCTAACATTACAGAATATTGAAAAACATATTCTGATTTTTTTCCCTTTAATCAGTATCTTAGACTATATGCGAGTGTCAGGGGACTATACCGTTTTCCTCATGAGCAATCTAAAATTACCCTCCTGTTCACAACCCCTTTATGCTTCTCCCACCTTTTGCTGTGGCTTTTGTTGTTTGTTTTTTAATCTCAGAGCAATTATCACACAAGGCATGTAAGTTGTTTTTTTTTTTTTTTTTTTGAGACAGAGTTTCACTCTATTGCTTAGACTGGAGTGGAGTGGCACAATCTGCCCACTGCAACTTCTGCCTCCCAGGTTCAAGAGATTCTCCTGCCTCAGCCTCCTGAGTAGCTGGGATTATAGGCATGCACCATCATGCCCAGCTAATTTTTGTGTTTTTAGTAGAGACATGGTTTTTCCATGTTGGCCATGCTGGTCTTAAACTCCTGATCTCAGGCGATCTGCCCACCTCAGCCTCCCAAAGTGCTGAGATTACAGGATTGAGGCCACCGTGCCTGGTAACTTAAGATTATTTTCAGACTGCATCCTTCATGGAATTTATATATATATTTGCAACTGGATGTGTATGTATATGTATAGACACACACATCCCTATGTCTATATAGATACATCTGTCTTTCTGGAAGGACGACATCTCTTTTACAAAGGAAAGAACTATTATGCCTATGCATACAATACACTTCTTTTTTGAAACATGTTCAGAGAATTGTTAGTCATAGTTCTCATTTCAAGGCGCACACTCCTATCATCAGCCCAGCCTGCACAAAGCTCTTTTCTTCTTTATTAATTTTCCTCTTCTGATCCCCTCTCATTCCCCTTTGAATATATATATGTGCTGCTTGGACATCTGTGTTTGATATATGTGCTGATGTGTTTGATATATATGCTACTTAAATATCTGTGTATACTTAAATTATGTTTTGTTTTGAGTACATATGATTTTATAAACATAGATGTACTGCATTATCTCATTTTTTTAGTCAACACTGCATTACAGTATCTATACCTAGTTAATTGTTTTTAACTACAACATATACATCTACTGTATTTTATCTATTCCATTCCTTCTGAGATAAACACTTCAGTTCCCTGCTACCACAGTGATGTTATTTTAAAAAATTGTCGGCCGGGCGCGGTGGCTCAAGCCTGTAATCCCAGCACTTTGGGAGGCCGAGACGGGCGGATCACGAGGTCCGGAGATCAAGACCATCCTGGCTAACGTGGTGAAACCCTGTCTCTACTAAAAAAATACAAAAAAAAAAAAAAAAAAACTAGCCAGGCGAGGTGGCGGGCGCCTGTAGTCCCAGCTACTCGGGAGGCTGAGGCAGGAGAATGGTGTAAACTCGGGAGGCGGAGCTTGCAGTGAGCTGAGATCTGGCCACTGCACTCCAGCCTGGCAACAGAGCAAGACTGCGTCTCAAAAAACAAAATTATTTCACTGATCACTTTCTGAAATGGCTGTTATCAGTTTACATTTTCATTGGTGGCCACTGTTGTTATTCTCATCAGCACTTTATTTATTTACCTTTTTTTCTGGAGACAATTTTTACAGTACCATCCACAAATAGTGGATGCATTTTTTTCCTGATTTGTGGGTTATCTTTATCATGCTATGTGCATATCCATATATCCATGAAGCTGCTGCTAAGCTTTCCTGTTTTATTTTTATATGTTGCCGTGCCAAAACATAGTTTGTTTTGTTTTAGACAAGGTCCCACTCTGTTCCTCAGGCTTGAGTGCAGAGGCATGACCATGGCTCACTGTAGCCTCGATGTACGGGGCTCAAGCAATTCTCCCACTTCTGTCTTCCGAGTAGCTAGGACTGCAGGTGCATGCCACCATGCCTGGCTAATTTTTGTATTTTTGTAGAATTGGAGTTTTCCCATGTTACTGATGGTGGTCTCAAACTCCTGGCCTCAAGCAGTTCTCTTGCCTTGGCCTTTCAAACTGCTGGGGTTATAGGTGTGAGCCACTGTGCTTGACCAAAACATCTTTTTTTATTATTATTATAACTTAGTGTATCTAGTTGGGTGAGCACCCTGCTCTACACTTCTTTTTCAAACTTGATCAAACTATTTGTGGACTTTTATTCTTATGTAGATAAAGTTTGTGAAATTCCTTCAAAATTAAAACTCTTCTGAGATTTGTATTGGAACTGTCTTGGATTTATAAGTTATATTAGTCTTTAAGGAACTACATGTAAGCGTGGTATAGTTCTTCCTTCATTTAGACTTTTTAACTTTTAAATAGAAACAGTGTCTTGCTATCTTGCCCATGCTAGTCTCAAACTCCTGGGCTCAAGCAGTCCTCCCACATTGGCCTCCCAAAGTGTTGGGATAACAGGTGTGAGCCACCACACCCCTCCTAGACTTTTTTTATGAGGTAATTTTTTACCCCATTAAGGTTCTGTGCCTTATCTGTAGTTTAATTCCTAGATACTTCCTACATTTTGTAGCTACTGTGAGTGGTACCATATTTTTAGGAATATATATATTTTTAAGAGTCTCGCTCTGTCCCCCAGGCTGGCCTACAGTGACTCAGTCTTGGCTCACTGCCACCTCTACCTCCTGAGTAGCTGGGATTACAGGCATGCAGCACCATGCCCAGCTAATTTTTGCATTTTTAGTTGAGATGGAGTTTTGCCCTGTTGGCCAGGCTGGCCTCAAGCAATCTGCCTGCCTGGGCTTCACAAGGTGTTGGGATTACAGGTATGAGCCACCACACCTGAGCCTAATCATATTTACTGTAATAGTTTGTCTACACGATCTGCTTCATCTCTTCTAATCCTTATACCTCTATTTATTTTTCCTGTTTTACTTTATTAGACAAGGTTTCAGTAGTATGTTGAAAAATGTCCTTAGTGGGCATTCTGACCTGTGTATCCTAAGTGGAATGATTCTGCAGTTTTTCCATTAAGTTTGATTTTTGTTTTTTTGTTTTTTGTATATAGACTTCTTTTTCTTTTCTTTTCTTTTTTTTTTTTTTGAGACGGAGTTTTGCTCTTGTTGCCCAGGCTGGAGTGCAATGGTGCCATCTCGGCTCACTACAACCTCCACCTCCTGGGTTCAAGTGATTCTGCTGCCTCAGCCTCCTGAGGAGCTGGGATTACAGGCCCCGCCACCATGCCCCAGCTAATTTTTGTATTTTTAGTAAAGACGGGGTTTTACCATGTTGACTAGGCTGGTCTTAAACTTCTATCCTCAGGAGATCTGCCCACCTCGGCCTCCTAAAGTGCTGGGATTACAAGTGTGAGCCACTGCACCTGGCCAGACTTTTTTAAGTTAAGGAACTCTTATATTCATAGTTAACTGACCAACTTTTCTTTTTGTTTTTGTTTGTTTGTTTTGTTTTTTTGAGACCGAGTTTCACTCTTGTCCCCCTGGCTGGAGTGCAGTGGTGCAACCTCAGCTCCCTGCAACCTCTGCCTCCCGGGTTCAAGCAATTCTTCTGTCCCAGCCTCCGGAGTAGCTGGGATTACAGGCATGCACCACCATGCCCAGCTAATTTTTTGTATTTTTGGTAGGTTTCCCCATGTTGGCCAGGCTGGTCTCACAAACTCCTGACCTCAAGTAATCCGCCCACCTCGGCCCCCCAAAGTGCTAGGATTACAGACGTGAGCCACCACAGCTAGCCTGACAATTTTTATAAATCACAGATAGGTACTAAATGCCTTCCTGAATTTATTGAGCTAGTTAAGTCGTTTTTCTCCTGTGTTTCATTAATATGGTTTATTAGATTGATACATTTTTAAGTGTTAAACCATTCTTGAATTTCTGGCTTAAATCCTTTTGAGCAGGATGTTTCATTTTTAATATGCTAGTGAACTCACTCAATTCACTAAAACTTGATTTAGGGTTTTCAAACATCTGTGTCTATAAGTGGAAAAGGCTTTGTTTATTGTCTAAAAATGTCTGTAGGATTTTAATTTATGGAGGTGACAAATGACATAGTGAGACCACTGCCCTTTAAAAGAACATTATTGTTATGTACGTTTACTGACAGGAGAAGACATGCCATTTTATGCAGGGCTACATGGGGAAGAACCAGTTTGGATCAGGAAAAGCATAGTTCAGAGTCTTTATTATTTTATTTTTCATGGGAAAGAAAGGGGAAAAGTTTAGTATTGGCTAATTTGAACCATGTTAGTTGCCTCTGGGCTGTAGGGGTGATCACCAGTTTTTTCATATCTGGCCCTGGGCAATGAAGGCAGAGAACTGTTGATTCCTGGCTTAGGGGCCAGAGGAGATGGTTCTAAGTTTGGGCTGTGGATTGGCTGATTTACAGTTTTTAGAATATGTATCTGTTCTGCCCAGGTTTTGAGATTTAATTGTTCACGATAGTATTTTTTAAATCTTTCATCTACTGTTACTTGCATCTCTTTACTTTTCTTGATTAATCTCACCAAAAGTTTGTCTTCTCACAAAATCTTTTCAAATAACCAGCCTTTGGTTTTGTTCATCTGTATTTTGTTGATTTATTCTCTGATTTCTGCCCATATCCTTATTGCTTCCCTGGGTTATTTTGTCAGTCTTCTCAAGTTTCTTTTTGAGTACCATTTTAGCTGTATCTCACAAGTTTTGGCGTGTAGTGTTTTCACTGTTACACGTTTATAAGTATTTTGTAATTTCCTTTATGATTTGTTTAACCTGAAGACTAACAAGTATAGCTTTTAGTTTTGACATACAGGTTTGGTTTTTTCAAAGATATTTTTATTGCTGTTTCTATTATTTTATTTAATTTTTACTTAAAAAAATAGAGATGGGGTCTTGCTGTGTTGTCCAGGCTTGTCTTGAACTCTTGGTCTCAAGTGATCCTCCAACTTTGGCCTCCCAAAGTGTTGGGATTACAAGTTTGAGCTACTGCACTTGGCTCTTGTTTTTATTCTTATGTTTTATTGTGTTATGACTGAAGAACATAAGATTATCTGATGTATATTTTTATTCTTGATCTGTTTGTTTCAGAGAGGAGTAAGTTAAAATTGCCATCTAAAATGGTTGCTGTCCTTATATTTCTGAGAGTTGCTGCTTTTTATTTATTCATTTATTTTAAAAACTTTATTGAGATAAAATTCACATAGCAAGGCCAGGTGCAGTGGCTCATGCCTGTAATGCCAGCCCTTTGGGAGGCTAAGGCAGGAGGATTGCTTGAGCCCAGGAGTTCATGACTACCCTGGGAAACATGGTGAGACCCTGTCTCTGCAAAAAAATTTAAAAATTAATTGGACATGCCTGTGACACATGCCTCTCTGGTCCCAGCCATACAGGAGGCTGAGGCAGGAGCATGACTTGAACCCAGGAGGTCAAGGCTGCAGTGAGCATTTATTAGTACATCATTCCTTTTTATGGCTGAATAATATTCCATTGTGTTGATATACATGTCATCTTTGTTGTTTCTGCTTTTTGATTATTATTCCTGAGTAAGGCTACTGTGAACACTGGTGTACAGATTTTTGTGTGGGTATATGTTTCACTTCTCCTGAGTGCATACCTACGAGTGGAATTGCTACATCATATGGTAACTTTACTTTTAACTTTTTGAGAAATTGCGAGAATGTTTCCAAAGTGGCTATACCATTTTACAATTCCACCAGCAGGGTACGAGGGCACCAGTTTTTCCACATCTTTTTTTTTTTTTTTCTTTTTTTACTCTGAGACGGAGTCTTGCTCTGTCGCCAGGCTAGAGTGCAATGGTGCAACCTCGACTCACTGCAACTTCCCAAGTAGCTGGGGCTACAGGTGCATGTCACCACACCCAGCTAATTTTTGTGTTTTTAGTAGAGACGGGGTTTCACCATGTTGGCCAGGATGGTCTCGATCTCTTGACCTTGTGATCTACCTGCCTCGGCCTCCCAAAGTGCTGGGATTACAGGCATGAGCCACCACGCCTGGCTGTTTTTTTTGTTTTGTTTTGTTTTTTTGGAGTCTCGCTCTGTCACCTGGGTTGGAGTTCAATGGCGTGATCTCGGCTCACTGCAATCTCCACCTCTTGGATTCAAGCGATTCTCCTGCCTCAGCCTCTGGAGTAGCTGGGATTATAGGTGCCCACCACCATGCCTGGCTAATTTTTATATTTTTAGTAGAGATGTGGTTTTGCTCTGTTGGCCACACTGGTCTCGAACTCCTGACCTCAGGTGAACTGCCTGCCTCAGCCTCCCAAAATGCTGGGATTACAGGTAAGAGCCACCACACTTGCCTGTTTCCACATCTTTATCAGCATTTGTGACTTTTTAATTTTAGCCATCCTGTTGGGTATGAAGTGGTATTTCAGTGTGGTTTTGATTTGCATTTCCCCAGTGTCAAATGATGTTGAGCACCTTTTCATGTGTTTTTTGGCCATTTGTATATCTTCTTTGAAATAAATTTGTATTTCTTCTTTGAAAAAAATGTTCAGCTCCTCTGTCCATTTTTTAGTTTATTTGTCTTTTTATTGTTGAATTGTAGGAATTCTTTATGGGCTGCAAGTTCCATAATAGATACATAATTACAAATACAGTTGATTCTTAAACAATACAGAGGTTAGAGATACCAACACCCATGCAGTTGAAAGCTTTTTGACTGCCCCAAAACTTAAGTACCAGTAGCCTATTGTTGACCGGAATCCTCATTGATAAACAACTAACACACTTTTTATGTGTATTATGTACTGTATTCTTACAGTTAAGCTAGATAAAAAAAAATGTTACTAGGAAAATCAGAAGGAAGATATATAATAAAATATATTTCCTATTTATTAAGTAGAAGTGGATCATCACATTCAGGTGGCTGAGGAGGAGGAGGAGGGATTGGTCTTACTGTTTCTGAGTGCCAGAGACGGAAGAGGTGCAGGAGGTGAAAGGTGAGGCAGGCACACTGGGTGTAACTTTTACTTAAAATCTACATAGAGATGTACCTATGCAGTTCAAACTTGTATTGTTCAAGAGTCAACTGTATTTTTTCCCATTCTGTGGGTTGTCACTTTCCTTTTTTTATTTATTTTGAGATGGAGTTTTGCTTTTGTTACTGAGGCTGGAGTGCAGTGGCACAATCTCGGCTCACCTCCACCGCCACCTCCTGGGTTCAAGTGATTCTCCCAAATAGCTGGGATTACAGACATGCGCCACCATGCCCGGGTAATTATGTATTTTTAGTAGATACAGGGTTTCTCAATGTTGGTCAGGCTGGTCTCGAACTCCCGACTTCAGGTGATCTGCCCGCTTCGACCTCCCAAAGTGTTGGGATTACAGGCGTTAGCCACACACCCAGCCTAATTTGTCACTTTCCTGATGGCTTTTGAAGCAACAATTTATTTTGATGAGATTTGAAATAAATTTTTTTTTTTTTTTTTTGAAACAGAGTCTCACTCTGTTGCCCAGGCTGGACTGCAGTGGCGCAATCTCAGCTCACTGCAACCTCTGCTTCCCGGGTTCAACCGATTCTCCTGCCTCAGTCTCTCAAGTAGCTGGGACTACAGGTGCACACCACTGTGCCTGGCTAATTTTTGTATTTTTAGTAGAGACAGGGTTTCACTCTGTTGGCCAGGCTGTTCTTGAACTCCTGACCTCATGATCTGCCCGCCTCAGCCTCCCAAAGTGCTGGGATTACAGGTGTGAGCCACTACACCCAGCCTATTTGTCACTTTCTTGACGGCTTTTGAAGCAATAATTTATTTTGATGAGATTTGAAATAAATATTTTTTTTCTTTTGAAACAGAGTCTCGCTCTGTTGCCCAGGCTGAAGTGCAGTGGCACGATCACAGCTCACCGCAACCTCTGCTTCCTGGGTTCAAGCGATTCTTCTGCGGCAGTCTCTCAAGTACCTGGGACTACAGGTGTGCACCACTGTGCCCGGCTAATTTTTGTATTTTTAGTAGAGACAGGGTTTCACTCTGTTAGGCAGGCTGGTCTTGAACTCTTGACCTCATGATCTGCCCGCCTCAGCCTCCCAAAGTGCTAGGATTACAGGCATGAGCCACTGTGCCCAGCCTAATAATTTTTTTTTTTTTTGTCATTTGGACTTTTGGTTTTAGCTACACAGATTTTGTCATGTGTCTGATTTAAGGTCACAAAGATTTACTTATATATTTTCTTCTAAGAGTTTTATAGTTTTAGCTAAATATAAACATTTAGATTAACTCCATTTTAAGTTATTTTTTGCAAGGTAAGGTAAGGGCCCAACTTCATTCTTTTGCATATGCGAATCTAGTTGTTCCAGCACCGTTTGTTGAATAGACTGTTCTTTCCCCATTGGATTGTCTTGGTGTTGCTTTATTTACTTGAAAGATACATTGTTAAAAGCATAAATGTTTATGATTGCTATTTCTTCTTGATCTATTCCTCAGTATCTAGTACCCTACTTTGTTCTTCACATATGTTTCTCTTTAATTCTATTTTTCCTGATTTTATAATTACTATCAAGGTTTTGATTCATATTTGCCTGTCATATTTTTTCCCACTCATTTATTTTCAGCTTTTTTTTGAGACAGAGCCTTGCTCTGTTGCCCAGGCTGGAGTATAGTGACATGATCTCAGCTCACTGCACTGCAACCTCTGCCTCCCAGGTTCAAGTGATTCTCATGCCTCAGCTATCCTGAGTAGCTGGGATTACAGGCGTGCGCCACCACACCCTGATAATTTTTTTATTTTTTAGTAGAGACGGAGTTTTGCCATGTTGACCAGGCTGGTCTCAAACTCCTGGCATCAAGTAATTCGCCTGCCTCAGCTTCCCAAAGTGCTGGGATTACAGGCATGAACCACCGTGCCCGGCCTATTTTTGGCATTTTTATATCCTATTGTATTTAGGCTCTTTTTACAGACCTCCTATTTCTGGATCTTTTAAGAATCCAATCCCAGAGTTTGTCTTCTTTTTTTTCTCTCTCTCTTTCATTTAATAGGTTGAATTTTCTTTTCCTCGTTTGAAATGTACACATTTCATTGTGTTTCAGTTATAATTTTGGTCGTTATCCCAAACCAATCTATGCTTAGATTTATATGTTTGGTTTCTTTTATTGTTGTTATAAGTATCTTTATATCACCCACTACCTTCAACATAAGTACCATGGCATACTCTGGCTACCTTCTGGTTGTCTTCTCTTCCTCTCTTCCACTTGCTGTTTGCCTTGCCACTGTGTTTATATCATCTAGATGAGGTGTTGGCACACTATGTCTCGTGTTGACATCCTGTTTTAAAATAAAGTTTTATTGGAACACAGCCTTGCCATTTGTCTCTCTGTGGCTCATTTTGCGCTACATGAATAGATGCAACAGGCCACATGGTCCATCAGCCTGTGTATTCACCATTTGTCCCTTGAGGAAATTTGCTGACCCCTGCTCTGGATCTGTGTTAATATGATAGCCAGTAGTCTTAGGGGCTGTTTTAGCTTAAGTAAAATTTAAAAATTAGTTCCTTAGTCACATTAGCCACATTTCATGTGTTCTGTATGAACACATATGACTGGTGGCTAACATATTGGACAACACAGGTAAATATTTTAGCCATTTCAGAAAGTTGTATAGCCCTGCTCTAGATTTGGTCCTGGATTGTTGTGGTTGTTTTTTGTCTCATTTTTAAAGATAATCTTAGGGCCAGGTGTGGTGGCTGTCACGTGTGCTATAATCTCAGCACTTTGGGAGGCCGAGGCAGGAGGATTTCTTAAACCCAGGAAGGAGTTCAAGACCAGCCTGGGTAACGTACTGAGATCTCTACAAAAAATAAAAAAATAAGCCAGGCGTGGTGGCAGGTGCTTGTGGTCCCAGCTACTCGGAAGGCTGAGGTGGGAGGATTGCTTGAGCCTGGGAGCTTGAGGCTGCAGTCAGTCATGATTGCACCACTGCACTCCAGCCTGTCTTAAAAAAAAAAATATTAAGTTTTACTATGTTGTGTATTTACTTTTCATGTATCTCATAATATTATTGGGAGTACAGGTTGAGTATCCCTTTCCGAAATGCTTGGGGCCAGGTGTGGTGGCTGGTGCCTGTAGTCCAGCACTTTCTGAGGCTGAGGCGGGAGGATTGCTTCAGCCCCGGAGTTCAAGAACAGCTGGGCAACACACTGTTACCCTGTCTCTACAAAAAACTAAAAAATTACCCGTGTATAGTGGTACATACCTGTAGTCCCAGCTACTCGGGAGGCCAAGGTGGGAGGATCGCTTGAGCCTGGGAACTCAAGGCTCCAGTGAGCCATGATCATGCCACTGAACTCCAGCCTGGGCAACAGAGTGAGACCCTTTCCCAAAAAAAAAAAAGAGAGAGAAAGAAATGAATGCTTGGGACCAGAAGTGTTTCAGATTTCAGGTTTTCTCAGATTTGGGAATATTTGTATTATACTTAATATTCCTAATCCGAAAATCCAAAATCCTTCTTTGAGCATACTGTTGACGCTTTTATGAGGCAGATCTTCTGAGATTTTATGTGCTTAAAACATCTTTACTTTTCCTGATAGTTTTTCTGGATATACACTTTTTAGTTCAGAGTGCTTTCCATCAGCACTTTAAAGTTACTCTATCTGGGTAATGTTAATTAAGATTTACTACCTTTTTAAAAAAAATTTTGTGAGTGTGAAGTAGATGTATATATTTATGGAATATGTGAGATATTTTGGTACAGGCATGTGGTGCATAATATGGATTACTTGTTCTTAAATCCCAGGTTGCTGATGAGATATTTGATGACATTCTGATCGTACCTCTTTATAGGTGACCTCTTCCTTGTTGGAAGCTCTTAGAATTTTCTTTTTATCTTTGATTTTCTTTAATTTCATTATAATGTATCTAGTTGTTGTATATGCAGGTGTGTGTGTTGTATTTATCCTCTGTCCTCTCAATATGATATTTTTCTCCAATTCTGGAAAATTACCAGTCGTTCAAATAGTTCTTTGAATCTGTTTAGTTTATATGTACTTCCTCTGGGTCTTCTGTTATGTAAATATCTTTCATATCACTATACCTTTTTTTGTTTTGTTTTTAAGATACGGGGTCTCAGTATATTGCCCAAGCTGAAATGCAGTGGCTATTCACAGGCATGATAATAGTGCATTGTGCCTCAAACTGCTGGGCTCAAGTGATCCTCTTGCCTCAGCCTCCTGGCTGTAGCTAGGACTACAGACATACACTACCGTGTGGCTTTTTTCTTTTTTTAAGCTTTTCACCCTTTCTGTGTGTGTTCTAGGAGTTTCTTAGCCTAATATTCTAACTTATTAAAACATTTTTCAGCTATATCCATTCACTCATTTACCCATCTCTTAATTTAATTTTGTTTATTTATTTATTTATTTTTGAGATGGAGTCTCAGTCTGTCACCCAAGCTGGAGTGCAGTGGCATGATCTCGGCTCACTGCAACCTCCACCCGCGGGTTCAAGTGATTCTCGTGCGTCAGCCTCCCTAGTAGGTGGGATTACAGGCACCCACCACCAAACCTGGCTAATTTTTATACTTGTAGTAGAGACAGGGTTTCACCGTGTTGCCCAGGTTGGTCTCAAACTGCTGACCTCAAGTGATCCGCCTGCCTCAGCCTCCTAGAGTGCTGGAATTATAGGCGTGAGCCACCATGCCCGACCCATCTCTTAATATTTTTATTTTGACTATATTTTCCATGTACATTATTTCAGATAGTTTCTATTTACCTTGTCTCTCAGGACACCTTGCAGTAAATCCATCAGGAAGTTGCCGTTTACCAAGCACAGACCCTCATGGAAGTTCATTGAACAAACAGATCAGGGCTGCCACCTCAACCTGACCAGACAGCTGCTCTGATGTTACCTTCAGCACTAGGTTGGTGTTGCTTTTTTTGCCTCAGAGGAGACTGAAGACATATAAGACTATTTCTGAAAAATTATCTTTCATCCTACCCACCCCACCCCCACCTCAAGTGGTGTGCCCTGTACTTTTCAACCCTGGGTTGCTACACTACCCTCCCTTCATTTACAAAAGCGAGCTTCTGCCTCCCCAGGGGTTTTTACAGTTTTATGTTTACTTCTCACATTTAACCTCCCTGACTTGTAGAACCTCTTTAGAGGAAGGGAGCCTGACTTAAGAGGAATTGGAAGCTGAGTATAACTAATTTTTTATATTGTATATATTTGGCCTTTGAGTACGTAAGATTTATTTCCACAAATTTACTAATTATATTTAAACTTTTACTAGTTGTTTTGTATTTAGTCATCATATGTTCTCTTATTAGTGGGAGAGGAACACAAGAGGCCCTGGGCAGTGGAAGTAAACTGGTCTAGAAATACTATGATAATTCAAAAAGTGGAGAATTTGAGTTTCAGTAAACAATTAAATTTTGTTATTGATACATACTATTTGTTACATATTTACAGGATACATGTGATATTTTTACATGCATAGAATGTGTAATGACCAAGCTAAAGTATTTAGGCTATCTGTCATCACTAGCATTTATCATTTCTATGTGTTGAGAACATTTCAACTCCTCACTTGTAGCTATTTTGAAGTGTACAGTACATTGTTGTTAGCTGTAGTCACCCTACTCTACTATCGGACATTAGAACTTATTCCTCTATCTCACTGTGTGTTCGTACCCATTAGTACCCATTAACCAACCTCTCTTTATCTTCCTCCTCCCCCAAGTCCGTCCCAGCCTCTGTTAACTATCATTCTACTTCTCCACCTCTATGAAATAAATTTTTTTAGTTCATACATATGGGTGAGTACATGAGATTTTGTCTTTCTGTGTCTGGCTTATGTTACTTAAGATAATGACCTTTGGTTTAATCCATGTTGCTGTAAGTGACATGTGATTCCATCCTTTTTCTTTTTTCTTTTTTGAGTCAGAGTTTCACTCTTGTTGCCCAGGCTAGAGTGCAATGGTTCAATCTTGGCTCACCGCAACCTCTGCCTTCCGGGTTCAAGCGATTTTCCTGCGTCAGCCTTCCAAATAGTTGGGATTACAGGCTTGCACCACCATACACAGCTAATTTTGTATTTTTAGTAGAGACGGGGTTTCTCCGTGTTGATCAGACTGGTCTCGAACTCCCAACCTCAGGTAGGTGATCTGCCCACCTCGGCCTCCCAAAGTGCTGGGATTACAGGCGTGAGCCACCATGCCCAGCTGATTGCATTATTTTTTATGGCCAAATAGTACTCCATTGTGTAAATATACCACATTTTCTTTGTCAATTCATATGTGATGGAGACTTAGGTTGATTCCGTATTTTGGCTGTTGTGAGTAGTGCTGCGGTGAACATAAAAGTGCATGTATCCTTTTGATATACTGATTTTCTGTCCTTTGAATAAATACCAGTGATGATATTGCTGGATCTTACGGTAGTTCTGTGTTTAATTTTTTGAAAAATCTCCGTACTATTTTCCATAATGGCTGTACTAAGTTACATTCCCACCTATAGTGTATGAGAGCTCCTTTTACTCTGCATCCTTGCCAGCATCTGTTAGTTTTTGTCTTTTTGATAATAGCTATTCTGACTGGATAAGATGATATCATTGTGGTTTTGATTTGCATTTCCCTGATAATTAGTGGTGGTGGGCATTTTTTTATATACCTGTTGGCTACTCCTATGTATTTTGAGAAATCGCTATTACCCACTTTTTTCCCCTTTTATTGATATATAATAATTTACATATTTATGGTGTACATGTGTTTGTTACATGCAAAGAATATATAATGATCAAGTCAGGGTAATTGGGGTATCCATCACCTAGAATGTTTATCATTTTTATATGTTGGTATCATTTCAAGCCCTCTCTTCTAATCACTTTGAAATGTACATATTATTATTGCTAAGTATAGTCACCTTTGTCTGCTATCAAACATTGGAACTTATTTCTTCTATCTAACTGTATGCTTGGGTACATAAGAAATAAGTTCCAGTGTTGGATAGCAGACTAGGGTGACTATACTTCTTACAGTCTTTGTCTCTCTGCTCTCTTTATCTCCCCTCTCCCTCCCCTTCCCAGTCTCTGTTATCTATTGTTCTATTCTCTATGTCCATGAGATCAAGTTTTTTAGCTCCCACATGTGAGTGAGGACATGCAGTATGTCTTTCTTTGCCTGGCCTATTTCACTTAAAATAATGATCTCTGTTTCTATCCATGTTGCTGCAAATGACATTATTTCATTATGGCCAAATAGTATTCTATTGTTTATGTATAGCACACTTTATCCATTTATCTGTTGCTGGGCATTTAGGTTGATTCCATGTCTTTACTATTGTGAATAATACTGTGAGGAACATATGAGTGAGAGTGTCCTTTTGATACACTGATTTCTTCTTTGGATAGATACCCAATAGTGAGATTGCTGGGTCTTAATGGTAGTTCTAATTTTACTTTTTGAGAAATCTCCATACTGGTTTCTTTAGGTTTGTTTTACTAATTTACATTCCCACCAGCAGTGTATAAGAGTTCCCTTTTCTCACCAGCATCTGTTATTTCCTGTCTTTTTAATAATAGAGGTTCTAGCTGGGATAAGATATCTTACTATGGTTTGGATTTGCGTTTCACTGATGATTAGTGATTAGCATTTTTTCATATACCTGTTGGCCATTTGTATGTCTTTTGAGAAATGTCTGTTCATGTCCTTCACCCACTTTTTAATGGCTTTTTTTTTTTTTTTTTTTTTTGCTATTGAGTTGTTTCAGTTCCTTCTATATTCTGGATATTAGTCACTTGTCAGATGGATATTTTGCAAATGTTTTCTCTCATTCATCAGGTTGTCTCTTCTGCTGAGGGTTTTCTTTGCTGTACAGAAGCGTTTTAGTTTAATATGGTCCCATTTATCTATCTTTGTTTTTGTTTCCTGTGCTTTTGGGATCTTGGCCATAAACTCTTTGCCTCAACCCATGTCCCTGGATCATTTCTCCTCTGTTTTCTTCTAGTAGTTTTATAGTTTGGGGCCTTACGTTAAGTCTGTCATCCATTTTGTTTTGATTTTTGTATATGGTGAGAGACGGATCTAGTTTTATTCTTCTCCATGTGGATATTTAGTTCTCCCAGCACCATTTATTGAAGAGGGTGTCCTTTCCCCAGTATACGTTCTTGGCACCTTTGTCAAAAACCATTTGGATATAAAGATGTGGGTGGATTTATTTCTGGATTCTCTGTTCTGTTCCATTCTGGTCTGTGTGTCTGTTTTTATACTAATACTATGCTATTTTGGTTATGATAGCCTTGTTGTATATTTTGAAGTCAGGTAGTGTGATGCCTCCAGCTGTTCTTTTTGCTCAAGATTGCTTTGGTTATTCAGGTTCTTTGTAGTTTCATGCAAATTTTAGAATTGTTTGTTCTAGTTCTGTGAAAAATATTGGTATTTTGGTAGAGATTGCATTGAATCTGTAGATTGTTTTTGGTAGAATGGTCTTTTACACCATATTAATTCTTCCGATCCATGAACTTGGGATGTCTTTCCATTTTTTTGTGTCCTCTTTAATTTCTTTCATCGATGTTTTATAGTTTTCCTTGTAGAGGTCTTTCACCTTGGTAAAATTTATTCCTAGGGTTTTGGTTTTTGTTTTTAGTTTTTGGAAATAACATTGCTTCCTTGATTTCTTTTTCTTCTAGTTTGTTGCTAGTATATTGAACGCTATACTGATTTTTTGTGTTGATTTTGTGTCCTGCAGCTTTACTGAATTTGCTCATTAGTTTTAAGAGGTTTTTTTTTTTTTTAGTGGAGTCATTTGGTTTTTCTAAATATAAGATCATGTCATCTGCAGAGAGGGACAGTTTGACTTCCTCTTTTCCAGTGTGAATGCCTTTAATTTCCTTCTCTTACCTGATTGCTTTGGCTAGGACTTCCAGTATAGTATTGAATAAGAGTGGTGAAAGTGGGCATCCTTGTCTAGTTCCGGTTCTTACAGGAAAAGCTTTCAGCTTTTCTCTGTTCAGTATAATGTTAGCTATGGATTTGTCATATATGGCCTTTATTATATAATAGTTGAGGTATGTTCTTTCTTTTTATTTATTTTTGTTTATTTATTTATTTTTGAGATGGAGTCTCGCTCTGTTGCCCAGGCTGGAATGCAGTGGCATGACCTCAACTCACTGCAGCCTCTGCCTCCTGGGTTCAAGTGACTCTCCTGCCTCAGCCTCCCAAGTAGCTGGGACTACAGGCGTGTGCCACCATGTCCGGCTAATTTTTTTTTTTTATTTTTAGTAGAGATGGGATTTCACCATGTTGGCCAGGCTGGTCTCAGACTCCTGACATCAAGTGATCTGCCTGCCTTGGCCTCCCAAAGTGCTGGGATTGTATATGTGAGCCATTGTGCCAGGCCGAGGTATGTTTTTTCTGTGCCTAGTTTGTTGAGCCTTTTTTTCATGAAGGGATGTTGAGTTTTATTGAATACTTTTTCTTCCCCTATTGAGATGATCATATGGTTTTGGTCTTTCATTATGTTGATTTGATATATCATGTTTATTGATTTGCATATGGTAAATTATCTTTACGACTCAGGGATAAATCCCACTTGATTGTGGTATATTCTCCTTTTGATGTACTGTTGGATTTGGTTTGATAGTATTTTGTTGAAGATTTTACATCTATGTTCAACTATGGCCTGTAATTTTTTTGTTTTGTTTTGTTTTGTTTTTTAATGTTGTGCCCTTGTCTGGTTTTAATTTCAGGGCTTCACAGAAAGAGTTAGGAAGAATTCCCTCCTCTTTTATTTTTTGGAATAGTTTGAGGAGAATTGGTATTTGTAAGTTTAGTAGACTTTGGCAGTGAAGCCATCAGATCCTGGGCTTTTCTTTTTTAGATTTGTTATTACTGATTCAATCTCATTACTCGTTATTTGTTCAGGTTTTCTATTTCTTCCTGATTCAATCTTGATAGGTTGTATGTGTCCAAGAATTTGTCCGTTTCCTTTAGGTTTTCCAGTTTGTTGGTGTATAGTAGTTCATAGTAGTCTCTGATGATCTTTTGTATTTCTGTAGTATCAGTTGTAATGTCTCCTTTTTCATTTCTGATTTTGTTTGAGTTCTTGGTTGGTCTAGAAACATAATTTTGTAAAATGGTTTTCTTGTTAAACACTTGAACCATCATTCTTGATCATCTGATGTGTAGAAGACACTGTACTGGATACTACTGGTAGTAAGTAGAAGGCTGAATAAGACAGATCTCTGCACTCAAGGATATTTATTATACATTATGAAAATGAATTTATAGATAATTCAGGTTAAAACTAAAATATCTTCACTTCTGAGAGAAGCTAAAATTTCAGAAGCTACTAAGGCGCTTTGTTAGGATTAGGGCCTTTTCTCATGCGTAACCAGGAATGAAAGACAGCCTTACTTTGAGAAGGCCATTAACAGGTGAATGGATAAACAATTTGTGCTATGTTTATACAATGGAAACACTACTTGGCAAGAAAGAACAGACTTGATACATGATGTGAATTAATCTCAAACTATGCTGAAAGAAGTAGATAACCCCCCCATACAAAGTATATATGTTTCCGGGTTTTGGCTATTACAAGTAAACTGGCTATAAACATTTGTATACAATTCTTTATGTGTACATAGGCTTTCATTTCTCTTAGGTAAATACCTATGCATGGAATGGCTGGGTCGCTTAAGATGTCTGTTTAAATAGTCATTTTTCTAATTATTAGAAATGTCACTTCTTTCTTATACTAGTTTTCTGTATATGCTTGTTTTCATTTTTGTCTCTTGTCTGTGGGTCTGCTTTGTACTGTATTAGCACTATTATATATACTGTTTTAATTTCTATGGCTTTATAATATATCTAATGCATATTTTGGGAAAATTTTTACCCTGTTGCTTTCCTATGGAATTGTTTCAAACAGATACATTTTTAGTTTACTTGCCTATTCTTCAAAACCTAAATGTTTGAATATTAAAGAAAAATGTGGAAAACAGAAAGTTTTCCTTTTATGATGCGGTACAGTATTGTAAGACAGTTAGATTATGAGAATCTTGTCCTGTGAATGGGATTTGAGTCATCAGTGGTGAACTGTTGAAGTATGACTTGTCAAAGATAATACATTCAGATCCTTTTGGATAGGAAGTGTAATTTTTCTTTTGTTCGTATTTAGAACCATTCTAAAAACACAGCTATGAATGAAGTGATCTCTCTGTAACATTTTCTCTGTCACATTTTTATGTTGTAAGAGTATGTCTTTGCTTGCCAGTATACCTTGCCAGGGTTGAGTAATATCATTTTAAAAATCTTTACCAACATGATAGGTGATAAAAGTTAATATTTTTATTTTCACCTCTGTAGTTATTGCTAAGATTGAATATTTTTAATATAGTTAAGAGTCATGTATATTTTCTCTAAATTTTCTCTTCATAGCCTTGTCCTTTTTTTTTTTTTTTTTGAGACGGAGTCTTACTTTGTCACCCAGGCTGGAGTGCAGTGGTGCGATCTCAGCTCACTGCAACCTCTGTCTCCCAGGTTCAGGCGATTCTCCTGCCTCAGCCTCCCGAGTAGCTGGGACTACAGGCGTGTACCACCATGCCTGGCTAATTTTTTTTTTTAATTTTTAGTAAAGATGGGGTTTCACCCTGTTAGCCAGGATGGTCTTGATCTCCCTACCTCGTGATCCGCCCACCTTAGCCTCCCAAAGTGCTGGGATTACAGGCATGAGCCACTGCACCTGGCCAGCTGTGTCTGTTTTTTTTCTGTTGCAGTGTTTGTCTTAGGTCTGAGCTTATGTAATGAAAATGTTAGGTACTCATCACAGCTCTTAAACTGTGTACTTACAAGAGTTGTGTGAATATAGACAAATAAGGCCCCTAGTAGAGATTGCTGAGTTATAAGACTTTTAATAAATGATCTGTTGCTAAGTTTAAAAAAGAACAAAAGAACAGGAAGTTCTCAGAGCACAACAGAAAATTTTAGCCGTGAGCCATTTGAAAGAAGGATTGGTTCTTGAACTGTTTTTGTTTAGCTAAGAGCCATTTTGGATAATTGGGTAGGTACAATTTTATTTAAGAAGGAAGCTCATATGTCCCATTGTGCTTTATTAGTTATGGAATAATTATTTCTGCAAAAAGAAAAAATTCAGAACCCATTACCAAATGTTTGTGTTAAAATAAATTTATGATTGAAGGTAATTTAATAATATAAATAATGGTTTAGTATCTATAATTTTTTCAGTGTCATTAGACTATATTTTGTTTCCTGGTGAAGGAGTACCAATAATACAGACCTAATTCCTTTTTTTTTTTTTTTTTTTTGAGACCGAGTCTCACTCTGTCATCCAGATTGGAGTGCAGTGGCATGATCTCAGCTCACTGCAACCTCTGCTTCCCGGGTTCAAGCGATTCTCCTGCCTCAGCCTCCTGAGTAGCTGGGATTACAGGCACATGCCACCATGCCTGGCTAATTTTTTTTATTTTTATTTTTAGTGGAAACGGGACTTTACCATTTTGGCCAGGCTGGTCTCGAACTCCTGAGCTCAAGTTATCTGCCCATCTCGGCCTCCCAAAGTGCTGGGATTACAGCATGTGCCACCACACCCAGCTATTTTTTTTTTTTTTTTTTTTTTTGTATTTTTAGTAGAGACGAGGTTTCACAGCCAGCCTGGTCTCGAACTCCTGAGCTTAAGCAGTCCACCCTCCTCGGCCTCCCAAAGTGCTGGGATTACAGGCGTGAGCCACTGTGCCCGGCCCTAATTCTTTTCTGATGGTTACTACCGCCCAGGAGGTAATCGATTTAAAATTGTATGGTGACACAACAAAGGTCGATAGTCTTGTATTTTCTCTTCGATTTATCTGAGCTAATTGTAAAGGTTTTTTTATTTTTTTGTAAGTCTCCCTTTTAGGTCATATCTGACTGCTATTCAAAATGAAGCAAGTATTAGATTGATTAAATAATTTTTATTCTCTACACAGAACAGTGGAGGGAGAAGAAAACAAAGAAATCTAGTTGCAATGTTTTTCTTAATTCTGCAGTTTATGGTGCCTATGCTTTGACCACTTTTTGTTTTTTTTGTTTTGTTTTGTTTTGTTTGGTTTTTGAGATAGAGTCTCCCTCTGTCACTCAGGTTAGAGTGCAGTGGCGCGATCTCCGCTCACCGCAACCTCCACCTCCTGGGTTCAAGCAATTCTGCCTCAGCCTCCCCGAGTAGCTGGGACTACAGGCGCGCGCCACCATTCCCAACTAATTTTTTTTGTATTTTTAGTAGAACCGAGGTTTCACCATGTTGGCAAGGCTGGTCTTGAACTCTTGACCTCAGGTGATCTGCCCGCCTCCACCTCCCAAAGTGCTGGGATTACGGGCATGAGCCACTGCACCCAGCCAGTGACCACATTTTTAACCCTTACAATGTGTATGTGTGTGCGTGCGGGTGCGTGTGTGCGAAGTATTGTTTATGTTAATTTTGTTTGTAAAATAGACCAGCCACTTTCTTCCCTTTTTTTGTGGGTTCCTTTCTTATTTGGAATTAAAGCTAACTGGAACCTACTAACTCTTAGACATAAATTTAAATGTTGACCAAATATGGCTCCTTTCCCACTAGATTGTGATCTTTTTGTAGCACCTAGTCTAAGTGCTGTCCACATGTTAGGCTCTCAGCATGTTTACTGAATTAAGTTTAAACATTTGGAAGGAGATGCTACTTCAGGTTTTTGGAAAGGTATTTTCCTGAGATTTTGATGAAGAACCTATCTTGAAATATTAGTGTGTTTTCTGTACTTTTACAAAAGTTCTAATGTTTGCATTTGAACCTGTTTGTTTATAAGTTGATTTTTTTTTCCTTTGAGATAAAGTCCCTTATAGGAAGTAAATTTTGTCTCCCTAAATTTAAAACTAATGATTTTATTAGAAGGCACCATTGGCTGAGCATGGTGGCTTATGCCTGTAATCCCAGCACTTTAGGAGGCAAAGGTGGGAGGATTACTTGAGCCCAGGGGTTTGAGATCAGCCTGGGCAACAAAGTAAGACCCTGTCTCTACAAAAAAATTAAAAAATTAGCTGGATGTGGTGACATACATCTGTAGTCCTAGCTACTCCAGAAGCTGAGGCAGGAAGATTGCTTGAGCCCGGGAAGTTGAGGCTGCAGTGAGCTGTGATCATGCCACTGCACTCGAGCCTGGACAACAGAGCAGGACCCTGTCTCAAAAAAAAGAAAAAAGAAGCCACTTTTAATGAATATTCTCCTGTGTTACACTGCAAACTGGTCCTCAGGCATAGAATTAGAATAATTGTCTACCTACTAATTCTGAAATAAGTCAATTAATGACTGTGTTGTGTGGTTTGGTCACGTTCAGCCTTAATCTTTTTTTAAACAGCTGTTTTTCCCTAAATAACTTGTAAGCTAAGATATTTTGTGGCAAGAACGAAATGTTTTTGCAATCTTTATACTAAGCAAAATACAAAATATCCTTGAAAATAATGCTGATAGAAAAGATCCAATCTCAAAAGGATATACTGCATAATTCAATTTATTTAACATCCGTCAAACACAGAGATAATGGTTGCCAGGGATTAGAGACAGAGGAGGAAGGATGAGTACGGCTTATAAAGGAGTAGTGCAAAGGAGTATTGTGGTGACTGGTACAATTAAGTGTCTTGATTGTGGTGGTAGTTACATGAAGTTATGTGTTATAAAATGGCATGGGACTACACACATACACGCACAGATGTATATGTATAAAAATGGTGAAATCTGAATAAGCAGTGTGTGTACCAGTGTCAGTTCCCTGGTGTTGATACTGTACTCTATGCAACTTACTAGCAATGGGAGAGTTTACGTAAAGGGTACGCAGTACTTAACTGTACATTTCTTTGAAGTTTAAAAATACGCTTTTTTAAACAAGTACTTCCCCTTCTCACCCCAAACCAGGGCAATTATTAAAAGCAAATGTCTGTTCATTTGGCGTGTCCTTGGTATCTTGCCATTTGATTATAGCAGCACAGCAGAGGATACCCTCAAAGGAGAATAATCTACTCATGTTTGGGGGCAGTGTATTTTTGTTTATGAAGAATTCCTAGTAAAGCCACTATCAGTTCTAGAAAACCCATTTCTAGTTATGGTACAGCTCCCATGGTTAATTAAGTATTCAAATATGTGCATCCTACATTTTCCTGTTTATGGACATACTGAATATAAAACCTTAAAGAATCTTAACACAAAAGAAAACATATACAGCCTTTTAAATATTCAGCAGAATAGATTTTTCTAATTCAGTGGATGGAAATATAATTATATTAATGTCACTTCAAATAAATACCAACCTTACATTTTATTAAGCACACTGATAAATATACTATAAAGAGGAATATTGTTTGCATGCTTTTCTGGTGAATAATTTTAACTATAATACTCCAAGAAAAAAAAAAGTATAGCTACTGTGTTCTCATAACTTAATTTTGATTTGTTTAAATATAAGCATTTCTTCAGCCATATATTTTTAAACAGGAACATAATAATAACAAAAATGGTAGCTAACCTTTGTGAGGTAGGTACTAATATATAGATGAGGAAACTGAAACAGGAAGAAATAAGCATACCTAGAATAAGCTAGCAAGAGAGAGAACAGTTGTAGACTGTTTCTGAGCCTACACTTGTGAATGTTATTCTGTACGTCCTCCTTATGCTATACAGTATAGGAACTCTGAAGTTAGAGATTAATAATCTTTGCAGTTATATTTAAATTTTGTTTTATTCATAGGACACACGTGAAATCTATTTCTTCTCTTGCTGAGTTCAGTAAGATCAACCCTTCCCTGATTTAAAAGTTCTCTTAAAATTTGTGTTAGTATTTTTGAAAATTTTATACAAGTTTATGGGGTACCTGTGAGATTTTGTTACATGTATATAATGTTTAGGGATCAAGTCGGCAATTAGTGTTTGTTACCCAAGTACAATACGTTTCTGTTAAGTATAGTCACCCTGGCTGGGCGCAGTGGCTCATGCCAGTAATCCCAACACTTTGGGAGGCCGAGGTAGGTAGATCACTTGAGGCCAGGAGTTTGAGACCAGCCTAGCCATCATGGTGGAACCCCATCTCTACTAAAAATACAAAAAGATTAGCCAGGCGTGGTGGTGCGCACTTGTAATCCCAGCTACTCGGGAGGCTGAGGCAGGAGAATTGCTTGAACCCGGGAGGCAGAGGTTTCAGTGAGCTGAAATCACACCACTGCCCTCCAGCCTGGGCAGCAGAGCAAGACTCCATCTCAAACAAACAAACAAAAAGGATAGTCACCTTACTCTTCTGTCAAACACTGAATATATTCCTTCTATCTTACTGTATGTTTGTACCCTTTAACCAGCTTCTCTTCATCCTCCCCACTTCCCTCACTTACCCTTCTCAGTCTCTGTTATCTACCTTTTCACCCTACCTCCATGTGATCAAATTTATTTTAGCTCCCACATGCAATTGAGAACATATGATGTTTATCTTTTTGTGTGTGGCTTATTTTACTTAAGATAATGACCTCAAGTTCCTTCCATGTTGCTGTAAATGACATGGTTTCATTCTTTTTATGGCCAAATACTATTCTGTTGTGTATGTATACTGTATTAGTATTTTAAGGATACCTCTAAAAATGTTAAAAGACTTGACCTTTAAAAACATAAGATCTGGCCAGGCACGGTGGCTCACAGCTATAATCCCAGCACTTTGGGAGGCCAAGGCCAGCAGATCATGAGGTCAGGAGTTTGAGATCACCCTGACCAGTATGGTGAAACCTGTCTCTACTAAAAACACAAAAATTAGCTGGGCATGGTGGTGCGTGCCTGTAATCCCAGCTACTCAGGAGGCTGAAGCAGGAAAATCACTTGAATCCTGGAGGCAGAGGTTGCAGTGAGCCGAGATTGTGCCACTGCACTCCAGCCTGGACCACAGAGCAAGACTCCATCTCAAAAAAAAAAAAAAAAGATCTTACTCATTTTTGCCTTTAATTGTACTAGTTATTTTTCTGTCAATCTGAATCTAGATGAGTTTTTTATGTTATATAGAAGATCTTTTTATGTATTTTTATGTAGGGTTACTATTATAGAAAAAAATAAGAGTGTTACTGCTACTCTTTTTTTTGTATTTGTTTAAACAGGTTTTTGGCGTTTTAATCATCATCCTTAGTAGTCATTCATTGTTAAAGTACCTTTATTTAGAAAACTGAGAATCAAATGACCTTCAGAAGAAGATTGTCAATCTTTCCTGACTTTTTCAGGTTAGGTTCAGAGTTATCCACTGAGGCTGTTGAATTCTAGGGATATAAGTTTGTGAATAGAATATGTAAAACTATTGCACTCCTTCCATTATGTTACCTTCCTGTGTAAGTAGTAACAGCTTGTTTTTTCAACAGTCGTATTTCATTCTTCTAAACAGCTGTAAACATAGAAACAAAATCTTTTGAGATGTCTCAAAATAGATATAGATTACATTGGAAAGGCCTTTCCCAGTCTGCTTATTCTATACTTTATAAAAATCTGAAAAGGTACAGCCTTGTGTTTTTCTTTCCCAAGTTTTCTTTTTGAAAGTTATTTTATTTCTCTGAGTATCCTCCATAATAACCAAGTTATATAGTTTAGATTGAAGCATCCAGTTTGAAAGGCAGCAGGTAAACTCTGACAGATTAAAGGTGACAGACTGAAGGAGGAGATAGGAAAAACTAATAAAAGCAAGTAAAAGAGGAAAACATCCAGCATTTGGAGATGTATTCTCAGTCCTGAAGACATCAACTCAGTGATCAAGAAAAAATTTTTCATTCATACTAATTAGAAATACAGACATGAAAATACATTGGAAATATTTACAGTTACTTTCAGTTTTGGTATTTAAAATTGATATTCTAATGAATGAAAGTGTCATATTACATGTAACAAATTTGCATTAAATGAGTAATACATGTAATACACAGCTAGTGTACTTAGCATAGCACCTAGCTCAATAAATGTTAGCAGCTGTTACTGCTTTTGTTACCAACATCTTTCCCCCAGTTAGTCAGTTTACCATCACCTAAAATGTCTTTAGTTCTTTGCATACTTATTTAATTTATTAAATATGTACTATATTGTATGACCTTTGTGTATTAAATTTATTTGTCTGTGGTCATAGAGAACTATTTTGTTCTGGTTATTACCATGAAAAAAAAAGCACTGGCCGGGCGCGGTGGCTCAAGCCTGTAATCCCAGCACTTGGGGAGGCCGAGACGGGCGGATCACGAGGTCAGGAGATCGAGACCATCCTGGCTAACACGGTGAAACCTCGTCTCTACTAAAAAAATACAAAAAACTAGCCGGGCGAGGTGGCGGCGCCTGTAGTCCCAGCTACCTGGGAGGCTGAGGCAGGAGAATGGCCTGAACCCGGGAGGCGGAGCTTGCAGTGAGCTGAGATCCTCCGGCCAGAGCACTCCAGCCCGGATGACAGAGCGAGACTCCGTTTCAAAAAAAAAAAGAAAAAAGAAAAAAACAGCACCAATTGCTGATACAATACAACTGAAGATAGCAAGTGTTAATAAGCTAGACTACTATAATTCTAGAGCTGAGGATTATATTTAACCATATATATGTTAATATGTTTAAACGTATATATGTTTAATGTATGTGTTACTTACACATACGTTTTTATCTATATTTAAGACTTCATTTTTTTTTAAACAGCAGTTTTAGACAGCAAAATTGAGATGGACAGGGATAACCCATGTGGCCCTAGCCATAAAAAGATGTAATTCACATAGCATAAAATTCACCCTTTATACAGTTCAGTGTCAGTATATTTGCAAATCCTGATACTTTAAAAAAATTTTTATTGTGCATATTTAAGGTATATAACAATGTTATGGGATATAGATGGTAAAAAGGTTACTACAGTAAAGCAAATTAACATATCCATTATCTTACATACTTTTTAAAATTTCTGTGGCAAGAGCAGCTACAATTTACTCATTTAGCATGAATACCATATATAGTACAATTTTATTACGTATTGTCCTCATGTGGTACATTAGATCTGTATACTTGTTCAATCCCTGCCTCTCCCCATTTCCTCCCACCCCACCCCTAGTAACCATTGTTCTTAAGTTCTTTATCTCATTCCACTTACAAGTGATGTCAGGTACTATTTTTCTTTTTGTGTTTGGCTTACCATGTAGCATAATGTCCTCCAGGTTCATTCATGTTGTGGCAAATGGCAGGATCTCCTTTTTAAAGGCTGACTAATACTCCATCATACATATGTACCACAGTTTCTTTATCCATTCATTTGTCAGTGAACACTTAGGTTGTTTCCATACCTGGCTATTGCAAATAATGCTGCAGTGAACATGGGAGTGAACATGATACCTTTACCAGGTGGTGACTTCATTTCCTTTGACTATATGCCAACAGGGATTGCTAGGCTGAATGGTAGTTCTATTTTTAATTTGTTTATAAACCTCCATACTGTTTTCCATATTGACTGTACCAGCCTACATCTGCACCAGCAGTATACAAGAATTCCCTTTTCTGACACCATGCTAACCTTTGTAATTTTCTGACTTTTTTATAATAGCCATTCTAACAGGTCTGAGATGTTATCTCATAGTGGTTCTGATTTACATTTCCCTGATAATTAAAGCCTGATACTTTTAAGGAAACATATTTTTCTTAAGTATTTTTTTTTCTCAGCTGTATGTAATCTTTACTTTTGCCCATGGGATGACTACTTCCTGTCTTCCTCTTGCATTCTTTTACATTTTTATTCTCTTTGATTCTCATCTAATGTCATATCTCTTTTGGAAAGGGACTCTTGATTCTTCATATACATCTAGTTGCCTTCTCTGCCCTGGGCTTCCCAGCCCTTTGTTTATTCCTTTATTATATTGCTTATCATATTTATATTGTAATTGCCTTCTTTTTTTTTGAGATGGAGCCTGGTTCTGTTGCCCAGGCTGGAGTGCAGTGGCACAATCTCGGCTCACTGCAACGTCTGCCTCCCAGGTTCAAGTGATGCTCATGTCTCAACCTTCCAAGTAGCTGGGATTACAAGTGTGCTCCAACACTCCCGGCTCATTTTTGTATGTTTAGTAGAGATAGGGTTTCAACATGTTGGCCAGACTGGTCTCAAACTCCTGGCCTTAAGTGATCCGCCCGCCTCAGCCTCCCAAAGTGCTGGGATTACAGGCATGAGCCGCCGTGCCTGTCCATATATTATAATTATCTCTTTAATTGTCTTCCCTTTCAGACCATTTATCTGAAGCAAGATCTTGTTTCAGTCTCTGGCCTTAAGACAGAGACTGTTCTTGCTTTTTCACTATCCTCAGGACCTAAATATGCCTGGTATGGAAGGCTTTTCAGTACATAGTTTTTGAATGATTATAGCCACGAATAGTTACTGCTGTCCCTAAGCCTTAAGCATAAACTGAGAGCTTGATACACTATATTGAGTGATGAATATGAAAATAATTTGCTTTTTGTAAGCTGGGAATCATACCATTTTAGTGTTGGAAGGTACCTGAAATATTATCTAGTCCAGTCTTTCCCCATTTCACACACTCAAACACACTCTCTCTCTCTCATGTTCACATGAAGCAAATTGAAATCCATAAAGGTTGAATGACAGTAGTGAAGTTAGGATTAAAAATTCATGTTTCCTCATTTTTTCCTGTACCATTCCATTTTCTCTGACACCTTATAATCTATTCTAGGATTTACAAAACAAATTCATTTATTTCCTGAAGTTTAGGGGAGAAACCCTGAAAATGTTAGTTTAATTCGTATTATATCTTTTTACTTTTAGCTATAAGTAAGGCACCATTGCCAACCAGAAAACAGGTTGAGCATCCCAAATATGAAAATCGAAAATCCTAAATGTTCTAAAATCTAAAACTTTTTTGAGCACTAATGTGAAGCTCAGAGGAAATGCTCATTGGAGCATCAGACTTTCAGATTTGGGATGCTGAACCACTAAGTATTTTAAAAATCTGAAATACAAAACATTTCTGGTCCCACGTATTTTAGATAGGGGACACTCGTACTGGAAAAGAAATTTTAAATTTTTTAAAAAGTGACAATATATTTCTGTTTGATAGACCTCCATGAGTGAAAGCCTTCAGAGGGAAGCTGCTAAGAAGCAGGCCATGAAACAGGTAAGGTAGAAGACTGGGATAAGTGCATTCAGTGAAGCATTTTGGTTCATTATTAAGCATCAGTTTTAGTATCTAGGTGCTGAGACTAAAACAGAGTAGATTTAAGGAAAAACACAATGAAGAATTAGCTCCTTATTGCTGTGCTATAGATTAAACCAGTTCTGCTTGTAGGTGACTCATTAGTCTAATAATGGATTGTTTGGCCTGTTGTTATTTATTATTGAATTCTTGCTAGTGAGCTTACTTGGGAAAAAAAACAAACCTTTTCACAATCAAAATGGTTTCACAAACTTATAATTATTTGAAACTCATCTGCCAAGAAAGAAGAATATCAGAGATAGATAAAAATATATAGACATAGAGATTTATTTATTTATTTCTGAGATGGAGTCTTGCTCTGTTGCCCACGCTGGAGTGCCGTGGTACACTCTCGGCTCACTGCAGTCTCCGTCTCCTGGGTTCAAGCAATTCTCCTGTCTCAGCCTCCCAAGTAGCTGGGACTAAAGGCGCATACCACCACGCCCAGCTAATTTTTGTGTTTTTAGTAGAGACGGGGTTTCACCATGTTGGTCAGGCTGTTCTGAAACCCCTGACCTCAGGTGATCCGCCCACCTCAGCCTCCCAAAGTGCTGGGATTACAGGTGTGAGCCACCGTGTCAGGCCTGATAATTGTAAAAGACTTTCTGGTACCTTAGTGTTTCCAAGTACTTTTTACTTACATTTATCTTTTACAATTCTCACAAACTTGCCCATAGTCCTGATTAAGAAATCTGAAACTCAGAAAGGATAAAGTGCTCCTTAAGATCATACTACTGAATATCAAACTGGGCCTGAAGACTTACTAATTTTTCTACTTCTATACTAGTATATCTTAGATTTTCTGCTATAGAATGTAATGAAATTAAACAATAGCAAGGTGCCTTTCTTTTTCATTTTAAATTATTTATCCTCCACATTAGCTTTATAATTTTTGATACTATTTCCTCTTTGTCTAACTGGAAACCTGCATAAAGGTAAGTTTATTAAGCACTTTGTATGTGCCAGGCATCATATCAACCATGTTTAAGAATGATCTTTAATTCTTACAATAATTCTATGAGATAGATGCTTTTATAATCCTTATTTTGTAGTTAAGGAAATGAAAGCAAGAAGAATTTATGTGACTTGCATGAGACCACATAGTTAATAAATGGTAGGGCTGTGTTCAAACTAGACAGTGAAACTTCAGAACCTAAGCTTTTAACTACTGTGTTTCACACCCTCCTGGAGGAATTGGCACAGAAGGATATATTTAGTCATTTTAAGATAATGTCAGAGTTTCACAGTGAAATATAATGTGTTAACTCAGCAGCCTCAGAATGATATAATTTACACATAAAACATAAAAAAACATTATTTAATATAAACATTGTAGTGCTTTGAGTCAGAATTTTGGAGAGACCGTTAAATTCAACTTCCTCACTATGTAAATGGGAGACTTAGTTCTGGAGAGTTGGGTAACTTATCCACGATAATACAGGTATCTTGTTTTCCAGGATTATTTTAACATTTTATGCTGCCTTTTTTTCTTCACTTAAAGCATGAATCCCAAATCTAATTTTATTCTTAACTCTGTCTTGTTCAAGACACTTTATCTGTTTAGTGGGACTTTTTCATAGTTTGCTTGGAAATTAAGAATGCTGCTACAACTCTTATACCTTTCACCTGCTTTCTGCTGATTTTTTTCTCACACATATATTACATACTCTTCCATTTGTTCCCCACTTGGTTGATTCAGCTTGTCAAGTGTCTTTATCCATCCAATTGAAACTATTTTTCATTTTACTATGAAGAATACTAGCTTGATTGCATTTACTGAATCTTAGAGAAAGTGCTCTTTAAAATGGGGTACTTTAAATGATTTTTTTCTTCTTTTATCAGAATCTCAAGTTTACAGAACCGATGATGGCAACATTATTGTCGTATTGCCTATTTCATTGGGAAAACTTTCAGTATGTCATCAGGAAATAA